>NC_081432.1:44970703-45595686 GCF_949786415.1 Peromyscus eremicus | reverse complement strand
TGCCACAGCATAAGCTGTATCTTCTATTATCTACAGAATTTTTCAACCATTTTTCATTTGAGATTTACCTCAACCTAAGTTATTAATTCTATAGAGGAAATACTCAGACTTTAATTTCTAATGGCCTATATCACTTGATGCTGTGTGATTTTCAGATTACAGAATAAAAGTTGTTTATTGAACATTTTGCCTGGAGTTTCAAGAGTTGCTGTAACAAGCTGATCCTTCCTTCTTAATTTTGGTCAATTAATATCCTTTCTTGTCACATGTTTTCTTAACCCCCTACACACACACAAACTTGAAACGAAAACAAAAAATTGAGCAAAACATGAAGTATCCATAACTTAATGTCATTGTGAATATTGTTCTACTTTATATTCCATTGCTGTTTAAAAATAAAAATTTTAATTCTTAATTTCTTTCTACATACAGAAGCCATATTTTTATTACTTACTCAAGTCATTGATGGCAGAGTGACATATTTGATGATTCATTTTTCTCTACTTGTGTTGCTGTAAAAAGATACTTGAAGGGTGGAGAGATGGCTTTGTGGGTAATGGTGTTTGCCACTAAGCCTGAGGATATGAATTCAATCCCAGGAACCCCCATGGTGAAAGGAGAGAACTGACTCCTATATTCATTCTAGCTAGTTATGTTTATTGCAATGAGGAGGTGTTAGAAGAGGTTTTCTGTCAAGAAAGCAAATACTTAAATAACTCTCTGAGAGCAGTGCTGTGTAACAGCTTAAGATCAGCAAGAACAAACGTAGACAAGGAATACATCAGTATTTCAGTTAGTGTTGCAAGATTGCAGATGTCCAAGTGACTACTTGATCTACTTGATAGGAGCCTTTTGTGGGCAAAATATTGGTTTTATTTCTAATAGTTCATACATTCAATCCACACATAGGCTCTCTCTGTTCATCTCCTAATCCGCAAAGTAATAAGCATTTTATATCCAAGTGTCAAACAAACAAGTATTTATGCTTCTTTGTATATATATTGTATTTTATAGCTATCTCTATTTTTAAAAAAAGTGTAGAAAGGAATGTTATCTGAATGTCTATTCCCTTCAAGCATTATTATCCTCAAGAACACTCATGGAAATGAGTGAGATAGGGCACCACTGCTTCTAGACAAATTTGTACTCATTGAGCCATGCTGTTTTTTAACTTAACTTCGAATTTGCCCTCAATCAATTTTGGTAAGCTTAACCCACTTTTTAGTGAGTCATCTGAATGTAAGAATGTGAGAAAATGAAGAGTCCAGGGTGAAAAGAAGGCTGCCACCATCTAAAGTTGGCCTATGAATTTAGGACAATTTTATTTTTATTCTTTAGCATATTCCCTGTATCATAAAATAGAAATGTCATCAGAAAAGAAACCAGCAATTGGACTAAAGTGAGGTGTTTTGTTCCTGTACAATTTAATGGCACTCCAATATCTATTTTTAAACTATTTAAAAATCTTCTATGTTGTTCACGGTCCTTTTCCAGTATAAGACACATTGTAAACTGTCACTTTTTTGTGTCATTGATGAAGTGTGTTCAATCTGTAATATGCTTCTCTGTCATACTAATACCTCCTTCTATGCTTCCAAAAACAATACCAGGAGTTAGATAGTAGAATTTTCTACTTTTTGTCTGACTTTTAAGCACTATATCCATTAAATAATCAGCATTAATTGAGAAAGATTTCCTTATTCTTCTCTACCGTTATACTGATCACTCCCAACTAGAATCATTGAATATAATTATCAAAAATTCTGGTAATTGAGAAAATAAGTAGACAAATGAAGGATTTACATTGTGAAACATATATATGCTCTCATTCAAACATTCCAGAAGCCTTTTCTACATTTTAAGTCATTTAAATAACTCTCTCTGTCTCTCTCCTGAAATGGGCTCTTGTGTTCTCATCAACCTCTTCCCAGCTGTAGAGTGGCATGAGATTGCTGCTTTGCTTATAGCATAAATCATAATCCAGGGCAATCATGAGGACCCATTTGTATGTAGTTATGCTGAGTATACAAGAATGCTGAAGTAGTTTGACCTACCTTCCTAAAAGATAAAGTGGCATTTCTAATCACTGTCTTACCTCATGCCTTCTCATTTCATTCTATAATTTAAAAAAAAAACACAAAAGAAAAATCAGAGCTTTAATATAGTGGAAAATATTAATGAAGGAATTTTAAGAAATTTAGTGAAGAAAATAATTCCTTAAATTCATTAGAATTTTAAAGTCTTGGTGTATGCATGCCTTTAAAGGGTTATAGCAACAATTTCCTTTCATATTAAAGACATTTGCATGAACAGCAGATATTGTCTTTAACAGTTCACAAGCTTCTGCTGTTTTTATACTATCTGAAGGCTGTATCATCTTTTAATGTCATTGCAGTTGGTTGCCATAGAAATTATAATGATGTCACTCACTATTTAAGTCTGGAAATAAACAGCAAGAACAGATGGCCATTTGAAAATGAAGGGCAGAGTTTTAACGCAAATTTTCTTCAAAACAAAGAAAAACATGTTGAAAATCAAATATAAAAAAAAATTACCTTACACAGCATTGAAAATTAAACAATTGTTTCCACAGCCATTCAGTTTACTGGACCACAATAGTGAACATAATAGAAGAATTTGTGGGAATTTTGTAAAACAAAGATAGAAATAGAATTCTATCAGGGCTAAAACCAGGAAGCATATAACTTAAACAGACGAAAGAGAAAAGTGAAAATATCCATAAAGAAGTGGGAAAGGATTTATATCAGGGATAAACAAAATTCCATTTTGTGTGAGAACATATGCTAATAAGTTCAACAGTCATGGCTCACTCTATATCTAGGTATAAAATGGCATTACACATTACATCCTAGATACACTGCTACAAAATTACTTGAGCCTATACATATAGAAGATCTGTAATTATTCTTCTTCATGGTAAAATAATCTCTGAGTGTTAATATTTATTCACAAGTATTCAACGTGTATCATTTAAGGAAGCTTAAGCAATGTAGTCAAGTACTATTATAAAGTCCTAAAAGTCAAATTAGAAAAGCAAAAATAGTCTACATATTCTAAAAGAGTTTATTTCCCATAATAACTTAACAGAAAGGATATTAAAATGCCAAAATGTCCAATATTGTTCTTTACCCTGTTAATAAAGTACAGAAAGTTTTTGGTAGTTTTATATTTCCTATACAATTACATGATGATAATAAAAACTAACTTCTAAGAGTTCATTTCATTTGGAATAAAAATTCAGTAATTTATAACATTTCAATATAATTAAAGTTAAGCATTAAATCACAGCATGCTACTCTAGATACAGGAAAGATGTCCTATGGGAAAGTAAAAGTCATGATGACATTACTGATTTGTTCATTTATTCCATGAAACTGATGTGAGGAAATGGAGAATAATTTTCAGCTAAGAAAATCTGTTGGTGCTGAAGAGATGGCATAGCAAGAAAAGATGCCTCTTACCCTCAACATTCCTTAGCTGACTACAATCTTTGCCTAGGGATGAGCGCTTCTGATCTTTCCCTTCTCCACTTTGCCATGCCTACTTTTGGCTGTACTTTTAGCTTTATTTTAAGTAGTCATTTTGGTGAGATTTCATGCATATAGCCTGTGAAAAGACAAGACCACAAAAATCTCACAGCAAACTTCCAGTCTTCTGACTCTTGGAATCTTTCCACCCCTTTTTCTGAAATGTTCCCTTCCGTGTCGTTTTGTTCTGTAGATGTATCCACTGGGACCAGGCTCCACAGTTCTGCCTTTTGGTTTGCTTTAGTTATCTGTAATTGCTTTCAGCCATTGCAAAGAAAAGTTTCCTTGATAATGGGTGTATACTGTATTTATATGTGGGTATAAGGAGATATATATGAATGAGAACTTTCATGTATGAGCAGTATTTCTCAAAATTGTGTATGCTTCAGAATGTTGGGGGGGAAAGTGCAGAAATAGTATATAAGTATCCTGTTATCAGTCTCAGACCAAGGATTTGAATTAAATCATGATGAGGTATATATCACATTAATAAAAACCACCATGAATAATAAAGTAATTGTCGGAGGTATGACTATACCAAGTTTCTAGTTGTTCTACATAGCTATAGTAATAAAAAAAAACTGGATGGTTTTGTTACCCTAAAACAGATGCATTGCTCAATGGAATCAAATTGGAGACCCAGTCATTAATCTACTTACTTATGAACACCTGATTTTTTATTAAGAGTCCAGAAATACATACTAGTAAAAAAGACAGACTTTTCAACCAATAGTACTGGTCAAACTGGGTAGAGGAGTGTAAAAAAAATTCCAAATAGATCCATACTTACAACCCTGCACATAATTCAACTCCAAATTGGTCAAAGACCTCAACATAAACCCAGATATATTGAACCTGACAGAAGAGAAAGTAGGGAATATCCATGAACTCATTGGTACAGGAAAGGACTTTCTGAACAGAATATCATTAGCCGAGGAACTAAGATCAATAATGAATAAATGGTATCTCATGAAATTAAGAAGCCTCCGCACAGTAAATGACACCATCATTTGGAAAAAGCATCAGGCAGACATCAGAGTAGGAAAAGATTTTTACCAAGTACACATACAACATAGGGCTAATATACAAACATATATGAAGAATTCAAGAAATTAGGTATCAAGAAAACAAATAACCCAATTAAAAACAGATGCAGATCTCAACAGAATTTTCAATGTAGGAAACTTATATGGCTGAAAAACACTTAAAGAAATGTTCAGCATTCTTAGCTATCAGGTAAATGCAAATCAAAACTACTTTGAGATTTTTGTCTTACACCTTTCAGAATTGCAAAGATCAGAGAAACAAGGGACAGTTCAACCAGTCTTGTGCATATGTCCAAAGGATGCTTCATCCTACCGCAGAGACACTTGCTCAATTTTGTTCATTGCTGCTCTATTCAAAATAGCCAGAAATTAGAAATAACATACATGGATTTTTCTAACAGAATAATGGATAAAGAAAATGTGGTACATTTACACAATGGAGTATTACCCAGCCATTTAAGAAAATGGCATCATAGATTTTGCAGGTAAATGGATGGAACTAGAAAAAATTCTTCTAAGTAAGGAAGCCTAGATGCAGAAAGACAAATACAGTCTGTATCCACTTATATGTGAATGTTATCTATTAAGTAAATGATAACAAAGCTACAATCTGTAGAACCATAGACAGTAGGAATAGAGTAAGGGACTACAGGGAAGAGATAGCTCTTCTTAGTAAAGTGAAATAAAATAATAGATACAGATGGAAGGGGATTGAAAGGGAGGATCCTGTGAGGAGGGTGAAGGGATGGAAGTTGTGGGAAGGAATATAGGGAGAAAAGCTAAAATTAATTGGTAATTTAGGGTAGCATAGAAACCTAGTACAGTAGAAACTTCCTAAAATATATGCGTATATAAAGGCAATCCAAATGAAATCACAAAATAATGGGGAGACAGCATCCCTATTGCCATCATTTTTCACCAAATAAAGTTTATAGTACCATAATTGGGTTATGTCCAGTTGAGTTTGTGGCCAGAGGCCCACATGAATTCCCCCAAAACCCAAGGCATTGCCAAGACTATAGTTTGCTCCCCACAAATTCAAGCAAGGCCCCCTTAATGAAGACAACACCTACAGAACTCATTAAGTATGGAGATGTTGAGTGGGTGACTATGGTGCCTACATAGATCCCTTACTCCTATGTTCCATCATTTTTGTTACAGCTATCAAAGAGAAACATAAATAACAAGCCAGACACAACATTTTTTCAAAATGTTGTACTATCTGCACAAGATTGTAGGGCAAGGGTGGCACAAAGCTTCTGAAAACCAACAGTTAATAAATGATTTTACTTAAGGTCCACTCCGAGAGGTGGAACTCATACTTGACATGAAGAAATGAGCAGGAATCTGAGACTAGTTAACCCAGGGACCTATGGTAAAACCAAATATTACCAGTCTAGCAGCAAGAAAATAAAATGTACTGATAAATGCTATTCTGCTATTCTCATAGATCAGTGTCTTGTTAAACCATCATCATAGAAGCTTTCTCCTACAGAAGATGGCAACAAATGAAGAAACCTATAGACAGACATACCACAGAGAGTGAGACCTCGGAACACTCAGCCTTAAATGGAACGTGTTAATCAAATCATTCTCCTTAGAGCTCAGGGAAATTCAAAACAGGGAAACAGATAGAATGTAAGGGTCTGTGAGAAGAGGGGGGAGGAGCATGGAGGACACTATGAAAACAAGGCCCTCTAAATCAATATATGCAAAATTCATAGGAACTCACAGAGCCTGAAGCAGCATGCATAAGTCTGCACCAAGTCCTCTGTACTTATATTATGGCTTCCAGTTTGGTGGGGTTTTGGGGGGGTAGGGGACTTCTGAGTGTGCAAATGAGTGTGTCTCTGACTTTTGTGCTTTTTTTGGGCACTTTTCTTTCTGTTGGCTTTTCTTGTCCAACTTCAATGTGATAGTTTTTTATTTCATCTTATCATACTTTATTTTGTTATATTAAAAAAATGGATGGATGCATTAGTGAATGAATGAAATCCTAGACACCAGGATAGAGGTTAACAACTGAACTGTCAATTATAGAGACTGAGAGAGGTAAAATTAAAATGAAACTCTGCAATGGAATAACACTGGGTATGTCAACCACTCCAGGAAAGACCTCATGTTCAGGAGTAGTTGATCAGAATATATAGAACCTCAAAGCTTATTGTTTGTTCGTTTTGTTTTTTATGTGCTTTGAATTTGGTGAGAGGTTATTCTGTTTTTTTTGGTGGGGGTGTTTTATTTTGTTTTCTTGTTTGGGGGTTATGTTTCTTATTATGTCAGTTTTTTTTTAGCTTTTTTAAAAGAAAGAATTTAAAGTTGGGTGGGTAGGGATGGAGTAAGGATCGTCAAGGTTCTGGGGTGAAGAAGATTAAGATCGAGGGAGGGGAAACTGTGATTGTTATGTAAAATAAATGCAAAATTTAATAAAAAGAGCCAAAAATTAAGTTATATAAATTTAAAAATGTGTGTATATATATATATATAAACTTTTAAATGTTCTTTCTAAACTTAGAGGATAATATAATTAATCAGATAATAGTTATGTAAGAAAGCAAAGTATCCTGTGCTGGAACCATATGGCTTAGAGATGTGGAAAATTTCTCTGTCCTATGCAGTAATTATAGTGTTTTGTGGTTACTTTATCATTACATTATGAAAATTTAGTCACTGTGTAACTTGTATTTATTTTTTCACAGATATTCCACAACCAGTTTCTTTTAGTGCTTTCTCTTTTGTGTTACTTTTCCTCAGTGTGGAATCCTGGCTCTAACGCACATGAGGCAAGCACTTAACAGCCATGTACTTCCCCACCTCTAAATATGAGGCTCAGCTGAGTCAATTCTGCTACACAAGACAGAAGTGGAGCAGGAGGGCAGGGAAGTTCATGAAGATTATGACATTTGAAGACTGTTAAATGTTCTACTTCTCATCTGTGAGCATTACAATGAATCCTTCATGAGTGTTGACTGCAAGATGGACTATCCTAAACACAGTGTTTGTCCAGTGATGAAAATTTTCCTTTCTATCTCTCTCTCTCTCTCTCTCTCTCTCTCTCTCTCTCTCTCTCTCTCTCTCTCCCTCCCTCCCTCCCTCCCTCCCTCCCTCCCTCCTTCTCTCTCTCTCTCTCTCTCTCTCTCTCTCTCCCTCCCTCCCTCCCTCCCTCCCTCCCTCCCTCCCTCCCTCCTTCTCTCTCTCTCTCTCTCTCTCTCTCTCTCTCTCTCTCTCTCTTACACACACACACACACACACACACACACACACAAACAACGTTTGATAATTGACAGCTGTCTATGGGTCCTCATGACTTTTGGTGCCCTCTCAGTTTCACTCTCCACATGCAGGAATTCCTTTCCTTTTCTACTGTGATGAGAAAGAACACATTTTTAATACATGCTGAACTGGGCCTGGAAAGGGAAACACTGGCAGCAAGATGGAAGGGGTATGCAGTGTGCCTGTTTTTTCTTTCCTGTAAATGGAAGACAGTTTTGAACAGACGACTTTCCTTAGCCTTAACTGATGTGCTTTTGTGGGCAATTGGACATGCAATATCAACCGGGCCTTTTGTTTCTGAAATGACTCCATCATCTATCATTTTAATAATTTTGGGGCTAAAATAACAAGAAACTATTCTCAAATTTTCAATGTATAGAATCCCTGGGGCTCTCCTCTCCTACATTCAATACTCTTAAATTACTTGATCAGTATCTAAGCATCACTAATATCAATTTCTCTACAATCTCAATGCATATGATTTATCAAAAATAAATAATAAATAAATTACTTGATCAGTATCTAAGCATCGCTAATATCCATTTCTCTACAATCTCAATGCATATGCTTTATCAAAAATAAATAAATAATAAATAATAAATAAATAACACTCACCTCTATCTTTTCCATTTACTCTTTTGACATTCTTTCTCTCATAATTCCAATATGCTACAGGAATGTCTTGCATCTCTTCCAAACATTACGCTTAAATCAAATATCTCATATAATTATATTAGAAGATGGGATCTTAGATGTGATTAGGTCAGGAGAAGTCCCCATCAATGGATTATGGCGTTCATATAAAGGATTTATTACTGGGATCCTTCCTTCTGCTCTTCCACCAAGTGAACACTGAAAAAGAAACCACTAAGCAGATGTCAGCACCTTCATCTTAGGCTGTGATCTTTGCTTACAATAGAGATAAATGGATTTCTGTTCTTTATGAATTATCAGTTCTGAGATATTGTTACAAATCACAAACCAGTCTAAGACACTTATCTTTTTAGTTTTCCTTGTGGATATTTTCAAATTGCCCATAGCTCTCTTCCTCCACCGTATTCCACTGATGAAATTATAAAGATTTTTTTTCAATCCAAACCCCACCAATAACATTGCTGTAAATCAAGTTCTGAACATCCCTACTTGAAAGTTTTAATTTAAATTTGTGTTTATTTTCCTCAAGTAGGAAATTTTCCCACTTAGCAATTATTTCACATTTCTTTCTCCTTGAATCATAGTCCCTAAGTGTCTGATAATTATGTATTTTCACAGAGTGTGGATGATATTAGAAGAGAAACTCTCAATCTTCATCTTTATTTCCACTGAGTACTATTAGAAGACATTAGCTTTGTTTTCTAGATAAAAGGGATTTGCTGTTTTCTAATGTTGACTCTCCACCTCTGTATGAACTCCTATCCATCCTCACCTACATCATTAAATCTAATTGTTGACTGATTGCTACCAATGGATAATCATCAATTCTCTCATTTTGGTAAAGAAGAAACTTCTATCACTACAATTTTTAAAAGAAGTAATTTTAATGATATCTTTACTCCCTGTCTTTTTCAATACCATTTATAATAAAATTCTTTAAAACCTTGCCTGAACTGGCTTGCTCCAGAAATCACATCAGTGAATACCCTAACTATCATTACAGAACTTTTCTTCAATGATTGTTGGAAGCAGATGCAGAGATTCACAAACAATCACTAGACAGAGCTCCAGGAATCCAATCAGAGAGAGAGAAGAGGGATTCTATGAGCATGTGCATCACCATCATGATGGGGAAACATGCAGGGATGACCATACCAAACTAGAAGGAACTCATGAAAGCAGATCAATGGCTGTGGATCCTACATGGGACTGGACTAGACCCTTTGCATGGCGAGACAGTTGTGTAGCTTGATCTGCTTGGGAGGACCCCTGGAAGTGGGATCAGAATTCATCTGGTGCATGAGCAGGCTTTGTGGAGCCTACTACCGATGATGTGACACTTCTTGTAGCCTTCAGACAGGGGCAAGAGCTTAGACTTGCCTCTACTGAGTGTGCCTCCCCATGGGAGGCCTTGCCTTCTTGTGAGTGGGAGTGAAGAGTGGGTAGGTAGGGAGAGGCTGGGGGGGGGCGAGAGGAGGGAAGAGGGGTATCATTGATTGCTGTGTAAAATGAATGAAAAAATTTTCTTAATAAAAAAATTTAATTTAATTTAAGAAAAAACTTTGCCTGTATTCTCATTCTCCACGTGTACTCAATTCATGAGTATCATAATCTTTACCCTCACCATTCAAACAAACTGAGCTTCTGAATTGCTGATGATATTCACTCCATTTAGCCTTTGGTCAGCTTTCATAATTAGTAATGTAACCCTTATTTGTCCAAATTAATGCCTTGACTACTATGTACTTGACCAAAACTAAGTTGTCTTAACCACAGAAACAGTTTAAATATCATTTTATGTTTGAAGATTTCCCAGTTTCATAGAATGACAGTTACTGCATGCTTTCATAAAACTTTATTTAGTATTCCTTGTATGCATGCACAATTCATGAGTGTATTGTGTGTAACCTTCTTGAGGACAGTCATGGATATATCTATAGTACCATAACTCCAGAGCTGAATACATTACAGTTGTTCAATAAGTGTTTGAAGTTAATGAGTATATGCATGAACATTTTATTATATCTCCTAATATTTAATCTGTTTCTGAGAAATTTTCATTTTTATCCTAATGAACGGAGATCGAAGAATTTCAGAAATACTTTACATAGTATGTTTAATCTTCCTCAGTAACCCTGAATTAAATGAGGCAAGGATGAAAATAATGTCTAATTCTTTTATTTGTAATGAACAAATAAGAAGATGAAATTTAGATAGTTTGAACAACAATATATGGTTTTATAAAAATCAGAGGTCAGTAGTATGGATAAAAACATTCAAAACATTCTTTATTTTCTTTATAAAATTTATGAAATACATGCATATTCATCGATTACCCAGTACTTACCCATTTTATTATGGTTCAAAAAAAATAAAATTAACACAAAGAAAATAACATTATTTGAGATTCTAGATCCTTGTATTACTTCCTAAACATCTACATCCAGATAACATTCAACTTTTGTGAGTTTTGATATCTGGATCTTTCCTTATCATATCTTTTACTAATTTAGCCCAATGGCCCTTTTGGTTTCACACAAATTAAACTTGTATCACTTCCCTAAATCTACTTATCAAAATATTAATTATCTCAATATTTATAACAAAGCAGAAGACACTAAAACAAAATCAATGTGAAGTCAAAAGGATCACCCAGTAATTATATATTTAATGTAATTTATTCAGAAAGTAAGACAACATAGTGATACATGTATCATTTTCTCTGTAGTGTAAGACTACTAAATGTAGTTAAATGAATTATACTAAATTTAACATATAATAAAGCATATCTGGTTTTGATAAGTTTCCATGTAATTATGCTTTTTTAGTTTTTTTCTCAATGTTCCCCCTACTTCCAGGGTTATCTAGGTACAAGTATAAACACCATGACACTTTCCATTTGAATTCTTCCATGAACCATTCCAGTAACAAAATGTTCTCCTAGATCGTCATGAGACAGAATTATAAAGTTGACAAGTCAATTTCATGACTTTAGCAAGTGTTAAGTGAACTGAGATCCTCACCAAATCCTTAGTCACATATCGAACAGTTAGTGCTTTGACTCTTCAAAGTACCTTAAAACCATTTTACTTAATGTCTTAACGTGCTTGCTTCCTCTTCTGCTAGCTTCTCTTCCTCTCGACTATTCTCAATACTTGTAAAATCCTCACAGTTTTTGACATATTACTAGAGGAATTCGAGTATCAATTTTGATTGCCTTTATACAACAGACTTACTTAGAGTTCACTGTCAAGTGGCTTATCAATATGTGATCTTCAACAAAGTTTCTTTACTGCCTAATAAAATTTTGCTGGTGTAATTGTTTAAAATTTATTTATCACGTATTTCTGTAGCATAAAATTGGTACAGGCTGTTTGGCACATTTCATCTGTGCTTGCCCTTAAAATATATACACTCAATCGTTTTGCTGAAATCACTAAGAAGCAGCTGTTGTGGACAGATGGCCTGTGTTGACTACAGTGCAGTAAACTATATTAAATGCAATTAACACGTTTTCTTACTTCTAACAGGAAGTAGTTGAGTGTCATCTATTTCAGCCTAAACTACCTTTTGGGTTAACACATGCATTCATAAATCTTCATATGCCATATAGTTTTTAAATGAGCACTTCTGTCTACTTTTATAAAAATGTCTTTGCATCTTGATTATAATTACTGCCAGTCATAAAAAAAAGTGGAAGAAAAATGTACTGACCACACTGCAATGATAATTATAATGCTTTCGAGTCATGGGATTTTTCCCATTCATAATTGTCTGACATTTAGTTAAGTAGTGTTTAGGCTTAGAACAAACCAAAGAAATTGTATTAGATAACTACAAAAAAAAAGAGAAAAGCAATTTCCTTTTGTTTCTCAGAAATAAAATTTATAAATAAAATCAAGTGAAAATTGCCAAAACAATATAACTTATAAATACATGTAAATCCCAGTGTTAATGAAACTACTAACTTCATACATGCTTTTAAAAAATGTTTCTTTTTATTAGTCAATGTAAAAATATGCAACAATGTGCTCTGTGAGTCAAGCTGATTTATGGTATAGATTCTAGATTATTATTTTATTGCATATTACAATTTATTTCAAACTTCACATCAAATACAAACAAAAATCATATTGATTGTCTTTCACATAACTTTTGAAGATCTTCAAAGAAAACAATTATGTTTTGTGAAAGGTATATGGTTTCTATATTCTTCAGTCTAATTGTACCAACCAAAGGCTAAAATTGTTTGAAAAATACATTACTGTAATAACTTTTAGACTTGTCAATAAAGACTATTGATGTAATAAATTGCAGTAAAGCTAGTAAAACTTCCTGAAAATTTGATATATCATAAATATATTAAGCACATATCCAGTATCACAATTCCATTTTCCTGTACTACAGAGTAGGCTAAAGCGTAAAAATAAGATAAATAAATTTTGTAAATCATGTTCTCTGTTAGAGCATTAGGCATGGGCATCAGTGCGTACCAGTCTGAGTGTATTGTGAATTCTTAACACTGTGCTCCATATGCTACCAACACAAGCTCCATCTGTCTGTCAGAAAGTGCAGTGAAAGATCAAAGACACCTACAGAAGTGTGAGAAAATATTGTTGACCACTTCTTTTCCTTTGCAGAAAAAGTGTGTGCTTTTCCAAGTGACCCATGTGAATATTCAAATAGTTTCTACATTACCTAAAATAAAAAAACACTATATATATATATATGCATATGCATACATATATGCATATTATAGGTGTGTGTGTGTAACAATAACAATCAAAGTAGGGGATGGTAGGCATATTGGAGAAGGGGTACATGGGAAGAGCTGGTGTGAGGAATTGGAATAGATAAAATGATGTACTTTTAATTGAAGTATAAATATTTAAACAAACAAACTAATGCAGAAATATACAACCTTGAGGCTCCATTTTGAAAATCTACGTATGATGTCAACTTCTGTAGGCATCTACCTACCTACCTACCTACCTACAATAATTTGTAGCTCATGTAAAATGTGTGAGAAACATGAAATTTTAGTGAAGATCCTAACAAGAATGTCACAAATTCTTAAATGATCAAAATTAACTTTTTAATGAGCATAATGTTGAGTGCCTTTCAAAATAACTTTTGAAGATCTTCAAAGAAAATGACCATGTTTTTTTACAAGCTACATAGTCTTTATACTCTCTACTTAATGTAGTCTAATTGTACAAACAAAAAGGCTAAAACTATCTAAAACATACATTCTTTTAATGACTTTTATAATTGTCAATTAAGGCTTTTGATGGAATAAATTTCAAAAGAATTACCCCCAGTTGATATATTTTATTGACTATCTCATTATGTAAACAAATTGGTAGCTTTGATACAAATTTAGATCACCCAACATTAATGTTAATGTATGCCTGTATAGCTGAAATCACCAAATATTTCTAAATGGTAATTAATGATGTGATATGTTTATATTATAAATCATGTAACTTATGTATTAAATGTTTTAAAATATTTACCTTGCATAAAAATGTCAGCAATATTTTTCCTATTTATCTCACATTTGTATTTGCAAAATCCCATTGATGACATCACACATTGAAAAATGTTTAATATGAAAATGAAATGGATGTATGCTGTAAAATGAACAAATGGCTAAGTTACTAATGCACCTAATACAGTCATCTTTAGTTAGGATAAAGTGATCTTAAGGAAATAATCTCTAGTTTCACATGGGAGGGCAATTTATATATCATTAATAGTGTGTTAAAATGGAATATATAGAAATAGTAATTTGTATAATTTTTAAGATAATGTCTATGTATCCTACACTGACCTTTCACTCATGATCCTTTTACTTCTGGTAGCTGATTAAGAGTTTATAAACTTGAGTCACAAGACCAGTCACTACTCTACAAAATTCGAATTTCAATGTTTTTTGCAGAGTGTTGAATTGTGGTGGTATTGTGTTTCCCAAAATATTGTGCACCCTAATAAATTTATCTGGGGTCAGAGACAGAACAGCCACTAGATACAAAGGCTAGAAAATGATGACACTCACACCTTTAATCCTAGCACTCCAGAGGTAGAAATCCCTCTGGATCTCTGTGAGTTCAAGGCCACATTGGAAATGGCCAGGCATGGTGACACATGCCTTTAATCCCAGAAAGCGAGCCTTTAATGCCAGTGAGTGGTGGTAGAGGGCAGAGAGATATGTAGGGTGTGAGGACAAGGAACTAGAAGCATTTGGCTGGTTAAGCATTTGGCTGGTTAAGCTTTCAGGCTTTTAACAGCACAGTTCAGCTGAGAGCCATTTGGATATGAGAACACAGAGGCTTCCAATCTGAGGAAACAAGACCAGCTGAGAAATTGGCCAGGCAAGGTTAGCTGTGGCTTATTCTGTCTCTCTGATCTTCCAGTGTTCACCCCAATACCTGGCTCAGGTTTCATTTTATTAATAAGACTCTTTAAGATTCCTGTTACATTGAATGGATTCACACATATGAACAAAAAGCAGAAATGTTAATATTATATATATAAACATATATGTAACACATGTATATATTCATACATATGTAATATAAATATTCAATTATGACCTTCACTGACTGTGAATATTGTAAAGAAAATCTTTGCAAAACACTTTTATGAACTCATGTTCATGACAATGCTTATTTTTTATACAACCTACAATAGGAAATTTTTTTCTCTTCTACATTATCTCTTAACAGCATACTGATTGCTTTAGAGACACATCATTTTCTGTAAAGGCTGCATTTTTTTCTATTTCTTGCAATGCAATTCTTTATAACACAGTTAAATTTCGGGTATATCAGTAATTTTCTCTCAGTATTGCTTCAGTTATATTTTTCAATGGTCTCGTTCAATTTCATATAGAATAAATACACCAAAGTGTACCAACACTGTTAATTTATCTCTGTATCCAATTCTTGCTCTCTCCATTTCATCCTCCCTTGCTCCTTCTGTCCTTGATTTATCACACTATGCATGTGTGTGTGTGTGTGTGTGTGTGTGTGTGTGTGTGTGTGTGAATGTTCATAATGCAGACTTTTTTTTTTTTCGAGACAGAGTTTCTCTGTGTAGAAACTTTGGCGCCTGTTCTGGATCTCGCTCTGTAGACCAGGCTGGCCTCGAACTCACAGAGATCCGCCTGCCTCTGCCTCCCTAGTGCTGTGATTAAAGGTGTGTGTTACCACTACCTGGACATAATGCAGACTTTTGTTAAAAGTCAAATTCCATTCTATTTCCTAAACTTTATAATCTATAATACACATATATGTATATTCCTGTAATAGCAAAACCAATAGTTCGTAGAATCCTCTTAAAAGCAAAGTAATAACTCTAATAAGTTTTACAACATTTTTCATACCAAACAAGAAACCCCATAGCCCATTCAAGTCATTCTACTTCTTTCCATCCACAGTCTCTCCTCTCTCACTATATTCCCTTGTATTAGGAAAACATGTAGAAAAAAATCTATGTATTTATTTTGCCCATTCTGGACATGTTTCATTCTAGATAATTGTAAGTATTCATCTCAATATGGCTTGGTTCTTTAGAGAAAAAGAATCAAACATATGAATTTATCATTATGAAAAGAAGTTATATTCCCCCCAAACCAATGGGACTGGAAGGCCCCATAATAGCCATCTGAGGCTAAAGAACAAATAAAAAATTTACTTCTCAGTTCAAGATTCAAAACAGGAGGTACCAGAGTCTCCGTCCCTGGGTGAAGACCCGAATGCTCCACAGAGGGTGAGTGGTGTAAGTCCACACAAGAATATACTTTCCCCCCGAAATCCTGTCTTAAAGAGGAGTCAAGCTTGTGGGCCAAAAAGAAAAAAAAAGGTTTCTTCTGTTGTTTTTCATCTCATCTAGGACTCCAATATCCTATGTGGTGCCTCCAACATTCAGGATGGAGCTTGCATCCTCAGTATGGTGACCCACATGTCAATTACCTGTGGAAGCTTCCCTACCTCAAAGTGACTTACACACACTGAAGACTGTTACACCAAGTCTCCATGGGGCTCTCAATGTATCAATGTTGATAAACCTCCTCCGTCTCCACTTGTAACTGCTACTGTGGAACCATCCTTTCAGAAATTCCACCTCTGCCTGTGAATTTTCTTACAATGTCAGGCTTATTTCACTGAATAACTTTAGTTCGACTAATTTAAAAACAAATGAGAGGATTTGATTTTTTTATGGCTGAATAGTACTCTATTGCATTATACAATGTATTTCTCTTTTCATATATCAAAGGACATAGGATAATTTTGTATTTGGCTATGTAAGTAGTATCCCATACATATATTTGCATATATATAGCAATGGGTAGAGGTATGGAGAGATAGAATGAATCCGTCCTAGGACCTGAACATACTGCTTCTACAATTACATCATGATACATGTCAAAACAGCAAGTCAGTCTAACTACACACACACACACACACACACACACACACACACACACACACACATATACTTAGTTTTGAAGATATTGATACATAAGTTAATGAATGGTAATTGATATGTATGATTAGTCTTTCTAAAATATGCACTGTAATTTTACAATTTCCATTGAAAACATTAATTATATTTAATAAGATTGCCATTTAAATAAGCAAAATCAAATTCCATACATATTTTAAATTAAATCTTTCTGACAATTTATCAGCAGTTAACAATTTATATTTAGTATCATTTAATCATTAGAGACATTTCAAATTCCTTGGATATGTTTTACCTGTTATTTCATTCACAAAGAGATTAAAAGACAAAACATCTTGCCTTGTGCATTTCATACAAAGATCAAACTGTCATTTATATCTCATATCATCAAAGGTTTTACAATAGGATCATTGTAACACAAATCTTAAGAGGTCTTATTAATAAAAACCTGGGACCAGATATTTGGGTGAATTCTGAAAGATCAGAGAAGCAGAACAAGCCACAGCCAACTTCACTTCACCAGCTTCTCATCAGATCCTGTTTCCAGGAGTCCTCAGACTGAAGGCTTCTGAGTCCTCACCCAAGTGGATCTCAGCTGAACTGCTGCTAAAAGACTAAAAGCTTAAAAGTTTAAAAGCCTCTAGTTCCTGGTCCTCATGCCTTATATACCTTTCTACTTCCTGCCATCATTTCCTGGGATTAAAGGCTTGTGTCTTTCCCAAGCAAGGACATGAGATCTCAAATGCTCCGATTAAAGGTATGTGCTGCCATGCCTGTTTCTAATGTGGCCTTGAACTCACAGAGATCTGGCTGGATCTCTAATTCTGGAATGATATGATTAAAGGTGTGTGCTACCACTGTCTAGCCTCTATGTCTAATCTAGTAGCTGTTCTGTTCTCTGACCCCAGATAAGTTTTAATAGGGTACAGAATATATTGGGGGGCACAATATATCACCACTCTTCCCCTTTTTGTCTAAAATAATAAATGAAGGCTATAACTAATATAAAAAACTATATCCAATAGGTACAATAAGTATATGCAACACACACAGTCAAGAATTACATTAACAATGTCTAGTCCATTAACATTTGACAAATTCAGCTGGGAGGTGGTGGCACATACATTTAATCCCAGTACTCAGGAGGCAGAGTCCGGAGGATCTCTGTGAATTTGAGGCCAGCCTTGTCTACAGAGTGAGATCCAGGACAGGCACCAAAACTACACAGAGGAACCCTGTCTTGAAAAAAACAAAAATAAAAAGTAGTCATCTGTTCAATATTTTATGGTGGGACACCTTGCACAGCCTTGATGAAAGAGGGGGGCTTGGACCTGCCTCAACTGAATGTAGTAGGCTCTGCTGACTCTCCACGGGAAGCCTTATGTTTTGGAGAAGGGAATGAGTGTGGGTTGGGAGGGAAGGCTGAGAGGGGTGGGAGGAAGGAAGAGAAGGGGATCAGTGATTGGTATGTAAAATGAACAAAAAATTTCTTAATTAAAAATTAAGTAAATAAATAATTCAAAATATATATTGCAAAATATTATTAATTCAGGTCTAGTCCCATTAAGGCAAATATTTGGAGAATTACCTTAATTCTTGTTTATATATCATAAGTTTGTAAACATAAATGCCATTAAATTCTCACATATTATTAATTTCAACTACTGAGTACTAATTCTGCCATTATACAATGAAATTTATAGCATGTTCCAGAAAGTAATTATCTCAACATTACTTCTTAAGTAGTATTGAATAACAAATTTCCTTTTAATATTTTAATTTTTTAATTCACTTTTGAGAATATCATACATTATATTTTAATCACATTCTATTCTCTCCCCAAATTCTCTTCACAGCATTTCTTGACATCCTATCTACCCAAATTCATTGTTACTCTCTGTCTTAAAACAAAATAGAACAGAAAGAACACACATACACACACACACACACACACAAACACACAAAGAAGAGGAAACACAGAATTCAATTCATGTTGCCCACTATCTTGAATCTTGATCATAAGATCTGCCCTGGAGTCCTGAAGTGTTGGAGTGTTGTTGGGATGTGATTCTTTGTGTGTGTGTGTGTGTGTGTGTGTGTGTGTGTGTGTGTGTATGTGTGTGTGTGTGCAATTTTAAAAAACAATTTTCCTACAACGTGTTCTGATCAAGCTACCCCCAACCCCAATCCTCCCTGATCATGCCCACCTATCTGACTCATCACCTCTTTTTTTAAATCACTCTCTAAAACCAAAACAAAGTAACAGTTAACACACACACAAAGAAACCTCACACACACACAAAGTATAAGAGGAAAAAGCCAAGAAGACAAAGAAACATACCAATGGACATGGCAAAGTACACAAGGACATGCCGATCAAGTCTCAACCGTATACAAAGAGGTATAAGTAGTTTAGGAAAACTGGAAGCAGGGGAGGCAGAATTCCCAAAGGCATTGCACAAGAATTACTTGACTAGTAACAAATGGCCAGTCCAGAAATCATACATGCAAGTAATATTTTAAAGACTGAGCAGGTTATATTTAGAAACATATGTACTGTGTGTTCATGTATACATGAAATAATATAATTAATAAAAAAAAATGAATGCATGGACTTGCAGGAGAGTGGGTAGAGGTATAAAGGATAGTTTGGAGGGAAAATATGGAAGATAAAAGTTGTAATTATATTATAATCTCAAAAATTAAAAAATGATGCAACAGAAAAATAAAATTGCTCAAACTAAACAATATGAGGCAAAATGCTACAAATACATCACTGAGTGCATTTTGCGTTGGCCTGCTATTTATGGGCATTGTGCTTACCCTGCAGTGTGTTTAATATGTCTTCCCAGTGAGACTTCATTGGAGAAAACAAAACTTTTCTTTGTAAGCAGGTATCAGTTGCGGATAGTTTCTCAACTAGGGATGGGAACCTGTCTGTGTCCTTGAGCTGCTATGGAGACTGGCTGGCCTAGCACATACTGACTGTGCGGCCTTATTCAGTGGTCCAGGCTTTCACATTGACCCATGCTTGTAGCTCTAAGTAGGTGAGGGATCCCAGACAGTAAACAATTGGCTGAGTACTTTCAGAAAGGGAGCTACTGCAAGGACTACATCCTTTGTTCGTGGCCCTCCCAGAAACTGCTTGCTCAAGTCTTAGGAAAATGAAGTTGAAGCCTGATCTCTGAGAGAAGACAGAGCAGCCTGTTATGGTGTCTGCCTGGTCCTTTCACAGGCATAACACATGGCCTCTCATTCAACTAAATGTTCACCATCTTTCTGTTTCCTTCATTCCCTAAGCTTGGTTGTTCTGAAACTGGGTCTCTAGACAAGGCTGGCCTTGTCAGAAATCTGCCTGCCTCTGCCTCTGATGTGTTAGGATCAAAGGAGTGTACTACCACACCCAGCTCCAAGGTTTTGTTTAATTCCTTTTCACAAGTTCAAATTATACCTGGGTGGGATCTTGTACTGAAGTCACCACTCCCTTTTATTCTATTTCATAATCTGTTTATCTCCTTGAACACAGGGCTTAGCTCCATTCTACTTCCTGATGATCCTTTTCTCCTCAGATTGTACATTTTGTATTTGTAATTGTTCAGTTTTCCCTTTTCATTATATATCTCATCTTTTGTGATGTCCCCAAAACCTTGAGGAGGAGGTATTATATAGATGTCCCATTTTCTACTTGAGCATTCCCCCAGTCATTGCACTTTGAGCAGTTGAGAGTTTCACAAAGGAGTTTAATTGGAGTTACTCTATATGGGTGATCATAATCATCTCAAATATGAGTTATTAACTCATTGACAACTAATACAAAAATACTCTAGAACACATAGCTATTTGCAAGCTTCAGTCTTTTATTAAACATTAATTATAAATGAATTAATTAGTAATTCCTAACTACTAAGTAAATGTAATATGAAAACCACATTGGGGCAAAAGATTACTTGCATAATTGTTGACTTACTAATTCAGCGAAAAATATTGTTGTGGGTCATCAAATTCTGAAAGAAATTTAACCACAAAACTAGTGCTTCTTATAACTTGTTTAAGTATCATGGAACTAATTTATTACTGTGAATATCTGCAGCATTAATAATAACACTCATATACTTAACACAAATCATTTTCCAAGAACTTGTTTTAATGTTGCAATTGTTCTATTTGCAAGATACTGGGAGTTCAAAGATCCTGGTGTATTTAAGTTTATGTTTTATACTGTAATACAGGGTGCTTAACACTGCTAAATCAATGGATTCATCTGAAACACATAGATATAAAGATTATAATATACGCTGAAAAAAAACACTGATTTATTTTAACTCACAATTCATATTTCCATATTTAGGAAACCAATTTATTGGGTCTATGAAGATGAATTTAGATAGAAATTTTAAGACATAGTTCTTTTTTTATGTGAAAATATCATTCCAGTTTTATTTTTTTCTTTTTTTAAAATTTTATAATTAATTTAATTTTACATATCAGACACAGATTCCCCTGTCCTCCCTCCTCCCTTGCCCCAGCCTTAGACCCCAAACCACCCCCGTTTCTACCTCCTCCAAGACAAGGACTCCTCTTGGGATTCAGCTCAGCCTGGTAGATTCAGTTGAGGCAGGTCCAGTTCTCTCCTCCCATCACAAAGGTTGACCAAATTGTCCCAGCATAAGGCCCTAGGTTCCAAAAAGCCAGCTCATGCACTAAAGACAGGTCCTGGTCCCACTGCCTGGGGGTCTCCTAAATAGTTCAAGCTAATCAACTCTCTCACTTATCCAGAGGGCCTGTTCCAGTTTTATGGGGGCTCCTCAGCTATTGGTTCATGGTTCATGTGTTTCCACTAGTTTGGCTATTTGTCCCTGGGCTTTTTCCAGTCATGGTCTCAGTATCTCTTGATCATATAATACCTCCTCTCTCTTGCCAATTGGACTCCTGGAGCTCCACCTGGCGCTTGGCTATGGATCTCTGCATCAGCTTCCATCAGTCACTGGATGAGAGTTCTTATCATGACAGTTAGGGTGTTCAGCCATCCACTCACCAGAGTAGGTCATTTCGGGCTTTCTCTTGACCATTGCCAGTAGTCTATTGTGGAGGTATCTTTGTGGATTTCTGGAGACCTCTCTAGCACTTTCCTTCTTCCTATTCCCACGGGGTCTTCATTTATCATGGTATCTCATTCCCTGTTCTCCCTCTCTGTTCTTGATCCAGCTGGGACCTCCTGCTCCCCTAAGCTCTCTTTCCTCCCGACCCTTGCCCTGCATTACCCTCCCCCCTCTTGTCCAGTTTGCTCGTGTAGATTTCATCCATTTCTCTGTCATTGGGTGATTCCTGTGTTTTTCTTAGGGTCCTCTTTACTAAGTAGCCTCCCTGGATTTGTGAGAAGTAGTCTAGTCATTCTTTGCTTAGCATCTAGTATCCACCTATGAGTGAGTACAAACCATGTTTGTCTTTGAGTCTGGGTTACCTCACTCAGGATGATTTTATTATTCTAGATCCTTCCATTTGCTTGCAAACCTCATGGTGTCATTGTTTTACAGTTTTCTCTGCTGAGTAGTACTCCATTGTGTATATGTATCACATTTTATTTATCCATTCTTCAGTTGAAGGGCATCTAGATTGTTTCCAGGTTCTGGCTATTATAAACATTGCTACTATGAACATAGCTGAGCATGTGCCCTTGTTACGGTATGAGCATTCCTTGGTTTTATGCCCAAGAGTGGTATAGCTGGGTCTTGGGGGAGATTGATTCCCAATTTTCTAAGAAAGCACCATATTGATTTCCAAAGTGGCTGTATCAAGTTTGCATTCCCACCAATAGTATAGGAGTGTTCACCTTGCTCCACATCCTCTCCAGCATAAGCTGTCTTCAGTGTTTATGAGCTTAGCCATTCTGACAGTTGTAAGGTGGTATCTCAGAGTCTTTTTGATTTGCATTTTCCTGATGATTAGGGATGTTGAGCAATTCCTTAAATGTCTTTCAGCCATTTGAGATTCTTCTGTTGAGAATTCTCTGTTTAGCTCTATGGCCCATTTCTTAATTGGACTGTTGGGTATTCTGATGTCTAAGTTCATAAGTTCTTTATATATTCTGGGTATCAGTCCTCTGTCAGATGTGGGTTTAGTGAAGATCTTTTCTAATTCTGTAGGCTGTTGCTTTGTCCTGTTGACCATGTCCTTTGCCCTACAAAAGCTTCTCAGTTTCAAGAGGTCCCATTTATTAATTGTTTCTCTCAGTGTCTGTGCTACTGGTGTTATATTTAGGAAGTGATATCCAGTGCCAATACATTCAAGACTACTTCCTACTTTCTCTTCTATCAGGTTCAGAGGAACTGGATTTATGTTGAGGTCTTTGATCCACTTGGACTTAAGTTTTGAGCACGATGACAGATATGGATCTATTTGCAGCCTTCTACATGTTGACATCCAGTTATGACAGCACCATTTGTTGAAGATGCTTTCTTTTTTCCACTGTACTGTTTTGGCTTCCTTGTCGAAAATTATATATTCATAGGTGTGCAGATTAATGTCAGGGTCTTCAGTTCGGTACCATTGGTCCACATGTCGGTTTTTATGCCAGTACCAAGCTGTTTTTAGTACTGTAGCTCTATAGTAGTGCTTGAAGTCAGGGATGGTGATGTCTCCAGATGTTGTTTTATTGTACAGGATTTTTTTAGCTATCCTGGGATTTTTGTTTTTCCATATGAAGTTGAGTATTGTTCTTTTCAGGTCTGTGAAGAATTGTGTTGGGATTTTGATGAGGATTGCATTGAATCTATAGATTGCTTTTGGTAAGATTGCCATTTTTACTATGTTAAACCTACCTATCCATGAGCATGGGAGATCTTTCCATTTTCTGACATCTTCAATTTCTTTTTTCAGGGACTTAAAGTTCTTGTCATATAGGTCCTTCACTTGCTTAGTTAGAGTTACTCCAAGGTATTTTATATCATTTGTGGCTAATGTAAAGGGTGATGTGTCTCTGATTTCCTTCTCAGTCTGTTTGTCAATTGTATATAGGATGGCTACTGATTATTTTGAGTTAATCTTGTATCCTGCTACGTTGTTGAAAGTGTTTATAAGCTATATGAGTTCCTTGGTTGAATTTTTGAGGTCACTTATGTGTACTGTCATGTCATCTACAAATAGCAAAAGCTTGACTTCTTCCTAAGACATAGTTCTTATGTATTTGGGTAAAGTAGAAAAAGAAAAGTTTCTCTGATACAAGTTTTTAGGTTACAATATAATGGAATTTTCTATTCCAGTAAAATAACAACTTAGTCTGTGGACTTCATAAAGTCTTCCTATTAAAGTTACATTTTAGGGAAGTAATATATGTGATTTCATTGTATTTTCAAGTTGTGAAAAAGCATATATATTATATATACTGTATAAAATGTTTTATTTTCATGTTTAACAAAGATGAGACTATATTACAAAATATTTTTTTATTTTGATTTTAGGAACATATTTGAAAGTAGAAACAATTCAGAGATTAGCATTATCAGCCTTTTGTGGAGATGTCATGAAGTCTCAACCAAGCCATGTCATACAGATGTGAGTGTGGATTAGTGAACTTGCATTTTTATCCATTTTGTCTTAATGAGACAACTGGCTATTGTGTTATGTTATTTTATATATTATTTTCAGTTTTAGGTTTCTTCATGAATGGGCTCTAAGATATACAAATAATGCCTCTCAGACCCTCATTCATATATCTTCTATCCCATTCCTCACTTCTTCAGGACTTGTGGAGAATTCAGTATGTTCCCCTAGCCCAGCCAATTTTCATAGCTCATTTCCTTCCTGGTGATAGTTGCTTGATGCCCAAGAATTACTTCAAATTTGATTAAATTTGCTGCAAATCAATTCATGGCACCTTAAAACAATACAAACTAATATATTGTAACTGTTCATTCTGTTTATTTCTACTTATTTTCTTGTAAAAATAAAACTGTCCCAAAATGCTATCTATATGTCACTTATTTGTATTTGCTTGCAAGAGCCTGTGAATTATTCATATTATATTGTAAAGAAATTACATTGCTCCAAGTTCCAGGTCCTTAAAGAGACATTGCTGAGCTTTGGAAGACTTACATTCCAAAGGACAAGAGAAAGATTTCATAACTGAAATTATCAGTGAAATGAAAAATCAGTTAGAAAGAAAACTATTTAAAGATGAGGCAAGGTAAGGAATCATTAAGCCTATTAATCAAGAATAGAGGTAGAACACACTATTCCAGGATTTAATTTTTAAATTTAATTAAATTATTTATTTATATGTGTAGGAAGATGACTGTGTTATAGTATGGTATTGAGGTTGATATCCAGACCATTTAACAAGCTAGGCAAGTGTTCTAGTACTTTCATGGCTTCATCCTCAGTCCCTATTTTATTTTAAAGATATATTAATTATACTTTAATAGAATATGATTTGATGTTTTAGTACTACATCTATAATATACCAAATAAAGACCAAACTCCAGTATTTTTCCTCCTGAATCCTCATAACCATAACATGCTCTTTTCAAACATAAAGTACACACTTGGCCCTATGATCCACATATGAGAGAACATGAGGCCACATTTATTTGTGGAGATGACTTTTACACCCCATCTTTGAGCAATCGTCAAGTATAAATCTCCCTACAGTTCACCTATGTTTACAGACTCAAATAATAATTTTATTCATTGCTTCTGTGTCATGCTTTCACATTTCTTATGTATGTGATACCACAAAGTACTTAATATTGTAATACCCATCTTATTTCATTGAACATAATTTCACTTATTTTTATATGTGGTTGTCATTGTTTTAAAAGTATTTGGAAATGCTATGACTTTTATAAACAATTATGTTTTAAATTCACATAGATATTATTAAGTATAAAACTATTCTCCTGACTAAAACATGTTCCAAACATAAATTGTGCATTCTCTATCATACTTCTGAATCTCAAGAACTTATGTATTCCTGTTTTCCAAACTAAACTTTACCTAAATCACAGAGGTATTTTGTTACTATACTCATTAGTCAGCACTGATGATTTAATAGGGTCTGTGTTTTTGCAATTTTTACTGTCTTCTTGCAGGGCTAATGCAATTAAATTATGATCCATTCTTTAAACAGAAAAGATGCTAGATAATAACAATTATTTTTTAAAGTCTGAATTTGTGCTGTTAATATTTCTTTGCAAAATTTATTAGTGATTATAAAGGCTCCTTGTCTCCCTTAATCCTCTTATAAATGCCATGAATATTTTAAGTCTGTTATGATAATTGTTTTTACAGATTAAGGAAATGAGGCTCAGGAATGTTCTATGGCTTAAGAAAGATTATAACCATTGATACATATATTGTTACTTTTCTAATTGTTGTATATATCACGTTAGCAGGCAAAATATGTATAAATATTAAAGTGATGCCCAATATTGAGAACAGATTATCCTTAGAATATTTTATCTTTTTTACACCTCATCCCCAGGCTTACCCCTAAATTTATTTTATGTTTAATTAACACAAAAATGTTTTATCCTTTTACACAACAATATTATATACAATCCTCTCTTTTAAAATGAGAAATATTATATATGAAACAACTATTTTAAATTCTGATATATGTTTTAAAAGCATAGACTATACCCACCTCCAGCCCCATCTGAATTCATACTCTTTCTGTTTCTCTTTCATAAAATTACAAAGAGTAATCTAGAAAATAATTGTTGTTGGTTGGTTTTTTTTTTGTTTTTTGTTTTTTGTTTTTTGTTTTACTCTTTACTCTTTAACTCTTTGGGGGGTCTGCCTCACAGCTCCCAAATAAATCACACACTGAGGTTTATTCTTAATTATAAATGCACAACCAAAGCTTGATTGCTTTTAGCCCGGTTTTCTTAAGTTAAATTAACCCATCTATCTTTTGCTTCTGAGCTTTTACATTTCTCTATTTCTTTATACCCTTTCTTTCCTTATTACTCCATGTCTGATTGTGCAGCTCTGAAGAGTTAAGGAGTAAAGGAGTTAAAAAGCAAACAACAACATTTTGGCACTCAACATGGGGCTTGAATTTCCACAGTGCCTAAGGAAATTTAAAAAAAAATAAAAAAGAAGACACAGCTCCTTTAAATGTTTGTGTCTGCTAGTGAGCCCTTGAGAAGCTAGTACGTTAAACAGGAAAAAAACAAAAAAAAACAAGCAAAGAAGAAAAAAAAAAAAAAAAGAAAAATGCCTGCCACAGTGCAAGCATTAACATTATAGAGCTCTAGGATGGTTGAATGTAGTTCTTGTTTACCTACCTCTGATAGGGCTATGGGTTTAGGCTTGGCTTTTATGACTTGAAAAGAGGGAAGAGCAGGCCAAGAGACATGTATGGAGGATTCAGAGGTAGCTTAGAAGTTTAAAGTTTGCTCACACATTTAGAAAACACTAAAAGATATGCCATAAGGAGGAGATGGGAATGGGGGGTGGGCTGGGAGGAGGGCTGGGGTTGGGGGTGGGAGGAGGGAGGACAGGGGAATCCGAGGTTCATATGTAAAATTAAATTAAATTATAAAATAAAAAAAGTTTTTAAAAAAGGTACAAATGGAAAAAAATATCTCAACAGGTTTCCAGTGTGTTTTACAATGTGTGTAGGCTTAAGAAGGAAAGAAAAAGGGTATAGGCAGTCATAGAAATAAATAGTTTAGAAAGAGTAAAGTAAAGTTTTTAGAGAGAGAGAGTAAAAGTAATATAAAAGAAAAAAGCCATATAAGATTGGAAATACACAGGAAGTCTGGATCCTATGTAGTATTGTGTTGACTTTGAATTTTTTGAATGTTTCTGAGGAAGCAACAGCTGCTAACAGACCTGAAATTGAACGAGGGTCTGTTGAAATAAACCTGTTTATGTACTTTAGGAATGCCTTAACTTTAAAAAAAAGTAAAAAAAAAATGTATTTGTCAAATGGAAGTTAAAAATATTTGGGGGAAGAGATTTTGCTTTTGTATCTACAGGAAACAAGAGGCTATGGATTTGTTTCAGATTAATATGGATTAGATTTGATCAAGGGAGAACTCCTGAACCTTGACAGGTGATATCTATCAACAAAGGTTGTAGAAGATCATGCTAGGATTTGGCCATTATCTCAAATAGTCTGTATTTGATCCTAAAGATGCTTCATCTACAGAGACCAGGAAGTAGTTTGGAGAAAATGATGTTCATAATCCCAAGAGTTGCATTGTGGAAGGCTGTTGGTTATTTGGTGGGTTATGGATATTTGTTATCATTTAGGAAAATACAGTATATTGATACAAGTTTAAAGCTATTTTTTGTTGCATTGTATATGTGTTTCTACTCTTATTTAAAGGACTTTTGTATATTGATACAAATTCAAGATAATTTTTGTTACAACACACTGTATGTGTATTTCTATTCTTATTTAAAGGATTTTTGTACATTGAAACAAGTTTAAGGTTATTTTTGTTGAAACATATTGTATACATGCTTCCTCTCTTGTTTAAGGCATTGTACCTATGCAGTTCATTTAAAATATAAAGTAAAGTTCTAGTTTTTGAAAGCTATTATTATAAACTACATAGGATAATCAAGAAATATAGGTTAGTAGTTAGTCATCTATAACAATCATATTTGTACATATGTTAGGTATGTTTTCTAGATCATACAGAGAAATATTTTAGATAGCTAAAGAATCTTCAAATATTTCAAAGACTTACAGAATATGGCATTAAAATATTTTGTTACCTTAAGAGTTTTTTTTCATAACAATGAGACACATCTGTTCTTGGCAGCACTTTTACTTCAGAGATGATGAGCATCAAAGAAACTTTCTTATGGAGTTTGATTTCAATGTGGCAAGGATAGACATTTGGGCAAGAAGCTTCTCTAGCCTGGACTGCTTGATGGTATGTTGTATAACTTGACATGCAGGACCCACAGGAAAGTGACCACTAAACTTTGCCAAAACAAGGCATGATGGTCCTTTAGGCTTCTTGCTTCACAGAAAAAAACTGCCATATATTCTGCAGGCCACAAAGGAAAGTGATTTATAAACTTTGCCAATATAAGTGGGAAAGACTTTCAAATTTTCTGCTTCACTGAAAAGTCTGCCAGGTACTCTAGGCCTGTAATCTGAAGATGGATTCCCCAAAGTTGCAGAGGAACTTTTGGTGACTGTACAGGCAGTCAGATATCCCTGCCATCTCTAGAGTTTTGGAAGTTGTTTGCTATGTATTTTTTATTTACTCAAATATCATTATATCCTTCTGGGGCCTTTGATAGAGTTGAAGACTAGATATAGTTGCAGTTTTCCTTAGATATTCTAAGGGATAAATTATATATAAAATTTTGTATTCACTAAGCTAGGACAGATTATGGAATGTTTTCTTTAAATTGACCAGACACAAATTAATTATAGTGTGAATTTAATCTTTACTTGATAATTGTTCTTATGTGTACAGTTTTATTATGTTGAAGTTTAAAGTTTTCATTTTTTTGTTTAGACAAAAGGGGGAAATGTAATAGAATATTATTTGAAGGTGTGTTACTTTTGTTTCTACTCTGGAACATTTGTTTTAATGATGTAAATTTATATTGCATTCATTTCTGTTGCTTTTGTAACTCTGTGAAGCTGTGTTAATTGCCTGCCTAAAACACTTAATTGTCTAATAAAAAGCTGAATACCCAATAGGGATGCAGGAGAGATGATAGACAGGACTGATAGGCAGAGAGAATAAGTAGGAGGAGAAGTCTCTGAGTTAAAAAGAAACAAGAGCAAGAGAACAAGGAGAGGAGGACATCAGCAGCCAGCCAACCAGGGACACAGCCAGCCACAGAGTAATAAGATACACAGAAATAGAGAAAGGTAAAAGTCCATAGGCAAAAGATAGACAGGAAATTTTAAGTTAAGAAATAAGCCAAGCTAAAGCTGGACATTTATTAAGAATAAGCATCCATATGTGATTTATTTGGGAGCGAGCTTGTGGACCCCCCAAAGTCAAGTGTGTATTGGAGAGTCCAAATAGGAATAGATAGAATGATAAATATTGTTTATTTTGATAAAAGGCCAAAAGTGTCCTTCTAGCTCTTTCTCTAGTACCATGTCTGACTGGATACCCCCATGTCCCACCATGATGATAATGAATTAAAACTCTGAAAGTGTAACCAGCCCCAATTAAATGTTTTTCTTTATAAGAATGTTTGTAGTCATGGTGCCTCTTCACTACAATAGAAACCTTAAGACAGAATTTGGTACCAAAGACTGGGGTATTGCTTTGGTCAGGTGATGGGCCTGACCATGTTTTTGACCCTTTGAGTTAGGGAAGCAATTGAATGCTTTAAATGCTGCTTAATGGGGCATACTAGTAGAATCGTGGAAGGCAGAGATGCTGAGCACTATTTGAATGGCAGGGATCTGGCTCAAGAGGTTTCAGACAAGAAGAATTTTACCATGCTGCCTAGAGATTGTTCTTGTAATACTTTAGTGAAGAATGTGGCTTATATTTATTCTTGTCTGAAAAATCTACCTGAGGCTAAGCTGAAGAGTTTTGGATTAAATTGCATTGGCAAAGGAAATCTCAATACAGCCTAATATAGACTCTGTTGTGTGGTTACTAGTGTTGACTGTTATGAAGATTTATAATATAAAGGAGCAAGCTGAGCAAGTAAAACTATAAAATGTACAAATTGAGGAGAAAAGAAGCATCAGGAAGTGGGATGCAGCTAAATCTTGAGTTCAAAAAGATAAACAGATTAAGAAATGGAATAAAGGGAATATTGACCTCATGGCATGATCATACTCAGATAAGCTTCCATTTTGTGAAAAGGGAATTAAAGAACAGCTCAGGCCCAGTTGCTATGGTATAGGTCTTTAATCCCATCACTTAGGAGACAGATGCAGGCAGATCTTTAAGTTCAAGGCCAGTCCGGTCCAGAGAACAAGTTATACGACAGTTAAGCTTAGGCAGTGAAGGAAACCATGGGGGAAGATGAAATTGAGCAAAGGGGCCATGTTCCAGCTCCAGCAAACAGCAGAACTTGGCACTGTTGTCCACATGTTTCAAGCTATAGAGTCAAGAATAGAAGAAAGGTGTAATGGGATCTCCCTTTGTGACCAAGGAAAGTCCATAAGGCCAGATGTGTGTCAGGGGTGTCCCTGCATGGAGGTCTAAAGAGTCCATTGTGTGGAGCTATGAAGTTGAAGCTTCGATTGCCTTGGAGATTCTGAGACTTTGATGATGAGAGAGCCATGGAGTACCTTCCAAGGAAAGTTGCTAACAGGGAGTGGAAACAGCCCAAAAGAAAAAAAAAATGTATGTTGTAGTCAACAAAGCTGAAAGGAGTTGTAGATCTGAAGAGCACTTTGACATCAGACGTGGAAATGCAGAGTTTGGGGTTTTCCCAGCTGGTTTTCAGTCTTGTTTTGGTGTAGTATTTCCTCACTATCCTCCATTTTGGAATGGCAATGTATGTCCTGTGTATAGATGAATTTCTAAACAGCCTTATTATATAAGAAACACAGAGCCAAATACAGGAGCGAAAGCCATAGAAATCAGAGAAATAGGAATAGCCACCAGCTAACCTTAGCTCACCACAGTGCCATAGCTTCCAAAAAGAACGAACTTCTTTATTGCCTTACTGTTTCACCTTCTCATTGGCTCCTAGTCCACTTCCTCACCACTGCCTGTCTGTACAGACCTCCAGTTCTCTATGGTTGGTACTGGGATTAAAGGAGTGTGTCACCATGCTTGATTGTGTTCTTGAATGCACAGAGACTCTGTGTGCCATGTGATCAGATTAATGTCATGTGCTACCACTGCCTGACTTTTGTTTATGGCTGGCTATCTATGTCCTCTGATCTCCAGGTAAACTTTATTTATTAACATATAAATAAAATATCACCACATTTCAGCACAAATAAAACATCACCACACCTGTGACATTATAAGTGGGGAGTATATGATTTGCTTTTTTATTTTAATTTAGGGAGGGTTACAGGTAAGAGACTGAGTGAATATCTGGACTTTGAACTTTAGACTTTTAAATTTGTTTGGGACACTAATAGACTATGGGAATTTTGGAAGTTGTACTGAATGCACTTTGCATGAGGCCGAGGCTATAAGCCTATGGGGTCCAGGCAGTGGAATGTGGTGGTTTGAATAGGTATGGCCCCTATGAACTCATGCATTTAAATTCTTGACCCATAACGAGTAGCACTATTCTGTGTGGTCTTATTGGAATAGTTGTCACCTTGTTGGAGAGAGTCTGTCACTTTGGAAGTGGGGTTTGAGGTCTCACTATATATATTCAAGCAATGAACAGTGTGATAATCTCCTTTTCCTGCCTGGGGATCTAGATGTAGAAACCTCAACTCGTTCTTCTGCACACCACTGTGTCCCTCTGTAACTGGAATTTTCTCCGCTCCTGCCCAGTCCCACAGACCCCACAGCCACTTATAAAATAATCACTCAGAAGCTTACGTTAATTAAAACTGCTCGGCCATTAGCTCAGGCCTACCACTATTTCTTACATTTAAACTCAGCCCATTTCTGTTAATCTACATGTCTCCTCATGTTCCGTGGCCTTACCCGTTTGCCGCCACATCCCTCCATGAGGATAATGGACAAAACTTTAAAATTGTAAGCCAGCCCCAATTGAATGTTTACCTTTGTAAGAGTTACTATAGTCATAGTGTCTCTTCACAACTATAGAAACCCTAAGACAATATATAAAATTATTATATAAAATATGTTAAAATTTAAAATAGACAAAATAATCCATGGATATAGGCATGTACATAAAAGGGGATTCTAATACACTGGGAATAGAAAATTAGTTGGTAATAAATCAGTAAAACATTTGCAAGTATTGTTGAGATTCCTCAGAAAACAACCTATGAGTATACTACATAAATTTGCTAACTCACTACTGGCTATATGTCCAAAGGAAGTAGAAGTGACAAGTAGGATCAATGCTTGCACTTAGGTGGATAATGAAACACTATTTGTTGGTAAGATGGGATCTAATTACCCATCCATAAATAAATATATCAAGACAATGTGACATATATAAATAATGGAATATCATGCAGCCACAAATAAAGAGATACTGGGATTTCAGGAAAACCAGATGGAATTGGAGAACATTATGCTAAAAGTAACAATTAAACAAAGTTAGACAAAAGTCACAACTTCTCTTTCATGTTTAGAAGAAAACACATTGATCTAAATGTAGAACAACGATTGCCAGGTGCCGTGAACGAGAGGAGGAAAGGATGAGAAGGATAATATCTCTGAAAATAATTGGAGTGCGGAAAATAATTCTTAGTGCCTGTGTCAAGGAATCGTCCTTGACAACATGGATTTTTTATTTTTATTTTTTTTTTTTTAGTACTGGAGCTCTTGAGAGCTCTGCAGTTAGGAGGACTTCTTGCTCTTGCAGTAGACCTGGGTTTGGTTCCCAGGAGAACATGGTGACTCACATCTGTCTGTCACTCAGTGAAAGAAGGTCCAAACCTTCTTCTAGCTTCTGGCACTGCATACATATGGTGCACATACACATGCAGGCCAAATATCCATTTTATGTAGAAGTGGAGGGCAAGAATATTGATAGAAGATGACATTACTAGTTACTCTGACTTTGTCAGTACATGACTTTGTTGGCACATGCTATTTATGTGTGCAGTCAATCTGTGTGGATATATCACACTTTACACTATGAATATTAAACAGTGGTCAAATTGCAATGAAAGATGAATTGTAATTTTATACAATTCTAAAAATGGATTGCTTTAATAGAAAATTATTTTATAAATAAAGAGAATACCAATCTTTCTTTAAAACAGGCTATTTGTTTAAAATTATTGTCCAACAAGAATCTATATTTGTGCAGATTTACCTTTCCTTTGTATATGTTGTGGAACACTACCCAAACAAGCATGAAATGGTCATCATTGTACTCTCAACATCAGAGTAGATGTAGTTGTATACTCAAAAAAACCTTTTAAAGTTGGTGCTATTAACATCCCTAAATTCAAAAGAGAGTAGTGAGGGTCACTAGACTCTTATCAAAGATTCCACCACTCACTCATTCTTAACCTTTCTCTACCAAACAGTTACCTATAATTCTGGCCTATTAATATTTTGTTAGAGAAAGAGAGGACGCTGAATGTTATTAGACCAATGTGAGACTTGAGACCTCTCACCAGTTCCCCAACCACAGCTGCACATAATTCTATCCTGGATGCATATTTTCTTGACAAGTATAACAGCATATAGTAAAGTTAGCAAGTTGTGGGGACTCCATCTATGCAGTTTAGAGCCTCGTGTACTTTTGCAGTGGGGCTCTTCAGTGTTCTGTTTTTTGATCATCCATACTTCTGTAATTAACCCATCTTCTATGCTTCTATAGTCAATCATAGTACATTCAAGCTGAAGTTATACAAAATTGATTCTTTGATCTCTTGTCAGTGCCTTGCTGTAGTGATTTGTTATTTGTTCATCTGCCCCCAAATAATTAACATAAGATTCATTATATGAGATATATAAATACATACATATGTACTGTCAGTAATATGACTTACTTGGGGACAGTAATTTTAAAACTACCTACAATTTTATACTAAAATATAATGCTGGTATGGGAAAACTGTAGTGTTAATATGCTATATCAGAATACAAGTATTTACAAAAGGACAGAAGGAGAGGTTATACTAAAAGTCACTTCTTAAACTTTGAAAAAATATGTTTTAGTTTAATAGAAATAAATTCAACCTACAAATCAGATCCAACATCATAGAGCATGCTGTTTTTATCTACATTGTAGTTGGTGCATAACGATGTTACCAATTTTGCTATAGGTCTGTAATTCCATTAGTTTTCTTTCTTATTTTCCCTGTATTTTAATTTTTGCTTTGTGTTAAAGACATAGAAGATGCAACTGGAGCATGTCGTCTTGGAGTGATTAGCCCCTTAAGATTTCCAGACACTTTTAGTAAAAATACATCACAATTTTCTTCTTGAAAAGTTCTTCCAAACACTTAGTTTTTCTATAAATTATATATTTTGATTTTCAAGGTATCCTTAAAATATATTACTTGTACAAATTCTGGGAGCCCACAGAGGTCTCCTAATGGGATATGAGCTTGCTTTACCCAGTAGGACTGCATAAGAGGATGATTGGACCATGGGTCTGTGTACCAGGTGTTTGGAAGAGTCTGCACTTGGCTGTATGTAGCAAGAGGGAGGTCTTTTGCCTCACCCCTTGGCATTGTTATAAAAAGCCATTTTTAGTACAGTTCTGGGCCATTGGGTATTGACCCAGGTCCTCTCAAAGCTATCCTGTATTTCTGTATTTCCTCTCATCTGCTAGGCTTATCATTTTACCTAATATTTTTTATTCCTCCCTCCTCCTCATAAGAACCCTGTAAAAGGTGGGAGATGGTCACTCACAACAAACTCAACAGAATGGCTTTTCAGTTATTTATTTTTTTCTTTTTAACCTTCGCTGAGTCTATCAACATCCTTCTTACATTTCTGTTTGACATTAGCAATTTTAATCTGTAAGTGGTTTCCTCCTTTCAAATAAGTCAATAGTCCCTTTATACATAGATGCACTTCAAATGACCAATTAAATTAAGAACTCATTCTGGGAAATTAGGTGGAACTATTATATTGTGTGGGAGGTTAATATCATGTCCTTGTTGAGAAAATGTCAGACTTTGAGCACATTGTGCTACAACGCTCATTTTAGGTTGCAGCTCAGCATGCAAATTCAGAGTTTCCTAATGAAAACCTGCAGGTGACAGGCAAAGGAATATTGGCACTGCAATAAAAAAAAAACCTAGGGTATATCTCTACTGATTTTACCAAGAAAATAATACCTGCCACATCAGAGCAATGGAGCTGATAAAAATACTGAACAAGTTATCTACTCAAGAATATGTATTTAATACTTGCAGTTAGTGATATACCTAGTAATAGATTTTTTCATGTGAATAAATGTTAATTATATATTTGGTCTTGTGTTTAAAACAGTCCTCATGTATGAAGATTTAGAAGTCTTATAAAGCTCATTCCAGTTCAACACTCTCCAAGAAGCACACGCAAGCAATATCTAAACCTTGTCAAGAATGTTTGGAGCAGGAGTGGAAGTGATGTCATTATTTAATCTTTTGTGCATAGCTAATTGTGCTCAATTTTCTTATGTTTACTCTCGAAGTCTTTGCTTTATTTTAAGAAAGAAAGATGTTTTAAAAATGTAGTGTTTTCTTTTTGACATTGTTTGCTTAATTCTGTCCCTTTATGGTGTGGATCTGAATATTATATACTTTGTCTCTCTTCATGGATTGGGGTCATTTTATTTTTAAATTTTTAGTTTAGTATTTAGTTTGTATCAGTGGTATATAATCTATTATAATGTGAAGTACTTTACTGACACTACATTATAGAAAACTTTATGCAAAACAGTTGTAAGGTCTTTATTAACATTTGACATACAACTAAATAAATGTCATTCCTCTGGTTAAAAAAAAAATTCCACACTTGCTCTTCCAAAGAACACAACTTTTCTCATAGAATGACAAGGGCCACTATTAGCAATCACATCTTTCAATGTCACTGCTATAGATTTTAGTAATAAAAGCTGCTTGAATAGAGCCTCTGCTTAAAAAGAAAGAAAGAGAGAGAGAGAGCAAAAGAGAAAAAAGAACAAAAGAAGGAAAGGAAGGAAGGAAGAAAGGAAGGAAGGAAGGAAGAAAGGAAGGAAGGAAGGAAGGAAGGAAGGAAGGAAGGAAGGAAGGAAGGAAGGAAGGAAGGAAATGCAATTTTAGTGTTATAATAGTAAAGAATCATGATGGTTCTGTCATGTATGTCAGGCAAGAGTAAGTAATACTGTGAACATTTAAAAGTAAAATTCCAGAGCATTTTTTGAAAATGACTGTCTGTGCATTCTAAATCACATTGTTAGATCAGAAAATGAAGTGATTTACTGGAGTATTGTGATTATCCCAGCAATGGCTGTGTTTCTGTGTTAAAGAGCAACATCAGTAGGGTGTAATCCCATCCATCTCATTTTATACTTTCAACTGATTAGTTATGCTGTCACATATGGTTACCCTTGCTCTTTTTACAAAAGATTTAGCTTTTTGAGTCCTTAACCAAGTGCCAAATTAATTCTGAATTTGGCTCATACAAATTATTGAAGTAATCTAATTTGTCTCTCTTTTTGGTCAATTTGGTCTTTGAATAAATACTATCAATCAGTAGCAGAATTTTAACTACCCTTGGCAAAGTTCAGTTTAGAACTTTTGAACTATAAAAGTAAATGTCTCAAAAACCTTCATTTAAAACGCAAAGCAGTAAACCTGCAAAGGGAAACACTGAGGATACTCATCAAGACTTTTGGGTAAACAGAAACTTCTGTGTAGAATATCAACAACATTGGGACCACCCTCATGTATCAAGAAACTGGACTACATGACAATAAAACATTTCTGCATAGCAAGGAAACTATATCATGAATTTTTCTGTGGGATGATAGTGCATAAAATATATCCCATGCTATTTTAACTGTATAAAAGTCACTGAGTTTATTTAGACTTTGGGTCATGTTTATTTTAGTGTGATGCTTTTATTTATTTGCAAGGTTTTTATAGTAAAATTTTTGAAAGATAAAATAAAATAATAATGGCAACAATAATTTATTCTATGAGGACTAAAGGTGTTAATAATAAAATAATGATAGGATTGGTAACTAAAGTTTTTTTTATTATTGTTCTCACATTTTAGATATTCTAACAGCCTGAAATATATGACTGTATCATTTGAAGAAGTGTGATATACTTTACCAATGTATGGATAAGAAAAGTAAAATAAATACACACCAAGATGCACTTTTCTAAATAGCATGTAATAATTTAAAATCAAACACACTAGTCTGTGTAATAATCTAAAAGTATATCTCTAGTAGTATCTGGATTCTTCTATTTCTCTTACTGTCTCTTTCTTTCTCTTTCTCCCCATGTTAGCTGAGTAATGGAAAGAGACTCTTGAGATACGACTTGCTCTTCTAAGAATTCTCAAGTTGTTAAAGCAAACAAAATTCAGAATAAAGAGAAAATTCACGTGCTATAAATACAAGGTGAAATTAAATTCTTTTTAGGTCATTTCTTTTTTCATTATTTTGTAGTGATAAAAATGTGACTAACATTTAGTTTATTAAAACAGACTGCTATTTAATCCCATCCCATCCCATGACTCATTCTCCAGAGAATGCAAAGCAGGAGAGGGAAAGAGGCTTTTCAAGAAAGAATGGTTAATTTATATCCCCAGAACCTATAAATGATACATTTTATTTTGTCACATCACCACCTTTAATATAATTTATTGTTAGTAAAATAAACCTAGAAGTCTTTCAAAATTATTCTAAGTAAGTGTGGAAATAAGACATCATGAATTCATTCTGCTAAAATTCTTCTGTTACATCTCAATTCCACTCAGGTTCCAAAATTGTTGTTTAACCCAAAAATATACAAACCTGGTCATTTTATAGCATGTTTGATATTGTGCATTTGCATCTATATTTTATTCCATTCTGTCCTTAAATAAAAATAAGCACAACAATATTTGCTCTCATATATTTTTAAATATATTTTCCATTCAAATAGAATTATGTCACACTATCCCTTCCCTTATATCCTAAAGTACCTCACAGATTGGTTCATGCAAAATTCTACCTCCATGTCATGCTGGTAGCCTCTTTTTCTTTAATTATTATGGTTAGACATATATGTAAATGTGTATGTTTTGTATCTTTGATATCATGTCTCTTATAGTCTTCCCACCAAATCTTCCACAACATTCAGTGAACTATAGATACAGGATATATAGATATATGATATAGATGGATACTTTCAGGCTGGGTTCCCAGTTTTTATTGATTTCTGCATTGTGTATAGTTGTCTAGATTTCATGAGGAATATGAAATCCAGCTGATCTCACTGCTTTAACATAATCTGAAGAAGGACAACTCAGATAGACATGGTAATATGGAGGCGTGAAAAGCTCATTAGGCTTCAGCATTACACAAAGAACTACAGGAAACTAAGGAACCTCTAGAGTAAGAGAAATAGTCTTGCCTAGGGAAGAACACACTGCTGCTCTCCATTTTCTGTAAAGGAAGGATTCTTTGATGAGTAGTGGTAGCTACAGTCATCTGCAAAGGATAGCTCATGCACAAAAAGGTTTCATGAGCTGTGGCTCTCACACTTCTGTTTCATATAATTTATTTCATTGACTTATTGAGAGATAATACCTAACCTGGTTAATTGTTATTTTATCCTCTATTCCACCTATTTATATTAAGTACTTTGTGTCTTATCCCTTTCCTTCTCCATATAGCATTCCTTCTCACATGTTTACAATGATTTTGTTATGGAAAATGACAATCTAGTTCTGAGTGCTTAGCTTTTCTCTATTTTTCACTTTCTTAATAATTTATGTGTGTTTTCTTCTCAATGTGTACTAGACAGGCTCTTGAGGACAATATTTCCAAATTCGTGTACATATCCTTGTTACTTAAATGTTTGACATCAGTATTGATAGAGATACTCATTTTAGTGTTTTTTTTTTGTTGTTGTTGTTTAATATTAGAAACAAGGTTTCTCTGTGTAATAGCCCTAGGTGTCCTGGAACTTGCTTTGTAGTCCAGGCTGTCCTTGAACTCACAGAGATCCCCCTGTGTCCACCTCTCAAGTGCTGGGACTAAACACATGCACCACCATTGCTTGATGTCATTTTAGTGCTTTTAATATTGGCTGGGATTTCCTATTAAAACCTCTGAAACTTAAATGAAAATATATTTTAAACTTGTTTTGATAACCACAAACCTGAATACTGTACATAAATCATTTTCATAACCTATTTCCCTCACATGCTCCACTCCATTTCAAGTTCATGACCCTTTCTGCTTTATTCTTATCATGGACATGTACATACTCACGTACATAGTGAGTCCATTTAGTGTTTCCCATGTGTATATATGTTTAGAATTGACCACTTGTGTCTGAATAATCTATTAGAGGTCCCATTTTCAGAAAAGACTGATTCTCTTTGTGACAACAACCATTAATTTTCTATGGCTCATCACCTTGTAGTAAGACCTGGTGAGGTTTTATTCATATTTTTGTCATTTCAATCAGTGTTATAATACTTGGTTTGCTCAGACAACCATATTGTTTAGCTTTCACGAGTGCTGAAAAGACTGACAAACATAAGCACACAAGTTTGTTATCCAACACCAAACGGTCTGCCCTGAAAGTATACATACAAGTAACCTTAATATATTGAATAGGTTTTATCTCTGTGTGTGTGTGTGTGTGTGTGTGTGTATGTGTGTGTGTGTGTGTGTGTGTGTGTGTGTGTGTGTGCAAGAACAATTAAAGAAGAGAGAATCCTTGAATTATAAAGAGATCAAGGGGATGCATGGGGATGTTTGGAGGGAAGAATGGGGAGAAGAGATACCATAATTGTATTTTAATCTTAAAAAGTTAAAAGGATATTAAAAAGACTTATGGGTTCAGTTTTCCTTTCATGTATAAGAAACAGCATTTCATAGCAGATTTCCTGAACCCCGGGCTCTCCCATTCTTTTCATCACCGCTTTAACAATGTCCCAGAGCATTACATGCAATGGCTGTTTCTATTGCATTTAATCTACTGAGGTTGAACTCATCATAATCAGCTGTTCTCTGTATTTTTTCCAGTTGAGAATTCTTGTAATGATTTCTGTCTACTGTAAAAAGAAGTGTGTTTGATGAGGGGTAAGAGCTATATTTATGTGTAGGTAAAAGGACAGATATTTAGAATGTAGTTGGGAATTAGAATAGTTTAATATAGTGGCCATACTAAGTTTTCCCCTCAGATTGATTACCTCACCAGCCACAGGTATTTGCTTAGGTTTTTAGTACCATGCATGAAGTCCCTCCTATTGTTCAGACATGATGTTCAATTGGAATGCTGTTGCTTACCCCAAAGACACAAGTTCTGATATCAAATTCTTGGAGATATCTTGTCATGCTGGTCATAGACAAGATGTGGTTCATAAGCATCACTGATGGTTAGGACTCTGAAATAGTTTTCTCTCTTGGAAGCTTGCATACCACCTCAGACACTATGAAAGCTAGTAATTAGGGAAGAAACTTCCAAGTAAATTCTGGCTAGATTCCTCGAAGTCCCATGTTTGAATTGTGTGATATCTTCAGCAACAGGGCAGTATATTCAAGTTTTGGAGGCTGTGAAGGAAATGGCAGTAGCCTCTATTGTTTGGAAAGGATTTTTGGACTCTTTTTACAAACATCTACAAAGTAGGATTTCTGTGCCTGGCACTGGGATTAATTGGTTGTCTATGGGTCTGAAGCACTATAACACACACACACACACACACACACACACACACACACACACACACACACACACACACACGAGAGAGAGAGAGAGAGAGAGAGAGAGAGAGAGAGAGAGAGAGAGAGAGATTAGTTTATATTGTATGTTTATTTGAAGTAAACATAAAATAAATGTTTCCCTATGGCTTTTTAAACATCCTTACTGTTATTGTATCCCTGGAGAAATATTATTGCTACTTCTTCAACATTCAGCTAAAAAAAACAAAAGCAAAAACAAACAAACCAAAAAAAAAAAACCAACTTATCTGTGATCTGTGGTCCAGCATGATTTTTGTTTGTTTGTTTTTTGATTTGTTTTTTAGGTTTTTTTGGAGACAGGGTTTCTCTTTGTAGCTTTGTGCCTTTCCTGGTTCTCGCTCTGTAGACCAGAATGGCCTTGAACTCACAGAGATCCACCTGCCTCTGCCTCCTGAGTGCTGGGATTAAAGGCGTGCGCCACCACTGCCTTTTTTTTTTTTTTTTTTTTTGCCAGCATGTTTTTATAAACCTGAAAAAAATGATTACATGTAACTTTCCAGTATTTAAAATGTAGTCTCTTATGGACAAACTAAATACAGTGTCTCTATTTTCACTTATGATATGTCAGAAAAGCAAATATCTAGTATCCTTCATTAGCATTTTTCAAAGTTGACTCTGTTTTTTGTTTTTGTTTTTGTTTTTTTGTTTTGTTTTTCGAGACAGGGTTTCTCTTTGTAGCTTTGTGCCTTTCCTGGAACTCACTTGGTAGCCCAGGCTGGCCTCGAACTCACAGAGATCTGCCTGCCTCTGCCTCCCGAGTGCTGGGATTAAAGGTGTGCGCCACCACCACTCAGCCTTTCAAAGTTGACTCTGTTTTAAGAGAAACCTAAATGCTAGTATATTAATAGAATTATAAGCAGAGTTTATAGAATAAAATTAGAATTTAACTTTATATATGCAAGCCAGTGATAATCTCATTTGGCTAAGCAAATCAGACAGATATTATATTTATTATTTCTAAAGAATTTTCTTACCAAAAACAATTTGCCTATATATAGTTACAAGATAAAACATTTATTTTAATGCAAAAGCCCTAACAGTTAGGAATGTGGACAAGTTATCAAAAATACGTTACATCTTTATAGGTGTTGGGGTCTACAATCAGGCATGAAAACTCATTTTCCAATGTAGTATACAAAAGAAAATTGTTCAAATTTTAGCCTTGGGCTATAAGATTTGTTACTTGGAAATAGTTCAAGATGTTAGAGCACAAGTGATACAGTGCAAAAGTCAAAAGATGCTCTACCTGGGACTCATATTGAGGAAAAGGATATAAAATGTGCTGTAAAATACTAGAGCAATGAAACTATACTCTATGATATAACAAAATATAAGCATATAACAGAACATCAAAAGTTAGCATTATGTGTTAATGTGCTTGTAACACAAAATTTTCATTAGTACAATGCATATCTTCCTGCCACTTCCTGTACATCAGATATGAAGAAGAGAGTTAAAGAGTGGGCAAATGGAACTGAGGAGTATTTTGCAATAGTAACTACATTGTGTTACTTTGGGGATTTGCATTTTGACCACTTCTGCAAACTAAAAAAAAAGACAATTTGATAGAAATACAAATTTCCTGTCATCTGAAATTAATTGGCCAAAACATCCCTAAGTCTACTATGCATTGTTATTCAAATATTTAAATTACAAAGTATCATAAATAACATTTGATGAGAACAAAATATATCCAAATTTTAAGTCTATGCATTTTATATAATTCTTAAGTTTTCTACCATTTTATCTCAATTTGTAAACTGCTTAGTATGAAGACATCGCTCAAAGGATGGGATCTTCTAGAAAACATCTGAAATTATTCTGGGTTAATGGAAAGCATCTGCTATAAATCAAATTCAGCATTTCACTGATCTAGTTCACTCCAAGTTAGGAACTATCTCTCCAAGTGCCTATTCAGTACTAAACATCCAATTCTATGATATTGCTGAACTAAATATGTTTCTTCAAATTGTTTGGTCTTTTCTTTTATACATAACATAACAGAAGAAGCCTGAAAAGAGGAGGATTCCTGTAGCTTGAGTTTTTCTTGCCTGGCCCACGGTCAGGGCAAATCTCTCTCACCTGTCAGTCCCATAGCCTCAGACCCAACCAAGTAAACATAGAGACTTATGTTGCTTTCAAACTGTATGGCCGTGGCAGGCTTCTTGCTAACTTTTTCTTACAGCTTAAATTAATCCATTTCCTTTAATCTATACCTAAGCTCTTGGCTTACCGGCATCTTCACAAGCTGTTTCTCATCGTGGCGGCTGGCAGTGTCTCTCTGACTCAGCCTTCCATTTCCCAGCTTTATTCTCCTCCTTGCCCCGCCTATACTTCCTGCCTAGCCAATGGCCAATCAGTGTTTTATTGATTAATTAGCAACACATTTGTCATACATCCCACAGCACTTCCCCCCCTTTTTTTTTTCAAAAAGGAAGGTTTTAACCTTAACAAAGTAAAATTAATATAATTTGGGAATTTGGGCGTAGCTTCTCTTACTACTTCCTGCTGGAAGGGGGCGCTGTATCTTATGGGGAAACAAAGAAAATCTTAGAATTATGGAATAGTCCATGAGGCTGTATCGTCTGAGCCAGATGCCTTCAAACCATTCTGGATGTTGGATCATCTGGTCCATGGTGTCATTGGAGACCTTTCAGGGGGTCTTGGCTGGTCAAACCTGATGTATCTTAATCTTGAACAAATCCATAGCCTCTGGCTTTCTGTGGAAACAAAAGAGACTCTTTTCCAAAGCAACATATCCTTATATCCAAATTTTGAAGTCAAGGTATCTTTAAAGTATACATATTGGCATAACTCAATAGCTTTTACAATCAAATGTTTTTCTGCAGTTAAAAATCCCAAAGACAACATAATCCAGATTCTCTGTGTAATATCCATCTTTATGTGGCTTATTTTATATATTATCTTTATTGTCTCTTTAAAGACTTTATTTTTAAAAATTCTTTCTTTATATAATTGTATATATTTCTTTTTCTCTTTCAAGCCTATGTACATTTTTACATATATTGTAAATTATTACATCTGAATCTGTCTTATTGTAAATCTATTCCCTTAAACTGCAGCAGCTGTGGCTGCTGGCTCCGCCCACCTCAGCTTCCCAACATGGCTACCTTTACCGCCAGCTCTGGGAGCTATCGTGGGTCTATGCTTTTATCCAAGCAGCGTGTAGCCCAAAAACCTCTTTTTTTGTTTTGTACCTGCAAAGGCTAAATCCATCATGCAGCTTAATGTGCCATTTGCAGAGGCCTGATTCCCGCCATACTGCAGGTTGAGCACGCACGCCAGGAACCCACCAGTAGCTGAAACCAGCAGCTGCCGCTCATTTGAGAGAGACAATTAGGAAGCTGTTTTTAGCTCCGTTTTAGAATCTTTTTTCTCAGTTTTTAGGTGGAAACTCTTGCCCCACGTTGGGCACCATTTGTAGCTTGAGTTTTTCTTGCCTGGCCCACGGTCAGGGCAAATCTCTCTCACCTGTCAGTCCCATAGCCTCAGACCCAACCAAGTAAACATAGAGACTTATGTTGCTTTCAAACTGTATGGCCGTGGCAGGCTTCTTGCTAACTTTTTCTTACAGCTTAAATTAATCCATTTCCTTTAATCTATACCTAAGCTCGTGGCTTACCGGCATCTTCACAAGCTGTTTCTCATCGTGGCGGCTGGCAGTGTCTCTCTGACTCAGCCTTCCATTTCCCAGCTTTATTCTCCTCCTTGCCCCGCCTATACTTCCTGCCTAGCCAATGGCCAATCAGTGTTTTATTGATTAATTAGCAACACATTTGTCATACATCCCACAGCAGATTCCTCCGACTCAGGCTCCACTTGTTTCAACTCTATTCCATGAGTATCCTAAACACAAAAGAAGTCCTGGAATGAGACATTGCTCTGTGTGTACCAAAAGAGAAGGTAAAATGACTGTGAAGATTTAATCACCTTCTAATGGTCAGAAACCCCTTTTATTTTTATCATTACACATACTTAAAACATACATGGCTTCTCCTAACTAGAAAACAATTCAGTTCTTATCATCAAATATATCCAAACACACATACATACCTACACACACACACACACACACACACACACACACATGCACACACACACGCACGCACACGCTCACGCACACACACAAACACACACTACACCTTTGATCTTTAGCAAAATATTGTCTCAACAGGGCAGCTACATAAACTTCTTTTATTATTTATTTTTTTGTGGATTTTCATAAGGAAAGGCACATAACTTTTTACTTTGATGTTCAAATTAATATGAAAGAGTACTTATTTTGGTGACAAAATAAAATAGTATTGAGAAATGCTTAACATTTAATTTATAATGTTTTATTTGAAAGGCAGTTTCTACCTGTGTGTTTAGTTATGTCCTTGTATTCAAGCACTGTAGATGTAGAGGTAAGAGGATCAGGAGTTCAAGTGGAAGCTTGGCTATGTAGGACACTGGAAACCAGCCTAGGACCCATGAGTCACTGTCTCAAAAATAAAAATCAAGGAACCAATGTCTGGAACTATTAAAGATGCCAAGATGTAGAGGTAACCGTCTTATTCAATAAGAAACATAGAACCAATGCAAAGATGAAAGCCCAAGAGGTCAGAGCTAAGAGCCTTACCCTTCACTCTGCAGCTCCTCTTCAGCCAAGAGAGCTACTTCCTGTGTGTTTGTCTTTATACAGACTTTCTGTTCTGCCTTCTCGTTGGTTGTAAACCCAACCACATGACCGCCTCATCACTGCCTGTCTGTACAGACCTCCAGGTCTTCTATGGTTTGTATTGAGATTAAAGGCGCATGTCTCCATGCTGGCTGTATCCTTGAACACACAGAGATCCACCTAGCTCTGCCTCCCAAGAGCTGGGATTAAAGGCGTGCACCACCACCTCCCAGCTTCTGCGATGGCTTGCTATTAGCTCTGACCTCCAGGTAACCTTTTTTAACATACAAATAAAATCACATTTCAGTACAAATAAAATATCACCATACCAAGACTTTGTGATGACATAGTAGATGGATAATAAGCCCTAGGGCATAACTTAATGCTAGTTTTCTGCTGAGTGGTCATAGTATTGAAAGGACTCTTAATGACTGATTGCTATACCAATACATCACTTCCTTTCTCAACTCTCTTCAGGGAATTTTTTTTTTTCACTCAGCAAGTGACTATTAATATAGAAATTCTGAACTAGTCAAAATGCAGAATGTATGAAATTTTGGAAGCTTACTCCTAAACTGAATGTATATATCACAACCATCACCCTAAGGTCTATTAATTATTGAGGAAGATGGGGTAGAATGATTGAAAGGTGGTGGATAACTTCAGAAAAACAATACTTTCCAGACACAATAGGGTAATTATACATATGCTCTCACTGTGATTGTGGTAGCATGCACAAAACTTGCACAAGTTCAAGTCAAACACAATCATAGCATGGTGGTAGGGGTAGGGGAGCAAATCCTAAGACTAGCTGAAGAGCTATATGCATTTGATAGGAGAAAGAGGAAAACATAAGAAGACTCTCAAAGTTGGATGCGTATAAAAGTGAGTGTGGATCTGGGAGGAGTTTGGAAGTGAATATGATCAAAACACAGTGCATTGGATTCTCAAACAATTAGCAAAATGTTATTTTCAAAGGGAAACAAAAAAGCTAGTTTTTGTTCACAATAAATGTGTAAAAAATTCTTAGAAAAAAAATTATACTAGTAATTATAACTTACCTTTATCTTAAAAATCTGATGTGAAATGACATGGAAAACAGAGAAGTTGTTTCTTGCACTTATTCCTGTAGACAATCCAATTTAATCTAGAAAGCTATAAAAAATTTTATAATTAAAAAATACATTACATTTATATTTATTATTTCTTCAAATATATAATTCCTTCTTTTTCTTCTTCTTCTTCTTCTTCTTCTTCTTCTTCTTCTTCTTCTTCTTCTTCTTCTTCTTTTTCTTCTTTTTCTTCTTCTTCTTTTGAAACATTATTACAGGAGTTGTGTTACCTACAAAAGACTTAAAGTCCCAGAGGAGAGGCTCACAGATTATTACTCAATCAATGTATGAAGTTTCATGGAACCATCCTTTGAAGACTGGGAATAGACTTCCTCAGCAAGTTTGTATTACATTTTCTTTATTGTACTTACCTCTGTTTACTTATCTGTTGGGATACTCAATGTTTTGAAACAATATGTCTTTCTCAAATTTCCACAAAATATTTAAGTTTTTTTGATAAAATTTTGATTATACACCCTTCTAATATTTATGGGGGTGTCAATAAAGATACTAACGTACTTATCCTCTGTGATGGCAAGCTTTCTTAACTTGACACAAAGTACAATCAATTGTGAGAAGAGTGTAAAGGGGGAGGGTATCTGTCTAAATAGAATTGGCTTGTGGATGTGTGTGTGGGGGTTATAATTAAGTTAAATATGAGAAGACCCAGACCCCTGTGTAAAAGTCCTTAGATTCTGATCTGTATAAAAGCAGACAAATAGATCTGATAGCAACCAGTCTGCAAGTGATCATGTATGCTTTCACTTACTTTGCTCTTAACTATGGCCATGTTTGTCGCTCTTTGAAGTTCTTTCCTTGACTTGGACATGGACAGAACCAAAATCAGAAACAAACCCTTTTCTCCTCCAATTTGCTTTTTTGTTAAAAGTATTTTATTACAGCAACATAAATGAAGTATAATACACTGAAATCTATGTTTGTAACTGATTCAATTCTCAAATATATAACATACTAAATTATAATTTTGCCTATCTCTAATATCATGTAAAATAGTATTTTTATTCAGTAATTGCAGGACTAGCACCCAAATTGTTACTATCTTAATAATATCCATAGTTTTTATTCCACAAAATTACAATTATTTTCTACTGAATTTCAAAGAATATATTAACATATCTGGAATTTGGATGTCATAATTGTAAAAGAGAACTTTTCCTCAGTCTTAAAAATAACATCATTTAACTTTTACCATAACAATGCTATAATGCGTGAGTTGAATGGCAGTATATATAATCCAAATTGTTTAAGAGACTCATTCTACTTCTTCTGGGTACCTCACAAGTTACTTAATCAAATAGCAAATGAAAAGTACTAATGAATCAAAGTATCTTTAACAATTAAATACACTCTCTTGAGACTTATTGATTACCCCCAATCCATTCTTTCTCTAATGCCTCTTATCAGCTATGTACTGTATCTGTAGATGAACGATAGAGCACCATATTTCCTCCTGATTTTGATGTTTTTGTTTCTTTGTTTGCTTGTTTTGTTTTGTGTTTCCATAATTCTAATTCTTTTATCTTTGGAAATGGAGCCAGGTCTGATGCTAAAAACCACTTACTTTAGTTTTTGCAAATTGACATTTGTATTCCCTAGAAAAAATTTCATAAGCCAAATAGTGCGCATTTGAGTGGCAAAAACACATGAGGTCTCCTGTCTGCTAGTAGGCTTTTTCTTCATGCAGAGCCAAGTTCAACTCACAGTTTTCTGACTTTCCCTTTCTGAAGGTTAAGTTTTATTCTTGTTAACCCTTTTGCTATGAGTATAACTTTACATATAACCCTGTTTGAACCTTTACTCAAGTAATGTCCCCAGACTCTGTCCTTGTCCTGATCTTACCAGGTGGTACCTAAAACAAATTTAAGACATCAACATGGGCAATTTGACTGGAAACAAATCAATCTGTATACTGTCTTTTCACTCAGAATCAACAACTTCATTCTGCATTTAGACTCTATAGATCCCTTGGGTTTTGCCAAATCATCTATGCATACACAATTTCATCAGGCATATTTAGTTTTTTTAGCATGAGATTAAAAGTTCAGATATCTACAGTCATATAATGCTAGAGATAGAAATGTTATGATTGCTTAGATGAGTGCTCTTTGTCATCCAATTGAAGACCCGTACATAAATTCATACAGTTATGGACACCTATTTTTTGATAAAGAATCCAGAAATGCATGCATTGGAAATAGACATCGCTTTCAACTAAAGGTGCTGTTCAAGCTGGATGCTTGCATATTGTATGATATTTTGTTTGTGTTCTGACAAATAAAGCTTGCCTGGAGATCAGAGGGCAGAGATAGCTACTAATTAACCATAGAGGCCAAGCAGTGGTGGCACACACATTTGATCCCAGCCCTTGGGAAGAGGAAGCAGAAAGATGAGGCATTCAATGTCTGCTCTCAGCTACACAAGATTGAACCAGTCTAAAAGAGAAACAGAGTCAGGTGGTGGTGGCTCACACCTTTGATTCCAGCACTTGGGAGGTGGAGGCAGGAGTATAAGGTGGATGGAGATAGGATCTCAGCTCATTCAGTATGAGGATTTTAGAGACAGGATTGCTGCCCACTTGGTCTGAGATTTTGTATAGATAAAAAGTCTTTCTAGCCACTAACTAGCCACTCTATTTTTCTGATCATTCAGCTTTCACCCTGGATATCTGACTATAGGTTTTATTGTTTAGACTAATTAGCTCCATGATTCACCTGCATGTAGAAGAATGTAAGTAAATTGATACTAATCACCCTGCATAAAACTCAAGTCAAAGTGGAACAAGGACCTCAACATTAAAAAGATACACTGAACCTGATAGAAGTGAATGTTGGTGAGGGCCTTGAATGCACTAACTCAAGAGAAGACTTTCTAAACACAATAGTGGTAGTGTAGACACTAAGATCAACAATTAATAAATGGGACCTCATGAAACAGAAATGCTCCTGTAAGGCAAAAGACACTCTTTTCTTGGAAATAAATGATAGCCTACAGAATGCAAAATATTTTACCAACACCATATCTGACAGAGGACTAATATCCAAAACATTCTAAAGTACTCAAGAAACTAGAAATCAATGAACAAAATAATCCAATAAAAAATGGGATACAATTCTAAACAAAGAATTCTCAATAGCAGAAACTCAAGTGGTTGAAAAACACTTGAAGAAATGGTCAACATCCTTAGCCATTAGGGAAATGCAAATGGAAACTACTTGTAATTCCATATTATACCTGTCAGAATGGCTAAAACCAAAGGCATAAGTGACAGATCATGCTGAAGAGAAAGCAAGGTAAGCACACCTCCATTTCTCAGACACCCACTATGGAAATCAATATGGAAGTTCCTTAGAAAAGTTGGGAATCAATCTACCTCATGACTTAGCTACGTCACTCTTGGGCATATACCCAAAGATACTCCATCCAACCATGAGAAAATATGCTCAACCATGTGCATTGAGGCTTTATTCACAATAGCCAGAAACTGGAAGCACTCTAGATGTCCCTCAACAGAAGAATGGACAAAGAAAATGTGGTATGGTACATTTACACAATGGAGTGTTACTCAGCTGTTTTTTTTTTTTAATGACATCATGAAATTTGTAGGCAAGTGGATGGAACCAGAAATTCATCAGGAAGAAAGTAACTCACACTCAGAAGGAAAACTATGATATGTATTTACTTATAACTGGACACTAACTGTTAAGTAAATGAAAACCAAGGTACAATCTGTCTATCAAAATGTGTTAGTTGTAGAGGAAGTGCCAAGGAGGGAAGTTGAAGGTATTTCCTTAGAAAGAAGAAATATCATTGACTTTACAGACAGACTTGATGTGGGTGGTCGTGGGATTGGGAGGATTAGGTGGAGAGGTACAAGAAAGACAGGGTAGAGGGAGAGAATATGGAGAGAGACAGCTGGAAACTCAGGAGTGTTTGAGGGAGGATGTGAAAATCTAATGCAGTGGAATCTTTCTAAAGTATATGAGGGTGATCTTAATGATGCTTCCTAATAATAGGGACATGGAGTCTCAAATAGCCATCTGTAGTCACCAAAGGAGGCTTCCAGGAGTGGGGATGGGTTGCATTCAACTGAATTGTAGGCCAAAGGAGTCTAATGGAAATCCCCAAACTACTCAGGCTAGTGTTAAGACAATGAGTTACTCTCTGCACACAGACAGTGGGGCCCCATTGCTGAGGATAACACCCATATAACTCACTAAACATGGAGAAGTCCAGCTGGAGCCTACATGGAACTTTCATCCCTATGGCTTTGTGTGCAGGAAGTGGCTTTGTTTCAGCAAGGTAATCTATATGCTACCAAAAGAGAAATATAAACAACTGATTCACAAAACCTTTGATCTACAATCTATCCTGCCTGCAAAATATGCTATGGCAATGGTGGCACAGAATTTGTGGGAGTAACCAACCAGTGTATGGTTTTACTGAAGTCCCAGGCATAAGATGGAAGCCATACCCGACACTGCTAGGGTAACCAAGAACCAGAGACTAGATAGCCTAGAGACCTAGGGTAAAACCAAACTCTACTGATCTAAAACAAATAAAAATTTTTAAAAAATCAGTAAAATTGCTCCTTTGATATTCTGCTGTACTTAAAGATCAGAGTTTTCTTCAGTCATCATCAGAGAAGCTTCATCTGGCAGCAGATGGGAACAGGTGTAGAGACCCACAGTTAGGCATTATATGCAGAGTCTAGTTGGGAGGTTCCCATAAAATATCTCTCCTCGGAGATCAGTAAATCCCATGGAAGAGAAGGTGGAAAGAATGTAAAATCCTGAAAGGATGGAGGACACCATGGGAATAAGGTCCTCTGAATCTGCTAAGCAAGGCACAAGCTCACAGAGACTGAAGAAGCAAGCACAGGGCCTGCATGGGTTTTCACCAGGTTCTCTGCCTATACATTATAACTTTTATCTTAGTATTTTTGCAGAACTCCTAAATGTGATAACAAATGGGTCTCTGACTCTTTAGGCTGCTCTTGGGACTGGTTTTCTTCCTGTTAGTCTGAAGTGTCCAACTTCTATATGATAGTTTTCACTCCATCTCATTATATTTTATCTTGTCCTGCTTGGTTCTGATCTCTTAGAAGCCTGTTCTTTTCGAATGAGAGACAGAAAGAGAGTGGATCCATCTGGCAAAGGAGGTGGAAAGGAACAGGGAGAAAGTGATGGAGAAAAAAATTACAATCAGGATATAATATACAAAAAAGAATCTATTTTCAATAAAAGGAAAGTAATTGAAAAAATGTGAGGGGAAGAGAAAACTCATACTAATTGATTAAGGGTTTTGAGATTCAGACTATGAGTGTGGGTGATTTTGTAATTCTTCAGTGTGATTAGGGGCTCTTTCTTTTCATGACCTTACTGTGCACCCTATTTACTCACTGTGAAACTCTTCTAATGTCCCACATAGACTGTGGAAACACATAAGATAACATTATGTTTAAAGATATCCAATGAATTGAAATCTTGAAAACTTGTACATTTCTAGTCATACAATTACTTTAAGCCTGCATGATGCTGTACGTCTTAATTTGTACTTACTTTAAATTCAATCTCTGGGCTGCTTAATTGCATTTTCATTATGCAGACCTGTGAATTCTGATACTTGCTTAGTCCTATCTGACTGTCTGACAGTGTTTTCTTTTAATTTAATTTCTTATACTTTCCTTTTCATTTTGTTAGATTTCATTTATGTACTCCAAAGAGTATTTCCCTATCTGCTTTTTTGCAGGCAAAAAATGAAGTTGAAGTTAGTGACTATAATAAATCGTGCACAGCTGCTCTGTATGGACAAAGAGAAAAGAAAAGACTCATTTGGGGTTTTATTTTCTCTGATGTAAAGTTCATTGTGTTTGTTTTAACTATGTTCATATTAGAAACTTAGAATTCTCATTTCATGACACCAGGGATTCTCAGTAAGGTAAGGAAATAACTGGCATGTTTACATTTTAATCTAAAAGTTATCTGGCAGTAATAGGGGTTTCTTGTGGTATATTAAAATGCACTGAAAAGCATGCCTGCCGAGACCACACCACACACAGAATGAGCTGAACCATCTCATTACATTCAATTAGGAAAAGTTAGAAAGGTAAGCATAGCAAATGAGCCTGTGGAATATGCAAACAGCTCCAGGGGAAAGAAAATGAATGAAAGGATTGCTAAATGACAAGCAAGCACTGGTGCTTTGGCAAAGAACTTGAGTGACAGTTCTCTCAGATGTTAAATCATGCCTAATTACATTACTAAAAATACAGTAGAAAAATGGGGGAAAAAATGAATCTCCAAAACTTTCAAAACAAGATAAATACCTGTTTGCTCTCTGGATGTGTAAAGAGTCATGTTGTTTCAGTTAATGCGTTTTCTATGTAGTTCCCTGTAAATCAGCTAAGCCTAGTTTTATTAATTTTAATAGTGATAGAATAATATTTTAGTGCAGGTATAATTTCAAATCATAGAGTCTATATTTTACAGAATTTCACCTGAAGATATATTTATTGTGTTCACAGTCAAGATAATGATTACTAATGCCTCTGGACCAATTATTTATTACTAAACACCTTGGTTTTCTGAAACATGGTCATTCTATCACCTTCTACAATGCTGTTTGCCTATGTCCTGAAAAATTCCAAAACATTAAGTCTTTGCCTTTCTCTGTTGTTGTTGTAAAATATTTCAAAAAGGAAGCTTAGCAGAGAAAGTTTATTTTAGCTGACAGTTTAAAGGAAAGTCCATCAAGGTGTCAGAGAAATATCAAAGCAGCAGTTGCCTGTAGAAGTTGGTCATGGTCTATCCACAATAAGGAGATAGAACAGAATGAACTCACGCCAGTTCTCAGCCTGTTTTCTCCATTTCATACAGGCCAGAATCTCCTGCCCCAGGAATGGTCTGGCCCACAGTTAAGACTGTTCTTCCCATATCAGTGAAGATAATTCCTCACAGATAAGTTCAGAGACACATCTTCCAAGTGATTCTGTATTTCATCAAGTTGACAATTGAACTTAGCTGTCACAGACTAACTAGGATCTCAGCAGGTTTTTCTTAACGCTGACAGCTTGTCTAACAAATTTGTAAGGTCTCCTCTACAAATTTCACCACTGAATGACAATAGTATTTTATTAGAATATATTCATTTCGGCAAGTTAGTTCATTATTACACTCTCAACTGTTATTTCTGTGGAATTATTTCAAAAGTGCATAACAAGTATGTAGCTTGTAATCTTTTCCTTAATATCATATAACTAATTTAATTCATTTATAATTGCTTTGCAATATATCCCATAGGTGGAAAATGGACTTTGCTTCATACATGCACTTACTCACATATTCCACACATTGTTTCTAGAATTCTAGTCTTTTCATAATTATAAGTTGAATGAGAAAGATGACACTTTCTTCCTATTCATTTGTCCTCCATCATTTTTTTTTATGTTTTCAAAGTCTCTTTCAGATATAATTTACCCTCTAACTTTAGAGCCACAGAGTAGTCTTATCCTTACTGTGCACAGGCATTTCTTTACCTGTAGCCATTTATCCCATTCCTTGCTTAACCATCTTTAATATATAGCTTATTCATTCTCTCCTATGTTAAGTCCCCAAGCAGAATTGTCTTTCACTACGCTGTGGAGGACAGCTCAAGATAATAGAACCCTCAGTGAATTTTCTGAATAAACCAATTACAGCAATGCTTTTGTTTTCATTCTTCCCATGATTCCATTTCACTATTCCTTTTTTTTTAAAGTTTTTAATGATTCTTTGTGGATTTCACATCATGCATCCCAATCTCATTCATCTTGCCATCCCCTCATCTGCCCATACAACCTCCCCCGAAAACAAAACTAAATTTCAAAGTAAAACAAAAACAAACAAACCAAACAAACAAAAATCAAACAAAACAAACAAGCGAAGATCTTGGCATGGAAGCTGTAGTGTAGCCCAGTGAGTCACAGAGTACACCCTTTAGTCCATACATTCTCATTGTCAGTGTCCATTGCAAGGAGTGACTGGTCTGGCTTTAGGACTCTAGCCTCTGTCACACCATTGAGACTAGGCCCTACTGTTGCTTTGTGTCATGGAGACCCTGCAGCTTTGGATCTGCAGGTCGGGCCCCCTCACATGTTCCCACAGTTCATAGACAAGGTGGAGACTGGGATAGGCTAACTCATAGCCCTCCTGGTTTGGGGCCTGGGTGGGAGGTATCTAGGTTAGTCAGCCTACCGGTTTATCCTCATCACCCAGGCAAGCTCTCGAGCACTGCCCCAGCTAGCTTACCCAATGCAGCAAGCAGCAAGGAGCAGAACCAGTTCTCCTCGTCTCATGCTCTTGGGTCTGGCTCACCTGCACTCATGCCACTAGGGTCAGCTCTATGGTTTTGCCCAGGTGAGGTTTAGGACCCAGTCTCCCAATTACCGCAATCGGTGAGGTGCAGTGCCAGCTCTTCCATTCTCATGCCCCGCCCCCAGGCTGGCTATTTCACTTGCCACAGGCAGGTGGCAAGTGCTGGAGGGCAGAGCATCTTTTCTTCACCCATGCCTCCACATGACATGAGGGAGGGAGTGGGGCAGTCCTCCTGCTCTCACGCGCGTAGGACCGGCTCACCTGCACCCCACCAACAGGGTGAGCCCTAATGTGCTGCCTAGCAAGAGGCATGCAGGGCCTGCTCTCCATAGTGCTGCAGCTGATGAGGGGCAGGGTCAGCTCTCCCACTCTGGTGACCCCAGGACCAGCTTTTCCTGCCTGCTGTAGGTGACGAGGGGCAAGCGGTGAGGTGGGTATCTCTCCCTCATTCATGCCAACATGGTGACAGATAGTTGAGCTAGCTTTTCCACTCTCAAGTTTTCCAGGCCAGCTTACCTGCACCCTATCAACAGGGACAGCTCAAATATGCTGCCCAGGGGAGGCGCAGGACCCACTCTCCAGAATACTGCAGTTTGTAAGGGGCAGGGAAAGTTCTCTCCAGGGCTACAGCAGTGAGGTGCGGGGCCAACTCTGTGTGGCTTTATCCTTACTGCTTTGGGTGGTAACAGGAGCCATGGACGTCAACATAGAGCACAGTTGTGGCAAGTCCAGGCCTCGATAACACTTACGATAGCCCTGGGTGACAGACAGCACAGGTCACTCAGATTTGTATGACCCCAGCAGATGCTCAGCCTTCAGACATAAACATGGCCCCAGTTGGCAGCCCAGACCCCTAACATCCCCACAGCCCTTGATGGCAATAGGGGCTATGAATTGTCAACACAAAATCCAATTGTAGTTGGACCATGGACCCGAACGTGGTCTCTGGCAGCAGCTCAGGCCTGGATAGCACCAAGAACACAGTTAGCAGTTCAAGTCATTCAGATTAGCATGGACTCAGCTGCGGCATGGCCCTTGAGCACTCACATGGCCCCAGGTGGCAACCAAGGCATCCACACTGCCTTTGATGGCAAGAGGAGCCTCACATACCAATGCAGACTCTGGCTGCAGCAGGACCACAGACCCAGACATGGCCTCAGGCCACAGTTTGGGTCTGGAGGACACCATGGTCCTGGGTGGCAGCACAGGCCAGCCAGGTCTGTATGACACTGGTGGCAGTTTGTCCCTTGTCTTAGGGTTTTCTTACTGTGAAGAGACAACATGACGATAGCAAGTCTTATAAATGAAAACATTTCATTGGGGTGACTTGCTTATGGTTCCAGAGGTTCAGTCGATTATCATGGTGAGGAGCATGGCACTATGCAGGCAGATGTGGTGTTGTAGCTGAAATCAACTAAAAGTCACACTGAGCAAAGCTTGAGCAAAGAAAAAAACATAAAAGCCCATGCCCATTTTGACACATTTCCTCCAAAAAAGCTATACCTATTTCAACAAGGCCATGCCCACTTGAACAAAGCCACACCTCCTAATTGAATGCCCTATGAGATTGTGGGTGCCAGTTACCTTCCAACTACTATATTCTACACCCTGAAACCCATAAACTTGTAAAAATATCATAACACAAAATGCATTGAGTCAAACTTCAAAAGTCCCCATAATCTATTACAGTCTCAACAATGGTTAAAAGTCCAAAGTTCAAAGTTTCTTCTGTGATTCAGGCTATTTCTTAACTGTAATCACCTTTGAGGAAATCAAAATCAAAAGGAAGATCACATACTTTGAACATATAATGACACAGGAGATACATTACTATTCCAAAATGTAGGGAAAGGAGAATAGTGAGGAAATACTGGACCAAAGCAAGACCAAAAACCAGCTGGGCAAACTCCAAACTCTGCATCTCCATATCTGATGTTAAAACACTCTTCAGCTTTGTTGACTGCAACATACTTCTTTCTCTTGGGTTGGTACCACTCCCTATTAGCAGCTCTCCTCTACAAGTATCCAAAGAATTTGACATCTCTGACAACTTGGAGTCTTCAAGGCAATACAGGCTTTGACTTCACTCCTCCATGCAATGATATCTCTACTAGGCCTCTATTGACACATGCCTGACTTCAGTGGCTTTCTTTAGGCCTAGAGGCAAATTCCATAATCCATTTCTTCTATGCTTAACTCTAAAGCCAGAACTATGTGGCTGAATATGCCAAGTTCTGCTTACTGGGGCTGCAACATGTCCACCCCCGCAATTCTAATACATCCTCATCAGCTTTGTGACCTTCATTGAAACTGGATCTCTAGACCAGGCTGGTCTCAAACTCAGAGATCTGCTACTTCTGTTTCCCAGTGCTGGTATTAAAGGTGTGCCCCAACACAGCCAGCTCAAGCTTTTATTTAGTTCCCTTTCACAAAGTGGAAACTAAGTTGGGTGGGATCTTGCCCCGAGGTCACCACTTCCTTTACTCCATTTCTTAATCTGTGTATCTCCTTAAACACAGGACTTGGTTCCATTACACTTTTTAAGAGTTCCTTTTCTCTTTAAATTTTACAGTTTGTAATTTATGCTGGTCAGTTTGCTTCTTTTCATTATAAATCTTCATTAGAGTTACCACTAATAATCTTGGGACAGAGTCTCTACTAGGCTGTTGTGAGTTTTCTTCTGCCAATGGAATTAATCCAAATCTCTTCAATTTAGCCTCAGGCAGACTCCTCAGACAAGGACAAAAGGCAGCCAACTTCTTCGCCAAAATATAGTAAGACCAGTCTCTAGTCCGCATACTAACATTCTCCTCTGAAACCTCTTGATCTCCACAGGTCATCAAATCACATTAAACACCACTACCTCCCATGTTCCTACTAGTATGGCTCATTAAGCAACACTTAATGCATTCCATTGCTTTCCTAACCCAAACTCCCAAAATCCATATTACTCCAAGCAAAAACATGGTCAGGCTTATCACAGCAGTATCCCAGTCCCTGGTACCAACTTCTTTCTTAGTTAAAGTTTTATTGTTGTGAAGAGACACCATGACCACAACACTTTTTATAAATGAAATCATTTAATTGGGGTAGCTTGTTTACAGTTTCAGAAGTTCAGTCCATTATTATCATGGTGGGGAGCATCGCAGCATACAAGCAACAAGAAGTTGACTGAAAGTCACACTGAGGGACTTTGGAGCAAAAGAGACCACAAATCCCACCTCCACAGTGACATACTTCCTCCAAAATGGCTATACTCACTTCAACAAGGCCATCTCCACTCCGACAAAGCCACATCTCCACATACTGCCGCTGCCATTTGCCACTCCATGTGAGATTGTGGGTGTTATGACACGGCACACTGAAGGCCTTTGTGGGTTTGGCCAAGGTGCTCCGTAGGTGAGTGATACAGGTCATGTAGAATTGGTGGCAGGCTGCACTGTGTTCTGGTGGAAAGTTACTTACATCATGCAGACACATGTCCACAATGAAAGTTTATTGTTAAAGGGGAAGGAGAGAGAGAGAGAGAGAGAGAGAGAGAGAGAGAGAGAGAGAGAGAGAGAGAGAAAGAGGAGGTTTTTTCTTAAAGAGGACTTTATATAAGTTGATGTTAGGATGCTGGGTGGGTCCCCAAGTGGCAGGTCCCTAAGGGGAGACTCAGAATACTGGCATTTCTCTGTTTTTGACTATTATAAAAAGGTGAGTTATAGATAGCAAGTTGTGGGGTGGATGAGGGCGCCAAATTCTCAAGACTACTTCCTGCTGAGTTGGGGAAAAGTGAGGTTGGGTCATGCACAGTGGGAGGTATTAGTGAAGAAGCATTCAGTTAGCTGTTGTGGAGTCCTCAGATGTCTGTTCCTTGAGAGCTGAGAAGGCAGGTTGCTAGGAGAAAAAAAAAAAGATTTTTATCATTGGCCCCATGAGCAGTGTTAGCCATGGAAAAGTGATAACTGCCAGAAAGAATGGAATGAATACTCTGGTTATACAGAAGAGGCATGGATGAATGAGTGAGACATGAGAGCAGATATGCCTTTCATTGGGATGTCTTGGAAAAACAGGTTCCAGTTGCTGGATAGGTACTAGCTTGAGCATGGAGAGGTGGTACCAGCTATGAAGTCCCAGGAGCTCGGCAAAGTAGCACACCAAATTGAGGGATGATGTGTTCTAGGAGTATAGGAGTCATTAAATCTGCTGTTTCTCTGGAGGTGGGAAATGCTGCCATCCTGTAAAAGTGTCAACAAGTTAGTAGATAACAGAGTTTTTATGAGTGGGCATGTGGGTGATGCCAACTTGAGGGTATTTGCCCGTTGGTGTCCTTGGTTGGTGTAATGGCTGGTGGTGTATTTGGAGGGTCTCTGAGGGTCTGGCCTTGGCATGAGTGTGGCAGGAGGGGTGGATCTGTGCAGGAACCTGCAAGGGTCTATAAAACAAATGGAACAGATTTATATCTTGGTACCATAGCAAAGCTATGGCTTTTGAGTTAGAAAGTATGAACATTTTTCCAGCGTCTGGTTTCAGCCCAATGAAATACATCTTTAAATCCATAGCCAAGGGTAATTTTCTGCATGGAAGTGGTTGAGTGAGTGAAGAAGGAGGAGGGAGGCCTCCCTACCTCCTTCAATGCTAGCCTGTCTCTAAATGCTGGGACCAGTTAAGTCCAGCGGACCAGCACCAGGCTCCAGTCTTCAGCCCTGTAAAATAATGCACAGCCAAGGCAGAACTTTCCTGACCTCACCCACACAGAAGGCTGTAGCTAGAGTTTTCCTGTCTGGCCCACAGTCAGGACAAATCTCTCTCACCTGCCAGTCTCACAGCTGCTCAGAGCCAACCAAGTAAACACAGAGACTTATATTGGTTACAAACTGTATGGCCATGGCAGGCTTCTTGCTAACTGTTCTTACAGCTTAAATTAATCCATTTCCATTAATCTATACCTTGCCACATGGCTCGTGGCTTACTGGCATCTTCACATGCTGTTTCTCATCATGGCAGATGGCAGTGTCTCTCTGACTCAGCCTTCCACTTCCCAGCCCCATTCTCCTCCTTGTCCCGCCTACACTTCCTGCCTAGCCAATGGCCAATCAGTGTTTTATTAGCAACACATTTGCCATACAGAACATCCCACAGCAGAAGGCCCAAGAAATATGTCCATGCTTCAGCCACAGACAGGTAGTGATTTTTGGTGCCCTTAGTAAAGATGACCCCTGACCAAATGATTGCCCTTAACAAATATGGCAACAGAGCCATATGACCTGTCTGTCTTTGACCTTAGTCAAGATGTCACCTGCCTGACCACATGATTGCCTGACTATGTGTTCACATGGGGTTTTTGTTGTTGTTGTTGTTTGAAAACATACGAAACACATGTGGAACGTATAAACTCAAGCATTCAAAAGTCAGTCAAAAACACATTCATATGGCTACATCAATCATACATTGCCATCTACACATACAAAATATATATATATATATATATATATATATATATATATATATATATATATTTTAACAGACAAAACTTCCCAGGAAACTGTAAGCTGACCAACTTAAAAAGCCAAGATAAAAATTTACAGGACTGTTGGCATAGACTGAGAGACAGCAAGGTGGGAGAAAACCAGGAAGGAGGAGAAGATAAGGGATGCATCCTTGGTCTCCCTAACCCTGGTAGCGGTAGCAAAGGCCGAGGTGGGGGGGTCGGTTCTGTGTGGCTCACCCCAAGCAGTTACGGTGGTGGCGGGAGAAAGAAGAAGAGTGGGAAATAGGGAGCAGGGACAGAACTGTTGGAGACAGTTTGAGCAAAAGCATGATGGGGCAAGCTAAGGAAGGATTCCAAGGGATAGGACAGCAAACAGGACAAGGATGGCTGGCAGAATTTATAAAGATAGAGGTTTGGAAGGAGACTCATTTTCCATGAGTGAGGTAGATGGTCCAACAGACAGACCTCCAGCATTCCAGAGGGTCACCGAGAACCAATGATGGCACAAGGTAGCCAGTGGATCATCATTTAAAGGCTAAGAGCCGTGCAGTGAGTGGTTGTAAGCCGTCTCATATGATATTGAATAGGAACAGGAGCTGAAAGCCTGAAAGCCTGAGACATGTGGTGTCCAGTACTTGGTTTTTTGGGAGAGGCCAAAAGGCAAGAATCCACTATTGAGACAATACAAATCCACACTGATGTAAAATGGCCAGAAGGGGTACAAGAATTACCAATTATGGAATGAATGTTGAAGGTTCCAGAGATCCCAATGCATCTCAGAGTGCCTGCAGGCAGGAGAAACCACCAGAATGGCCTCTGCCAAGTCACACAGTACCAGTGTTGATACAGCACTCACAGGAGGCCTTGGTGGGTTGGGTCAAGGTGCCCTGGTGGATGAGAGAGACACACCATCCAGACACAGCTGTGGGCTTCAGTGTAAAGTACAGTGGAAAGTTACTTACACATTGAAAGTTTATTATTAAAGAGAAAGAGGAGGAGGAGGAGGAGGAGGAGGAGGAGGAGGAGGAGGAGGAGAGGGGGGCACTACCTCTGACAAGAGGGAGTAGAGAGAAACAGAGAAGTGGGAGGAGATTTTTTTTCTTAAAAAGGACTTTACATAAGATGACGTCAGGACACTGGGTATGTCCCTAAGGGGTGGGTCCCCAAGGGAGATTTGGAATACTAACAATGGGGGCCAATTACATTCAAACTACCACAATCCTCAAAGACCAACTTGGCCTCATGTGTGGTCTACATTATGGGCCTTTGCATGGCCTACAGTAGCAACAGGAGGCACACCCAAACATCAACTCAAAGCCCGGCTGCAGCTGGCCCTGGACCCAGTCACAGCCCCTGGTAGCGGTCAGCACAAAGACATCACCATGGACCTGGTGGCAGGGCAGGCCTCCTGGATTGGCATGTCCCCTATGGGGGAAAAGCCCTCAGACACTAACATGGTCATAGGTGGTTGTTCAGACCCCGGTTATCCACAAGGCCCTCAGTAGTAATAGGAGCCACAGACAACAACACAGACCCCACTGTCACATCAGGGACAAGGACCAAGACATGGTCCTTGGCAGCAGCTCAGGCCCAAACATTACCATTACGACAAGCGGCAAGTAGACCACCTACATCACCCTGTTCCTTACTACCCTTGCCTCCAGATCTGCCTCTCTCCCTAGCACATGAACTGCTTCACCTCTCTCTCTCTCTCTCCCCGACCTTGTATATGCTCACCATAATGGTGCCCAACAGCCTGGGGCCAGAGGTGCTGAATGGGTTTATGGTTGATTTCTGTCCTCCTCAGGATTCTTGGTCTGGGGTGGAGCTGTGGATGTACTCCTGTGCCTGCCCAGGCCTAGGATAATTGAGCCCCACTCAATTATTTCTTTTGGAGTAATTACTTAAATAATGAGTCTTAAAGACATCAATTTAATTATTTAATCTAAAATGTATATACACAAACATGACCAACCCACTGACTTGCTGGCCTATAGCCTTTATCATATTCACTGGAATGAACTTCTTAATTCAGGTACTGTTTTTTTCTGACATTTACCCAGTATTTTAAATATTGTAATATACAACATTTATAAATATTTTAGTCTGTCTATCAGTGATAGATTTGCAAGCAAGCCACAGTATATAGTATTCATTCTTAATGATGAGGTCATGTCAAGTTGCTCAGTTATGCAGCAGTTAATCACTACTGGTATAGTTGAATCATGCAGGAAATCTATATCATTGTAAATGCACAATAATTTCCATAGGGACTATAACAGCTTATATTCCCACCAGAAGTGGATAAATATTTCCATTGTCCGCATCCATGACAGAATTATTTTTCTTAGCCATTCTGACTGTTGTAAGAAATAAATGTCAAAGTAGTCTTAATTTGTACTGTCTTTATGTTAAGCATTTTGAATCTCTTTGTACAAAAAAAATTAACATATATCAACAATTTGTCTTAAACCTATAATAATGACTTCCCTAGTACAATGGTGATACAAATATCATGGAAGTAACCAATTACATTCCGATTTAAGAAGTAGGAACCCATACCTGACACAGTTATCCAGACTAAAACCTGTGACTAGACATGTCATTCGCACTACAGAAGAATTTACTAATATTAATCTGCTAATAGAACACAGTATTAAATGAACTCCTAATGACTTCTCTCTGTAGCCATTAATTAATGTATCAGTCAATCCTCATCAGAGAAGCTTCATTCTGTAGTAGATGGTTCTGAACACCCCTGGTCAAGGTGCAGAGAATGAGTGACTGTGGAATGCTCAACTATATGTGGGGCATCTAGATCACACTTACTCCTCCCAAAGCTTAGGGGTCATTTGGAAAGAGGTAGCAGAAAGACAGTAAGAACATTACAAAAGACACTGTTCTCTGAACAAAGTAGGGAAATTACATATATGAACCCACAACGACTGTAATACTTGTGCAACACCTGCCAATGCTCAAGCCAGAGAAAGGCCCAGAATGGTGTATGAAGGAGGGCATGTAGTACCACATTGAGCTGTTGATTTATTGTCATTTCATAGGAGCTGGGAGACAGATAACTAGCTTTCTTTAGGTCTACAATCTATGGTAGGAATAACTTGCTCCAGTGGAGGTTCACATACTGAAAAAATATATGAGACCTGATATGTTCAGGGAGAAAGAGAGGGAGAGAGAGAGAGAGAGAGAGAGAGAGAGAGAGAGAGAGAGAGAGAGAGAGAGAGAGAGAGAGAGAGAATGACAGAAAGCAGAAAGGTCAGTGGACAGGAACAGATTTGGAATAAGACAGAAGAAAGATTAAATGTGACCAAAATAAAGTGCATAAAATTTCTAAAGAATAATAAAGTATTTAAGCATGATGTTTCTAATTGAATTGCTAGTTTACCCACACTGTACTTCCAATGTGAGAAATTGTGCAGTTCTGTTCTGCTTCTTGAATATCTTATTTTTTTAAGAAGAAGAAATAATAAAACTCATGCTTTCATTTTATTCCTTCTTGGGACTTCATGTTTTTATTTTTTTCATGTCCAGCCTATACTGCTCTTAGTGCTAATAGCTTTGGATTAAGCATGAAGACAATCATGAGCAGGTGGATAAAGAGCCTACGTGAAACTTTCTATTGTGTAAAAACCTAATATTTCTGGAAACAACAATGACACATAGTCCTTACAGTGAAGTTAGTGAAAGGTACATTTTTCTTTATTTTTTTTGAGTTTATTTAAGTTAGTACCATGTCCATCACAGCCCAGTAGGATTTCTCTGATTATTGATCTCTTTCTGCAGTAATCCCATATGTGTTACTTTATGCTTACTCTAAACAAACAATCCTATCTTATTTTCCTTATTTTAAAAAATGTGGAAGGTCACTGATCATGGCTCCCAGGCTTGAATGCTTTCTCATGTTTTCCAAAGCACAAGTATAAATGTAAATCTAACATAACACAGCACACATCTGTTACCTTCTCCGCAGAAATTCTCTAAATACTTTGTAGAATCTATCTTTTCCCCTAAGTGTCCCTTTATTCAAAAAGAAATTTCAATGTGATGCTTTTTTATGAATAAATCAAAGAATTTTGTGCATTCCTTTATTGGATTTTGATTCCAGATGGTCATTTTTTTCATTTAAATATGAATGAACAAGAACAAAAGACCACAGTTTAAGTGTAAGATGTGAAGGATATGTCTTAGGGTTTCTGTTGCTGTGAAGAGACACCATGACTTTTGTAATTCCTGTAAGAAAAATGTTTAATTGGGGTGTCTTGCTTACAGTTTCAGAGGTTCCTTCCATTATCATTATGAGGAGAAGCATGGCAGTGTGCAGGTAGACATGGTGCTGGCTACATCTTGATTAGAAGGCAACAGGAAGTGAACACTCTGTCACACTGAGAAAAGCTTGCCCAAAATAGATGTCAAAGCCCATCCCTATGGTGGCACACTTCCTCCAACAAGGCCACACCTATATCAACAAGGCCACACCTACATCAACAAGGCCACTCCTAATAGTGCCACTCCTAATAGTGCCACTCCCTTTGTGATTTGGGGGGCAAATTCCATTCAAACTACCACAGGATCTGTCTGTCAGCTATATTTGTTCAGTTTTTAAAAATATTTTAATTTTATAATTAATTTAATTTTAGATATCAGCCAAAGATTGCCCTGTCCTCCCTCCTCCCACCCACCAGCCCTCCCCCGGCAAAACAACCCCCATTCCCACCTCCTCCAAGGCAAGGACTCCCCTGAGGAGTCAGCCCAGCCTGGTAGATTCAGGTGAGGCAGGTCCAGTCCACTCCTCTCTGGACCAAGGCTGAGCAAAGTGTCCCAGCATAGGCCCTCGATTCCAAAAAGCCAGCTTGTGCACCAAGGACAGGTCCCAGTAGCATTGCCTGGAGGCCTCCTAAACAGTTCAAGCTAATCAACTGTCTCAGTTTACATATATTCATTGGACTTCAAATATTGTCTCATTTAATGATAACTCCTAGTGTTAGATACATGTTCAGATATCTATATAGCTAAATTTGAGCTACATTGGCACATACTTACTATGATTTGATAATACTGAGTCAGTAAATACAGAAGAAATTGAGAGTAATGTTTTTCAACAGATTACAGAAAATATATTTGTGTAAAATATTACTCTGATTATAATCAGATATATGTGTTTATGTACATATATCTATGTACCAACAAGTATTTGTTATTGGTATGAATGAACTTTGATTGTTTTAGGATGTTTCTATTCTAAATAACATAGATATTTTACATTTTTTTTAATAATGTGAACATGTAAAAAAAAAAAACATATGTCACTGCTACTCCCATAAAAATCTGGGTGACTATAGCTTTACTACTTAGAAAACTGGTTGTTTTTTCACCCTACTCTGTACCTGCTCATGTTCCATTCTTCTCAAGAAGGGCAGGATCATATTATCCTTGTAAATGCCTATGACTCCAGAAATAGTTGAATCTATGACCTTCAAACATTTGACTTTATATCTAATGATAGTTTTAAAATATCTAATTTGGCTCTGGGTCAGTGATAGTGGAATCATGATGAATAGTACCTGCATGAAGTTTTAGAAAGGGGCCATTATCTTCCAATTGTGGATATGATAAAATTCATCCAGGAAAATTATTTCCTTTCCTACCTCCCAGTGTCACTTCCTAAAGATCAAAAGTACAGGCAGGAAATTTTCATTTTGCTTCTTATTTTAACCAGAAAATGTGATTGAAGCAATTGTGAGGAAAGTTGCTAACTCTGATTGCAGTCACAAACACAAGGTACTATGCAAAAAAGCAAATATTGAAAGCAAAGGAGATACTGATATAATTCAACTGTAGTAGGATAAAATAATACAGAAGACTTTTAATGCAGTGTGGGGGACTAACTAGAAGCTTCTGAAATGAGACATGCAAATAAATAATGCCATTTTTATTTGCATTATCAATAAAATTAATATTTCACAAGCTTATTGGAAGTTTTAAGTGCATTAAAGTATATAAACGTATTATGTTCTTGCTTGCAAAAAAAAGTATAAGAGCTTAACTATGAAATTCTTTAAATTCAATGAATAATAAGTATATAAAAATTTCACTGTAAAATAGGTATTGCTGCCTACTTTTTAACATATGAAGATTGATCATTAACTATGAACAATTATGCCAGTAGCATAAGTCTCTATGTAGTATAAAAATAAGTGAGAGGGCTGAAAGCATGGTTTAGTTGGAAGTTGATTTCTGTAGAAGCACTAAGACCTGAGTTTAAATGTTGTAATCACAGCTCAAGGAGACAGAGATTAGGAATTTCTAGGGCTCATGAACCAGTCATCTTGCCTTACATGGTTAATAAAAAATCTTGTGTTGAAATTAAAAAAAAAAAAAATGGATAGCCTTTGAGGAATGGCACCCATGGTTTTCCTCTGGCCTATATACACACATGCACCTGCATACACAAGAAAGGCACATACACATACACATGCACCAGCATACACAATCAAGGCACATACCTACACACATAATAAAATAAATAAAATGGTAATGAACTACAAAACTAATCTCTAATAGGGTAGTCAATTGTCAGGAATGAATGAAAGAGAAACGGAGGAAGCCCTACTCATCACTGCTGAACTATTTGCTACCTGTAGATTGAGAGAGAGGGAGAATTCTCGCCTTCAATTGTGTACTCACCTATGACCTCACCACACTCCTATTAATGTTTGAAATTCAATGATTACACGAATGTTCTAGGTGAAACCAAGTACCAAAACAAAACTAAAAGTTATGAATCTGGACCTGGAACTGGTAGAGTGAAAGACAGATTAATAAGGATGAGATGGAGATAATAGAGGATATGGGGAAGAGTAATCAGAATATATTTTATGTAAGTTTAAAATTGCCAAATAACAAAATTAGCTAATACAAAAATCTTAATTCATGTGTCAAGGAAACTTAGTAACTTACTTGGTTTTAAAATGAAAGGGATTTTTTCACTTTATATACAAATACATGAATTGGTTTATGAAAATAAATAACTTGTATAGATAATATGTATATCAAAACAAGTATATTTTTGCATATTAGTACACTGAATATTTTAGTCAAATAACAAAGAAAATAAAAATTACTCATTTTACATCTGTTTTTCTCTGTTTTGGTGAGTAGGTTTTCAACTTTTATACTGTATACAACTACCACAGATGATCCCGTTCCTGTAAAAAGTAAAAGAAAGCACCACTGATTACCTCATCACTGTAATAAGTAAAAGAAACTACTATTTCCCTTCTAACAAGTAAGGGAAATAATAAGTCAATTATAATTACTAGACAGTAAGGGTTATAAATATGATTTGCTAATTTGAAGTATAATCAATACTTTATGGTGGAATTTGGGTCAAATCATTAAGAAAAAACATAAATACTAACATATATTTTATAATTGGAAAAATGCCTACTGAAGTATTCAGATTATGTAGTATGACAATATTGTTTTGTAAAACATAGGTATCAGTTATAAGTAAAATTGGAAGAAAAAGCAAATTTGTAGTTGAAGAAGTACCAAGACGACAATATTCTAAAACAAGTTTTTCTTCATTTTTTTCTCATGCAAGATGGGTCAATATACAAGAATTGTAAGTCAGCTACATATAACATGAAAGATTATCTTAGAGACTACATGGATTCTCTTTTAATGAGGCTATTTTATATATTGTTACTGTGTTGCTGGCATGAGCAAAATCCTCAAACTGAACATATTTAATTATGTCTCCAAGAGAAACATTATTAAAATTAAAAGTGAATGTCTGTGTTAATCAACGTCTACTGCAACTAGAAGATTCTCTTATGAGGGTAGAAAGATTCATTAAGCTTTGGGTATCTGGACAGATGATGTCAGCAACTTAAGGACTGTGAAGCTGTTGGCTGTCTTTCCCCACTAAGTAAACCAAATGTACAATCAGTTCCTTTTGATAGTTAGTCAGAAGCAGTTAAGTGATTTCTATACACAAGAAAGTAATAAAATATCAATTTCAAATTTGCTGTGCAAACCTGAGACTCATTAGTATAGGGAAAGCACAGTGGATGTGTTGCCTTCTATTGGCAAACTCCAAAATTCCAGTTGATTCTATTATCAACTCACATAGAAATTTCTAGCTGGCAGTTTAGAGCTGAAGGTTTCAGACTCTCAAGACACATATCTAATGAGGAAAAAATTATCTTAAAATGTATATGCTTACACATATTCATATGCATATACTTGTATGAACACTTGATATTTGTTAATAATAATTATCAAGTTGGCAGTATCTAGAATAAACAAAACCAGTTCTAGACATGCCTATGTGTGGTTTTCTTGATTATGTTAAAGGGGATGTCACAACCTAATAGAGGTGGCATTATTCCCTGGAATGGGGTCCTAGCAGGCATAAAAAGGAGAAAGTGATCTGAACACCATCATTCATCTTTCTCTGACACCTAGCTGAAGATAAAACATAATAAGATGTCTTGAGCACATGGTGCCATGAATCTCTAACCATAATGAACTATATTCTTGACCTTTGAGACAAAATAAAGCATTTTCTCTTAGCCTACTTCAGTCAGGGTATTTTATTACAAAAACTATAATAATACTTAAGACAGAATGTACATGTATGGAGACATTCATATATTCAGCCATGTGTTACTTAACATAGATATTGTGAATCTGCAAGTAGATGGTGTCTCATGGGATCTCCATCTCATTTGCAGTCCATCACTGATTGCAGCATACAGATGAAAAGCCCTAGGATTCGTATCTTATGGAGAATCTAAATATATGATTGTTTGTAGCATACTGCCTAATAGTATGAAAACAATAAAAGTTGGATTCTGCTAACAACCAGAAGATTTTTATTACTATCATAAAATGTAATATTTTAGCAACAAGAATAATGATTTTCTAATTATATTACTAATTATAATAATAATGATGGTTCAATAACCACCACACCAATTGATTTGGTTCTTACACATACAGCTCATAATTTTGATTTGAACTCCCCACATTTACATTATTTGTGTATGTCTTAAAGATTCAGGTAATAATCCTATATACTGTTATACTTTTAGTGACTTCATTGTAGCTCCCTGAACACCTTATATTTTTTACAAGTCTCTCAAAGTATATCATCCAGATTACAGTACAATATTAACCACCTTTTAGTAGCAGAAGACTGTAAAACCCACTGCCTAGTGTTGCAGTGCTTGAAGGTACTTTCTGAGTGTTTTATGTAGCATAATCCATTTACCAAAACTGGCAGTGCCCCTTGTTTTATGAGGTTCTGTAAAGATGACAGGTGTTGCTTAATGTTTCACTCTGGGAATTCTGCCTTGAATAAAGCTGTCTGCATGGGAATCTATAAATGTAGATTCAGTTGTTTAGAGGGTGAAATTCCTCCAATTATAACACTATTTAGTAAGAGGGTTGCAAAAATATTTGCACTGCAACAAAATGTACGGGAGTGTGATGACTCACTCAAGCTGTCTCTTAGTTATTAGGTAAAAAAGAACCAGTGAAAAAAACAGTTTCACTGCTTTGTGCAATTATGTCAAATGTCCAACTCCCTGTTAGGGACATTGTTCACATATGGCTTTTTTTATATTCAAATTTACTCATCTAAAACCATGTAATTTTAATAATTGATTTTACAGCTTAATATCTTGGTTAGTCTTAGTTTTTCTACTAAAAATGTGTTGTGAAATTAGTATAATGTTAGTAAATTACCCTGAATCAACCATAGGCTTAGTATATAAATGAATACAAATCTGAGCACTTCAAATGACTAAATATCTTCTTTGTTTTTAATGAGAAATATAGTAGCTGGGCTTGTGCCACTTATTCCTTATAGATATACTGTCAGTAAACACATAATTCATCTTAGCATAAGAACGAATCTTATATCACCTTCTCACATTTTCATAAACAGAGTTTGATCCCCAGTAAACTTAAACAAGAACAGAAATTCGTATTCCTCTTAACTCTGTGGGTAATATGGTGGCCCTTTAGAATAAATAAGTTATGCTTGCCTTTGAAAATTGACGATGTTGGTATGATTATTCTTGTTTCTTAATTAATTACATCTAAATAAGTAGATGTTGTATGTTTCTGAGACTACATATCAAAGAAAATATTTAGTTCATTGTCAATTCCAGGTTTGAAAAAAAAAGAATATTTATTTTAAAGCTCTATTTTACTATACTGAATATGAGAAGAGCAGAAAACCATCAAGTTTTATCAAATATTTACTGAGTTCATACTGTATATTAGCTTCTCTTTTTAACATAAACCAAAATTATTAATAAAATTCTGTTCTTCCAGAGAGGTAAATTTAAAGAAGTAATTTGTTCTAGCCTTATTGAATACTGAATTTTGTGCTCCATTTTTTAAGACTTTTTTCCATTTACAGGAAACAATGACCAAGCTTCAGGACTCTTGAGGAAGCTCAGACCAAATCAGAAGTGTAATTTTCTTTGCTATAAGTGAAGTTCCAGAATAAAGATAAAAGCTAGAGTAGGAAGACAGTGTTCCAATGTTTCCAGAAAGCAAGATCCCATTAACTCTCTTCACCAGCATCGGCAGGCTGTGATCATTCACTGTGAGCTCAGTAGAGATGGCTATTGTTTCTGGATACTGTGCTTTGGCAGAATAAAGGGACATATATCTACTGTCTCTTCTACTGAGCAGTTTTAACAGGAATCTCACCCAGGGTCTACAGAATGCTTCCCTTGCTTGGAAATTGATTATGTGCTCTTGTCTAAGGGACATGGAATGAAACCATTTAGCTAAATACAGTATTGCCCAAAGAAAACTGGAAGAAATTGAAGCGAAACTATGGGAAGTGAGCTCTAAAGTCTGCTCACTTTAGTTTTAAATTAATCAATATTCCTTTTTTGTTTTGAATTTTAAACCTATTTCTTCTTTGCCTCTAAAAAAATAATGCATGTATTACTAAGCCAATTGTCTCAGCTCTTGAGAAAATCATTGCTTATACAACAAATGTACCATCTTCATGTTTGCCTTTACATGTCTTTAAAAAGGGGGAGTGAAATTTCATCCAGTTGTATTATATTAGAAATTCATAACAGTTGTCACCATGCCTCGTACTACAATCCACATTACTAAAATTAGGATGCATATTTTGCAAGCCAAAATGTTGGAGGAATTAGACACAAAGATGACTCATTTTACTGTTTCTTTTCAAAGATGAGAGGAACACTGCCAGGATTTCTGCCAGAAATTAGAAAGAATCTACGCTTTTCATCTTCACCTCCTAATTAGACAGCAAAGACTTAAGTAAACAACTCTCCAATAGGTAGAAGCAATAAATATGAGAAACATTCCCAAGATATTCTGATAGTATCCCTTCACAGCATGCAATAAAAGGGAAACATTTATAAATGTTCCAGAAAAATAATATAAATAGAATAAAATTTCTGTTATTTAAAATACTATCGAAATAAGTTGTTTTGAGAAAGAAATCAAAGTATACTATAGAGAGAGATAAATAGATCATAGAAAGATAGATGATAGATAAGTAGATACAAAGATAGATAGATAGATAGATAGATAGATAGATAGATAGATAGATAGATAGATAGATAGATGATAGATGAAGCTTCTATGACCGCTTACATAAAATTAAGCCTACAGAGACTTTCTTTAGTGTGGCTTGGACTTCACTGTTTTGCTTTGAGGTTTCATACATCAGAGGCAACTTTGAAGTGTTCAGCTAAGTGCCTTATACTAATAATTTGACACTGCTTTTAGAGTGAGTGCTCATCCACTTCACTCACAGCTGCCTTTCAGTTGCCTTTGTGAGATCTGTCCCTCTGAATCACCATAAATGTTGTTTATCACAGCTATTTCCCTCTCACTCCCCATGCTTCCCATTAAAGATTCCATTGTCTCCCAAGCCAAAAACCTCTGTGGCCATCTCCCGCCTGTAGCTTTAAATGTATGCTGAAATTTCCCACTGGAATGCCTGAGTGAACCTGAACTCAATCATAAATTGTGTTTAGAGATAAATTTTTCCTATTCCCAACAAAAATCCCTTTTGCTGCTTACTGTCTTGCTTTCCATGGTTTGGTGTTTGCTTTCTTATATAACAAGGACCACTTGCACAGGGTTGGTAAAGCTCACCAGTTGGCTTGGTCCTTCAGCACCCATCGTTAATTAAGATAATGTTCACAAAGATGCCCACAGGCTAATCTGATGGAGGCAGTTCCTCAATTCAGACTTCTCTTCCAAGGTAACTAGGTTTTGTCAAAATGATAAAAACTAATCAACCACTTACCTAGTATCTGAAGTAGAAAATAAAGATTACTTGTTCTGTTGTTCCTCACTCCCAAACATGAGTCAAATCCAATAACCTTGTTGTGAATATTGTCACTCCAAAATATCACTAGAATCCCTCCATTGTAGTGATATGATTCAACCATTGGTACTCCCATTAAGCCTAGAATGAGCTCTTATCTGAAAAGAGCTCTATTCTACAACAGCCATCAAGGCCTTGTGAGTGTCACAGTCTTATTCCTGTCCCATGAATATACTGCTGAGCATGCTTCTGAATGCTGAATCAGTTTCTACTTATTTCTTCTACAAACTTTTAGAAAGTAAAATAAAAAGAAAGTTTGTTTTCAATAACTAGAAATGTTCACACACTTTCCTCTGTAGAATCCAAATTTGTTAAATATTATTAATGTGATGTTTGGCTTCAGTGTCCACATGCCATAAATTAGAAACCATTGTTCATAACAAGTATTGGAAAATGAACTGGTATGGCTAAAGTTCCTTCACCCTCACTTCACCATCGTTAGTCCTCCAAGTTTGACCTTACAGAACACCCCACCACTCTGTTGAGCTGATAACTAAAAAAGAGAGTGAGTGTCAGATTGAGCAGTTTCACTCACAGCAGAGAAAATAGTATTAAATGGTGGACATATCCATTCATAAAGAGTAACCTTTTGGAATTTACTAGAGAGATGAAAGCAGGAAATAGCAACAGTCAATATTTTATAATCCAATGAAAGTTTACTGAGACTTATATAAGATTTAATATTATGCCCTGTATTATGCAAAACATGTATACAGTATATGAGCAAAAGGAGGTCCTATAGTTAAATAAGTTGGTAGAATGCTGAGTGAGAAGAAAAGTTTGGTTTTTAATGTAGCAGCACTCTGATATATACTATATTCTAATTCTTCAAATACAGGAAAAATGGAGTTAATTCCAAATCAGCTTATTTACTCTTCAATGTGATTTGGGGATATAATATCCCAAAGTATATATCTCCAAATGCTCACTGAGATAGCAAGCAGAAAGCATAAATTTTAACAATAGTCCTTTAAGTAATTATGATGCACCACAATATAGGTGTTTTTCAACAGGTGAGGAAACAGTATGAGAAAGGCAGCGTGATGAATGCTTGTGTGGCTTCAAAGTAAGTGGACAAGCCACACAGATAAAGTCTTGAAGCATACAGTCCTTCTGCCTTTTACATGTTTTACAGTTCCAACTAGAAGACTGGTTTTACCCAACACAGATATTAAGAGATTACTCAGATGTACTTCTCAGCAAAGTCTATGTCTAAAAACATGAGATCTGGTAGAATCAAAAATGTGGAGCATATGAATATAGCAGGCTTTTTTGACCACCAACCCCCAAGTCATGACATGGAGACTATTAGTTATGAATGTTCATTTTTAGGCTAGACTTGTCCCACTAGCTACTATAGCTTATTTTAACCTGTTTCTCTCAATCTATGCTTTACCTCAGGGCTTTTTACCTTTCTTTCATTCTGCATGTCCTACATTCCTTCTTCCTCCATGTCTGACTACCTGGTGGCTGCATGCCTGCCTGCCTGGCCCTATGTGTTTCTTACTCTTTCTCCTTAATTCTCTCTCAAGCCTGGATTCCCCCTCCTACTTATTCTCTCTGCCCCCCCCCCCCCCGGATATCTCTCTACTGTCTAGCTATTGGCTGTTCAGCTTTTTATTAGATCAATCAGGTGTCTGAGGCAGGCAAGGTGGAACAAATGCAAAACATCTTTACATAGTTAAACAAATAAAGCATAAATAAATGTGACACATCTTTACATAATTAAACCATTATTCTGCAACATGAACAAATGTAATACACCTTTACTTTGTTCAACACATTCTATTCCACAACATATGAATATTTATTCTATACACAATGAACTAATAAATCTTCCGAATGTATCCTTCTGTCTTTTTATACATATTTCATTACATATAGTACTTATTAAATTCAAAATATGTATTTGTAAATAAATATAATTACATTTACATATGTATAATTCTAAGACATAAAAGATAAATATGTGTATATATGTGATATATAGGCATATACCATATATATGTTATAAATATATAAATGAGACAGAAATTCATGTAAGAGAGAAAAAGGGAAGCATACTTGAATGCACAAAAACATTTTATGTTATCTACATTTGGAGAGTAAACATTTACTGTGCTGTTGTTACATTTTGAGATAAAATGATCCCTGTAACTCATATAAAGGGTGAGGTATTAAAACTTTGAGGAAGGACATTGCTAGCAGAAGTAATAGCCCATGGATATTTTCTGGTAGTTTATAGTGTAGACTTGGTTCTAGTCAACTGTGAAGTAAATAAGCTGCTATATCATACTCAGGCTGCCCTAGCCAAATTGACTCTGCCTTGCCTTCCCCACTTCCATGGACTGATACCTCAGAAACTGACATTGTTCTTTCATACCTTAAATAGTTTCATTCCAGTGTTGTTCACAGATATGAAAAAAAAAACAATATGATTGTTGGGATTGGGAAGTAATATTTATTGAATTTCTAATATATACATATATACACATATATGAACATACACATGTATATTTTTGCACATTTTTGAAACACACAGGTGTGTAAGTCACTTGTTTGGAGGTCAAAGCTGAGGCAGTAGCCACAGCAGTAACACAACAGTAGTCTACCAGAATAACTTCCCATAAGTGGTAGGAAAGCCAGAAGTTGTAAACCTCCAGGTGCAGAGGCCTTAGTACTCACTTGCACTTTAAACTATTAAATTTTTCATGTACAAAGCAGGATGTACATACATTTTTAAGAGAAGAAAACAAATGAAGATTCTTGTCCTTTGGGGAATCAGATCAAGAAAAATGTATTTGTGCAGTGGAGAATTCTCCCTTTTGAAATTATGGAATAGAAAAGGAATATTTCAAATCTCTTTATAGATCTGTGAGTTATTCAGCCTCTTTATCCTTGACCCAGTTCATGTTGTATTATCCTCCTCCCTGCCTCTCTCTCTCTGTCTATCTGTCTGTCTATCTATCTATCTATCTATCTATCTATCTATCTATCTATCTATCTATCTATCTATCTTTCTATCTGGAATACAAGTTAAATTAGGACTTTATTTACTTATACTTTGAGCCTATCCTGTTTTTAAATTGGAAAAGCAAAAGGATAAATAATAGCATCGCTAATAATAGGTTGCGAAGTAAAGTATGGTACAGGCAAGTGCCCTGCAGGACACACCATGACATTAGCAGTGTAATTGAAATAATTCTTGATGAATCAGTTACAAGATGACCAGGTTGTTTTCAATCAGTTGTGCATCTAACAGAGAATAATTACTATTTCTATTAATGACCTACTTGTGCCTTCAAAGAGATATTTGGTATTTTCTTCAGCAACACAGGAAGGCATCAAGTGATGTAAAATATTAGAGGAGAACCTTTATCCTGTTGTGAATCCCTGGTGGTAGCGTCATTAGAAACAACAGTGGGCACTGGGCTAATTCTGGTTGACTTGATCTAAATACAGTAGCTTCAGAGATTACGCAGGTCCTAAAAGCCCAGACACAAGAGCACTCCAAATATTCATTTGAAGACTAATATTCCAAGGACATACACTGGTTTATATAATAGTTCAATATGTCAGACAATTTGAAAAATTATTGTGATATTTTTCAGAAAAAAAAGAAAATGTTTTTCTTGTTGTTAAATAGCATTTTGAATTCATTCAAAAATTATTCGGTGAGAAAAATTGTGTTTATTTCTTACTATTCAAGTAGAAAAAATATTAAACAAATAGTAATTAATAATAATAGGAGAATAGTGAGGAAGTTACTTTTTGATTTTGTTAGACTATTTCAACCTTTCTCATGCTTACAAATGGTCTTTGTGTCTTGTCTGAATTATTAAGTAATTCTTAACTAATTGTTTTATCTTCACAGAACTGGATAAAGAGACACAAAATCCAGGAAAATACTATTCAGAGGATTGAGAACCCCTATGTACATGCTTTTCTTTGAATAGCATCTTGAGGTCAAAATCCCCCTGATACTCATAAATATCTATTCATTTAGATTTCTTACCATTGTCACAGTGAAACATGGTCTTGAACCCTATATCTACCTATCTATCTATCTATCTATCTATCTATCTATCTATCTATCTATCTACCTACCTATCTATCATCTCACATATTTATCTCACATGTGCTCTCTTACTCTCTCCATCTATATATCTATCATCTATCTATCGATCTATTATCTATCATCATCTATCAATCATCTATCTGTTTCTGTCCTTTCTGTCTCTCTAGCACTGGCCTCCTCTCTTTCTCTCTGTCTCTTTGTTAATAAGCTACTTGGATTTGGAAAGCATCCAATCAAAATTATAAATCCGAAGTGCAGTTAACTAGACCAGGAGATGAAATAAAGAACTTTATACGTCTTAAATTAGACAACAAATTCATCTTAATCTCAGTAGTTCAGAATGAACTATTGACTTCAAAACCTTTGTCATTAAATGGACAGTTTCAAATAGTAGAGATTCTTATGAGATCAAAATCCAATTTGTTTTATGGATGAAAGGGTAAGAAATTGAAACAAATGAAAATATATTACAATGTACTACAAATATTACATTTTATTTTATTTACTGATGTCTAACTTTCATGTTATCATTTTATTACAAATAGCAATCTTAAATCATGCCTAAGACACAAATAATAAACTATATATGACAAGCTCCAAAAATTATATAACAACATGTAAAAGTTTTAAAAACAGTGTTCTACTTGAATCTATCTGAAGTAAATCTTAGTTTCTATGAAAACGAAAACATGGGTAAACATTAATTTTTTTTTTTTTTTTTTTTTTTTTGGTTTTTCGAGACAGGGTCTCTCTGTGTAGCTTTGCGCCTTTCCTGGAACTCACTTTGGAGACCAGGCTGGCCTCGAACTCACAGAAATCCGCCTGGCTCTGCCTCCCGAGTGCTGGGATTAAAGGCGTGCGCCACCACCGCCCGGCTATGGGTAGCAGAGGGGTGTGAGTGAGACTTCTGGGTTATAACCTTGCCCTTCTTTTTTTTTTTTTTCTTTTTTTTTTTTTTTTTTCTTTTTTTTATTTTTATTTTTATTTTATTTTTTTTTTTTAATTTTTATATATTTATCTTATACAATTTTATTTATTATTTTTCAGCTGAAGTAAGAACTAAATCATTATATATTAAATATGGATGTTATTATAATAAAATTTGATTCTATAATAAATTGTTAAAATCACAGTAATTGAGTTATACCTGTCACTTTAATCTTATTTTTCAACATTAAGATGTTATGAATTTACTTAAAGTGATGCATCTGTTATTTAGCTAAGATATAGATATATGTTAGACAAGGAGGAAAAACTCTGCTACCATGACTCTTCCTTTAATCAAATTAACAAAATAAAAAAAACACATAATAATGAACAGCATACATTTGTGTGGTTATTGACTGAGTGAAAGAAACATCCAGAAGATTGACAGATGCTCCAAGGTGAAAAACACTTCTTGCCCTTGCAGAAGATTCCACTTTGGTTCCCATCACCCATACCAGACAACTTACAAAAGTCTGTAACTCTGACTCCAGGGGATCCAAGAACTTCTTCTGACTTTCCCCAGCGAGGATGTTTCAATTGGAAGGAAATAGATATGCAGCACACCTGAAAACATATGATGGGGAGAACATTTCAGGCAAAGGAAATAGCAGATCTAAAGGCTTGAAGCACAAAAGTGCCATAGTCTTGAGGAACAATAAAGGAAAGAATCCAGACTATAGGGACTGATTTTTCTGGCAGAAACTAACAGAAAGATCAGGAAAATATCTCTTTGAAGTGCTTAAATTTTTCTGATAGAGTTAGGCTATTTACTTGGAGAATTATGTAGAAGAGTTAGTGATTTTATTATTTATTTATTTATTTATTTATTTATTTATTTATTTATTTATTTGGGTTTTTCAATACAGGGTTTCTCTGTGTAGCTTTGGCTCCTTTCCTAGCACTCACTCTGTAGCCCAGGCTGGCCTCAAACTCACAGAGATCAGCCTGCCTCTACCTCCCGAGTGCTGGGATTAAAGGCATGCACTACCACCACTTGGCATGATTTTTTTTAAAGAAAATAATTCTTACTACTGGATTAAAAATAATATAAAAGTGGAACTGAGGACAGTGAGATGTTTCAGTGATTAAATGCATTGGTCATATGAACCTAGTGATATGACTTTGATTCCCAAGACTCATATGAAAAGTGAAAATAGAAAACTGATCCCACAATGTCGTTTACTAACCTTCACACGTGTGTTCTGGCATCTATGCCCACATACATATACTATACACAAAAATTTTAATAATAATCAATAATAATTTTGATTTTAAAATTATGCAACTGGAAATAATTATAATATACATGGTACTCAGACTCAAGAACACACTCAAAAGGCACATGTTCTTTTTCATATTGGCATCCTTGTTTACAGTGTTTATATATGAATATCAGTGGTGATGGAGTGGATATAGGCCATGAAATTAGAAAGGAGAATATTACAGTAAAGAGAGATATTGAGAAGGGATAGACAGAAAAGAACATGTGAGATATGAATCCAGAAATTTGTGAAAAACACAGGTACTTGAGGGTATGAGAAAGAAATGAAAAGGCAGAATAATCAACAAAATACATCCATGTCTGAAAGAGTAACAAGGAAGTCTAACACTAAGTTTGCTAATTAATAAATGTATAGCAAAAATTTAATTAAATCAATAAAATGACAAAGAGCAGAGAAAGAAGTGGCTGTACATCCAGGTTTTCCTCTATAGTTATATGCTAATGGATGAAATGTGTTGGGGGCTGGAACAAATATCCTGTCACTCCTTTCCCAACCATTTCTTTCTACCCATCAGTAGCATCCAAATGCCAGCAGAGGGACTCAGAGATGGGTCAGGGGACAGAGATTGACCTCTGAACCTTCACCCTCCTGTTATGACTTCTCAAGCCTCTCCTTTTGGCTGCTTAAGACGTAAGCTCAGCCCTTCTGACAGACAACTGAAAGTGAGGCAGGGAGACCCAAACTTCTCTGCACCTTGCTTTCTTGAAGCAAGGTACACAGTAGCAATCAATAAGAGAGAACACTTACTTCAAAGTGGAAGGTGAGAAGCTTTGTCAGACATTGTGCTCTGACTTTCTCACCAGCAAATGGCATATCCTCAGACAAGAAAAATCTATGAGCATATATACACAAACCTGAATAAATATTTTTTAATAAGGAATGTTTTTATTCTGTGATTAAAATTAAGAAATGGGATTGTATTGATGTCTCAGTTGTTCAGAGAGCTTACTGCTTATGAAGAGAACCTGAATTCAGTTTTCAGCACACATCTGGCTGTTACAACCCCTGTAACTCCATTTGCAGGGTATTCAATGCCCTCTTCTTGCCTCTGTTAAGCATGTTCACTCACATGTACAAATCTACAGAGATACACATGCAATGAAGATAAAATAAAATTGTCTTTAAAAAGTAATTGAATCTGCTTTCATTTAAACAAGTGTGGTTTAAAGACATTGGGCAGTTACATTAAGCACTTTTGAAAATCTACAACTGTGATTTATTCCATGTATTCAGCATACATATCTTAATAAAATAGACAAAATCACTGCCCTAGACAGCTGGAGTTCTGGAAGTGTATAGAGAGTCCTAAGTAAAAGGGTGTTTGAGATTTGAGGAAGCAGTTTAAAATCTTGTTTTCAGATAAATTGATGTTTGCAAACATGAGGTAGACCGGAGATAGTTCAGTGAAAATTCTAGAAGCCTGATTAAAGAGATCAGAACAGATTTGAATTTGTGAATCATTAGCTAGAGATGATAAGATGCATAGGCCTGGATCAGAACAAAACAAACAAACAAAAAACAGTGGTGATATAAGGAGAAGTGATCTTAACAGAGTAGTCCATAAGAAGCTCTCCCCCCCAGATGCCTGTGAATTCAAGACATGGTGGTAGAGGGATAGAGCTAAGCTAAGAATAGCTACAGATGACAGCTTACCATTATTGGGAGATACAAGCCAAATGAAAAGTTTGCCAATGATAAAAGTATCAAGCTGTGTCAAATATGTCAATATGTCTTCAATGGTAAATGAAGACCGAACTTTGAATAAGTTTCTAAGAAAATACATAGAGGATACTGAGAATCAAAACTTCCTTCACCCTGCTCCATGCAAAAATATATGAAGGGAACTGAAGTGAGTGGTGCTATTTGCCTGTTTATTTGGCGTATTTTAATGATCAAATATCAGCATAGTTCCATGGGATGCACACAGTAAGAAGGGAAACTATGACACACTGGAGAGAAGGGAAATTGCTGTCAATTATATATTATTTGCTGCCAGCTCTAATTGGTTGTTTCTCGGGCCATCCTCTCTCTCCCCAAGGACACTGTCTTAATTAAGGGCTTGTCATTTCTTGCAGGATTACAAAGAGAGTCTCTTGTTGTTTAACTTATTTCTACTTCTGTCCTGTCATGAACCCTCCGTGATGTTGCTCTGCTCTTCTCAGATGTAGAGCTCTTTGCACATCGGTTTAACTTTGTGCATTGTCTCCCTATACAACTGTCTAAATTCAGGAAGATGTTATATTAATAGTAGAGGCAAATTGCAATCTGCTCACAGCATATTTCCTAGGTTCAGGACTTCCTTTCTAACCTCACTCTATCCCAATCCCAATCCCAGTGAGATGATAAATTAAAGTCAACAAATTTAGTGATTGCCTGTGTTTTTTTTTAATTCAATTTTTTTTTGCTCATGCTATTTCTATTAATTTTTTGGCCAGAAAAATTTCTCTTTTTCTTGCCTACCTCTTCCTTTCTCTTTCCAGCATGCTGACTCTTTTACCATTACTGTTAACTGTCCCAGCATTACAGGATACATGAAGAATTGGTAGATTTTTTTTCACCCATTAGCAGGTAATTTTGTATGCTAGGGAAACCTGAAAAAAATCACTGTCACAGAATCCCTTTTTATGGACTTGTTCTTCAACTTTAGCATTCCTTAATTAACTAGGCATATTTTTGTGGAAAATGACCAGACTTACCATTATGTAATACCGGCTTCTTCTAAGTGCAAGAGCAGATCAATGGTTTGATGTATTAATAAATTAGAAGATTAAACAATAACTAAAGAAATCATTTTGGAAAGGTTCTCCACTGGTTACCTCAAAACCTCAGTGAACCCCATGCCCCAGGTAGGACTTGTGATGCACATTTGGAATTTAGGATGAGTGAGAATACAGTGCTTTTCATCAAAGTCTACTCATTGTATCAGGAAGCATTTAATTCTTTGTATTTATCAACTAAAATAATTATGAACATTTAATTAAGATATGCGGGTTTTGAGGTTTCCTCAATGTATGTAAAATATAAAACATGCACATATAGTTATTTTTCTGAATTTCTCTTTTTTGGAAGTTACTTTCAGTAATTTAAAGGACAGTAAAAATATCAAAGCCATAATATTACCTTAAAGCAAATTTATGTAATTAAAAGAGAGGAACTTGGCTGAGGTTACATGCATTGTGATATTGAGTTAGAATAAATTTGATCTTATTTGTACTGAGAGATGAAGTATTCCAAAAGGCTATATTAGTCTTAAAGTTCTCTAGATGAAGAGAACTGATTTTATATATATGTCTAATAAAGGAGATTTATTAGAGTGGCTTGCAGACTGTGGTCCAACTAGTCCAACAATGTCTGTTTACCAACAGAAAATCCAAGAATCTAGTAATTGTTGAGTCCACAAGGCTAGATGTTTCACCTGGTCTTCAGTGTATATTAGAATCCCCAAAAAGTAGGCACTAATAGCAGCGAATGAATGGACTTACCAGCATGAGCAAGGGCAAGCAGGCAAAAAGCTTGCAAAGAGCTTCCTTTTTCCATATATTATGTAGGCTGCCCCCAGACGGTGTGGCCCAGATTTAAGGTGGATGTGGTTGATATATTGTGCACCCCAGTAAACTTATCTGGGGGTCAGAGAACAGAACAGCCATAATATTAAACACAGAGTTTAGGCAGTGGTAGCACATGCCTTTAATCCTAGCATTCCAGAGGCAGAGATCCACCTGCATCTCTGAGTTCAAAGCCACACTGGAAACATATAGGCATGGTAACTCATACCTTTAATTCCAGGAAGTGATGGCAGAGAGCAGAAAGGTATATAAAGCGTGAGGACCAGGAACTTAGAGCAGGTTAAGCTTTAAGGCTTTTGAGAAGCAGTTCAACTGAGATCCATTTGGATAAGGACTCAGAGGCTTCCAGTCTGAGGATCAGCTGAGGAATTGGCAAGGTGAGGTGTCTGTGACTTGTTCTGCTTCTCTGATCTTCCAGCATTAACCCCAGTACCTGGCTGCAGGTTTAATTTATTAATAAGACCTTTTAAGATTTGTGCTACAGGTGGATCTTCCCACCTCAAACGATTAGGATTTAGGTTGGGTCTTCCTGCCTCAAATGATTTAATTAAGAAGAATTTCTCACAAATGTACCCAGTTGATAGGGACTTAGTTAATTCTTGGGGTAGTCAAGTCAACAACTAAGAATAACCATCACCCAGGCTAATAATGTAAAGTGGAAAATTAGTTTATCAGAAAATATTCATTTTCTGCAGCTTTTTCATCATTATTTAGTTTTCTAAATGTAAGAATATTAATTTGTAGATTCAAATGCTTAAAGTTTATTTAATACAACTTTAATTGTAAACTTGATCATTCCATGAAACATTCAGTATTGGAATTCTGCTTGGAAACTGATAAGACTTAATATAAATACATTATATGTACTTTTCTTGTCTCCCTCTTCTTTTGGGTTATAAGCACATTGGATGTATGTAGATGCTATTTTTTATTTTGCTTATTTTGGTTTGCAATCAGCACAAACCACAAACTTTTAGTGCATATTTAATGTGCATTATGTGTATTTCAGCATATACACCATTATGGAATAATCAAATTACTAATTAAGATGCAAATACTCTCTACTATTTTACACTTAATTGTTGTGAAAACACTATAAAACCTTCTTCTTGTTTTAAATTACATTCTATAATTTAATACTGCAAACAGCTTCCTATACAATATAACAATGGCACAATCCAGCTCCATGTGGAACATTGGCCTGTCTAACTCCATTTTCCCCTCCTCACTACTCTTAGATGGAAGTGGTAGTATTACTCGGAAATGTCACAGAGAAAACTTAGTCATGTGAGGAGATAGGTGTGCTGACTAGAAAGCATGGCCAATGGGCTCCTGGTCTATCATCATTAAAGATACTCTCATATCTCCACACATTACATGTCATAGTCACCTGTCTTGCCAAGAAGACATCAGAGGATAAATGTACTTTATAGAAGGCTGGGACACAAAATGTGAAACACTTCATGAACAGCTGAAATGATGAGGAATAAAATAAAACAGAGAAGCTTAAGTCCTGTCACCAGTTTTTGTTTGTTTGTTTGTTTGGCACAGAGTCTTGTGTGTATTTCAAGGTGACTTCATGTTTCATGCCTAGCTCAGACTGCTTCCAATTCCTGGTTTACCTGTTGAAGCCTAGTCTCTTATGTTGCTTCAGTTTAAGAAGTGGACCACTATTGCTACTATTTCTATCATTTTTAGTGATAAGCATTGCAAATCAGTTATTTTTCATTGATATTTAATTTTTATAATCATTTACATACATTTTACATTTTAAAGAATTATAACTGCTTATATCTAAACCAGTTAATATTTAGTTTCAAATATCAGAAAATTCATTAGAGTATGTTAATCAAAGAAAGCTAAATTATTGTTAGTAAACATTTCCCTCTTGCAGATAAAAGTCCAGAATTATGTTTGAGTCTCACAAGATTTATAACCAAGATTTAAAAAAAAAAAAAAAACACAATCAAATCAACCATAAGAATGCTAATTTGTTTGTTTCTGGTAATTGTGTATTTGCCTCCTTTGTTTCATTATTCTTCCTTTCTCTAATAATGCCTCTGATTTTTCAAGTGATGCAAACTCCTAAAAGCCATTTCAAGCCATCATGCTGTCACTTCAGCATCGAGTATAAGGGCATTTCCGACTCTCCTGCAGTCCATTGCTTGCTCTGGTGCTGTCTGTTTTGTATCCCAGATGCCCAGTAAAACGACATCATCCGTGGTACGTGGTCTCACATGGTTCATTTTCCTGGTTGAAATGGCCTTTTAGTTTTTGATGATGTATGTTGTAATTTTCTGTTTTATTTTGCATTTACTGTTGCTTCTAGCTAAAAATTGTTTTAAAAACTATAATGGAATCTATTTAATATTTTTGCTTGTTTTCTCACTTAAATGTTTTGGTTAAAACTTATTCACATCAAATGTTTGATTGATCTTATTCTACTTTTCTATCATGTGATTGTACACATATATGTGTTAGATATATATGTATTATGTTTAATATTTATATAATCATACAAATGTTTTATAGATATAAATGTACTATATTTTATGTTTTAATATTAATATAATCATACAAAGGTTTTACCTGAGGAAGCCATAAAATTAAAATATAGATAGAATGAGTTGATTTTAAATCAACTGTAAAATCGAAGTTTGATTTTTAAAATACCAAAAATTTAAAACACTATATAAATGGCTATTATATGAAACATTGTTTTCAGTTTAAGTTTGTCTCTTTAGAAAAATACATTGGAAAGAAATTATTTGAATTTATTGTATGGAATTAGCATAGATTCACTGTAATTCCTGATGCCCCTATTTAACCTGCAATGTTGGTAAAGAGGAGATCACATGTAGAAATTTGTAGGTGTGCAAGAAGGATGACAATGATGTTAGCAGTAGTTTCCTCCCTTTCTGTGGATAAATGGTATGCTGAGCTTGGTCCCCTTGTCCCTGCACCTACAGCTGATGATGCACAAACCTCGGAGGTACAGTGTGAGGGAGGAAATAAAACCTTCACCTTCAATGAGTTGTGATACAAGGTACTTCAAAAACTAACCCTTAGTCATAATGCCCCTAGGTAGCTGTAGTCCTTCAGGATGAAGTCAATCTCCTCTGTCAATGAACCAGGGGAAAAATAAGATGTTAAAATTGCTGTGCAATAATGACTGTATCTAGCTTTATAATGTGCTATGTGTAGCTGGTCATGTTCAGATGACCTCAGTAGTGTTGATTTCTATAATAAGATTGGTATAGTTCTGAGGGTTTAAGTAAATATGTAAGATTCTTAGAGGTTTGACCATTATATAGAAATGTTTACCATAGTTATTAAACTCTCTCTCATTAGCATCCAGAATGCTCCATCTCCTTTTTATTTTGAGGTAACATTTCTGCAAACATTCATCTTATACATGGAGTAAATAATGCAGAATTTGAAGTAATTTTGGAAAAAATAAGTTTCCAAATGAAAGATGTCATTATCATTGAGAACATTATTAATGGTAAGACTATTGTAGGCTTCAATAGATTCATTTCTAGAAATGACTTTAAACATTCTTTTTACTCTATAGAATTAAAGCATATACTTGTAAAATACCTTCAGTATGCTTTAGTAACTATGTAGGAACCAGAGTCTGTTTTTCTGTCTTAGTTGAAATAAAAAAAAATGGTCATCATGTTAGTAATATTTTTATCACTATGACCAGCCATATTTGTATCGCTTTTTTAGTGATCAGCCTTCTCCGGTTAGGCTCTATCATTTAGTAACCCATTCAGCTATAAACTCCTTAAGGAATCAGCAGTCTACTGAGTCAGTCTGGTGTATGGCAAGCAGATTATATTTTAACTACTCTCCCATACTTTATGACCACTGTATGTACTTAAAGATGAATTTACATTAAAACTAATACAAAAATTTAATCATTCATTTCAAGATATTACATGATTTGAAAAGGTGAAACAACCCATGGTATATGGAAGTAAAAATGACTTACCACTTTTTGTTTTCTTTCTTAAAGGAAATGAAAATATTGACAAAGATAAAGAAAAGGTACAGTAAATAAAGTACCATTGCTTATCCATCCTGATATAATCTCAACACTATGAAAGTGTTTGCTATTTCATTCCAGAGACACAGAATATATTTAACCAGAGATAAGTAAGTGTTAGTCACTACAGAAATATTGACTCTGATTTTTCTGTTCATGTTTTCTGTTTTTAATTTAACTACATTTAGCTATGACTTGGGACATTTCCATCAAGTTAAATAATCTTTTGACAAATGTTTTTGTTTGGCAAAGAAAAAACAGTATTTTCTATTGTTTTTGGCTTTAGTTACTTCTATTAAAATGAACTGGTTTCGTACACATAATTTCAGAATATTATTATTTTCTCAAGAGAAAATTACAGGTGACATCACTGTTTTCATAGAAAAGTTATGACTATGCTATTTTAGGTATGCTCTTTAGAGAATTTCACTCTTCTGCTACATGAATGAATCTCAACTTCCAAAAGATTTCTGTTAAATGTAAAAGTCAAAACAGTAACAATAGAACCACCAAAGAGGTGTTTGAGTTTTTCTTTCACTGAGAAGTAATTGTGAGGTTAATAAAGTGAACATTTTCATTACATTCTGACAACTATCTCTGTAGTTCAGGATTTACCCTTTGAAAATACATTTTGGCACCAAATTGAATAGTAAAAGATAAGCTCTAGGTGCATGTCAACATATTTTTAAACACTATTCATCCTTTAAAATGACAGTTCATTATTACAGTCAGATTTTTCTAAAATAACTTAAGAGGTATTCAACGGAAATATAAAATGCTCTCAGATTATATGATCATATCAAAATATTAGCTGTTAATTAAATCATCACTTTATTTTCAAATCTGAAACATAACAAGCATGTTTGTTTTCTGAATAAAGTTGAGACTATCTGTATGTACCTTAAATAGTTGCTCTGCAAGCAGAAAAATCAAATAAAGAAAAATTTCAAAGCATTTTGCATGAAATTTTAGTTCATGTATTATTATATAAATGTTCAAAGAAACAGTGCATGTGTTTAACTAAGCCTAGAATGAATTATTGAGTGTATAGAACCGTTTAGGTATAAGATGATTTTCTTGTTTGTTTTGGTTTATCATGTTGACTTCAATCATATATTGATAAGACTGGTGGTTTGGGTAGGACAGAATGTAATACAGTTCTAAAATGTCAAGGATAGTAAGATTTTATGTATTTTCTTTAAAAAATCTATGAAATTTTCTTCTATATATACACTGTGAGATCTTAACAAGAAAGGCCAATTTCATCCTACATCTTAGTTTCCTCAAACATGTACCCTAGATGTTAGAAATGCAAATCTTGACAAAAATTAAGTTCACAGATTGATCAGTATGTCTGTGCTTAGGTGGAGTTGAAGGCAAAAACATTGAATCCAAACAGTTTAAAAGGAAAATGGAAGGAAAGGGGACAATGTGGTAAACTGGTAATCATATATGAGTGAATTTATAATTAAAGGGAAATTGAAATAGACAAATTGAAAGGAAATATAATGAACCAGTAAATTAAAATCATTAAACAATACTTCTATATTGAAAATAATACATTAGTGGAGGAAAATAAGTGGACTGAAAATAGAAGATAAAAGAAGAATGAAGCGTAAATCTGGTAAAGGAAAGAGCAGAAATTTGGTATATACAAGCACATTATATGCTTACATGAGATAAAAAGTGAACCATGATGCTGTATGCAGACAGTGTAAACTAAAAGCTGGTAATGATTAAAAGGAAGGAAGGAGAAATAATTTTGAGAAAACGTTTATACTTTTTTCTTGGAAGTTAAAGAAGTGTACTTATAAAGTATAGCTATAGTATTATTGGGCAATTTAGAGTTATTATATTGGAGCCTGTGGTTACTGGTACAAAATGTGATGTTCATTCAGTGATTAGGTTGGGGAGATGGATAGGAAACAAGACAAAAATAAGAGAATGGTATACTGAGAAGGAACATTTCCCAATTTTTTAATATTATGTTATTATAAATACAGAAGCAAGAGGCTAGTATAGAAGAGGAAAAAGTGGTAAAACCAGTTGGTTAGTTGTCATTGTCAACAGAATTGCCCAAATTCATAATTACCTGGAACCTCAAAACATTACCTTACTTGAAGAAATGGTATTAGAGAAAACTATAAAAATAAAACAATAATAGATTTCATTGGCTGCAAATCGATGAATGGTTTCCAAATACCAAGAGATAAGGCAAAAAATAAAACACATAAAAAGTCATGGGTGGATAAAGACAGAGACTGAAGTTAGGTAGTCATAAACCAAGGGGTTTGAGTTACAACGTATATAAGAAGAGGCAAGTAAGGATTATCTCCCAAACCTTTGATGAGAATATAGCATTACATTTTGATCAAGGAGTTCTAGCTCCCTATACTGTGGAGATACTTGGTTTGTGATCATTCCTGCAAAAGTTCTACAAAACACATAGGTTTTGTGAAAAGGCTGTTGATTCTGGCATTTTTATTTCTTTAAATCATGGGCTGTATATGTAAAGAGCATATTAAAAAGTGACTATTGAGTGGAGCGGTCTGTGACAATAAACTATCCAGCAGGATGTGTTGATTGTTCCATTTCATCGCATTAGATGTCTACTAGATGATGGTTTTCTGTTTAGCCTAGACAGAGACCTATGATAGCCATATCTTTGATTATAAATGAATGAGATTATTAAGTATATAGAAAACCAAAGTAAAGAACACATGGAAAATGGTATATTGATTGACTAATAGATAATATATAGATGAAAGTTGATAGATTGATAAATAGACAGACAGATAAATAGATAGATAGATAGATAGATAGATAGATAGATAGATAGATAGATAGATAGACACATACCGACATACATACATAGATATATACATAACTGAAAGATAAATGATAGATGATACATAGTGTAGCATGAATCCTAAATGGTCTTATTAATAAAAACAAACCTCGTGCCAGTTATTGAGGTTAATGCTGGAAGATCAGAGAAACAGAATAAGCCACAGCCAACCTCACCTGACCAACTTCTCAGCTGAACTGTTTCTCGAAAGTCTGAATGCTTAACTAGCTCTAGATCCTGGTCCTCACGCCTTAAATACCTTTTTGCTTCCTGCCATTACTTCCTGAGATTAAAGGCATGAGTCACCATGCTTGGCTGTTTCCAGTGTGGCCTTGAACTCACAGATATCCAGGAGGATCTCTGCCTCTAGAATGCTAGGATTAAAGGCGTGTGTGCCACCATTTTCTGGCCTCTATATCTAGTGACTGTTCTGTTCTCTGACCCCAGGTAAGTTTATTAGGATGTACAACATTTTGGGGAACACAATATCACTACAACATAGTTAAATAGATGAAATACAGCAAAATATGATCAAATTGAACATTAAAAACATCTTGCTAGATATAATATAATTAAAATTTTCATGATATTTGCACATAGTACAAAAGAGGACATTCATAAATATCCCTGAGACAATTCTGTTGTAATTTGATACTAGAGATAACAATAATATGCTATATATTTCAAAGGTCTAGAAGAGAAGAGTTTGAATGTTTTCAGCACAGAAATATTAATAAAGAGTATCTTGTGTCATTCTGTTGCTGTGATAAAGCAACTTGAGAATGAAAGTACTTATTTCACTTCACTATTCCAGGTCAAAGGCCATTATTAAGAAATGTATTCAGAAACTCAAGGCAAGATTCTGAATTAGAAATTATATAAAAACACTGCTTAGTCTTGCTAATTGGGTCATGTTCAGCTAGGTGTCTTACACAGCCCAGGCCCACCTGACTTGGGATGGTGCCACCCATAGAAGGATAAGCCTATGCTTATCAATTACCAATCAAGATCATTTCTCACAGACATTGGCCACAAGCCAATATGGTGGAGGATATTTTTCAACTGAGGTTCTTTTTTCCCAGATGATCCTAGATTGTATCAAGTTGACAAAGTAGGTAAGTATTTTTCACATGAGATAAATATTACACCCATGTGCATATATCAAAACATCATTTAACACTTTACAATTGTTTATATGTAGCTAACACAAATTGAATATATTTTCAAGTACATAAAGAAACCCAATTGTGTATGTTTTCTGATTTGTGACTGGTTTCTTTTTCATCAAGTTTTCAGTTTCATCGTTGTAATATCATGTGTCAGCAAACTATTTCCTTTTCTTCACTGACGCCACATGTACATTTCCTACACTCACTTAGTGTCTGCTAGATATTTCATTGCTTGCATCTGCATGAACTTTTCCAAATCATATTTAGTTTGTTTTCAATTTAATATTAATCACCATGCTTTATCCTTTCATACATTTATATGACAAGTCCCAATGGACAAGGCTGCAAAAACATGTGCTGATATGAGGGTGTGGGTGTGTGTTAGTATGATAGTGTGCTGCCTAAGTAGTTACAGAAGTTGGTACTCTAGTCCCATTACTATGTATTTGTGTGGTGTTTACAATCCATATTACTCTTTATCTGAAATTATACTTACATTTTCACTTAAGCATAATAGAATTCTAGAACTTCTGAACAATAAGTAGCATTCCTATCCCTTCAAAATTATTTTTTAAAGCATTCAATATCTACACTTTTATCTACAAAAAACATAGAAAAATATTACATTGTATCTTAGTTAAGGATTTCTATTGCTGTGGAGAGACATCATGACCATGGCATCTCTTATAAAGGAAAACATTTAATTTGAGCTAGTTTAGAGTTCAGAGGTTTAGTCCATTATCTTCATGGCAGGTGGCAATGGTGGCATGCAGGCAGACATGGCACTGGAGAAGAAACTGAGAATTCTACATCTTGATCTACAGACAGCAGAAGCAACTGTCTATCACACTGAGTATAGCTTGAGCAAAAGAGACCTCAAAGCTCATCCCCAATCTCCACAATGACATACTTCCTCCAACAAGGCCACAGCTAGTGCAACAAAGCCACACCTCCTAATAGTTCCACTTCTTATATTGGCTATTTACTTTCAAATCACCACACATGGTAACTCAATGAAACAACAGGACACTAGAATTCATTCTATCTAATTTTGTGTTCTTTGTTCAGTATCTCTCAACTTATAAGTACACCTTCCTCAGGTTCTGGTAACTGTTACTTTTATTTTGTATTTCTACAACATAATCGTTGGTTCAGATTCTACTTTTGAGATATGTCACAGGATTAGCCTATCTGTGTCTGATATTTCACATTGCATAATATACTTCAGATTCAAACATATTTACAGAAATGATAGTATACCTGGGTTTTATGAATATATAACAGTACATGCTGTATATGCCACATATTTTTATTATGTGTCCATCAGCTGGTACATATTTACTTTGCTTCTTTTTTAAAAATCTTTTTGGAATAGTACTTCTGTGAATAGTGAAATGTAGTTTTGTCTTTGTCATATTGATTAATTTCCTTTGATTAAAAACCCAGTATTAATTCCTGAATTAGTTGGAAGCTGTATTAATTATTTGAGAAACCACACTAGTTACTGTACTGACCATACTGTTTCATTCTCACTAAAAGTTTATAAACAGTTCATTTCTCCATTTTCATGACAACATTTGTTTATTTGGTCTTTAAATGGTCATTCTGACTGGAAGTAGAGACCATATGGCAAACTGATTTTTTTTTTTCATTTGTTGTGGATTAGTGATATTTAAAGTCTGCACATATCTTTTGGCCATTTATATGTATTTCTTCTAAGTAGGAATCTACTCTAATATTTGTTCATATTTAATCTATTTGTTTTCTTGAAATATGTTTTATTGAGTACAGAATATACTATCATCTGTGATTACTAGGGATTAAAGTTTTACAAAAGTTTTAAAGCTTTTATAGGTTTGATGTGTGAGGAATAAGGTTGGGATTTTGTTGGGTATTAGATTAAATATATAGGCTATTTGGGATGATACAAACATTTTAAAAACATTAGACCTTCAAGTCTACAAAAGTCAATTATATAATTCATTTCATCACTGTTTTATAATTTTAAATATGGAAATATTTAAATTCAGCAAAATAACTTTATTCTTAATTATTTTAGTTTCACATATATTATGAGCTATTCAGTAATTTTCTTTAACATATAAAAATTATATGGAATTTTGAATCCAGATTCCGTTTCTTGAAGCTAATGAATTTTTTCATTAGTTTCAATATTGTTTATTTTTCTTTTTTCCATTATTTTTATCATGCAGTTTTTATCATGCAGCAAACAAGCCAAATTTAAGTTCCTTTTACTGCCCTGACATTGTGAGTTTCAGATGAAATTGTACAATTATAGTCACACTTTTCAGGTGGTTTGTTATTTGTCTGTGAGTTTGTCTGTTAGCAAGTTCTAGAAAGATTCATATCATGCAATACCAGCTATCATGTACATGGTACATATCATGAAACTTATGCTTGTCTTAAATTCATGGAAATCTTCCTGTTCAGAATTCCAAGGATATAGTTAAAGTGCACCATGCTGGTCTCGAACTCACAAGAGATCCGCCTGGCTCTGCCTCTCCAGTTCTGGGATTAAAGGCCTGTGCCACAGCCGCATGGCTATAAACACATCTTTAGAAGCTATTAACTGATAAATCACAATAAATTTCAGTTCACATTAAAGAAGAAATCACAAAGATGGAGATAGTATCCCCTTTTAAATATGGTATAAGTGCCTATTTAGATTGATATTCTGCCATACACATGGCAGCCTTAATTTCTGAATGTATGTTGTCCAATTTGCTATTGGGGAGGGCATAGCACCTTTTTGGGGGGAGGAGATGTCTTGCTTGATTAAAGTAGATTTACTTTGAATGGGAGTATGAAGGCGATATTAACCCCTGGTCCTCTCTGCTTTTCTCAATGCCAGTTCCTCTCTTATTTGTGCAGCTTCAACCACGCACTCCAGTTAACAGGAGATGTACTTTTCATCTTACCTTTCTAAAATATGAGTAACTGATAGCCTTCCGCACTGTAAACCTAAATAGATGTTTCTTTCCTGGCAGTGGGATCAGGATCTATCCCTGGTGCATGAGCTGGCATTTTGGAGCCCATTATCTATGGTGTGACACCTTGCACAGCCTTGAGGCAGGGGGAGGGGCTTGGACCTGCCTCAATTGAATGTATCAGGGTTTGCTGACTCCCTGTGGGAGGCCTTGCCTTTGCAGAGAAAGGGGTGGGGTGGTGAATTGGAGGGGAAGGCTGGGGGAAGGGGATGAGAAGGGAATCTGTGGTTGGTATGTAAAATGAATAAAAATTTTAAAAAAAGATTTCCCTGTCAGATATTCTGTTATTCGTTTCTAAAAGTAACTGATATAACATAATTTGTATACTTTTTCATGGTTTGTATAGTTTTGGGACCCCAGTAAGGACAAGGAAGCATCCTTAAACGTGGACTCTGTTTTCTCTTAGCTGAAGTTTGCCCAGAATGAAAAAACAGAAATTACTGGGATATATTGTCCAATATTTACAGGTACACATTAATAAAATTATGCTCAAGTTTTTGAAAAAAATATCATACCATTTATTTTTATCAAATTTCTTTATTAATTCTACCTGTGTTATAGTTTCTTTATCAAAACAAATGTTCATTGATTTAATTTCTTTTCTCCTTCAATTAAGTATGTAGCTAATTTATATAAGCACTTATATTAAATGTGTCTTAAATTCACTAGGTTTATGGTTATGCAGATAAAATTATCAAAGTGGCCAGTTTTGTTAAATAATTTTTTTTACAAAATAGAGATTGACAAACATTAGTAATCAAGTTTCATGGAGAAGAGATGCTTAAGCTTCTAACAAGAAAGCTGGAAAATAACTAGCAATAAGATTAATAAGAAGAAAAGAATACCTGGTCTACAGTCATCCCATTATTACATAGCATAACCATGCATATTGATGGGTGGAAAATATTCTATGTAATCCAAATGTGGTTAAAAAAAAAAAAAGAATAGCAAAGCACACCACACACCACACCACAAACACAGGGAATCAGGGGAGAAATTGACAAGCTTGTATAAGGAGAATGGATTTTCTAATTATTGCACAAGAACACATTAAAATATTTTTAAAATGGCAAAAATATCGCATTGCTTTCTATAGGTGGTTCTCATTATCATAATGTGCACAATTTAAGTCATTAATTTTAAAGTTTCCCAAGAAGAATAAATTGTATCTATGCTGTGTGCTTAAAATTTGTAGAGAGAAATGATCACTTATATTTGATTAGTCCTAGAAACAGTGTCTACAAAGCCTATCTATTGATGTAAAAGGGTAAGATATTTGCTTCATGGCGTTATCAAAATTATAGATAACAAAGTTCAACTAACTTCGATACCTACTTCCACAGACATGCAGACCAGTTATGACCTCCATGGATGTTCATAGATACACCTTCAGAATTTGGTTGACATGCACTGTACTCAAGGACATTATTTTTTTTCCTTTCTTTAAAATTGTATTATTTTGTCTCTTCAGAAAATTTAACTACTTGAGATATATCAAGAATTTCTTCATATGGCTCATGAATGGAGTCTCAAGGAGCAGGTCAAACCACAAAAGTATGCCAGAGTTAACAAGTTGCACTCTTGTTCTTTAAGTCACATTTTCCTAAAGCAAGCCAAATAGACCAACCCAATATTGTTGTGCCTGGAAAATGGACCACTCACTTTCCCTAGGAAGGATGAATGTGCACCTGACAAATAATGTGAATATATAATCCTTACACAATGAGAACATGAAGAATTGCTGTTTATATCCCAGCCTACCAGAGAATATCTCTGATTCTCTCATTTGTTTATACAAATTAATAAATAAATATCTTCAATTGTAAAGACCCATTTTTTTAAATCATAGATGACTGACTCTACTAACATAACTGTCCACACATAAATATCAATATATAATATATAAGTAATGTCTTGCTTCAACATTCTTTGAAGTTGGGGGACTTACGAGCTCTTTTGTCCTCTGGTGCACAATGAAGTAGATGATGACCACCTAGTTGTCATTTCAAGCCTTTTATCAGCAGTGTCTAAGTTTGTATTCTATTACCAATCAAATGAGTAGATAAATGGTTCACTAAATGCTTAATATCTTTCATTCATTCTTACTGCCATACATTCATTCTTACTGCTCCTTTTAGCAAAAATATTCTTCATGTATACATGACACTGACTGCTTTGGTTTGAATAGGTCTGGTCCCAATTGACTAATTTGTTTGAATGCTTGGTCCATGGAGAGTGACACTATTATGAGATGTGGCCAGATTGGAAGTACATCAGTGTAAAGGTGGGCATTGAGGACTTATATGTTCAAACTACATCTAGTACCCAGTACTAGACTCAGTCTTCATTTATGTTGCCTGCAGATCAAAATAGAGAACTCTGAGCTCCTTCTCCAGCAAAATGTCTGCCTCCACGCTGCCATCCCATCATGTTAATAATGGACAAAACCTCTGAAACTGTAAACCACACTTAATTAAATGTTTTCCATTATAAAAATTAGTATAGATTCTGTCATGTGGCTACTAGTGCTGACTCTTATGAAGATTTATAATGAAAAAGAGCAAGCAAGTAAAATACAAAATGTAAGTACAGAAAAGGAGCACCAGGTAGTGGAATGGAGCTAAATCCTATGTTCAAGGAGACACACATACTAAGAAATGGAATAAAGGGAATGGTGACCTCATCCCATACAGTTAAGTTTCTAACTTGTGAAAATCAATTAAAGAAAAGCTGAGAGCTGGGTATGGTGTATACCTTTAGTCCTAGTACTCAGAAAGCAAAGGCTGGCAGATATCCAAGTTTGAGGCCAGCATAGTCTATAGAGCAAGTCCCAGGTGAGCCACGCTTAGGCAGTGAAGGAAACCACAGAAATTAGAAAGCTGATGAAGATATAAATGAACAAGGGGCCATATTCCAGCCCAAGCAAGCATCAGAACTGGGCATCTTCAGCCATGTGGCTCTGGCTTTAGAGTCAGGGACAGAAGAAAAGTGTTATAGAACCTCCCTCCACAATTAAGGGATGCCACTGGGGCCAGGTGTGTGACATGGGTGTCCCTGCATGGAGGCCCAGAGAGGCCATTATGTGAAGTTGTGAAGTTGAATCCTGGATTGCCTTGGAGATCTGCGGAGGTTCCAGAATCATGAGATACCTACTGCTAACAGGGAGTAGAACAAGCCTAAGAGAAAAAAAAGTGGGTTGCAGTCAACAAGGCTGAGAGAAGTTAGAGATCTGAAGAAAGTTTTGACATCAGGTAATGAGTATCCTGTGCTATCATATGTTGGAAGTATGTGATCTTTTTGAGTTTGATTTTATAAGGGATTTCAGCTAAAAGATTGCATGAATATCAGAAGAGACTTTGAATTTTAGACTTTAAGTAAGTTTGAGAATTTTATAGACTATGGGGGAGTTTGAAGTTGGACTAAATGTATTTTGCATTGTTATGGCTACAAGCTTAATGGTGGCCAAGAAGTGTAATGTGGTAATTTGCTTAGTTATGGCCCCCTTGATTCAGAAGTTTGAATGCTTGGGCAGTAGGGAATAGCACTATTAGGAGGTGTGGCTTTGCTGGTGGAAGTGTGTCAGTGTTGGGTTGGGCTTTTGAGGTCTCATATGCTCAATCTACTCCCAGTGTGAGACTCAGGCTTTACTCCTGCTGCCTTCAGATCAAGATGTAGAACTCTTAGCTTCTTCTCCAGCACCACGTGTGGTAATATATTGTGTACCCTAATAAACTTATGTGGGGATCAGAGACTAGAGCCGGCCATTAGATTAGACATAGAGGCCAGACAATGTTGACACAAACCCTTAATCCTGTCACTCAGGAGACAGAGATCCATCTGGATCTCTGTGAGTTCAAGGCCATACTGGAAACAGCCCGGGAGTGATGCCACACTCCTTTAATACCAGTACTGGGGATCACACATTCCTTTAATCCCAGGAAGAAATATGGCAGGACACAGAAATGTATATAAGGCATGGGGAAACAGGAACTCACTCTCTGGAGGCTGAGATTTTCATAAGTGTAAGAACTAGTGGCTTGCTTTTTCTACATCTCTGATCTTTCAGCTTTTATCCAAATATCTGACTCTGGGATTTTTATCAATAAGATCATTTAGAAATGTGTGTTACAACCATATCTACCTGTATGCTGCCTTGTTTCCTGCCATGACATTAATGAACTTAACCTCTGAAACTGTAATCCAGCCCCAATTAAATGCCTTCCTTTATAAAAGTTACCATGGTCATGGTGTCTCTTCACAGCAGTAGAAACCCTAACTAAGACACAGACCAAATCATTTTTTACCTTTTCATTATCACATTGAAATCCTGAAGGCTAGATTAACAGCATCTCATATTACTATTATTGTAGGTTTAATGTCTTTCAGGAAGTAATCTTTGGGCATGGATTTCTTCTACAGACCCACAGGCTCCCATCATTAATGGCAATGTATCTCCAGAAACCCTGTACCATTTATGATTTACAATGCTACTATTTTGGCTAAAAAAGCATTTTGTAGGGAAATATACATATTTAACATTTGTTGTTATGTCTAGATAAATGTAATTAATTTAGTTCTCAGGAGTGTTTCTGAGACACATAACTCTAGTATGCTCTTGTCTCTAGTTTCTCTCTTTTATCAGTGAGTTGGAGTTGGTAGTGGAAAGCTGCTGTTGATACTTGTTGAAGCTTGCTGGCAATACTCTGGGTTAGTTCAGGGTTCACAAGTTGAAAGTGGGAGGTCATCAGCTATTTCTTCAAAAACCACATACTGAAATTTAGATTTAGAACTGGTACGAGAGAAATGAGCCCATTCTTGCAAAGTAGTTTTCCATACATAAGGTAAAATGTGGCAAGAATATTCCTTATTTGATTTTCACATTTCCAAGCTTGCTCAAACAAATTTTGTAATTAATGTTTATATCATGTTATTAATGTAAAAAAGTCTGTAAAGTGATGTTGTTATCTATGATGATTGATGCCAAGTGTTATGTACACTGTACATTGGGTGCTTTTGCCCACAATTCAATTTACTTTCTTTCTAAGACCAGGAAGTAATCTAGTGGATGCTCTAGAAAGTTTAGTATATAGCTAACAATAAGTTTGCTATCTCTGTCATTAGAACTGGATTAGAAAATCCTCTGTACTGAAAGACCCAAAGAATTCAATATATCTGAAAAACAAAATCAAATCCTTATTCTCTTCCACCTAATGAGAAAACAGCTATATTTTATATTTTGAAGTATATCTGTCCGTATTCAAATGTCCAATAAAATATACCTTGAAATCTTTGAGAAATGGCATAATGGATATGTAAATAATGACTGTAACTAAAAAAAATTGATAGCTGAATAAAATGGACAATCAGTATGGATAAGATAGCTGTTGTTTGGATATCAATTTCTAGAGCATAGAGTTCTTCCTTCACATGTTTCTTAACACATTTTTGCTTACTTTCTGAAATAATCATGCTTTACAAAAGGATTTATAAATGGCACACAGTTCTAAAATGCTACAAATAGGCAGAAGTAGAAAATGTCATAAAAATATCTTTACAACTAGAAGCAGTTGGTAAAACTAAGTAAATGGTATATAACATAGATCAATGAATATTTTTTTAGTTAAGTTTAGGCTGATTTATAAAATATCTAGTGTAAAAAAATCTTATGATGTCTTTAAATAAAATTCAAATGAAGGCCATAAGTTCTTTTATCACTGAATTCATATGGTAATTGTAATTAAAATAATGGATTGAGCTATAAAGCATATATATACTAAACAGACCACATCTGGAACATTTTGTTGAAATCTAGACAACACACTAAGAGGATGCATATTGTAGTAAAGTTGCTCCCAGGTATTTATTTGAAATTTGAAAAGAAAATAAAACTACATTGATTTTTCTGCTCGACAATATTTACTCATAAACACTTGTTGATTTTTCTGCTCGACAACATTTACTCATAAACACTTTTTATTTAATTTACATTTTAGAAATACCCTATAAGATGCATGAGATGATATATAATTTACAAATGGAAATGTGGGTCTGGGGAAATGTCTTACTGGTAAACTTTGTGGACTCCTCTTGCAGAAGACCAAGGTAGAGTTGCCTCCAGCCTCCATTGGTATTGCACTGAAGTGTTCATTTAGTCTCCCTCCACAAACAAATACAATATTTCTTGTTTGTTTGTGTTTTTGTTTTTTGAGACAGGGTTTCTCTGTGTAGTTTTGGTATCTGTCCTGGATCTCACTTTGTAGACCAGGCTGACCTTGAACTTACAGAGATCCACCAGCCTCTGCCTCCCAAGTGCTGGGATTAAAGACATGCACCACCACCGCCCAGCACAATAGTATTTTTTAAAAAAAATAAAAAGTAGATTAAGAATTTATGATATTTAAGACTTAAGTAACTCTTCAAATCCAAAATCTGGTCAGAAGTAAAACAAAGTTTAAAGCATTGGAGGGAGGCCTAAGTATTAATAACTATAATTCTGACATGAGTATGATTCTTCTTTATGCTGTGAGATTAATGAGTGGTAAACTGGAGCCATGTGCAGCACGAATCTTAAAATGTCTTATTAATAAAAACAAACATGGAGCGAGGTATTAGGGTGAACGCTAAAAGATCAGAGAAGCAGAACAAGTCACAGCCAACCTCACCTTGCCAACTTCTCAGCTGATCTTGTTTCTTCAAATTGAAAGTCTCTGAGTCCTCATCCAAATGGATCTCAGCTGAACTGATGCTAAAATGACTAAAAGTTTAAAAGGTGTAAAAGACCCTAGTTCCTGGTCCTCATGCCTTATCTACCTTTCTGCTTCCTGCCATCACTTCCTGGGATTAAAGGTGTGTGTCACTATGCCTGGCGCTTTCCAGTGTGGCCTTGAACTCACAGAGATCTGGATGGATCTCTGCCTCCCCAGTGATAGGATTAAAGGTGTGTGTGCCACCATTTTCTGCCCTCTATGTCTGTCTAGTGGCTGTTCTGTTCTCTGAACCCAGATAAGTTTATTAGGGTACACAATATAATCGGGATACAATATCACCACAGTCATGTTATTATAAATATAATTAAAATATTAATTATTGAAAATTTATTCAGTTTAGTAACTGAGACCAGTTTCTACATTGATGACTCATAGCCTTTCCCCTTATTCTGATCTCCAAATTCATAAATTCTGAACTAAACAATTATTGTCTATTTTGACTCAAAGATCTATTTCTTTCTTAAAATGATATTTTTGGATTCAATCTTTGAGAATTTTATAGAATGGATTTTCATCATATCCATATCGTACTTTTCTCCCTAAATCTTCCTAGAACCACGGCTCAGTCCTAATATCCCACTCAAGATCATGCCATTTGGTTTGTTTTATAACCTAGAGTTCAAAAAGTGCTGGAGCACAGTTAACTTATGGGAGTTTGCACTCTTAAAGAAAACTGTATCTCTCCCTCTTCAAACTATCATGTCGAGAAGACATCGTCTCACCCTATTCTTCTCAGACCTTTGGTTTTTACAGCTCCTCCGCCCTCTCTTTCGTGGTACCCCTTGAGCTTGTGGAAAGAGGCTATGCACAGATGTCCCATTTGTGTGTGAGCTCTGTACAAATGCTTATTATTTGTTTGTCTGGGTCCAGTTGTGAATTTCTGCGTTAATGACTTAGTTAGGATCATTGTTGCTGGAATAAAGCACTGTTACAAAAAGCAAAAGAAAGAGAAAATATCCTGTCTACAATTTCAAATCGGTATTCATCACTGAAAGAATTCAGGGTAGGAACTCATACTGTGCAGAATCTTAGATGTAGGAGCTTAAGCAGAGCCATGGAGTACTGCTGCTTTACTGACTTGTTTTGTCTGCTTTCTTATTAGCACTCAATCCTTCAAGCCCTGTAGTGGCAACACCCACAATAGAGGAGCCGTACAACATCAATCTGTAATTAAGAAAGTACTCTACTGGCTGGCCTATAGCTAGATCTCATGGAAACATTTTTTACTCAACTGAGTTTCTTCTTCACAGATTATTACAACTTTATTCAAGTTGATATAAAACTAGCCAGCATAGTGGCTTACCAATATACTTAAAGAAATTTCTCTGATTGTGATTGAGAACTACACGAATGACAGTTGTGTTATATAGCTAATAACAAAGTAAAAGTAGTAGGTTCACATCTAGGGCCTACGAGCTCATCAGTCGTAGGTTTTGGGACAGAGTAATAACAATCATAAGGCAATTGGTTATCACTATAACATTGAAGCCACTATTGAGCCAATAGCCATATAATTTCAAGATAGTCATTGTTGTAGTCCATAGTGTTCACAACTGTTTAACACTTGTTGATGATATTTCTCTTTCTTAGCAGCCTGCATAGGACCTTCTGGTGCCATGGAGGCTTGACCTCTGCAGGGAAGTTCTCCATGTTCTATGACAAACTGTGTGGTGTCTTCAACAATAGTCTTACAGTTAAGTTTCATGGACCACCAAAAGCAATGACAATAGATTAAATTGCTTTGAGCTTATCAAATTCTGCTGCTCAGTAAGCAAGACATATTGGACATTTTATTTGGCAACGTATGGGTTCTTTCAAGAGTATTATCCCTTAAGTAGAGTAACACCCATCCACTCATCCCCCTACACACACATCTGACAGAGACAAGACAGACAGACAGAGAGAGAATGATGTAAATATGTGGGTTATAATATGGCTTTTCAAAACATCCTTAGGTGGTTTTGTTGTTTATTTGTTTATTATTTTGCCCTCTTCTGTTTTAAGCCTAGGGTCTTATATGGGAATTAACTTTTGCAACAATGTGCTTTGAATACAAATTATGATTAGCTTAAGAGAAGCAGTGAATTCCCAAAGAAATTATTTTCCTGTCCATGTGCACATGTTGCTTTATGTTCCATCATGGAAAGTAGAGAAGACCATGGGGGAAGTATTTATGTTCTGACCACTGTTTCCTAAATCTATCCAGGCATGCAAATATAGAGACGTGTTTGTAAAATCATTGTAGAATTATTCAACTGCTATCTTTCTAGAGGATTTCTTCCTTCCTTCCTTTCTTCCTTTCTTTCTTTCTTTCTTTCTTTCTTTCTTTCTTTCTTTCTTTCTTTCTTTCTTTCTTATTTGTTTATTTATTTATTTACCTGAAACAAGGTCTGGCCTTGACTTCTGAAAAGACAAACCTGCATCTGAGTCTTGAATGTTGTGACCAAAATGTTTGCCCCAACATTCCCAGCTTGAGGGGTGTTATTCTTGAACTTGATGATTTAATCTGTAATATTAATACATATATCACACAATATCTGTTATTTATAGTCATTTGTATATCATTTAATTATATTGAATCTCCATAGGCTTTAGTTCTATCTTTGGATTTTTAAGTGTAAGTAAAACAAAATATTTAGCAATAGCACCTTGCTAGTAATATTTAATCCTCTATTATATCATAGAGTATAAGAATGAATTTAAAGTGAAAAATAATCTTCCTAATTATTTTTATTTTTAATTTATGAAAATTCAGTCTTTTTCCATTTTTCTTTATTAAGAAATTTTCTGCTCATTCTACATACCACCCACAGATCCCACGTCCTCCCTTCTCCCACCTCCCAGCCCTCTCTCCCAAGCCACCCCACATTCCCACATCTTCCAAATCAAGGTCTCCCCTGGGGAGTCAGCAGAGCCTGGCAGACTGAACTTAGGCAGGTCCAGGTGCAGTGGAAAAATTGAGTCTTAATATGTTGTCATGACTCATAACAACCTTTTTTTCATGTGATCTCTTTTCTCAACCTTCTAAATAGTTAGAACTGAAGAATTTTGCCATGAAATTCAGTTCTAATCATGTTCAAATTAAAATGAATTTTACTATGCCCATATCAAGTAGACTGATCAAATTTAAACATCATAAATTATCTGATGGCTGATTCTAAGACATCCTAAACATTGAAAAATATGTGCAGTGTGAGAAAAGGATTTGTTTGCCTTTGTCACAAGTTAATCAAAGCCCTAAGACTCCTAACAGAAATTCATGAGAAAACAGATAAAAGCAGAAACAAGAGTGTGTTTTTTATTCCATTACACTGCTTTGAAAGTTCTGTTTGTCACCATATGTTGAGTATGAGCATGGGTCTACTCTTGAGCAAGCCCAGCAGAGATTTGACATACTGAGTTTGCCAAAACATGCAGTGACAATCTGGTGCATTCAGAAGGGCCAGCATCATGAGAATAGAGAGTCAGTACTTCTGTGCAGTCATTAGTGTTTATGAAATCAGTTGAGCATAAAGAGGAAGTGTCACTGACTTTCAAGACAGCAGACTGACGTGAAGGAGTGCAGCAGAAATTATGATGATGGTGTGTCCAATTCTGTAGTTTTAACTGGGCATGTTCCTTTTTAGAGACATATAAGAAAAAACATTTGCAATGTTAAGAAGTATCTACTTAGTCCCCTTCACCCAGAGTGAGGGGAAAAGTCCATACTCATCATTACCTTTTTAAAACTGTTAGTAATGTCATATTATATTATTCATTCATAGCAGGTAAGGAAAAAAATGGTTCAAATATGGTTATAAATAAATATTCACCATAATAATATCACTATCCTGTTCAGATGGTCTTTCTACAATAGCACTTTCTATATTTTGAATAAATGGAAAATATGTTGATACTTATACTATATATTTGCATTATATGTGGTTCTTTATTTTGGTTGTTAACTTACTGTAAAATGTAGAATAAATTCAACAAAATTTTAATTGTAAACATTAATTTATGTCTTAAAACTTTTTGAGTATTTCATAAATGATACTTCACTTGAATTGTAGTATTTTTATTCACAATATTACACCACATGTCTTCAACAATTGGTTTAACTTTGGTTTGTTTTACTTTTGAGTCATCTTTCCTTAGAATAATTGACAGAATAACTTATCCCACATATAACGTAGAAATAGAATTCCTTCATTTTTTGTATCTCAGATTGAACATAAAGATAATCAAGCAATGTAATGTAACCTCATATAGAAAGAAAACAATTAGCTTTAACATTTAGTTATCATAAAAGAACTCTGCACCACATTCAAAACCTATGAATATGCAAAGCTTAAACAATAATATGGAAAAGAACACAATTAAAATCAAAAGACATGAATGGATTTTGCTAAAAATATTGTTTTTAAAAGTTCACAGACTTGCTGATAGTGAAAACCATTTTTGAGAATTTTCTCATCTGCTTCACTGTATCATCTAAATAGCTGGAACAAATTTGTCGTGTTTTCTTAACTGTGTTTCTCTGTGGATGTTGACAATACCTTCCTTCTATTCATCTCAAACCTATGCAAGTAGGCTTATGATTCTTCTTTTTTTTTTTTTTTAGTTTTTATTTTTTTTCCTATGAAGTTACATAGGTTGACATCTTGGAGTGTAAGGCTTTTGCAATTTGGAAAACAAGTGTAAACCACATGGTACCAAAATTAATATTTCTTGAGGTAAAGATTCTAAAATTCTAGGAGGTTCTCTTTCAAGATAAATAGAACTGAAAATTCTATAACTGAACCAGTTTATTCAATATGTTCTCAATAAGGAAGGAATCAAACAGGAGGTTGGTTTTTGAGAGAGAAAGTTATTTGACATTAAGGAAAGAATTCAGAATATGGCCACAGTTCTACTTGTTGGGTCTGTGAAGACAGCATATGAGTGTGCATGATGCGTACAAGTAATCAAACAGTATTTTGATGTTATTGCATTCTTGATGAAGAATAGACCGCTTTAAATGATCTCAAACTGAATTTTAATACTATTGTACAATGTATTATAAAATGGTTTTTCAGATTAATAAAAACTATCAAATAAACTTTTAAATCACAAAATATAATTGAGTCTGTGATTATGAAAGAAAAGTTAAATCAGTTAATTAAATGGTATTTTGTTTTGGAAGATATTTGCAATATTAAAAAATGATTAAGTCACTACTCAAGATATTCAAATTAGGGAATAGATAATTAATAGTAAAAGTAATGAAATACCAAGGCAAAATTTTGTCTATCGTTTAAACCATTCTTTAAATTCCACATATATTTCCAAACAAGATGTGTTTTATTTTTTTCTTTAATACAAACGTTAATATATTACAACTTTATGATAGGTATATATTCAGGATTTTTTTGTTACATTTGATCTTTTTTTTAATTCAGAATTTTTTTATTCATTTTACATACCAATTAAAGATCCCCTCCTCCTACCCCTCCAGCATCTCCTCCCTAACCCACCTCCCATTCCCTCCTACAAGAAGGTAAGACCTCCCATCGGGAGTCAGAAGAGATTTATAAATTCAGTAGAGGCAGGTCCAAGCCCCTCCTCCTGCCTCAAGGCTGTGGGAGGTGTCCCACCATAGTGGGCTCCAAAAAGCCAGTTCATGCACCAAGGATGGATTCTGATCCTGCTACCAGGGGGCCCCTTAACGATACAACTGTTCTGCTATACAGAGGGCCTAGTCCAATCCCACGCAGGCTCCATGGCTGTTGATCTAAATTTCATGAGTCCCCACTAGTTTGGTTTGGTTGTCTCTGTAGATTTCCCCATCATGATCTTGATTCCCTTGCTCATAGAATTCCTCTTCTCTCTCTTTGACTAGACTCCTGGAGCTTGGTCTGGTGCTTGGCTGTGGATCTCTGCATCTGCTTCCACCAGTTACTAGAGAATGGCTCTATGATGCTAGAGTATTTACCGATCTAGTTACTGGGATAAACCAGTTCAGGCACCCTCTCCACTATTGCTAGTAGTCTATTTGAACTGTATACAACATGGAAAAGGCTAGATACAAAAAGTTTTGAATCAGATATAGGCCCCAACGCTAATTGTCTTCTTTTAATCCCTTTACTCCCCATCAAAATTACCAAAAATTTTCAGAAATAACATAGACAATGATTAATATCAAAATATTTTTTGAGAATTGAATATGTAAATGTTGTGTTTTTCATCATTCCCATTCTTTCTTCTCTCTCTTCTAAACCTTCTTTGTCTCCTCCAATCTCAAATTAATAACATTTTCTCTTCTCTCCTTTAATTATCGATATATGACACATACGTGTGTGTGTGTGTGTGTGTGTGTGTGTGTGTGTTTGTGTGTCTTGTAGGAAATACAAAGTACCCAGTTCATTTAGTGTTGCTTGTGTATACCTGCATTTTGTCATCACTTGAGATTCTATAACTTATCAGAGTGCACATCCCTAAAGAAACTTATATATGACAGGGAATCAACACATATGAAATCACTTAAAGAAGAGTTGCACAACACCAGCTCACATGTCAATGTGGATGGGGAAATATCACAAAGCACTTCCTCTAAATGCAGAGCTGCATATAATTAAAGGCTGCTGAGAGAGGGAGAATTGCCTTTCTTCCCAGACAAAAGATAATGGTGTATGCAAAAAAGGATATAGGTATATTTTGTTGCTTGAAAATCTAATCAATTAATTGCTTTAGGGCCTTCTCATTATTTTCAGTTGCTCATTGATATTAAAAGTGTTTAATGGAAGGGTAAATCTGCAACTATTTTTAAGAAATAGTAGCTGTGCTTGCTTCGGCAGCACATGTACTAAAATCAGAACGATACAGAGAAGATTAGCATGGCCCCTGTGCAAGGATGACATGCAAATTCGTGAAGCATTCCATATTTTTGGTCCTGTGCTCATTGCATGAGTTGGCTGTTTGAAACCTGGGGCCTATGCAGGGTTGCTTGGCTCGGCCTGGGAGGAGGGGACTGGACCTGCCTGGACTGAGTCCACCAGGTTGATCTCAGTCCGCGGGGGGGGGGGGGGGGGGGGGGGGGGGGGGTGTTTGCCCTGGAGGAGGTGGGAATGAGGGGTGGGCTGGGGGAAGGTAAGGGGGGCGGGAGGGGGAGAACAAGGGAATCCGTGGCTGATATGTAGAACTGAATTGTATTGCAAAATTTAAAAAAAAAGAGAGAGAAATAGTAGCTTAAGAACAAATAGGAAGTATATAAATCAGCATTCTTTACCTAATTTGCAAGTATTTCCTTCATTAAAATGGTCTCCCTCTAAGCAACTAGCATCATCATAGAGCTCATCCGCAAGGGCTGCTGTTTATCCTCCAGAATGATCACCTAGCTTGGGTCAGTTTCACTAAGCCATGGTCAAGCTGCTTCACAAACGTCTGATCTATGCAGGTGCATAGAGCTTTATTTGTGAAATTATTAAGGCCACTCCACGTAGTTAAAAGGAGATTTATTTAGTGGTGTAACTTACAAATTAAGGGATAGGTAGGTTGCGGGGTCTGGGGAAGGTGTATCGCAGTCCAGCGGTGTTCTCTGGAGCTCTGCTTGGCCCACCTCCACCGTCCAGGGTCCCGGAACCGAGAGCGAGTGCTGGCCCATCCAGATCTTGGGTCTCCAGGCGCCTCCCTTGGACCCGCCTTGTAGGTGTGACAGTTGCCGAAGTCTCAATGGGGGTTGGAACTTCCAGATCAAAGCTGGAATGGCTACCCACTACAGAGCGTCATCTCTTGCACACTCTGATGCTTGCCTCAATGCTCTACTCTATTACTGTGCAACTCTGAAATCTTTAATACTTTAAAGGGTTTGTGTATTTTTATTTTGTAGTGTATATCGTAAATTATGCAGTCATTCCTGATTCTTGAAGGGCAGATTTATGTCTTTACTGAAAAGTGGCTTTGCTAAACACTGTTACTGCCTTTGGAGACTGTGTGACATAGCCTTATTGCAGAGCCATTTTGCCATAACAGAAATGTCTCTAGGTTCTGTTATTACACCATCTGACAGCACATGATTTTATAATTTGAATCACAGACTTACCCTCAACACCCTCACAATCATGGAGGCTCAACTTCTCCAGTGTGATAAGAGGAGACAAAGAGGACAATTGCTTCTCTTACTCAGAGTAGAGAAATGGAGCTGCTACATAATGTTTCCTTATGACCCTGGAACAGTCTTGGTCTATGACTGCCAGCTGGCTGTGTTTGCTGATGAGATCAGGACTTGCTGACACACAACCTTATGTTGCTTTCCCTCAGTCTAAAGACAAACTCCTAGAATTTTTTTTACCCTGAGAATGTTAATAGGCTTTTATTTGAAATAGAATCACTCACTACTAGTTCATTTTATAAAACAGGGTGATTTCCAAATAGTTTACTAAGAGGCTTGGTTTTATAAACAAAGGAGGAGATAACGACAATGACAAAAAAAGTCAGAGCAATTAACTGTGGTGATATTTTATTTGTGCACCCCAATAAAGCTTATCTGCAGATCAGAGGAAAAAGCCAGCCACTATGTTAAACATAGAAGTCAGGCAATGGTAGCACACACCTTTAATCTAGCATTCAGGAGGCAGAGATCCATCTGAATCTCTGTGAGTTCAAGGCCACACTGAGAACAGAGCCAGGCACCGTGGCACAAACCTTTAATTCCAACACTAGTTAACCATAGAGGTCTGGAGATCTGTACAGACAGACAGGAAGTGACAGAGCTGTGCAGAAAGAGGAAGTGATGTAGCTGTGCAGAAAGTGGAAGTGAGATGGTATTGACAGAAAGCCACTGTGGAGGCTGAGGAGTCAGTAAGGTGAGGATGGCTGTGGCTTGTCCTATTCCTCTGATGTCTCAGTTTTCACCCCAATATCTGGCTCCAGGTTTTTTATTAATAAGACTGTTTAACAATTTGTCTTATATCTGGCGCCAAATGTGAGGCCATTTCTGATTTCTTTAGATAAAAAACAGAGTTAGGGCTGGCTGGTATTAAACTGTATTCTGAGTCATAGCATTTGGGTTTAGTCTCTGAGGACTTGTTGAGGAAACTCATTACAAAACACATTCTTTATACATTGTAATATTAGCTAATCAACTAATTAATTTTTCTATTAATTTTTGTGTTGTTGTGGATAAGAACCAGGACATTTTATGCATGCCAAAAAAAATGCTGAATTACAAATATACACCAGAGCCCTGCTGCTACAAATTTTATTTAACAACTCTGTTTCTGCCATAATGCAATAGTGAATGGGAAGGTATCCTTAGATCTCAACCTGAGATCTAAAAATCACCTAACGGAGAAGCCTATGGGCCTGCCAGGGGAGGATTAACTTAATTAGGTAAGCTGAAGAAAAATGGAAATATCCATCTCCTATGGTGTCATCGTTCCCTGGCTTGGAATTTGAACTATATCAAAAAAAGAAAATGAGTTCTGTGCAAGCGTTCCCACTCTGTGCTGTGGATGCAATGCAAATGGGCCCTGATGTTCTAGCTTCTGTGATTTCAATGCCTTGATAAATTATTGCCTGAGTCTGAGGACCACAGTAAACACTTTCTTCCTTGAGTTTCTCTTGTCTAGATTTTATCCTTGTTATCACAGCAACAGTTGAAGAAACTAAGATTTGATATTAAGCTGTTTTTTTTTTAAGGCATGCTAACCAAATGTCTACATACATTTTTTTTAAAAAAATTTCATCTATATATATTTCTTTTGCTTGTTCTTTTGGCTCTTTTTTTTTCCTGTTCATTTTCTCTTTGTTTTGTGTTTTTTTTTATTTTATTTTTGATTTCTTTTTTCTTCCTTCTTTTTTAACATTTCTGCATGATTACAATGAGAAAGCAAGAAAGGGTGTAGAGGTATGGATGTGGGTTACAAGGGAGGATCTGAGAGGACTTGGGGAAGAGGTAACTGTAATCAGAACATATTGTATCAAAAATGTATTTTTCAATAAAACATTAAAGGAGCAATAAGAGATCACTCAAAATGTTAATGAATATAAATAATGAGAACTACTAAATTCTAAAATGTTTAACATTTATTTATGAATCATGAAACTTCAAATTCTGCAAATATTTGTGACTCTTCAAGATGCTGATTTTCAATCCCCTGCTCTGACATAACACTAGTTACTCAAAATACTGTTTTAATGAAGGAAATACAAATTAGGTGTGAAAATACCAATTAAACATGCTTTCTATTAGTTTGTAAACTACTACTTCAAAAATATCACACAGTGAGAACTCTCATTTAGTAACCTTGAAGTCAATGAATCATTAATTATGAATATCCTTGAGATTAACTATTCAAATAAAGTTTAAGAAACATATTCAATAATCCCTTTTATATTTCAACATACTTTTCATTACACTTGATATAAACTTAACAATATTAATAGATTTAAAAGTTTTGCTTCTATTAAACACTGTCAAAACAGAATGTTTTGTTATTTTGTCTTTATTATTAATTGCTGTCCAACTTTTCTACTGATTTTTTAAAAATTGAATTCATCTTTCATCCCACAATTAGACTTAGAGATGAGAAATAAAATAATAGATGAAGTATTACTCTTTTGAGTTGCTGGATTTCCCTTTACACTAATTTGGTAAACAGTTGTCACTTGGAAGGTATTATTTTTCTTTCTACCATTCTTATAATATCACCCTTCCTATAAGTATCTTTCCCAAATTCATGTCATTTTTTTCCCACTGATTTTAACAAGGGACATTTGTGTGGTCATTAATTTGGAACCATGTGTGGGAGCATGGTTGAGTCACCAATGAGTACACAAAGAAAGGCAATTACCTCCCATTTCTTAGAATCAACCAACAGATAATAGTTCTGCAGTGATAGATAGTGCTTGCTGAACACCATCATACCTGATAATCAACAGACCCATTTTACAAACCACGGTGGCAGTGTTAAATTGTGATTGGAAGGTCTGTGACACATCACGAAGAAGCTTTTCTCCCTGTCTTCTAGGTCTTATCTATTTTTCTGCACTCACCTACATGGTATTTCCTAAACCTTAATGTGGATGGTAGAAATGTCCTGCTTAGGGCTGAGAATCCAACTCTCACCTATTCCTAGTACTTTCAACAGCTATGTGTCTCTATATACTGCCATTCAACTAGAAAGATATATTCTTCAGATTAAAGTTGATAGTAATATTTTCTATTGTGTGTGGAGGAGAAGATAAGTAAAGGTATCAGGTGAGAGTCACAGAGTGCATTATATACATGTTTAGAATTGTCAAGGAATAAACTTAATAAATTTATGTGTGTGTGTGTGTGTGCATTTTTGTGTTGTGTGTGTGTGAATGAAATAACTTTAGAATACATATTTTGAAAGGTACTTTAAAGACATTTTATGCCAGAAATACCATGCCTAAATGTGTTATCAAATTATTTATTGAGATTTATTAGATTGAGGGAAAAAAAAAAACCTTTATTGTGAGGAAATGACTTTGACATCAAACAGTAGTTAGAATCAGGTATAGAGAGAGGCTGGAGAGAAGACCAATGATTAAGAGCATTTGTTGATTTTGCAGAGGACTGCAATTATATTCCCTATACTCACATCAGACAGTTCACAACGGCCTCTTTCTTTGTGTTCTATTGTTATGGGGGGAAGCCATGGTCAAGGCAACTTTTATAAAACGAATCCTTTGACTAAGAACTTGTTCAGAGGCTTAGTCTATTATCCTCATAGAGAGGCAGATCATCCTCACAGAGAGCAAGTAGACAGCTGTTGTGCTGGAGATGTAGCTGAGAGCTTTTCACCCTGATCTTCAGGCAGCAGGGAGAAGGGAGTGAGGTGTGTGTGTGTGTGTGTGTGTGTGTGTGTGTGAGAGAGAGAGAGAGAGAGAGAGAGAGAGAGAGAGAGAGAGAGAGAGAGAGAGAGAGAGAGCGCTTAGGTCTTTGCAACCCAAAGCTCACCTGCAGTGTCTCTTCTTCTAGGCCAGGCAAGCCACATCTCTTAATCTTTCCTAAACAGTTCACCAAGTGGGGACTAGGCATGTAAATATGTCAGCCTATAGTAGTCACTCTCGATCAAAACATCAAAGACTCTAAATGCTGCTGCAAGGAATTTGCTTTTTCTGGCCTAGCTGTAGTACCAGCAACCAAACACCCCTCCAACACCATCACCACACACACACATAAATAAATACATATTAAAAACAAAAATGAAATAATCTTTAAAAGAACAACTGATTCTATTATAGGTTAGCTCAAAATGTCCCGCAAGAGTCTCTTAACCTTCAGACTCCATCTTCTAAACAGCAGTGAGCAAATGTGGTCTTTGGGAACTTATTTGAGTATGACGATTCTAAACACATGCATAATTTAAATAACCCCTTGTTTCTTTTTTTTTTTAATTAAGAAATTTTCTACTCACCCTACATACCACCCACAGAACCCACCTCTTCTCTTCTCCCACCCCCCCAAGCCCTCCCTCCCAAGCCACCCCCCCCCATCCCCATATCCTCCAAATCAAGGTCTCCCATGGGGAGTCAGAAGAGCCCTGCACACCAAGCCAAGGTAGATCCAAGCCCCTCCCCGCCTCACCAAGGCTGTGCAAAGTGCCACACCCCAGGCACCTGGCTCCAAAATGCTTGCCCATGCACCACGGATGGATCCCGATCCCCCTGCCTGGGTGTCCCTGAAATAGTTCGAGCTAAACAACTGTCTCCCTTACCCAGAGGGCCTAGTCCAATCCCATGGGGGCTCCACAGGCACTAGTCCACACACAGTTCATGGGTCTCCAGCAGTGTGGCCGGTCATCTCTGCACGTCTTCCCATCATGATCTGACGTACCCCCCCTCCTACAGAACCCCTCCTTCCTCCCATCTACTGGATTCCCAGAGCTCAGCTTGGTGCCTGGTTGTGGAACCCTGCATCTGTCTCCATCAGTCACTGGATAAATGTTCTATGATGACAGTTAGGGTATTCACTAGACGGGTCACCAGAGTAGAGAAGACAAGTCCAGGCACCCCCCTCAGTCACTGCCAGCAGTCCAAGTTGGGGTCATCCCTGTGGTTTCCTGAGAGCTTCCCCGGGACCCTGGCTCTTCCCACTCCCATGATGTCTTCATCTATTACGATATCTCTTTCCCTGCTCTCACACTCCGTCCCGGCTCCAGCTCGACCCTCCTATTTCCCTATGTTCTCACCCCAATTCCTTGCCCTCCGCCAAACCACCCCAGCCTGCTCATGTAGATCCCATCCACTTCTACTTCGCTGGGCTGTCCATATGTCTCTCCCAGGGTCCCTCCCTGTCAGCTAGCCTCTCCTAAGCAATAGGCTTCAGTCTGGCCATCCCTTGCCCTACATCTAGTATCCACTTATGAGTGAGTACATACCATGTTTGTTCTTCTGAGTCTGGGTTACCTCACTCAGGATGATATTTTCTAGTTTCATCCATTCGCCTGCAAATTTTATGATATCATTGTTTTTTACTGCTAAGTAGTACTCTATTGTGTACATGTGCCACATTTTCTTTATCTATTCTTCAGTTGAGGGACATCTAGGTTGTTTCCAGGTTAACCCCTGGTTTTAGAGCTGAATGACTTTAAGCTGCTTTGGAAACATTGAGGACCAGTATCTACCTGAAGGAGTTAGGTCAGTGGTAGTATATCATTGAAGTTTATACTTTTCTGTGACTCTCCTTCCTCTTTCTTCAGATCATGCACTATAAGTAGCTTTAATTCACCATGTTTTTCCTGTCATAATTTCAGGATGCTCTTTCTCTTCATAAGTACAGGAAAAATAGATCTATCTCAACATAGACGGAAGAATCTGAAGCCATGAGCCCAAATATATCTTCTTCTTTAAACATGTTTACTTTGAAGTGTGTGTGTGTGTGTGTGTGTGCGTGCGTGCATATATATATATAACACTGAGAGAAACCTAGCACAGTACTTCTTGACAAATATTAAGTTAGGTTAGACCTTCAGATTTTCATAAGCTTTGTTTTCTAAATTAGGCTCTAAAGACCTGACTGTTGAAATGTATTTGTGAGATTGCCCTAAAACAAATTCAGTAAAACAAATATAAATAGAATTATTATTCTAAGGTAAAGAAACCAATAAACTGTAAGTTTTATTTGGGCTCACTTAAATTTGATAGTTTAATGACCACTGTGTGGTTCTTTGTATCACAAGCGTTTTTAAGGTCAAAAAATACTTCTGTAGGTATTTTCATAACAAAAAATACCATACTTGCTTAAGTATGAAAGGGCTACAAGTGCAAGCATTTCAAATGTTGTCTCCAATAGTTTATCTTAGCTTCATAATAATAAGAGTAATTCTTTGCAGAATACTTTAATCCAAAAGCCAAAGTGAAGGTCAACATGTACAAACCTTGGACTGATAAAGTACAGCCAGAAATATGATTTCAAGTGGATGCTAGGAAATTCAATTTTAGACATTTTTATTGAAGTGCAGGACTGAATTTAGAAGGAGGAAATAGTCATTATAGTTCATAGTTTGAATATTTATGATTTATAGCTTGCTGTTTCTTCATACTTAACTCTTAAGCAATCACAGAATATCATCTTACAATTGACTAATATTATCCATCTGCCCTCCATTCTTTCCATAGTTAAATTTTAATTTCATCATGATTTCCTACAATTTATTCTTTTGGTTTTTTTGGGTTTTTATTTTTAAGGAGGTATATAAACACAGGCTAGGAAATAAATGTAGGTACAAAATGATTAACATAGACAAGCATATGCCCCACAAAAACAAACAAGCAAACAAACAAACAAACAAATGTCCCAGTCATTACAGCTTTGGTGCTGCAAAGAGATAAAGGTCTTTGTTTAAGTGAAGTATTTTTACTCTGAATCCATATTTCCTTTTAATCATTTGGATGCACATGTTTCTTCAGCACTTGTAATATCAAAGTTTCATTCCTGAGATATTGTAGACAAAGTTTATTCTCTCAATATTGATGCTTTCTGACTTATTTTCTGTGTTTGTGCATGTGTGTGTGTGTATTCATGTCTGTGTGTACATGTGGGTGGTGTGCATGTGTATACATGTGTGTGATATTTCAATAACATTTACATAGAAATGCTGATAGTCTTCAAAGGGAATAATCTTGGATATGCAGATTCTCCACAAAAGTATACTGTAAAACTGTAATAAGAAACATAGGCCCTTATTTTCTGTAAGTGGTAACAGTATAATCTACTGGAAAGAAGGGATAACTGTCTCTTAGGGGGCCAATGCCAGAGGTAAAGGGTTTTTTGTTTGTTTGTTTGTGTTTTTGCACTAGGCAGTCAGGCACAAGTAAGCAAGTAAGGGGCAGACCTATTTGTTGGGTTCATGTAAAGTATCGACCTATTGATTCCTTCAGATTTGCAATTATGGCTGAAGAAAGGAATGTAATGAGGAGGGAGACTACTGCCAGCAAAAAATTTTGAGAAGGAGATGGATTTTTTGCTAAAGGTATACTGAAAAGATGCTAAACTCATACTGCCATATGAAAGCTGACAACCCTATAGATCAGGAAATACACAGGGCTTTTGAACCAGACCCTAGTATGTACATTGGGAAAAGAAAAGACTAAGAAGCAGGAGGAAAAACAAATAAAGAGAGAAATATATGGCAATATCAAGCACATTAATAAAGCCGGCCAAAATGACCTTGAGTATTAAACTTAAATGGAAGGGCAATCTGGGAGACATAAGATATTAAACACCGTAGCCCTGACTGCTGTCTTTCCTTTGGACTCTCTCCTTCCTTTCCCAAAACTCTCATCTCAATCCTCTCTGTCGTATCTCTTGTTTCATTTGCATCTATTTGTGTGACTTCTTTCATTAATTCTGCTAAATATTTGCCAGTTCTCTTACCTTCTATTACAAAATGATTTGCTTCAATTATTTTGCTATTTCAGTTCTGATAATTATAAGCCTTCCATTTTGTTGTTGCTTTTTTAAGTTCCTTAGATGCCACTTTACACTCTTTGTTTGAGATCTTTCTTTCCTTTAATGTAAACTCTCATTGCTACAAATTGTACTCATTACAATTCTTGTGTACATGTTTCTAAAGGTTAAATGTTTATTTTTATTTCCTCCAAGGAAAATTTTAATTTCCCATCAGACACTTTTAATGATCCACTCTTTGTTCAATATTCATGAGCTTGAGTAAATTCTGCACTTTCTCTTTCGGTTGAATCATGGTGGACATAAAGGATGAAGAAAATTATTTCTGCTCATTGAATTCCTTAAGACTGGTTTATATTCAATAAAATGTCTATTCTAAAACCAAAAGACATGCGCTGATGAAGAGAGTATATGTTCTGCAGCTGCTGGATGAGAAATGCTCTAAGTGCCTACTCAATTCATTTAATGTGAGTTCGAGGCCAGCCTGGTCTACAAAGTGAGTTCCAGGAAAGACACAAAACTACACAGAGAAATTCTGTCTCGAAAAACCAAAAAAAAAATCTCTAATTCTTATAGTTCTTCATGGATTTTTTTTCTACATGGACACTCTATCCATCCGTGAGAGTGTAATATTAGAGTATCCCAGTGTCTGTGTACTGGAGCCTAGTTCTCTACTGGGATTTACTTGTCTTGACTTATTAAGTTTCTTGCTATAATGTTTTGATGATAAAATGACTAAAAACCACCAGTCTTCTTGATAAGTCATTCTCCTGAGAGTTATACAGTGACCTTTGACTTTTCTAACTATGTTTCTCATATAGTCTATTTTGTCACATATATATACATATATTTCCGTTTCTTTTCTGTTTTCTCATAATAGTCTTATTTTACCTTCCTTATATATATTCACTGAGGCAGACAACCAAGGATAGAAAATTACATCACACACAGATACAACGAGAAGACAATAGCAGTGGCCGTAAAGACCTGCCCAAAACATGGCTCTTGATCTTCTTTTGCAATTCTCCCACCAGGCTGTTCTAATTCTAAAATTTAGCCTGTTTACTTTTGGAGATTTATCAAAAGACATGGATTCACTTATTTTTTTTTATTTTGTCATTGTATTATCGCTGTTATGATATTGTGTTCCATCATCTTTCATTCAGGTTTGTGGATAGATGGGGAACTGTATCGATGGTGCTTGATTCCTATTTCTCATTTTTTTTTTAGTGTGTCTATTGTCCTTCACCCACACACTCATGGTAGGAATTATCTGCCCTACACTTTTAGGAGTGAAATTTTTTAAAGTATCAGTGTAATGTCGGCCAGGTATTCATAAATTCAGCTTATTTTATCCCTCCACTTTTCCTTTAGTTATGCAAAGAAAGCTTATTGGAGACAGTAATTTTATAGGATTGTTTGAGGACCCATGATGATGGCCAATGGCATATATATATATATATATATATATATATATATATATATATATATATTCTGGATGTTGCTTTTCCTTCTCACTTTCACTTGTAAGTACTCCTTGATGTGAACTGGCAATTCTCTAATGCTGAAGCTGGTCTTAATCTATTGAGATATTTGTCAAGTTGAGCTGGTATAATAAGTGTATAGCAGGTACTGCTCTATGAAATGTTTTGTATTGCATGTCACAGGAATGAGACAAAATTTTGAGTCATACTTGGCTCTTTTAAAACTTCCACGGGGCTGGGTGGTGGTGGCCCATGCCTTTAATCCCAGCACTTGGGAGGCAGAGGCAGGCGGATCTTTGTGAGTTCGAGGCCAGCCTAGTCTACAGAGCTAGATCCAGGAAAGGCGCAAAGCTGCACAGAGAAACCCTGTCTCGAAAAACCAAAACAAACAAACAAACAAAAATTCCATGGAAATCTCTGTGGGCAAGGATAAGTAGAAAAACAAAATTCTGTACTGGAACACAGCATTAAGTATCTTTAATCATCATCCTTGATTCTGGCATTGGGTACCCCCATGAAGAAGATACATCCTATTGTTCTAATGTATCTCAAAGGATATATTTCTCAGACTAAAATAGAGCATGCTCATATTCCTCCTTCTTCTTTGTCACACGCCATATTGTCAATCACATACAACTCCTACCTTGTGTTTCTCTGAAATTAGACTCTGTCTTAAGGCAGCCACCTTTCCGTGCAATCAAAAAGTACAATCTCCATGCACCACCACTGTCCAGCTCCTAGCACTCAGGAGGCAGAGCCAGGCGGATCTCTGTGAGTTCAAGGCCAGCCTGGTCAAGAGAGAGAGAGATCCAAAGCTACACACAGAAATCCTGTCTCAAAAAACCAAACAAACAAAAAAAGTATATAGGGTTCCAGACTTGAAATCATGTAGGAGTTCCTGACACAGAGTAGGCTAAGATAAAATAAGCCTCTTTTTAAGATTTTTCTCAGCTACAGTACCCTTAAGATTCACTGTGAAGTTTAGAAAATTCCTTTATTGAAGTGATCCCGCTGGAGTCCAGGTCTCCTCTCTGTTTAGGCTACAGTTCTTCAGGGGACCAATTTCTGTGCCTACAGAGCTTGTTGAGACTGACTTTTGTCTTTATTTCCACACAGGGAATATTTTGTGACCCAGCAGTGGACCTGGTTTTATGGTGAAGTTAAAGACCTGTCTGATTTTCTCAATGCTAGGGATAATGTTTCCTTTTGTAACTAATAAGAAAAAAAAAATGTGTGACAGACTTGACAGCATATGATTATCATCGTTCCAACCAATCTTCTACATGGCAGTTTAAACATCAATTGATTATTTTGGGTGAAACATTCTACCAGTGGTGAAAAGTAGCTATTTCTGCCCTTATTATGCCTTGTATACTTAACACTCAGCATTATTTCTGTTAAAAACACTGTATTTTGTCTCATAATGTCATTTTACCATTTTGAAGCCATGAGGCCATGAGTATTTTCAACTTGGTATGTCACAATCTGTATGGAATTGCCCTGCTTGGACTTCTTTTTGTTTATTGGTTTGTTTGTTTCTTTTCTTTTCTTTCTTTCTTTTAATTCCAATAATGTAAAATTTAGAGCCAGGCCTCATGTCCTTTGAGAATGTACTCATCCATGATCATTAGATTTATTCACTGTTTGGTTGTTTTACATGCTTAAGTGTTCATTTCTTTGTGGCACAGAGTGTTCCTGGTGCTCTTGTGCTTTGCATGTAATAGACCTGGAGATGTTTCATAGTATTTGAATTAGAAGTCTGGTATTTTATGCTCCCTTGAGAAAACGTCATAACTTGAATTCACACAGATAAAATATTTAATCTGGAAATATACAGCAAGTAATGGTTGTTAGTGCCTTAATGCCAGCACAGGGGGAAGAGGCAGGCAGATCTCTATATGTTAGAGTCCAGGACAACTTAGTCAGCATAGTGATTTACAGGACAGCCTGCTCCATACAATGGAGCACTGTCTCAAAGAAAACACACATGCCAGGCGATGGTGGTACACACCTTTAATCCCAGCACTTGGGAGGTAGAGGCAGTAGGTTCTCTGTGAGTTCAAGGCCCACCTGCCTACACAAGAAGTTCCAGGAAAGGCTCCAAAGCTACACAGAGAAACCCTGTCTTGAAAAATCAAAAAAAAAAAAGAAAAGAAAAAGAAAAAAGAAAACACACACACACAAACCACACACACACACACATGTAGCAATTTAATTAAAATTCAGCATCACAGACCACTTAAAAATCAAAAAGGGACCAGGTATGTTTCTTAGACTAAAATAATAGAAAGTTTTATTTTTATGATACATTATGTAATGCAGAGGACATATGTATTATAAAGCACAAAATTAAAGAATTAACTATAATAGAAATGGAAATAAGGAAACCTATCTATTACAGGAAATAATACTGTAACTTGTATATTAGAAATGATATTATCATAAAGAATTCCTTATTCATAGTATGTTGTCTTTTCATATTTTAATGCATTTATTTATTTTTATTATTTCTTTGAGAATTCCACACACTGTATTTTGATCATATTCAGCCCCTTTTCCATACCTAGTAAATTTTGTGTGCTTTTTTTTCTTTTAAAAATTCAAGATCAATTTGTGTTGCCCAGCTTACTCTTGAATTTCTTGTCTTCTACTTGTGAGTGGTTAACATGCCAGGGACTACACCCTTAGAAAAAGTTGTCTCTCTCTCACAGAAATGACATTTGCCAAAAGCTCCAGAGTTAAGGGTGGGATTGTACACCCAACTTGTCCTTCCATGTTGGTATTTTATCTGGCTTGGGCTTGCACGGGTTTTGTACATCTTGTCTCAGTGACTGTGAGTCTGTATATGCATCTGCCTTGCTATATACAGAAGACAGTGGGTGCTTGTAGTCACGCTCTCCTTCAGGCTAATGCACTCTTTCTGCTCTCTTTTGTAATGATCCCTCCCTGAGCCTTGAGCAAGAGCAGGGTGTGCTATGTATGTTCCTTTGGGGGCTGAGAATTCTTCAGTCTTTCACTTTCTGCACCTTGTCTACTTGTGGGAAACTGTGTTAATCACTATCTACTGCAAATAGAAGCTTCTCAGATGAAGGATGAGAGGTTCATTGATCTATACGTGTAATGATAAGTCATTAGGAGTCAACTTTAATTTTATGTCTATTACAATATTGTGTATAAGTATGTGAATGTGTGTGTTTGTGTGTGTGTGTGTGTGTGTGTGTGTGTGTGTGTGTGTGTGCACCATGGCCAGTGTATATAAGGGGATGGAGGACAACTTGCTGGAGTTGGTTCCCATCTTCTACTCTGTGGGTTTTGGGGCCTTGGGCCACCATGCATAGCAAGCCTCTTTTCTCATTGAGCCATTTGCTGGCCCCATACTATCTAAAACATGTCTAAGTAAATGACAATAGAGTATCTGGACCAACCCATTTGTTCAAATTATTCAGCAAATAAATACATCTTATATATAAAAGTACATTTTGACACTTTTTCCATATTGGTTAAATTTATAGTGTTGACTTTTCTTCTATTTTTCAACTTTTCTATATTTGTTTACATTTTTAATAGGAAAAGCTACAAAAACAAGTCATGATTTCCTTGACTCATAATGTGTATCGGATCCAGACTCTGTTGTAAGTGTGTACTGTATGTCTGTGTTCAACAGGACATCATGAAGAGTTTGAAATACTTCAATAATTCCATTTTCTGTATTTATTACAGATAATTATCATTTTTATGAAATGAATATGTAAGCTGAGAGAGAGTAAGTATGTACAAATTATAAGTAATATATGTGCTTAAGATCAAATTAGTGATCCTTTGGTAGGCTTGAAAGAAAACTCAGTTTCAGTTCCCAGTTAAAGTAGTTAGACAATTCTATAATTTTGTGTTTTGAAAATATAAACTGCTAGTATAGCACTAGCTAATTATGACTTAATCACAGAATAGCAAAAAAGACTACAATAAAATGACTTAAGTACTGTGCTTAACACTAATATTTCAGGTGAGGTAATTGAGAAGCAAATTTTAATTAAATCTCCCTGTGTGTGATATTTTTTTTCAGAATAACACAGATAGTATTTTCTACAAACAGATTTCTAGTTCAAGAGTTCATCATAAAAAAAAATCATAATCCTAAGTAACAGCTTTACCTTCTTATGTCACTACAGATTGTTGATTACCGACTAAAGCATTGTATTTATCATTTTGATTTATTTAAAGATTTATTTCAATTATGTGTATGCATGTATGTGGGTGGTTATGTGCATGTGAGTATAGATATCAACAAGGCTCAGAAAAACATATAATTTTTCTGGAGCTGGAGTTACAAGCATTTGTGAGTCACTTTGTGTGGTTAAAAACTATTGATAAATCTTTCTAGCTATGTTATTATGTTTATATCTTTTCACAGACATATTGAGGGATACTTGACAAGCATATGATGATATTCTTAATGTTGGTGAAATGTTTTGATATACAAATACATTCTGAAATAATACTAAACTCAAGTTAGTTAACATGTTCCCTTCATTATCTCAGCATTATTTGTGTGTGTGATGATAACAATTACTATCTCCTCCTTAAAACAATTCCTTAACAATTACTATTTCTTCATTAAATTCCAGGAATAAATATTAGTCAGCAAATTGTATATATTACATCTAAGGTATTTCTATTTATGTGTTTTATTTAAATTTATTTTAATAGCAGAGAATAAAAAATGGACAATGTTTATACAAATTTCAATTGTGACAAAAAGTCTAAATAATTAGAAATAAAAGCAAAGGAATTTATTTGGGCAAAGTTTTGGAGTAATTATAGTCCCTAGTCTCTTAGATCATGCAATGTCTCAGGGCATAGATGAAAGCAGGTGAGGTATTTGTGGGAATGTTACAGAAATAGCCACTAACCTAAAAGAATCATTCCCAACTGAAAATTCATGAACTTTTATTATTTGGATTCACATTCTTGTAAACATTGTGATGTATGATTTCTAACTAGAATTACCCATTATTCCATACTTATAGCATTGTAGAGATTATCTAGCACCACCTACCCATCCAGCCCACGTACCCGAATTCCATCCAGTCCCTAGTAATGACACACTTTTCGTCACTTCTGTGTGACCCATATTTTTCAGCTTTCACTTGGGAATAAAATTAGTCAGCGCTGGTCATGTGTGCTTGACTCCTTTCCCTTCGCACAGTTCTTGCCAGTTTCATTCATGTTGCCAAAAGTGACGGGATCTATTCCTTGATGACAGTTTTGTATTTCATCGCATATAGCATCATCTTTTTCTGAATGAATTACTCAGTTGATAGACCCTGAGCTCATTGATACAGGAATGTAGTGGTCACGATTTTACTTTCATTTGCTGTATTCTGACCAGTAAGGTTGTTGGATAACGTCGTCTCTTTTATTTTGAAGGACTTGCTTGAGAATATCTTATAGGGAAGGTCTGATAGATATATATATTTTCTCAATTTGTGTTTTTCTAACAATGTCCTTATCACTTTATTTCAGAAAGATAAGTTCACTTGGTTTCGTTATTCTTGGTTGACAGGTGTATTCCCTTTAAAGTACTGTGGAGATTCCATGACATTCTTCCCAGCCAGTATTTTCTTGTAAGAACTCTGCTGTCAGGAAAACTAGTACGTGAATCTAATATTTGATCCTTTTCTTTGTTGCCATAAGAACATTCATTTCTGTGTTTTTATATTTTTAAAGCCATAGTATATATTTATGTTATCAAGTCAACGAGTATTACTATGACATTTTTTGTGTATGTATATCAAGCACCATGGAAATAGTTACCTCCTTATTAACATTTCTTGTCACCTCACTCCTTTCAGCTCATTCTTTTTCTCTTTTGTAATAGTCTGCCTTCTATTTTTATGCCTTTTTAAAATTCAAATTCCACTTATAAAGCATGTAAAAATGAGAGCTTTGTTATAAATGCTTTGTATATGTACAGAAATAAACAGGCACACATGGACAAAGGCTAAAAAACTAAAAAGAAACAAAAAGAGATGATAATAATAGATGATTGCTATGGATGATTGGTTAATAAATAAAGTGCTGATTGGCCAGTAGCCAGGCAGGAAGTAAAGGCAGGACAAGAAGAGACAAGAATTCTGCGAAGTGGAAGGCTGAGGCAGGGAGATGCTGCCAGCTGCTGCCCTGAGAAACAAGATGTAAGATCCCGGTAAGCCACGAGCCATGTGGCATGGTATAGATTTATAAAAAATGGGTTAATTTAAGAAATAAAAGCTAGATAGCAAGAAGCCTGAGCCATTAGGCCAAACAGTTTAAGTAATATAAGTATTTGTATGTTTATTTGAGTCTGAGTGTCTGTCGGCCCTGGGCGGGACTGGAGATAAATCTAGCAACAGATGTTAGGGGACGTTGGTGTGGGTAGAAAGACACATTAAACGAATGAATGGCTACTGACTATGACCTTAAACTTTAGAAATAATTTTACTTTGTATATAAAAAAATATGACAAGTGAATGGTTTTAAAATGAATAAAAATATATTCTCTATTATACTCACCAAATATCATTGCATACTAAAATAACGAACATGGAAATATTGTTCCTGTCCATACATACTAGCAGTATTTATTCCTAAATATATCCTTCTCTTAGCATAATGTTAATTGTATGTATGTTTTCAGGGCTGATGAATATTAGGTATTGGATAATCAGTCATTGTGCTTGTCCCTGGGTAAATCTATTTCTTTCCCTCTTAGCATTCCTGTTGCCTGTCATTCTTTGTGTATGACTGATGCTATATGTCCTGGTTATATATAGAAAGAAAGAAATATATATATCCGTATCTGTGTACATATACATATAAGTATGCAGTAACAATTATTAAAAAGGAAACAAAGATTTTTAAAGAGAAGAAGGGGTTATATGGGAAGACTTGGAGGTAGGAAAAGGAATGGAGAAATATAATCTGAAACATTTTAAAGATGAATAAAAATAAAACTGAAAAAAACACCTATTTTTATTGAAAATGTGTGCAATATATTGAAATCATAGTTTCTACCCCATTGCTTCCCGAATTTTCACCACCTTCACACCAGCAAACAAAGCAGAATAAACATAGAAAAAGCACAAGAATCACAGAAAGGCACAGACATACACATAGAAACAAAACATATCAAAACACAAAATGATAAACTCATAGCATAGTACAAAAAGAACAATAAGATGAGAAATGTCCAAAGCAACATGAGACAATAAATGTAGAATAACACCATTGACTTTCTGAATATAAATTAAATAATTCATGGAGATTAACAAATTAGAAAAAAGAAACTTCATCATAGCTCAGGTGTCAACATATTTTACACATATGCCAAGGTATATAATATCAGTTTTGTTTTGTTGTTGTTTTTAGAATGGTTACTTGTACCTCTGTCACTCTCTCCCCACTTGGTGTTCCAGTCCCATTGCTTCTGTGGCTGCTTTCTGCCTGTCTGACTATGAAAACGCTGCTATTATGTTGTAGAAGTGATCTGGTTGCAGCCTCTACTAAGTAACAGGTAGATTATGTAATGTACTCAGTATCAGACATTTCATTCTCCCAGCAGGCAACATGGATCTTAACGAAAAAGGTGGGGGAATGTTGGCTATTTCTGTGTTCAGTTATCCCCCTGTGTTTATTTTGAGGGTTTTTAATACTAAAGGAATTCAGTTCTTACCTTATGAATATTGCTTTGTATCGTCATTAGAAGAATTTGAAATTTCAATAAGAAGCATAAAAATAATTTCATCATACCTGTGCTTATTTTGTGTCACATGTTAATATCCTTGTTACTCATTCCTATGCAGGTCTCACTTTCAATTATATAGTGGCTAGAGTTGAAAAAACTTTAGGAAACATTACTATTTCACCTAGTAAAAACTCACAGTATGTAATATTTCCATGGGTTGGAGTAAAATAAAAGTTAAATTTCTAATACAATCTGACATCATTCTCTCTACAGTCCGACTGAGTGATTCTTCCAAATCATAATCTATATTGATTATACATAAATATGAACCTGCATGTGGTCTGTCTTTGAAAATGAATAGAAACATGTTAAGAAAATGAACATTTTGTAAGAGCAAAAGAAAATTCATGTGTCAAATTTTTGACATTCTTTTAAAGAAAAGAGTGACATGAACCAGATTACTAAAGTTATTTTGAAAGATCTTGACAGAATACAAATGCGTAGACAGTTTTTACCATAGAATTTTTGCGGCAAGAAAAGTTCATATTTCTTATTGTTTGTACCTGTTCTGGTTGATTTTTGCCAACTTGATATAAACCTAAATGTATGTAGAAAGAAGAAATCTTAATTTAAAAAAAATGCCTGTATAAGATCACACCGTAGCCACATCTGTGGAGTATTTTCTTGATTAGTAATTGACATGGGAGGGTACAGCTCACTGGAGTAATGCCAACCATTGATAGATGATCCTTCGTTGTATGAGAAAGCAGACTGAGCAAGGCTGTAAGAAGGATTCATCCTTGTTTTCTGCCTCCAGGTTTCTGACCCCAGTTGATTCTCTAACTTCCCTGACCTGATTTCCCTAAAGGATGGAGAGCTGTAAGATGAAATAAAACTTTTCTTTTCCTTTTTTTTTTTTTTTTTTTTTTGGCTTTTCTTCGAGACAAGGTTTCTTTGTATAGTTTTGGTTCCTGTCCTGGATCTCGCTCTATAGACCAGGCTGGCCTCTAACTCACAGAGATCTGCCTGGCTCTGCCTCCCAAGTGCTGGGATTAAAGTTGTGCACCACCATCACCTGGCATAAAATTTTTCTTAACAAGGTGGTCTTGGGCTTATTGTTTGATCAACAGAATAGAAAATCTAATTAAGAGCATACCAAAACTTTTGACATAGATATTCTGCTATTTCAGTTTGTATAGATTTTTAGGATTATATATTTTCTGAAAGTAAACTTACTTTTGTATCTTAAATAATTTCCTATAGTGTGTAACATGAATTGCTAAACGATCTTATTAATATTAAAAAAAAAACCTTTAGCCAGATATTGGGGTGAAAACTGAAAGATCGGAGAAACAGAATAAGCCAGCCATGTTCTTACCTCTATGAAATCCTCACTCAAGAGTGAGTGTTCCTGTTTCCTCATGCCTTATATACCTTTCTCTGCCCTGACATCACTTCCTGGGATGAAAGGCATGTGTGCTTCCCAGTATTGGGGTTAAAGGTGTGTGCCACTGCTGCCTGGCTCTGTTTCCAGTGTGGCCTTGAATTCACAGAGATCCAGATGGATCTCTGCCTCCTGAGTGAAAGGATAAAGGGTGTTTTGTCACCACTATCTGTCCTCTATGTCTAATCTAGTGGCTGGCTCTGTCCTCTGATCCCCAGACAAGTTTTATTGGGGTGCACAATATATCACTACAATAGTAGAGTAAGCTTTTTTTCCCTATTAGAACCACATACAGGTATACCATTCACTAAGACAAAGTCTGTGGGGGAATTATCAGGATAACTAAAGTGGAAAGTACTGTCCATTTCAGGTGCCATGATTTTCTAGGAGGGGATGAGATTCTGGTCTGAATCAATAGGAGAAATTGAGTGAAGAACAAGTCTCCATTATTCATGTAACTCTGGATGCAATGTGACCAGCCACCTCCGGTTTCCTCAGTCCAATTTTTTTCTTCACAATGAGCTATAAATTAAACCTATGAAAAATTCCTTTTCAGTTGCTTTTGTCAGAATATTTTATCATATTACTAGGAAAAGTAACTAAGACAATCATACAGATCTTTATATCCAACATATATATATATATACATATATATATGTGTGTGTATATATATATATATATAGTGTTCATTTGTAGAACAAGGAGGTATACTAAAGACTGCCAATCAACATTGTATAGCTGTTGTTGTCTGATTCTGCAGTGAGAATTCTCATGACTCATGTCCACACTTGAGGGAACAGAAGCACACTGAAAGGTTTAGAAAGGGTAGGTAGTAGCTGTGGCAATATTCCATGAGAATTTAGGAAGGATAGTCTCTCACAAACAGAGAAAAATTTCCCTAAATTAACTCATTTTAAAAGAATACACACTTCTTATGGGAAAAAAATGATCAGAAGTCATTAGAAGCACACACTATAAATGTTTCTAACAATCTGTAACAACGAGTATTGCAATTTTAAAAACTAAGAATTCTTATGGTCCAAGCTCCTCCTTTGTCCTTTTTCTCTTCTTCATTTTGTTTTTAATTATGTTGGTAGACATTGGTAGAATCGTTCAGCGCCAAAGATTTTTTGAGAAACAGGGGAAATATAATTAGAAAAATTAAGCAAATAAAAATCAGAATGTGTTTCATATTAACGTTTGCTGTAAGTGGAAACGTTTGTCTAAAAATGAGGCCTTATTTATGTCTGGAACAAGGGAGAGCTTAAAGCAACCTCTGGGGAAGTAGACTAACCCCTGTGTCCTTCAGTGTGAAAACAGCAACATGGAGGCAATCCAGAGCATCGAGGGATAAGAATCAAAGAGCCTCTTGTCATGTATTCCATAGCACAGAATAACTGCAACGAGAAAAACAGAAATACATTGGTCCTCAGAATGAAGAATCAAAATCCTGCATACTTAAAAGAAAAATTTGACCAGCATAACTCTATTAATGTACAGGATAAACTGTTTACTTAACAAGTGTCCAACAGATACACAACAACACATACACACAAACACAAAAAAATGTAGACGTTTCCTGATTTACATGTCTTGATTCTTATCAAAGTTTTTTTTCATTCCATGTAATTATTTTCATAAATTAATACATTAATAAGCATAGAAAATAAAAGGTGTATGATAAAGAATGTCCAAATTTCCTTTTTTATATGTTATTGATCCTCAGGCAGGGTTATGTGTAATCTATTTTTATAGAATATTTGTTTAAATCAACTTATATTTTGACGTGTGTTCCCCAAAATATCAACATAATTGGTACCCATACGTGGGTAGATATTTTATCTGAGTACCCCAATAAAGCTTTTCTAAGGATCAGAGGAAAAAGCCAGCCACTATAGTAAACATAGAATCAGGCAATGGTAGCACATGCCTTTAATCCTAGCATCCAGGAGGCGAGATCCACTGGATCTCTGTGAGTTCAAGGCCACACTGGGAACAGAACCAGGCATGGGGGCACATGCCCTTAATCCTTGCACTAACCGTGGAGGTCTGAAGATCTGTACAGATAGACAGGAAGTGATAGAGCAGGGCAGAAAGAGGAAGTGATGTAGCTAGGCAGAGAGAGAAAGTAGGAGAGCAGGGACAGAAAGGCATATAGGCGTAGGTATACAGGAAGTAGGTCTTTCTGGAGGCTGAGGGTTGGTAAGGTGAGGTTGGCTGTGGCTTGTTCTATTCTTCTGACCTCTCAGTTTTGACTCCAATGTCTGGCTCTGGGTTTTTTATTAATATGACAGTTTAGCAATTTGTCTTACAGGTAGAAACCAACAGCTTTCTACTTGGAATTAAGAACTAATGAACAAGAGGGAAATCAGGCATGATACTGAAAACTTAGCCAACTACCCATGGTTAATGAAATTGTGCATATTGAAAGAGAACCTATGACTGCTACTTTACTAAATCAACATAACCCCTAGCTGCATTTGAAATATTTGTCCTTATACCCACAGACAAGTACAGTCCTCATCCTGCATTATGGAAACTTGAGTTTGCAACAAATGAAACCATTAGAGAAAATCCACCTAAAAATAAAAATTAATAGCTTTGGAACCTAGAACCTACTCCTATATCTACAATTCGATTTTGTATCTAAGTGTCAGAGGTACTTGCAGGAGAGGGGCCAAAACAATTGGAAGAGCCAGAGGAAGAAGAAGTTTACTGTGAGAATTGTGCCATCTAGAAGTGTCAGAAGCTAGCCCCATTAAACTTTACAAATGAAGCTTAATATTTATAATATAATTTGAAAATATACTTTTAATTCGTTAGAGATATTATGCAATATATTTGATCACTACACTCTTTCCTCAACCCATTCCATATATAACCAACCTTCATAATTCCAAATTTCTTGTGTTCTATTTTACTTTTTATTTAGTCACCTCTGGGCTTCTAATTTGTGCTGTCCACATACTTTTCAGTGTGGGACTATCCAGTGGGTGTGGTTGACTTACAGGAAATCCATAAGAAGATAAAAATTGATTGTATTTGAGACTTTTATACACTTGTTCAATGATATTTAATAATATATACACTTGTTTCCCTATTCTACCTTCCATTATACTTCCCCAACAGACCTCTTTTCCAAACGTATGTTTTTTTTTCTTTCCTTGACAGTTAATACTATTGATATGTGCTTATGTGTGGGGTCACCCACTGTATTATGGCAATTGTGCAAGTGGCAGCGTCCTCAAAAAATAATGATTCTTCTTCCCACAACAACTTTAAACTGCCCATGGCTCTCCAGTTAGAGACGGGGCCAAGAGATCATTTACTTCACCTAGGCTGAGATATTGGCTGGCTTCATTTTATATAGGTCTTCGGCAGATAAACATGGCCACTGTGTGTCCATGACTTTATAACCACATCATATCCAGAAGCGAGCATATCACTGCCATTCTTCACATCATGTGCTCTTACACCTTTTATATTTCATTTTTCTGCTCAGTTCCTTGAGCCTTGATGGTGACCACATTGATACAGTTGTCCCATTTAGGAGTGAATATTCAGTTTCTTATTCTCAGAAATTTGACTATTTACGCATGTCTCCGTTAGTTGCTATCTACTGCCCAAAGAAGCTTTTCTGACAAAGGCTGAGAGCAGCCAAGGTCTATAAATATAGGTATAAACATTTAGACAGCAATTTGATATCATGACCAATTGCCAATATAACAATAGGTTTTACCCAGGGCCTAGTGCGGCCACAGCCATGGACTCTGGATGAGAATTATGAAAGTAAGTGTGAAATTTGCTCCTATGGAGCAGAAGATAAATCCCTTCATAATGCAGTAAGATACACCACAACAGTTTTGTGGCTATTGTGTCAGTGGACATATCTTGCCTACATCAGTATTGCAACATAGAGGGTCTATAGATTTTTCTTGCTATTCTGAATATCCTCAAGAGAAGATAATATTACTATTGTTCTACTGATTTGTTAGTAAAAAAGGAAAATTTAAAATGAGGACAGGCCGGGTGGTGGTAGTGCACACCTTTAATCCCAGCACTCGGGAGGCAGAGGCAGGCAGATCTCTGTGAGTTCGAGGCCCCCTGGGCTAAAAAGCAAGTTCCAGGAAAGGCACAAAGCTACATATAGAAACCCTGTCTCGAAAAACCAAATAAATAAATAAAGAAAGAAAGAAAGAAAGAAAGAAAGAAAGAAAGAAAGAAAGAAAGAAAGAAAGAAAGAAAATGAGGACAGAACCAAATTATACACATTATATTATCTTGCCACTTTTAAATCAAGGTCCTATACAGCACTTTCCTTCAGCAATTAATTCTTCTGTTTCGTAACTCAAACAGTGTAATTTTCAAGACATCTGAGATTCACTCATGTCTTAAAAATGGCAAGGAAATGTCATGCTAGCTAATCTTCGTCAGGTATAACATTTTGGATTCATTAAAGTACACAAATTTAAGCAGCACATTTTAGTCTAAACACCTTTTAATTATCTGTAGGACAATTATTCTTTTAATCTTCTACAAGTCATTGAATACCTCATCTTTTCACTTTTGAAGAGTGACTTCATTATCATTGGTCCCAGAGAAGAATAAATGGCTGTAGTAGAGTTTATTGTGTACCATTCCTCCGTGGACTGAAGCTCACCTGTGCTAATGAGAACAATTTATCAGCAGCATCTTGTCAGGACGCGTAAACACAGATTCATGCTTTGTCTTGCTCTACCAGAATCTTGCAATGGTTGCTAGTGATTCTCATTGAACTGTCCATTCTTTTACACAGAGTAGTACCAGAAGTGTATTACACTAACTCTAATTCAGAGTTTGTCATTTCCAAGGACCTCCTAATTAGGGCATATTCTGTTGGTTAAATCTCAATTACTTGTCAGATTTTATATCATACCATGGCAATTCACCCTGTAATGTGCAACACTAGGAGTTTTAAATTTTTAACTATAGAGCTCACATTTTATATTGGTATCTACTTACCTTATAATATAGAAACAGCTGTTCTCTAAAACACCATCTAATTATTTATACTGAGGAACATGAGGTTCTTACTATTTGATTTTAAGATGTAGAATGTCTGTGGTGAGTAACTCCACATTAACACTTATATATTAGCAGAATTTGAACACTAATTTTCTGTGTGTTTTAGTATGTTATGAGAGTTTGGCTATATTCTTTTGAAATAAGAAGAATATTGAATATGAAATAGAGTATAGGTGAAGTAGAAACTTAATCAGGGTTAAAAAAAAAAAAACAGAGGAAACATTGTCACAATGAACTACATTCTAGATCAAGTTGCTTTCCACTACCAAGAATAAGTGTTGAGAGAGAGACGTGCAGCCGAGAGTGTGTTGACTCAGATATTGAGTCATGTTTTGTAGAATTCATCAGTATGAGATCATCTTCAAGTCAACAGTTTTTAAAGAGTGTTTACAGTTTGTTCCTTTTCACAGTAGGTAATAGGATGCTTGTACAAATATAAAAGTAAAAGCCAAAGTGTGACCATGAACGAAATGTACTTGAATGTAGAAATACTGCCTTTAACATAAAATGCAATCAGAGTATCAATTGTTCTCAGCAACAGGAGTCATATAGAATAGCACATTCTACAGCCATGTTTCTTTAATTTTTTACAAGGAAGTTGTTTTTCTACTTGTAGACTTGTATTAATTTTTACTTATTCACCTGTGAAATAACTTATATCTACATATATGTGTATTTTAGTCTCTTCCAAATAATAAAGAGAACATTCTGTGACCAGAGATATGTTTACTTGATTTTGAACAGTGTCATTCAGGTACATGAGATCAGACTTTTTTGCTTCATATAAGCCAAGTGGATATTTGTGGAAAAATCTTTTCCAAATTGTAAGCCTTGTTATTTGTAACACCGGAGAGTATATAAAAAAAGAATGCCAAAAGAAACTGCATTAGACCACTATTTTCAGGTAAATGTGAGATGTTCTGACATGACTAGTACTCATAAATCTGAAAGCAGTGTCTAAGAAAAAATTTGCAACTCATCTATAAATCAGGTGAGCCAGTTCCTGTAGATTAAAGACATGCCTTCTCCTTCAACATTCTCTTTTCATTGACAGTGTAATTTGTTTCACCTATTCATATTTGATAGAATAACATCAAAATTACATTCCATAAAACTACAAATTATAACTACATAAATTTCTGTAAAGTACCTTTAAATTGTACTGGAATGTATCTACTTTTTTTTAAATAACCATGAATAATATATGAATATTAGTGACATGTATCAATAAATATAACTTGAAAAATAAACTAAAGTCTATTAATAATGCAAGGAGAAAATTGAATACTTCACTTGTAGAACCCCATAAGCCCTAAATGGCTTCCAGTAATATTAACTAATATTCATTATTTATATTCATTCATCAAGTTGTATAAAATATGATACTACTTCAAGATACGTTTTATGCTTTAGTAATACATTTCTGAAAGTTATAATGTATTAATATCCCAATTATAAGAATTGTTTTTTAGAATCTAATATTCACTATTTCCTTTCATTCTCTTTTCTTTTTTCCTCTTTTTCCTATGTTCTATTATTTATTTTTCCTCATAATTCCTTCTTTCCTTCCTTTTCACACTCCATGATGAAAAGCATGCCTGGCAGTGTTCAGGTAACAACAACATATAGGACATGGGCCTAGGGGGAAAGAAAACACTATTGTTTTGGCAAAGGAACAAAGCAATAAATAAACCCTAATGGTTTTTTTCTATATGCTTAGATCAGTACCTCACTCAGCCATCATCAGAGATGCCACTGCTATTAGTAGACAGGATAAAACACTCAGACACTCCCTCCCCCAAATGGAAAATGTTAACAGAATGAGGAGCATTGGAACACTCAGTTCTAAATGGGAAGTCTTCATCAAACACCTCACTTCAGGAATCAGGAAATGCTATGAAAAAGGAAGAACAAAGATTCCATGAGCCAGAAGGGGTGGATGACACCAAAGAAATGATGTCTCCCACATGCATCAAGACTGACATATATGTGAACTCATGAATATTGTGGTTGTGTGTACAGGGTCTGTCAAGGTTCAACTGTGACTAGGTTCCAGTACTGAGAGAATGAGATGGACCAGAACACTCATCCCTGTAATTTCTCTCTTGTATTTCTTTGTTTGGGTATTACTGTTTTATTGTCTTACTGATCTTTTGCTTGTACATTATGGTTTCTGATTTTGTTTGTAATGTTTTGGTGAGTGTATGTTTCTTGGTGTGTGTGTGTGCTAATACATGCATCTGTGTCTGTATTTTGTGTGTGTATTTATGTTATCTTTCTTCTTCATTTTTTATTGTTTATTTATTTAGCCTGTTTTTTTTATACAAGACATAGAGAAAGAAAGAGTGTAGGATTGAGTAAAAGCTTTGATCAGAATATATTTTGCAACAATATTTTCAATAAATGTATATTAAATTAATTAAATCAATTTAATTGATCATGTATGTACCTGTAATCTGGAAAAATGGTGCAGAATAGCCTAAAGTTTGGTTTCAGCCTGAGAGTTACTTAATGTTGTCAAAGAGAAGATTAATCTGTTTTCTGTGTCTTAACCACCTACATAAAGCTACAGGATGAGAGAAGAATTAACTGGACTGGAAGAGGCTCAAGAACTGCTTATTTAAGACAATAATCAGAACATGGCCTCAAGGTGCTTCTCCATGAACACAAGTTGGAGGTATTGTAGAAGATATTAAATATTCAATTTTATTTAAAGTGAGTATCACTTTCTGCTGTTTCCTACCCATTTTTATTCATAAAGCATTAATTGTTCAAAATGATTATTAAGCAGTTGTTTTTATGATTTTAAAAATATGTGTCTTGGGGTGCCAAGATGCCTAAATTTTTAAAGCAAATTTTATTTTAAAATTATTGCCTGGGTTAGAACTTTGGTTTCCATATGACAAATAGAAAAATGCTACTCCCAATGTTCATGATTCACAGGCAAACACATACATACACACATACACACACACACACACACACACACACACACACACACACGGATTAAAAATTAAAAAATAAAATAGAGTAAACTTTAAAAAAATACCAATATCTTCAAAGTAATCATCCCAATAATGTTAGCTCTATTGTCTATCAAAGGAGAGAAATCTAATAAAGAAACGAGATTGCTTTCCTCGAGACCATGACAATTTTATGAAATCATGTGTTTTTCCAGAGAAATAAAATTACTTAAGTCATTATCTTTGTTTTATTTTCATGACAGTATTACCATGATATAAATAAGCATAAAAACAGAATTCAACTCCTGTTAGCTAATATGTTAAAACTTATGGAATCTAAACAAATTTAGAAAACCCCGTTAAACCAATATAAAAATTGAAAGAATATAGCATAACAATTTATCTTTTTTTATTGAAAAAAATTATAATGATTCCAACCTAAGCCACTGTCTCATAGGCCTTTAATATCAACCTTGACTTGAAGCTCAATGTGATGACTCATTTTACCACAGCATTTAATAAACACTGGAAAGTGTATAAGGACCGTCACTTTAACAAAATACGTGACTTAATAAAGACTTTGCACTCATCACTAGCTTCCTGATTTACTCCAACATACTTATAAATATACAGACATAGCTTCATCCACATATTCCAAAATACTTATATAATAAATCATTTAAATGGAAAATTTAAAAAGCAGAGCACACAGAATTTTGTATTGGGGAGATGTAGAAAGGAGCCTTCACTTGTGCAGTACAGGATGACATAAAGACTCCTTTTTATTTTATTTTTTAAATAGAGCTACAGAACAAAATAATAATCCAGAATAAAACACCAAAGATCTCCACAGAGAGACAGTCACCAAAAAAAAAAAAAAAAAAGAAAAAAAAAAGAAAGAAAGAAAAGAAAAGAAAAGGGAAACGGATTTGGAAATAAAACTCTGGTTTTCAATATAAATGGATAGACTCAGGGGGTAATGGTATACAACAAATGGAATTATGAAAATTATTTTTATTAAAGAATTTATCCTGGGAAACACCAATGCCTATTCAGATGGGGAAAAACTGTGGGTCTGACGATAATGCAAAAATCTGAATACAGGTGAAATTTTAGGCGGCAATGGTAGTAGAATTGTGTATTCTAAATTAAGAAAAGAAGCTTTGGGGAACCTGTTTCCCATGCTGGATTATTTTACCCAGCTTCTGTGCAGAGGAAAGAGGTCAATCATGACTCATCTGGAGGTGCCATGCTTTGTTCAAGCCTATGGCCCGCCCCTTTCTGAATGGAGATGGAGGAGGAGTGGATGGGGAGTGGGGTAGATGAGAGTCTGGTGTACTGGGGTACAGTTGTCAAGGTGATGGGAGGGAACACAAAGAGAGGAGGCAGGGGAAACTGTGGCCAGTACATAAAATAACTGAAAAAAAATTACTTAAATGAAATTTTTAAAAAAGTGCCATACTAATTTCCATAGTGACTGCTCCAATTTACATTCATTCCAACAATGAATAATCATTTCCTTTTTCCCCATCCACACCAGCATTTATTAACATTAAAAAAAAATACTGGAGTTAGTCATTTTGATTAAGTTGAATGATGGGTAATATTTTGAACACTTTGAAGTGTCCATTAACCATTTGTATTTCTTCTTTTGATAACTCTTTATAAAAATCAATGATCCATTTTTTGACTTGGTTGTATGTTTATTAGGGAATAAAAATAATACCTGTCCAGCATATCTTAATTAAGATTCTACTTCAGGTTCCATATTGCATAAGCACTGTCTGAGATTACACCCAATTAAGAATTTACTTTATAAAAAGGAATGATGACTCATTTCCCAGGACAATACAAAAATTTTAATTAGTAGTCCACAGCCTTGCCCATCACCTAGAAATATCATGTCCAATTTTTGTGATATTTTTATATTCTTTGTGATGACTCTAATACAAATAAAAAATGTCCAAATTGAGTAATAATATGGCTATGGAAAAATATTATTTATTTGATAATCCTTACCTGTGAAAATTTCATTTAATTTTAGTTTGTCTAATTTATAGTTAGCAAAAATTTATAATTGGAATAGATAAATATTTTCCATTATGGAGTAATCAGCTTTCTTCTTTAATAAAACTTGATGTAATTAAAATTGAACAAAAAATTAATGTAATTCTTTTGCAAATGAAATGATCAGGAAAATTTCTGCATGTTTGTATCATATATGATTTCATGACAAATAAAACATCAAACACTGGTATATCTAGAATATTACCATATTGTTAAAATTCAGTAGAAATACTTTTATGAGATAAATTCAGTGACACAACTTTCCTATTATGTATGCAATATAATCCTAATCAAATTACCACTATAACTTTCACATATATATACACAATAGAAGCATTTAAACAACCTTGTGTTTCCCAATTTTGTATGGCCTCTTCCACATCCCTTTTCTTCAGACTGTAAATCAGACAGTTCAGCAAGGTAATCACAGGGTATAAGAGTGTGAGGCTATTTTTTATAGAGAGAGTAGGAAGAACCTGAGTGGAGATATATAAAGAACAGAGTTCCTTCAATAATCACAACTGAAGTCAAGTAGGAGGCATAAGGGGAGAGATCTTTGAACCTCCCCTTTGCAGAATAGTTCTTCTGGATTTGTGAGATGATGTAACAATAAGAGAAACAGATTCCATAATGGTACTGTGCTCTACTAACCCAAAATGGTGAATATAGTTAACTCTTCGACCTGTATATATGAGCAAGAAAGTGACGGGATATGAGGAATGTCATTGAAAGAAAGAAACAAGAAACGAAGATTTATCTCATTCGACCCACAGAAGCATCATTCAAAGTACATTATACTGTGTATTACACTATCTGCAATTCGTACTAGGTAAATTCCTGCCAGGAGTCGGTAGGAAGCTCTTCCTGGACATGTGTACTACAAACAGCAAGGAATGCCTGATGGCCTAGTACTGATCAAAAGTCATCATTGCCAGCAGGGTACATTCAATATCTATAAAGATATAAAGAAAAGCTACAAGGCCAATAAAAAAAAATAGATTTGGGTTTGGCCAGTAGGTCTACCAGCATCTTTGGTTTGATAGCAGTGGAATAGCAAAGGACCAAGAATGAGAGATGGCTGAAGAAAAAGTACACTGGTGTGTAGAGCTGGGATCCATCCTTATGATTATTCTTTTGTACATAATTACAAAGCCATGTTTGGCTTGGAAATACATATCATGTAACACTTGGAACTACATGATTTGCCAAATTTGTCCTATGAACAAAGGAGCTTGTGAAATTTTCAAAAATAAAAACAAAACAAATATAACTTACGTAGAATCTTTAGTTTCTATTATATCCTGTCAGTAGAGGTATTAAAGGGAGAATTTAAGAGACAAGTATCCCAGGTTATAGTGTTTTCTTCTCAATCATTGCTTCCATGATGATATTTTTGTGTTTTATTTTCTTGTGCATTACATATGGTAATAATACACACACACACATATATATATGTATATATAAATCTGAAAACAGACAAGATCATGTAAACCATTGAAATAGATTAAGATGATGCTCAGCATCATCAAGCACTTATGTTTTCAATATTTACTCAGCACAAGATAAATAATGCATATTTTGAACTAAAAATTTGTGCTAAAAATCACTGTTTTTATACATGAATATAAATAGAAAAAAGAACACTCTTAATAGAGACAAACTCCAAATATTCAAATATCTATAAACACTATAGTTGAACTACATCTCACCCCAAAGAAAAAGTTTGAGTCATCTAAATGCTGATGCTAGTAAAAAAATAATTGACTCAATTTACCACTTACATGTTATTTCAACTGAGCAGTGAAATTTTGTTTCAGGCTTGTATTTGGCTGTACTCACCACAATCAATAAAATCCTTAGGGATGTAGAACACATTATCCATTTTAAACACTTATACTCAATCATGTGTTTTGCTTTGTAACTTGCTATGTAAAAATAATGACTCAATCCATCATAAGTTAAAGTCTTATTTAATAATAGTTTAATGTATAAAATCATGGTAAACATTAATAAAAGTTAACAAATAAAAGTGTTTATGCATAAGTTTAATTTTAGATCAATTTAATTCTGGGCAGTAAAGTTTACAAGACTTAATGGTCAGTTTATGATTGTTACATAGTCACAAAATAGAAGATCAAACAAAAAATATAGGCCAAATGTCTCTGATGAATAGTTATAAAAAGTATGAATAAAGTACTTGAAAACAAAATTTAAGAATATGTCAAAATGATAATCTACCATGATCAAGTAGGCTCCATGCCTGAGATATAGGGATAGTTCAATATATATAAAGCAATAAATACAATCCCACCACTTAAGAACAGTAAAGGAAAGAAAACATATGAATATAGCATTAGATGCAAAAAAAATGATCTTTGATAAAATATCTAATATCCATTCATGATGAATGTCCTAAAGATTTTTGGGATAGAAGACTCATATGTCCTTATAATAAAAGTAATTAATAGCAAGTACACTGCCAATTCAACTTAAGTGGAGTAAGACCAAAGAATTTGCAAAAAAAAAAAAAAAAAAGGAATAGGACAAGGACATCCATTCTCCCCATTACAATTCAACATTGTGTTTGAAATATTAGCAAAAATAAGTAAAACTAGAATATAAAGGGCAATTAAATAAGAAAGAGTCAAAGTAAGTTTATTATCCAACGAAAGATTATTTAAACAAAGACCTTATGTACTTCACCAGGAAAACCCAACAGATGATGAATCCTTTAGCAAAGTAGCATAATAAAAAATTAACACACTAAAATCAGTAGCCTCCTTTGTGCCAACAACAAACATATTGAAGAAAAATATCAGGGAAATAACAAAATTCACAATAACCTCAAAATGCAGAGAGAGAGAGAGAGAGAGAGAGAGAGAGAGAGAGAGAGAGAGAGAGAGAGAGAGAGAGAGAGAAATAATAAATAAATAAAAATTTTAAAAAACCCAAAACCAAACAAACAAACAACAAAAAACTGTGAAATAAATTTAACCAAAGAAATGAAAGACTTCCAGAGAACACTTTAGGACAATGAGGAGTGAAATTCAAGAATACGCTAGAGAACAGAAGGACCTCATTTATTCTTGGATAGGTAGGATTAATATTTGGAAAATGGCCATCATACTAAAAGCAATCTCATAACTGCCATCTACAAAATTGCCATCAAAATTTCAGTGAGTGAGTACCAAGACAACCAGGACTACATGGAGAAGCCCTATCTCGTAAAATCAAAGCAACTAAACAAACAAAAATTTAGCAGGGCCATGATGGTACATGCCTTTAATCCCAGCACTCAGGTGGCAGAGGCAGGTGGGTCTCTGAGTCTGAGGCCAGCCTGATTTATAGAGTGAGTTCCAGACAGCCAGGGCTACACAACACAGTAAAACCTTATCTAGAACAAAACAAAATGAAACAAAAATTGCAATGAGATCTTTCACAGAAATTGAAAAAAAATATTTAATTAAATATGGAAACACAAGAGACTCCAGGTATCCAAAACCATTTTAAACAATAAAAAAGCCAAAAAATAAAACTACCTATATACGAAGGAAATAAAGATGGCAAAAAGAATCACTTATTCCTAATAGTGGAAGTCTTGTATTCTCAAAATGAAAACTAAAATGAGGAATTCAGGAAGTTGTTTTTGCTTGGGTTTTCTTTTTCTTTTTCTTTTTTTAAGCTGTGAAAGAACTCTAGCATAAGATTCCAGAAATGTATGCTGATAAGTCATTTAAACCTGAATTGTAATTTTACCACTCTTTTTAACACAATCTTGGTAAAGTAATTCTTGCTTGAAATTATTTAGAAATTTTATTTCAATAGACACAAATACACTTGACCAGTTATCATACTGGCCTACATATCAAGCCCACATTTTGAAAATCATAACTGTAACTCCTTGTAATGTTGTTTCTTACATGTGAATGCAGACACGAATTAGAATATCTGCTCTTTGATCTTACAAGTTTCTTGTGTATGCATGAGTTCAGAAGCCCTATTAAGCTGTCGAAAATAAAGAAGGAAAATCTTTCATTTTCTATTTCTAAGTAAAGTGCCTTGCAAATCACTTGATTTGAAGTTGTTAGATATTTGAAAGAATAGTAAAGATGTTAAATGTTAAATTGTTTTCAACTTTCAAAATTACGGCTCTTGTGTGTTCATCCAAATTGACTAGACTACATCAATTTTTAGCAATATAATGCAATTATATATACTATGGACTGAAGTCCCTGGAGTGAAGTCACACCCTACATTGAGCATTATTCAAAGCCTGGTTGATAGAATAAAATGGTTGAGGAGGGGTAGGAATGTTGCATGTCCAGATGCTAATTACAAATTATCTTGGGTTATCATTAGCTCCTGTAATAATCTCTGATAGTTAAGGTTTTTTGTTTGTTTGTTTGTTTGTTTTTTATTTAGCTTGGTTTTAGCTGTTGTTGCTAACTTGATATAAACTTGAGTCATGTAAGAATAGGGAAACTCAGTTGAGAAAATGACTGCATCAGATCAACAAGTCTGTAGCATTTTCTTTATTAATGATTGATGATGTGGGAGGGAGCAGTTCAGTAACGATAGTCCTAACTCCTGGAAGGTTTCCTGAGTTGTGTAAGAAAGCAAGGAAACCTATGTTTAATAATTCAGGCAGTTTATCATATAAAGTAAGTGTATGGTTAGGATGCCGACCGAAATTCTTAAGTTGTTTTTATAGAAAATCAATATCAGCAATTTTCATATGCTTAACAGATAAACATTTATTTTCTCTTATATTTATATAACCTTTTTAAAAGCTACTGAAGCAAAGATGGAAAAATTACTCTAAATTTTAATATTATACATAGGTAACTAATGGATCGTACTAAAGACTTAAGTTAGTGGAGTCTATATTTTTAAATTTTATAAGGTAAAAATCAATTTTCAGTCATAAAAGTTTATGTATATTAAAAAGTTGTTAAAATTGACACTGCTCGTGCATCAAATTGACACAATCTAAATATAATCATGAAGAATCAACTACCACTAGCTCTGAAAACACACACACACACAAATACACACACACACACACACACACACACACACACACACACACATATATATATATATATATATATATATATATATATAGAGAGAGAGAGAGAGAGAGAGAGAGAGAGAGAGAGATTGAGGTTATGAATTTGAAAAAGACCAAGTTGGGTATCTAGCAGGTTTGGAGAGAGGGAATAGAAAGGTAATGCTGTAATTATATTATAGTCTCAAAATAAGAATTTACAAAAGGAAACTGTTATTACTATACATAAGCTTCATCTTTACTTTCTTTTACTTTGCTGGAGAAACAAGAATTTTATTACTTTTCCAAGTCAAGAAGATTAAAATCCACTTTTAGTCAATGCTGTTCACTTTCTGCTTTCCATTAATTTAGTGTCCAAGAATTCAGAAATGTAGATTAGTGTTTAAGTAAAAAGTAATAATCAATTAAGACGTAACATGCCTTAAATTAACACTAAGTGATACAGCTCAAGATGCAACTCACCGCTTTTTTTTTCTGCACTTAATCTGCAATTCTGTTCCTTAGAAGGAAAGTGTTTTAAAGTGCTCTACACTAGAATCAAAGCAAAGTAGTTCAACCAAACTCAGCTAATGCTTTTTCCATAGCTATTTAAAAGTAACATACAACCAAAATTTCTGATTGGAGAAAATTTTCACAGATTTTTTTTGACACATTAAAAATCGCCTACAGCTTCCTAAACTACAATCTCTCAAGAGTCACCATTTTTGTACTATAGTAAATTAAAGGCAGACTTGAAAAAATGGATGATCTTCTAATGGTTTAAAAAATAGTTATTTTGAAAATTTTGAAAAATAGTTCTTCATTTAGACATAAAAATCTCTGGATTTTCATTCTCTGTTCTTTAAGTCATCATTTAGTGAAACTTCAGTCCTTGGAGCTTATGTCATTTACAGTTAAATCTTTCTCTATCATCCACTCATTAAAATAAAGTTTTTCATTTTATTTTACAATAAAAAATACAGCTTTCTGAGAAGGGTCTACAGGGCTATAGGCACACTAAAATGTTCCAGGAACTAATTAATTGTATTTAATTTTGAAAATAGGATAATTATCACTTTATGGGTAGCATTTTTTTCCACATGAATTTTTAGTTATAACTTTCAAGTTTCAGTTCTATACCTATTTCAAGCTTAAGAGCATTAAAAAAGGTGAGGGCTTCCTAGAAGCAGTCAAGTACTGCCTACTAGTCTGTGTTGGACCCTTTACATCAAGGTAACAGATGGATTTGTTTTCTTGTAAAAAGCCAAATAATAAATTCTTTAGCGTAATTTTTGTCTTATTTACCATATCTTTTTTCTCAAAATACTCATCATTGCTGATATTGTGGAAAATAGCCATAATATATATGTAAATGCACAAATGGACCAACATGGGGCCCATGGCTATGCACAGTCTGTTAACCTTTAATTTAAATCATAACTATCAATGAGGCACATAAACTACTGAGCCAAAATTTTCCTAAAATATGTTACTATAATATGATAAGATGCTTATATTTCTAAAGACAAATGATTAATAATAATTATGTAAAGCACTCATCTATCAATTATTCCATAAAACAGCAGTGCACAAATTTTAAGAATTTTGTTTACATTTAAGTGATGTGTTGCTCCATATTGGAAACTTTATTTCATCTTGCTTTTCCATGGTTTTGAGAATTTGTGCTGTTAAAATATTTATATTTAGTTAACAGTTGCATGCTCACAAAACATGCACCATCAATAATTTTCACTTTGATGCTTTTTATGATAATACACAGTAATTGGATTCAGCAGTAAACCCAAACACAGCTCAGAGGCACTGAGTTTCCAAACGGTTCTCTCAAAACTATGTTGAAAGAAAGGAAGCAGTGGTTTGATGAGGCATAATAGGGTATGATTTAGAAATATGCTTATTGAGCAAAAAACACTAAGTTGTACACAGTTTATTTCTTTCATCGTTCTTGGCAACATCACCCACAGTGGTAAAAAAAAAAAAAAAAAAAAAAAGTTGTCGTTTTGTTATAGATCATGATTTTCTTTCACCTTCTAAGACTTAAGTGAATAGATGACTCAACCAGGTTGCCATAATTTGACAAACATCCTTCATCTTAAATAGCATTTTTGATGTCAGTCCGGGACTGTGACACAAATTATTTCAAGTAGAGTTAAAAATATGATTAATTCACTGGATTTAAACCATTTAATTTCTTAAGATAATTTCTTAATTGACTTACTTAATTGAAGTACTTGCCAGAAGACATGAGCTTCATTATATTTCTCTTATTTTTAATGTTTTGGAGAAGTTTTTTTAATAATTATACTGAATAAATAAGAATTATGTAAATTTAAAAGCTAAGTAAAATGAGCAGGTTTGTTATTTGTTTGATGTTATGACAGAGGGTTTTGATAAGTATTCCCAGCTGGCCTGGAACTTACCAAAGAGATCAGATTAGCTTTGAGCATACTGCAATATCCCTGCCTCTGTCTTCTGTGTGCTAGAATTACAGGCATTATCATTGAACTCAGCTTTAAGGACATTGTTTATAAAATGACCTATATTGACTGAGTTTAACTTCATTGGTCTTCCCGATAACTAAATTATAAAAATAAAACATTTAAAGTTAAATATAAAAATTTTGTGTCCCTAGTTCTAACTTACTAATTATATTCTTTCACAGTTTGAAATAAATAATCATAATTTTATGAAATTCTATAATAAAGATGCTAGTTATTGTATTATTTATAACAGTAAAAAACTGATTTCAGAAGCAGTTGACCTACATATAAGGAACTCTACAATTGTTTTTTGTGCTTCTTTTTGGTAACAGGTTGGTTGTTTTTCTCTTTGGGGACATGATTTTATTTTGTTTTCTTGGTTTTGAGGAGGTTTTGTTGTTGTAGTGGGTTTTGTTTGTCTTTTGAGAAAGAACATAAAGTTGGTTGGGTAAGGACAGGGAGAGGATCTGAAAGGACATGGACAAAAGGAAGAATATATATGATCAAAATATATTTAAATTTAAACATGTTTTAAATAATAAAAATATCATAAAGAATAGAAGTCATGATAATACATTATTTAGTTGTTTTATGGATAGCTCACTTTGCTTAGCATGTTTTTATTCATTTGTCAGCAGACAAGTTTAAATGTCATGAATTGTGTTAAGACAATTTAGCCATTAAGAACAAAACTATTAATTTAACCCTTAAGGTAAAATATGATAAGAAATTACATACATAAAAAGTTTGATAGCAATCTCATTATCTAAATCAAAATCTCATTAGTAAATCATGGATGTATTCCTGTACACAACAATGAATGAAGTTCAGTCCTGGGAAATCAGCAATGATATAGTACTGAATTCCATATCTATAACTTTGCAAAAGTTTTTACAGTACATTATCAGAAAAAATATATTATTTGCATTTTTAGAGTTATATTTTAAGTGACAAGTCAAATGTTCCCTAAGAGGAGTCCTTGAAGATGAGCAAGAGCTCTATTGTGGTATCTATCCAATTCCCCAGAAATAATTAAGAAAATAAAATATAACACTAATAAATATTTATGTTTCTTGCTGTCAAGTGTTAATTTTCAAGTGATTGTTTTTTTTTTTTAATTATGTGAGATGGGCAGAGTTACCTATTGTGTAGATAAGGAAAAAGATATTAGATCTTACTAAATTTGGTGAAAATGCCCTAGTAAATGCCTAGTCTCAAACAGTTTTCTGATTTAAAAATTATATTTCTTCAAAAATGTTCAAAGATACTTTCTTCATTTATAGCTGTTAAAAAGTACTTATAAGCCGGGCGGTGGTGGCGCACGCCTTTAATCCCAGCACTCGGGAGGCAGAGCCAGGCGGATCTCTGTGAGTTCGAGGCCAGCCTGGTCTACCAAGTGAGTTCCAGGAAAGGCGCAAAGCTACACAGAGAAACCCTGTCTCAAAAAACCAAAAAAAAAAAAAAAAAAAAAAAAAAAAAAAAAAAAAAAAAAAAAAGTACTTATAAGTCCCACTCCAATAAATTGGGATATTTTATATTATCAAGGGAGACATGTATATTTCTTTTAGTGTATAATTTGTAATTTCATATCCACTCAGGAAAAATTAATGTATTATAATCATTTTCATCAAATGGAGCCAATTATTTGGTGATATTTATGAATTATCACTTTCATTTATACATGCTACCTATATAATAAATACCATGTCCATTATTAGTCAACTGACACTTGTATCTGAAATAATTTTAAAGTAAATGAGTAAATGGACTGAGAGTATTGATAGAGTAGAAAATATAAGTACCAGGTTTATTGGGCCAGAGAGTAGTGTGGTATTATTCACACAAGAGCGATGCATGTGCAGAGGTCCCCAGGGCTAGGAGAGATGAGGGTGATATTGAAAGCACAGATGTAAGGGTTTGAGATATGCATCTGAGAAGGAAGACATGGACATGACAGAAAATAGCCAAGAGGAAGGACAGACCTCAGAATCTGTTCAAATTTCAACTAGGGGGGGAAAAAGAACAAGGACAAAATTATTGATTCTTTTATGCCTTACTTAAATTTAAGTGAATATGTGACTGAACCAGTTACCAGGAATATTACCAACATCTTGCATCTTAAGTAACATGGTTTTCTAGAAGTATACTACAAATTATAAGAAACTGTATAATGAATGCAGAACCCTGCTCACAGAACGCATTGCCGATTTACCTTCCAAGCCCTGAACAAATCAAGGGAGTGTGGAGAAAAACCACAATCGGCCTCTAGAAAATATGTTTTTGCACAAGTAACAGATAAGATGTTCCACATTTCTTACTATCTCATTTAGTTGTTAATTATTTAGTATTGCAAAGGACCATTTTCATACATGTATATAACGCACTTTAAGTGGATATTCTCTTTCCTAGTGGCTTTTTCTTAGTTTCAATCTTGCTTGTTACTTTGCTTCCTTCTAAATTACTTAGTTACTTCTCAGTTACTTAATTACATCTTATTTACTCACTGAGATAGTCTCTCAATCAAATCCAGACCTCAAGATGATGGCTAATCTCACTTGATCTGGGCATTCTTTATACTCAGCCTTCTGAAGCTAGAGTTACAGGCTGGCTGCCACACTACCCAGTATTTATGTGAGTTCCTCAAACCCAATGCTCATGCTGCGTGGCATAAACTTTAACTTTCAAGCAACACACAAGCTCCTTTACAGACCTTTTATTTTTCTCTTTCTGAGTCTTCTTGGTTTTTTTTCTTTGGTTTGTAATAACAGCAACACTTTCCTTTGTGGAAAAGTATAAGCCATAGAGCAAAGAGCATGATGACACTGATTTTAAAAATTGAAACCTGGCCCCAGGATTTATTTCCTGTGTTATTCCTATGACATTGACCATGTCCATTAGATACTATAGATAGATTTTATATATAGTGATATATATATATATAGATAGATATAGATATATAGATAGATACATAGATGATAGATAGATAGATAGATAGATAGAGAGAGAGAGAGAGAGAGAGAGAGAGAGAGAGAGAGAGAGAGATGATAGACACATAGATAGATAGAGTGAATAATTCATGCTATCAAAAAGTTGCTATGGGGTGCTGTTTATAATAATTATGAAAGTAGATTGTGTTTTTCTGCTAAAACAGCCAAAAATTAGCTCAAACTACCTCACAATTGATACTAAATTTTCAATTAGATCTTCATGACACCAAAGAACCACTGTTAAAATATTGTACCTTTTAAGACAAGGTAGATTTTACCTTCATAGTAGAGGAAAAGACCCAAGTACTGGAAGTGATGGAGAGAACACAGCAGTCAGTTTCAAGATGGTAGACAGTAGCACAAAGTCTGACAGAGCTTGATAAACAGTCTTCAGAAACTTTGTGGGCATGACTTTGCAAACACAACTTTATGTTCATTCATCTCCCTCAATATTCCAATGAGGAGTATGACTGTAATACAACAGTAAACACATGTGAAATTACCACTTGAAGGAAAAGTAGATACATTTTATAAACACTGTGTTCTTACAATCAGCTGCCTTCCTACTACATATTCAAAACTTACAAAGTAACTGTTGAAATATATTAACATTTTACATATTACTTTTGAGATAATATAATAAAGTTTTTAAAAACACTTCACTATTGAATGACTTTTAATGTAGCTAGAGTGTCTTGTAACATTTTTTTTTGTTCTCCTGAAATGATTGATCATCTTAGTAGTGAATCACACAAAAAAAGAAAGTTGATGCTTAACCATAATGGGACAGAAAATTTTAAATATTCCATTTTGACCATTAGACATTCTTCCAGCTTTTCATTATTTAGTCCAAGTATTGTCATGAAAATGAATTTGTCAATGTTACAGAGATAAATGAGTGAGCAGATCAGACAGAGCTATCTGCTGGTTCTTCAGAGGAAATCATCTCATTGTCCTGTTACATCAGTGATGAAGCTGTCTGGGTTTTATGAACATCTCTTTCCATTTAGTCACTTTAAAATATTAATGACACTATGATTTAACCTCAAAGGAAATTTGAGAAGGTTCTTTGAAAATACTTCCAAGGTTGAAGGCAGAAATAAGACTAATCAAATTATCTAAAAGATTAGGATACTTGTGAAAGTTCATAAAGTCATTAATGTTAAGATAAAAGTATAAGTCAAATATGATCATTCAGAGACTCACAATATTCAAATTTTACATTAAAATATTGGAATTGGTAATCATATACTAATACAATCCAAATAGATATTTTTTTCTATCTGCAATTTATTAGAGAGAGTATTGTACCCTTAAACTGTGTGAGTCACTTTGTTTCATGTGGTATGACTTAAACGCAGTAAATTCAGTCCTTAAAGGTTGATTCTATGAACATAAAGAACCAATGACTTTCACTGGAAAGTTATTTTTTGAAAAGTTAGTACCTATGAGGTGGCTCACCTGGTACAAGTGCTTGCCACAAAGGCAGACAAGATAAACTCAATTCCAATTCCCAAGAGTCACATGATGAAAAGAGAACCAGCCACCACAATAGAAAGACTTATGACTGCCACACATGTACAGCCATGACAAGCAAAATTCACTACCTCTGAAGAACTAATCCTTGGTACAACAAAACATCAGTTATGCATAGATTTTATCTCTCTGACCTAGGGATTTATGTTCTGATCCTAAAGATAAAAGTATGTTTTTCTCTATAGCATTTGTGATTCAGATGAGATTGTTCCCAAAAATCCTATGTTAGAAATTTGGTCTCCTATGTGCCAATCTTGGGAGCTAGTGAATGCTACAAGAGATGGAGCCTTGTGGGAAATAGATAAAAGGGTATACTCACCATCAAAGGGTTAGCATTGGTTGTTATAAAAAGAGCAAGCCTGGCCTTTGAAACCAGAATTGTACATCTGACTTTACATTGCAAGATGAGACCTTCCTGCATGCTCCCCTACAATGTAATGTATAGTGATGTAGTACAATGCAGGATGGTAAACGTACAGTAAAGACCTCAACCCATCACAGTTGGATACCCAGAACTGTGAGCTGTATACACCTCTTTTGCTTCTTTAAGTTTTTGTTTTGTTTTGTTTTGTTTTTTTAGATCCAGATTCCAGCACTTTGTTTTGGCAGCACAAGATGACTAATGCAATACTGAACATGACCTCTTTTTTTAAACATAATGTTGTAAGCAATTTAATTTCTTTTCAAAATTTAACATAGGCACACCCCCTCTATTACCACCCTTTCCATTCTCCCATCCCCTTCCCACCAAATTGCATATTTAGATGATATCTATCTCCCACCTCCTCTATAACTCCTCCCAGATCATCCCTATGTCCCACTCCTCCTCCAAACATCATGCTTTTGTGTTTGCTTCTTTTTCTTTCTTTTATTTTGTTTAAGGCTATGGAAATGGTAAAGTTTAAATGGCAACTTATCAGAACTCAGATTTACCAAGAGGAGAACCTCAGTTGAGGAATTGTCTAGAACAAATTACCACATGAGACTATTACCATTTTTATTTGCTTTAGGAAGATTGAATGCATTGTGAGTGGTACTATTCCCTAGGCTGAGAGCCTTGGTCTATAGAAGACAGGAGAAAGCTGGTTGAAGTATTATGGATGTGCTTATTTCTCTCTACACGTGGCCTGGATGTGGTATAACTAACTGGTTATGTTCCTGCCTTGGCTGCCCCCAAACAATGAACTGTAACCTGGAATTGTGAAGTAAAGCAAACTCTTCATTTCTTAGGTTGTCTGGGTATTTGTCACAGCGGCAGAAATGAAACAAGGACACCTACTCAGTCCAGTTAGTACAGCCTGTATACAACACGTAGGTGTTGTTATCCAAAGGAGCATAGTTAATATACCGGGAGCCACACCCTTGAGAAAGCACTGTTCCACTGCAGTCCTTGATGACTGCTAACTCTTAAAGTCTCTCCAGCCGTCTTCCACATTGTTCCCTGAGCTTGCAGTCAATGACAAGGAAATATAGATATTCCATTCATGGCTGAGTGCTCTCAAGACACCTATTCTCTACACTATGAGCATTTGTGAAATTCTGTGTTAGCCATTGTTCTTGACAAAAGAAGCTTCTCTGATGAATACTGAGAGCTATGCTAATCAATAAGAGAGGAGTACTTACAAAGCAATTATGTATTATGTCCATTTACTTAAGCAAACATAGTAGCATGTCCCCTAGAACCTTTGACTTTTCCAACCTCACATTCTTGTTGAGATATACAGCACCGGGTATGTGTTTCGTCCGGTGGAGCACTCTTAAATTCAATCAGAAAAATGGTTGGTTATTCGTACAGTATTTAAGCCATTATTGTACCCATAGTTTGGCAGTAAAATTATTATTATATTTCACAGGGTTCACAACAGGATAAGACTTGTGAGGATGTACCCCTCCCTGTACCCCACAACGTGTATAGCATCTACCAGCACTGTGAAAACTAGCCAATAGGGGAAAGCTTTTAAAACTGTATCACTTTGATTTCTCCTTGCCCTGTGACCAAAGTAGTAGGATCTTTCTTATCATCATCTTCTGTTTGGGAATCTCCGAGATTTATCCTAATCAACATCTCAAAGGAACATATTTTACCTACTATTTTATAAGCTTTTAAAAATATAAAACAAAGTTACAAATAATACTGTTTCAAAATATAATAATCTTCTGATCAGAAAAATATATGACAAGGAAAAGAGAAGGCAGAAACATTTTAAGTGTTATACCTAGGTACAAATTTCTTATGAAATGGACAAATTTTCAACTATGAAAACTAAAACATCATTTAAACAGTCATTCCAAAATTCAGACAAGCTTACCTTATTTATAAAACTAAGTAGAAGTAGTTACAGTGCTGAGAGTCAACTCAACTACATTTTAAGTCTAAAAAATGAGAGCATTATTGTTATAAACATTCATATTAAAATTCAATTAAGGAAATGTAAATATTATGTAAGTAAGCATTATTGATGCAACTAAATAAGATGTTAAAGAAAAGATTGTCAATCTTAATTTTTATGAACATAAACATTTTATATTTAAAGTTAATAAATGTTTTTATGAAAATAAAAGAATGAACATGAAGCTCACTTAATAAACAAATAAGACAGTATATATATATATATATATATCAGAAAGAAAAATTCCAAATAGAAGCAAATCAATGTTTTAATCTGATGCTCAATATTTCATGCAGCACAAAGAGAAAAAATGATTTGCAATGCCTTTTCATCTCCCAGAGGTCTTATGTTATAAAAACTGTAGTACGTTCTATAGACTTGTCTAAGTTCAGCTAAGATTTTGGTAGCTGGTGTTTTTCAACCATCACACAGACTTTTAGTACAATGACAGGCTTCAGTGTTATTAAAACATCTTTATACAGTTAGATTCCTCTTCACCACTTTTTTTTTCCAGATTGTAAGATTTTTATACACAATAGTATTCTCTGTGCTGTCAAAAGTATTCCTAATACAGCATTTCTCACACTTTCCCAAGAAATTCTTGCAAGTTCCTGAAAGCCTGCTTAAAGCTTTGAATATGATCATTAGATATGATCAGTCATCAGTTTCACATGAATCTCAACAATAAAAAAATAATAAAATCTCCAATTTTGAGTATCATAAGGTTAGAAATTCCTTGCTTAGTTTTTGTTTGTTTTGGTTTGATTTGATTTGTTTGTTTTTTAGTTTTTTGCTTTGTTTTATATAAAGTTTTTGTTGTTTATTGCTTGATGGGCAATATGATAATCCATTGTTTCTTACAATAATGGAGTATTTGCCTCACTAACAAATTTACTCAACCTCCTTTTTTTATTTTACTCCTGTCTCTGATGAATTTTTTTACATAATTATTATTTTATTTCAATGTCAAATTATAATGAAATATGTTGAAGCCATAGTAGGGTCTAAACTTCACATGCAAATGACTTTTGGCCTCAAAGCCCCCTCAATGACACATGTGAGTAGTCTGAATCCAAGCCAAGCATTGAAGAGCTATGTAGAGTTAATGTTATTGGTAAATATTAAGTGAGTAAAAGTACACAATTTGTTTATAACTCTTTTCTATTCCTATGTAATTTTAAGATAAATAAATGTGAATACTAGCTATAGCACTGTGATAAAACCAGTACAAACTCACAGAGATGAAATTCAGCTGTGCTGAGTTTATTGTTCTTAAGTCAATATACTCTGAACCATATCATCTTATACATTCCACTATTCTTCAGCGACAACCACAAAGAAAATGATTCTGTCAGGGGATTAAAATGACTACTAGAACAAGTGTTCCACATATGAGTATAAGGGAACAATTAAGAAATAGAGTGGCGTAAAGCCTACTGGAAACAAAGAATAACTGGAGAGACCTCACCCTGCTTGTATCGAATGCAAAAGGATTAAATAAATAAATATTCACTAAAAGCAAACTGTAGATATAATTCTAAATGGTCTTATTAAATAAGAAACACAGAGCCAAGTAAAGAGTTAAAAGCCCAGAGATTGAGCAGCAGCCAAGAGCTAAGATCACCTTATCTTACCACTCGCTGTTGCCGCTTCCCCTGAGAGAGAGACCTTCTTCATGTGTCCTGGCCCTTTATTGCCTTTCTATTCTGCCTTCTTATTGGTTGTAAACCCAGCCGTACTTCCTCGTCACTGCCTGTCTATATAGACCTCCAGGTCTCTGATTGGTACTGGGATTAAAGGCGTGTGTCTCCATGCTGCCTGTGTCCTTGAACACACAGAGACTCTGCCTGCCTTGTGATGGGATTAAGGGCATGTGCTACCACTGCCACACTTCTGCTTAATGGCTACGACCTCTGATCTCCAGGCAACTTTATTTATTAACATACAAATAAAGTTACATTTCAGCACAAATAAAATATCACCATATAATTTCAATAAACCAATTCCTGAAGTTCCAGAATGACTGTGCTCTACGCCATCAAAAGCAAGGCCTTTAAGAGTGTCCTTTCTTTCTAGTTGGTTTATGTATATATGTACTTATATATGGTTTATGTATGTATACAAATTAACAGTGCAGCAAGAAGGGAACAGGAGGTACCACAGTGCATAAACTGGACTGCACAGATTCCAACTGCTCTCATAGAGGAAGGGCAGCCCTAAGCCAGCTCCTGCTAGGAATGTTGGATTCCATGTCTCTCATACACCTCCATACTTGAGTTCCATGAATAAGAAATCTTAAGTACCCTGGTATCTAAGATACATGTGATACTCAATGAGATATTTGTATACTATGGGGAGAGCATTATCACTTCAGGAACCAGGGCTTCCATATCTGTGAAACCATAAGCACAATTTTTTTTCTATGAGTAGTTGCATGTGATTAAATCTTGTTCTCCATTGCCTCAACTCTTCCTTTGGCATTTGGAGTGATTTTTTTTTTTTTTTAATTTGGGGAAGCAAATAACAGGTAGAGGTTTATGTTTTCATGAAAATGTTTAACAGATACCTTCTATTTCAATGTGTATACTTCAGCTTCTTTTACTGTTACCTCATCACAGTGCTTCAGGGACAGAGGGGCCATTTCTATGTTATCAGATGCAAGAGTTATGATACAAGTGGTGGATCCCATGTTATGATCTGATGAATGTTTATAATTTCATAAAGCTTTTGCATACTGCTGTAGAATGTTCTGTATGGCAAATGTGTTGCTGATTGGTCAATAAATAAAACACTGATTGGCCATTGGCTAGGCAGGAAGTATAGGTGGGACAAGGAGAATAAAGCTGGGACGTGGAAGGCTGAGTCAGAGAGACACTGCCAGCCACCATGATGACAAACAGCATGTGAAGATGCCGGTAAGCCACGAGCCATGTGGCAAGGTATAGATTAATGGAAATGGATTAATTTAAGCTGTAAGAACAGTTAGCAAGAAGCCTGCCATGGCCATACAGTTTGTAAGCAATGTAAGTCTCTGTGTTTACTTGGTCAGGTCTGAGCAGCTGTGGGACTGGCAGGTGAAAGAGATTTGTCCTGACTGTGGGCCAGGCAGGAAAACTCTAGCTACAGCATACAGTTTTGAATTTTATGGTTAATATTTATAATGATTACTGACATAAGATATATGGATGGAACTACAGGCTTTGTCTGCACCAAGCTGAGTCCAATAACCTCTTGATATTTTAGTGTTTGAAGCTTAAACAGATCCAGATCCAGATGGTGGTCAAAGCCAAAAAATGTGGAGGCATTTCTCTTGCCTAGTAGAAGAGGTATGTTTTCTCCTTTCTCTGTTACTGTCTCCTTTAGTTTAAATGGGCCATGCATGAATTTTCACAGAAAACTTAAGGTGACCTACTTCCTAATTCCTTATATATACTGCTAATTGTGACTAATTATGCTCTTCTCTTTGTCAACTCCCTTTCTGAAAAGAACAAGTTATATGATACAGCAGCATGTTTTTAGCTGATGTTTGTTAATTGGATTTTATTATCAGGAATCTATTTATTAGAAGAAAAATAACAAAACAAGCATACTCTATATTACATGCCAGTTTTACATGAACTTGCTAGTTAAAAAATCATTTTACACATTCTTAGGTTGATGTGAGATAAAAATCATACATAAAGGCAAAGAAAATATTAGGTCAAAAGTACACAAATTCAGATAATTTCCTAGAAGTAAAATAACTTGGGTTTCATTCAATAGTTGCACATAGATGGTGAGTCTTCTACTTTAATAAAGAAAGAGTTCTAAGTCCTAGGATACACTAAGGCATATAATCTGTGCTATCTGATTTTTTTTATTTATTCTTTTCTCATGTATTTCATTCTGACTGCAGTTTCCCCTACCTCCACTAATCTCAGTCCCAGCCACACCCACACACCCACACATACAGTCTCCCAGATCCGCTCCTATTCCATCCCCCTTTAGAAAAAAGCAGGTCTCCCAGAGATATCAAGTGAACACAGCTTAACAAGATGCAATATGACTAGATACCCCTACTCTGACTGTTAGAAGTCCCACGGAAACACCAAGCTAACAACCATAATAACCTATGCAGAGGACCTAGCTCAGACCCATAAAGGCTCCCTGGTTATGAGTCCCTGTGAGGCCTGTTTTGTAGACGAATTTCTAAACGGTCTTATTAAATAAAAAACATGGAGCCAAATATAAGAGTGAAAGCCTTAGAGATCATGAAAATAGTGAGAGCCAACAGCTAATCTTACCTCACCATGCTGCGGCATCCAAAGTGAGCTACTCCCGGTCTACCCACGCCTTTATTACCTTGCTCTTCTGCCCTCTCATTGGGTCTTTGCCCAGCTACCTCACTTCCTTGTCACTGCCTGTCTGTACAGACCTCCAGGTCTCTATGGTTGGTACTAGGATTAAAGGCATGTGTCACCATTCTTAGCTCTATTCCCTAGTATGGCCTTGAAAATACAAAGACCCTACCTGCCAAGTGATTGGATTAAGGACATGTGCTACCATTGCCTCACTTTCGTGTTTACTTAAAATGGCTTGCTATTTCCTCTGATCTCCAGGCAAACTTTATTATTAACATACAAATAAAACATCACCACATTTCAGCACAAATAAAATATTACCACAATGTTTAGTTGATTCTGTATGCCATGTTCTTGTGGTGTGCTTGACCCCTCTGGCTCCTAAAATCCCTCCTCCCCCTCTTCCACAGGATTCCCTGAGCTCAACCTAATGTTTGGCTGTGGGTCTCTGCATCTGCTCCTATCAGGTGCTAGATGAAGCCTCTCTGATGATGATTATGCTACTTCTGGTCTATAAGTGTAGCAGAATATAATGAAGAATCATTTCATTGATTTTTTGTTTGTTTGTTTTTGGCCAGTCATGTTTGGTTCTATTCTAGGTCTCTGGTCTATTCAGCCTCTGGTTACTGGCTATTCAGGCAGTGTAAGGCACTGGCTCCCTCTTTTGGCATGGGACTCAAGTTGGGCCAGTCATTGGTTGGCTTTTCCACATTTTCTGTGCCACAGTTACCTGAACACATCATGTAGGCATGACAAATTGTAGGTCAGAAGTTTAGTAGCTCAGTTGATATCCCAGTCCCAACACTGTAATGCGTGCCTGACTACAGAAGGTGACCAGTTCAGGCTTTGTATTCCCCATTTCTAGGAGTCTTTAATAGGTTCACCTTTGTGGAATCCAGGGAGTTCCCATTGCACTGTTTCTACATCACCCCAAAATGCCAACCCCAATTCCAGTCAACTCTCCCAGTATTCTCTCCTTCTGTGCCTCCCATCACATACTTCCTCCTTTTCCACACCCCACCTTCCCTCAGTCTAATCCTCTAATCTATTCTATTTCCCTTTCCCAGGGAGATCCATTCATCCTCTGTGTAGCCCTACTGGTTACTTAGCCTCTCTGAGTCTATGGATTGTAGCATCATTATCAGTTACTTTACAGCTAATATCCACTTATAAGTGAGTCCATTCCATATTTGTCTTTTGGGAATCTGGGCCACCTCACTTACAATGACTTTTTTCTAGTTGCATCCATTTGCTTGAAAAAAAAATTTTTTAACAGCTGAGAATACTCCACTGTGTAAATGCACCACATTTTCTTTATTCATTCTTTGGTTGACAGACATCTAGGGTTTTTTTTTTTTTTCTTTTTTCTGTTTCTGGATATTATGAATAAAAGATGCTATGAATGTAGTTGAGCCAATGTTCTTGTGGTAGAATTGAGTATCCTTTGGGTATGTGCCCATGAGTGGTATAGCAGGGTCTTGAAACACATAGATTCTATTTTTCTGATGAACCACCTTAGTGATTTCCTAAGTGACTGTACAAGTTCATTCCCACCAGCAATTGAGGAGTGTTCCCCTTGCTCCACTGCTGTGGGATGGTCTGTATGTCAAATGTGTTGCTCTGATTGGTTAATAAATAAAACACTGATTGGCCAGTAACCAGGCAGGAAGTATAGGTGGGACTAACAGAGAGGAGAACTGAGAGAACGGGAAAGCTGGGGACATGGCCAGCCACCGTCAGGACAAGGAAGATGTAAGGTACCAGGTACCGATAAGCCATGAACCATGTGGTAAAGTATAGATTAATAGAAATGGGTTAATTTAAGATATAAGAACAGTTAACAAGAAGCCTGAGCCATTAGGCCAAACAGTTTAAATAATATAAGCGTCTGTGTGTTTATTTTATATGTGGGCTGTCGGACTGCCAGGGCTTGGTGGGACCCAGAGAGGAAACTCTAGCTACACTCCACATCCACCCAGAATGAGTTGTCATTTGTGGTTTTAACTTAACTATGCTAACAGGTATAAGAGGGAATCTCAAAGCTGTTGTGCTTTGCATTTCCCTGATGGCTAAGGTTGTTGGACATTTCTTTAAGTGTTTCTCAACAATTTGAGAATCTTCTGTGGATAATTCTCTGTATAGATCTCTATCTCATTTTTAATTTTATTATTTGGAGTTTATTTTATGTGTATGTTTTTGTGTTCTTTATATTTTGGAAATCAGCCCTCTGTTATATGTGGAGTTGGTGAAAATTTTTTCCCATTCTGTAGGCTGACTCTTTGTCATATTTATATTGTCCTTTGCCTCACAGAAGCTTTTCAGTTTCAGGAGGTCCCATTTGTTAACTGTGGATTTTAACACTTGCACTATTAATGCTCTGTTCAGGAAGTTGTATCCTATGTCAATTTGTAAAGATTATTCCCTACTTCCTCTTCTATAATTTTCACTATATCTGATTTTTTGAGTCATTTGATCAACTTGGAATTGTTTTGTGAAGTGTGATAGATGTTGCTCTATGAGCGTTCTTCTACATGCAGACATTCATTTTGACCAGCACCTTTTATTGAAGGTGCTTTTCTTTTTCCACTGTATATTTTGGGTTTATCAAAAATCAGGTATCCATAGGTGTGTGGATGTATATCTGGGTCTTCAATTTGATTCCATTTATTAGCCTGTCTGGTTTTATGCCAATAACATGTGATTTTTGTTACTATAGCTCTGTAGTATAGATTGATGTCAGGGATGGTGATACCTCCAGATGTTCTTTTATTTTATAGGATAGTTTTAGCTATCCCAGATTTTTTTTTTAAGTTATACATTACTCTTTCAAGGGCTATAAAGAATTGTGTTGGAATTTTGATTGTGTTGAATCTGTAGATTGATTATAGTAAGATGGACATTATTACTGTTAATCCTAACAAACCTTGAGCATGGGAGATCTCCCAAACTTCTGATACCTTCCTCAATTTCTTTCTTCAAAGACTTGAAGTTTTTAATCATAAAAGTTTTTCACTTCCTTGATTAGTGTTATCCCCAAGGTATTTTATGTTATTTCTGGCTATTTTGAAGGCTGTTGTTTCTCTGATTTCTTTCTCAACCATTTTGTCTTTTGTATAGAGGAGGGCTACTGATTTTTTTTTTGAGTTAATCTTCTATCCAGGTGGATAATCTTCTATCCACTGGAGGAGTTTAACTGCTGTAGAATTTCCCCCATGGAATTTTAAGGTCACTTATGTATACTATTATATCATCTGTAAATAATGTTACTTTTAATTCTTCCTTTCCAATTTCTATTCACTTGATCTCCTTTTGCTCTAGCTAGAACTTTATGTACTATATTTGGAGAGATTTGGAGATTTAGAGAGTGAATGGCCTTTTCTTGTTCCAGATTTTGGTGGAATTGCTTTCAATTTCTCTCCATTTATTTTGATGTTGACTATAGGCTTGATGTAAATTGTCTTTTTATGTATAGTTGTGTCACTTGTATCAGTGATTGCTGCAAGACATTTATCATGAAGGAGCATTGGGGTTGTCGATGGCTTTTTCAGCATCTAATGAGATGATCATTTGTTTTTTTTAATTTCTTCAGATTGTTTATATGGAGAATTACATTGACAGACCCCAATATATTGAAACATACCTGCATTTCTGGTAATAAGCCTACTTCAACATGGTGGATGATTTTTTTTTGTGTTGTTGGATCCGTTTTCAAACATGTTAACCTTTTATTGAGTGTTTTTGCATCAACGTTCATGAGAGAAATTTGAGGATTATTGACATTAGCTCTTCTTTGAAATTCCTGTAGAGTTCTGTGCTAAAACCATCGGGTTTTGGACTTTTTTTGCTTGGGAGACTTTTAATGATTGTTTCTATTTCCTTATGGATTAAAATCTATTTAAATTGTTTATCTCATCTTATTTCACTTTGGTAAATGGTATCTATTGAGAAATTTTCCATTTCTTTTAGGATTTCCAATTTTGTTGAGTACAGGTTTTTGAAGTATGACTTAACAATTCTTTGGATTTCCTTGGTGTCTGTTGTTATAGTCCCTTTTTTTTTCAGATTTTGTTAATCTGGGGATTCTCTCTCTGTCTTTGTTTTTTTTTTTTGTTTTTTTTTTGTTTTTGTTTTTTCGAGACAGGGTTTCTCTGTGTAGCTTTGTGCCTTTCCTGGGACTCACTTGGTAGCCCAGGCTGGCCTCGAACTCACAGAGATCGGCCTGGCTCTGCCTCCCGAGTGCTGGGATTAAAGGCGTGCGCCACCACCGCCCGGCTCTCTCTCTGTCTTTTAGTTATTTTGCATAAGGGTTTGTCTATCTTGTTGATTTTTCTTAAAGAATCAACTTTTTTTCGTTGATTCTTTATATTGTCTCTTTGTTTCTATTTTATTTATTTTAGCTTTCTGTTTAATTATTTCCTGGCATCTACTCTTCTTGAGTGTATTGGTATCTCTTTGTTCTAGAACTTTCAGGAATGCTGTTAAGTGGCTAGTATGAGACCTCTCCAAATTCATTATGGAGGCACTTAGTGCTATGCATTTTCCTTTTAGCACTGCTTTCATTCTGTCCCATAATTTGGGGTATGTTATGCTTTCATTTTCATTGAATTCTAGAAATTCTATTATTTTTTTCTTCTTTTCTCCCTTGATCCAGTAGTCATTCAAATACAGTTGTTCAATTTCCAGCAGTTTACAGGCTTTTTGTTGTTTCTGTTGTTGAAATTCAGCTTTAATACTCAGTAATCTCTTGGTATACTGGGGCTTATTTTCTTGTGCCTACTGTGACTTTCTTTGTGACTGGGTATGTGGTCAGTTTTGGAGACAGTTCTGTGAGGTGATGAGAAGAAAGAATATTCCTTTGTGTTTCGGCAAAATGTTCTGCAGGTATCTGTTAGGTCTATTTGGTTCATAGTGTCTTTTAGTTCTAGTTTTTCCTAGTTTAGTTTTCAACAAAATGATCTGACCATTGGTGAGAGTGAGATATAGTCTCCCACTATGCATGTATTGGGTTTGAAGTGTGATTTTTGTTTTAGTAATGTTTCTCTTACAAATGTGGATACCCTTGCAATTGGGACATAGATATTAAGAAATGCCATCTTGGTGGATTTTTTTTTCTTTGATGAGTATGAACTGTCCTTTCCTAGCTCTTTAATTTGGGTTTGAAGCCCATTTTGTTAGATATTAGAATAGCTGTACCAGCTTGCTTTTTTGAGTCCATTTGGCTGGAAAACCTTTTCCAACTTTTTATTCTTGGTAATATCTATGTTTGATGTTTGGGTGTGCTTCTTATATTCAGCAGAAGGATGGATCCTGTTTTTGCATTCATTCTGTTAGCTTGTGTCTTTTTATTGGGGAATTGAGTCTATTGATATTGAGAATAATTAATGACCAATGATTATTAATTCCTGGTATTTAGTTGTTGTTGTTGTTGGTGGTGGTGGTGGTGGTTGTGTGTGTGTGTGTGTGTGTGTGTGTGTGTGTGTGTGTGTGTTTTCTTTCTTTTTGTTTGCCTAGTGTGAGACTATTTTCTGTGTTTTTATGGGTGTAGTTAACTTCCTTGGGTTGGAGATTGGTTTCTATTATCTTCTGTAGGACTGGATTTGTAAAAACATGGAATGCTTCATGAATTTGCATGTCATCTTTGTGCAGGGGCCTTGCTAATTTTCTCTTGTGTGTCCAGTTTTAGTACATGGACTGACAATGTGAGCACCTGCCATCTAATTTGTAAGACTAATATCTGCTGATTATACAGAAAGAGTAATGGATAATTGTGCTAGATTTTTTATGTCAAATTAATATAAGCTAGAGTTATCAAAAGAGGGGAACCCCAATTGGGGTAATGCCTGCATAATACTGGGCTGTAGGCAAGCATGTAAGACATTTTCTTAATTAGTGATTAATGAAGGAGGACCTAGCTTATTACTGGTGGTGCCATCCTTGGGCTGGTGGTCCTTGGTTATATAAGAAAGCAAAATGAGCAAATTGTGCAGAGAAAGCCATTTATCAGTCCTCCTCCATGGCTTCTGTATCATCTCCTGCCTCGTGGTTCCTATCCCATTTTAGTTGCTTTCCTAGCTTCCTTCAATGATAGACTACAATGCGGAAGTGTAAGCTGTTGTATAATATTTTGTTTGTATTCTGACAAATAAAGCTAGCCTGGAGATCCGAGGTTGGAGCTAGCCACTAGTTAACCATAGAGGTCAGGCAGTGGTGGCTCACACCTTTAATCCCAGCACAGGAGGAGGAGACAGGAATATAAGGCAGGTGGAGACAGATTCTCAGCTCCCCCCTTTGGTCTGAAGACTCTCACAGGTAAGAAGTTTCTAGTGGCTGCTGCTCTGCTTCTCTGATCTTTCAGCTTTCACCCTCAATATCTGACTCCAGGTTTTTATTGTTAAGACTAATTAGGATTACACTTCATCTGGCACCCAAATGCTTAGCAAGAATTTCCACATAAAGCTTGAAAAAGCTTTAGAAGGATTCTTTATTTTTTTAAACAGACTCAAATTTGGGTTCTTGTTAACTGCTTATTCTTGCGTAGGCTTTGTTTGCTGGCAGCAAGCAGAGTCACAACTCCTTTGACAGACAGCTTCCTGACTCAGTGCTAGCAGCAAAAACCATATGGCTCTTTTAAGAAGCCCTGCTACCAAACACTTAAATGGAGTTTATGAGCAACATGGACTCAGAAGTGCCCCAGAGCTGGGGCAGTAAGCATGGCTCTCGCCAATGCCTCTGCCATGAAGCTGGGCTCTTAGGAAACCAGACAGGGCAGAGCCAATCATCAGGGCAGAAGTTGCTGTCTTATCCACACTGATCAGCTGTTTAAAGGCTCATGTGCTCTTAAAAAAAATAGATATGCAATAAAGATAGATTCAGAAAAAAAAGCCACCTCTAAATGGTTTACAGTATGTTTGAAAAATATGCATAGGCTTAGGAGAGAGAAGAGAAAGGAGAGAAATAGTCATAGATTTAAAAAAAATGACTTAAAATAATAGTAAAGTCCTTAAGGGAATAGAGTAATAAAAATTATGATAAGCCACGTAAAGATGAAAAACACAGTCTGGACTCTATATTTTATACTGTTATCTTTTGAATTTTTGATTGTTAATAGTCAAATAATAAGTGCTGAGAGACATTTGATTGTGAAAGCTACTGAATTAAACCATCCTATATATTTTAAAAATATCTTGACTTCAAAATTTAAATCAAAAGATATGCTACTTTGGAAAAGAGATTCTGCTTTTATTTCCACAGGAAATGAAAGGCTCTGGATTTGTTCTGGGTTAAGAAAATTCAGATCAATGAAAATGCCCTGAAAAATCTCTGATAGGAACAGATGGCACAGATGATGATTTCAGAGAACCTCTGTTACAGTTTCTTCTTAGTTCTACATCCAGAAAGGCCTTTGTTTGTGTTCTGACAAATAAAGCTTGCCTGGAGATCAGAGGGTGGAGCTAGCCACTAGTTAACCAGAGGCCAGACAGTGTTGGCTCACACCTTTAATTCCAGTACTTGGAATGAGGAAGCAGAAAGATCAGAATGTCAAGGCCACCCTGGGCTACAGAAGATTTAACTGCTCTAAAAGAGAAACAGATCCTGTGGGTGGTGGCTCACACCTTTAATCTCAGCACCTGGGGGGCTCATGCCCTTGATCCCAGCATTTGGGAGGTTCACACTTTTGATCCCAGTACTTGGGAGGCTCACCCCTTTAATCCCAAAAGTAGGGTGGGTTGGAGACAGGACCTCACCCCATTTGTTCTAAGATTTTGTAGAGTTAAGAAGTTTCTAGTGGCTGCTACTCTGCTGCTCTGATCTTTCAGCTTTCATCATAATATCTGACTCCTGTTTTTTTATTTAATAATACTAAATAGGATCACACTTCAGTAAACCAAATAAATCTTTTCTTTCTCTACTTGCTTTTGGTCGTGGTCATAGGAATAGAAAACTTAACTACAACAATAACGAATAATATTTCCTTGTTTTTGAAGAATCCTAAGCACAATAATTCTTAATACAAACACCCAAGGCCAGGCTTGGTGGTGCATTCCTATAATTTCAGCATGGGGAAACAGAAGCAATGGATTACCACAACTTCAATGCCAGCATGGGTTACATGGGAAGTCCCTGTTTCAATGGTGGAAATGAAAGCAAATTAAGAAAACAAATATAAACAAACAACTACATTGTACTTAATTTTCACACTGCATAATCCTTATATTTGGCCCAGTTTATGCATTTGTCTTGAGCAATTTCTTTTTTATATGAAATGGTATGGTGGTTTATGGGGTGCATTCTTTAAATTTGGGGATGATATAGGACTGTTAATATGATTGAACTCCTTGATGGTAATATTATGGCTTTAAGAAACTTCAGTTCATCACTTGATTTAATTTTTTTTTCCTTTAAAATATTGTTTGGAAAGGGGAGTACTGTCTTTGTAGACAGTCTTTATCAGTTTTGTTGAAGATTCTGACTTCAAGTAAGATTGTGGGCTGGGGAGGTTCTTTCCATTTCATATTCTATTAAATTTATGTTTTCTCTATTGCCTTACATTAATTGCAGTGCAGCTGCTCTGTAAAATAAGGTCTTGGTCATAAGTCAAATTTTTATATATATGTTTTAAGTCTAATAATATATTGTGTAGAGAGTGCTAATTTGTTATCATTCTTCATAGATATTTATCAACTTCTGATTTTCAAAATACTCCCAAATGGTATATTTTTAAAATACCAAATAATAATATATTGCAAACCTGACAAAGTTCAGTGTATATGTGGAAAATGTTTTAGCTTCTCAGCATTCACATGTTTCAAATTAACTAAATTTTCCTTATTAAAGATGATATAAAACTAGACCATGAAAGTACTTTAGGCTGTAGCAGGAAAACATGCTATTGTTCTGAACATTTTCTTTTCAAATCCCTTAAAGTGAATTGTTTTGCTACAAAAATATGGAGAACATCTTCCTAATAGCATCAATATCTTATTCTGGCATGCTAATGAAGTATTTATTTTAGTGTTTTTTAGTAATCTTATCTTGGTAATGATTTATCTTAAATTAATATTCTTTCAAAACCTATTAATTTTGTTAATTTATGCATATATTAATAATGAAAGTAGTAATGATTTACATGGTTAACATATTTATGCAGAGGGCAAAATTATGGATCCTTCTCAGTTTCAACATATGAATTTATAATTTCTTCCTATAGTTTTGTGTAATGACTTTTATATATGAGGGAAAAATCTATTTCAAACTATCAATAAACTACTGCTGCTTTGATCATTTAGACATATGTAGATAATGCATCTCAGATTGTTTGAATGGTTGTTCTACATTCAGTGGCCAGGGTAACTGAAGAGGGACAGGAATTACATGGAAGGACAGCAAAAAGGTGTCATAGAATATTATTTTAAGATGTGTTACATTATTTGTGCTGTGGAACAGTTGTTTAATGATGTAAAGATGTGTTGCATTCTTTTATGTTGCTGTTTAACTCTGTGAGGCTGTGTTACTGTGCCTGTCTAAAACACCTGATGGTCTAACAAAGAGCCCAAAGGCCAATATCGAGGTAGGATAGGTAGAGATGGCAGTCAGAGAGAATAAATAGGAAAGAAGGAAGAAAGAGCAAGAGAGCAAGGAGAGGAGGTTATCAGGGGCCAGCCATCTAACTACACAACCAGCCATGGAGTAAGAGTAAAAGTAAGATTTACAGAAGTTAGAGAAAGGTAAAATCCCAGTGGCAAAAAGGTAGATGGGACAATAAAAGTTAAGAAAAGCTGGGTAGCAACAAGCCAAGCTAAGGATGAGCATTTATAATTAAGAATAAGCCTCATGTGTGTAGTGGTATTTGCCCTGCCCATGTCCTTGGGCTATAGGACCCAAAGTAGTTGGTACTTCTTGCCCTTCTAAGTGACCTCTTAAAAGGAAAGGGAGAAGGGTCATGAGTCTCTTCTCCCTGCTTCCTGCTTCCTGGTCTGATTGATTCACCAGATAGATTCACTCCCAGTCAGAACAGAGGATTGTGCTGGCTCTGCAGCTGGGATCCCACTGTCTCTGATCCCAGGGGCAGGTGGTGAATAGAGGAAGAACAAAATGGCACAGGCTCTGGGAGGTTGTAAGCAATCTCATTTATTAAACAAAGGACTGAGGTATTTATGTGCGTAGTTTTTGGCAGGCTCTGCTTCCAGCTGCTGTGGTATTTCCTGGTTGGCTCTGGGTCTTACATTGCAGTTGTCATCTTGGGGGTCCTGGTTTCAGGCTCCTCTAGGTCAGGATACTACTGCGCATGTCAGAGCTCTCTGCTTAAGGCATGGCCCTGTGATTTCAGCCTTACCTGCTTCAGAGGATGACTTCAGCTCTTTACTAGGTTCTGTGTTCGTGAGTGTATTTCCTCAATTTATGTCCTAATAAATGCCTATTACCCATTTAATAGACTTACATGGATTGATCTTAATTGAACTAATGCTGTTAGTTAAACAGCAACATGTGTATATTTATTAATATAATAAGTTAATATCTTAATATAAAATAGTGTATATTTATTTGGGAGCTGGATGGCAGGACCCTCAAAGAGTAAAGGGCCCCCCAAAAGACTAAAGAACAAAAATGGTTAAAACAACCAACAACAGAAAGGACTAGATTAATGATATGAAAGAAAGACAGAATCTTAAGTGAGTCAAAAGAGCATGTTTAACACAAGTGAGCATGGCCAATGCAAGTGAGCATTTCCACCATAAGTGAACATGGGCAAGGCATGTGATCATGACCAAGGCAAGTGAGGATGATCAAGGCAAATGGGTGCTCACCTCACTTGCAGGCCTTTCTTCCTTTGCTGATTTCTTCCAGGATAGACAGATTTGCTAGGATCCAATTGATGAAACTATAACTATGACATTTAAATATAAATAATTGAAATTTCACTTAAGTAAATTGTCATTATAATAAAGTCATTTCCCACACTTTTGGCTAAATTTACTTTTCACTTGTATTTACACGCTAACTGTTGATATGAATTGGATAAAACTTATATGAATAAATACATATTTACATGCACAAATTTTTACATGTAAGCATTGTTTGAGTAAACAGCAATTAATGAGACCATAAAGTATTTTGACCATTTATAATAAAGATGCTAAATTAAAAAAATACACTTTAAATATAACCCACAACTATAATGGAAGTGTTTTGGAAGTGCATCCATTGGGACTGAGCTCCAAGACTCTATATTTTAATTGATTGTAGGTTTATGAGGTGGTCTCTATCTAAGCAAAGAAGGTTTTATTTGATGATGGGGATGGAGTATACTTACCTGTGGGTATAAGAACAAATGTTTAGATATTGCTGGTTCAATAAATTGTAGTTATAAATTTTCTTGTGATATCCATGAGTTCATTTCACAGGGTAGACAACTAGCTGTCAGCAATAGGCACGATATCTCTCTTGTTGAGTATGTCTATGACACATATACCTTGTTTGTAACCAAGAGCTTTCTAATTGTCCAACATATTTATGGCATCCTGGAAGCACTAACATTTTCATTTATTAATGATCAGTTAATTTCTTCTTTGATTATATGTATGATTAAAACTACATGAACTAAGTGATTATTCATATGAGACAAAACAATACTCAGTTTTATTTTGTGTTCATAGTTTTGCTTATTCATTTCTTTGTTTTTTTTTTTCCTATGCTAGGATTAAATGGAAGGCCTTTCACATGCTAAATAAATATTCTACCATTGAGCTAAATTACATTAGAGTTTAGTTTAAAACTCCAAGCTAAACAACTGTAGCTTATGGGATCTTTATCCTCCTACTCGGTGCTCTCATCCAGCCTTGATTTGAGAGGGTTTATGCCTAGTCTTATTGTATCTTGTTATTCCATGTTCAGTTGATATTAGTGGGAGGCCTGCTCTATTCTCAAGAAAAATTTGACTTCCTTTTTTACAAAATGTTTTTATGTTAGCATTGATAATGATAACTAATAACAAACAGGTTATTAGATGTAACAAGTAAAGTTAGATATATTGGATAGAACAAGTAAAGTTCAATATTGCAAAGTTATAACTATATGTTGGCCTTCTTTCTGATAATTTCTATTGTTTCATGCTATAATTTTTCTAAACTTTACAAATCAGTATTTTGGTGAAAATGCAGTACCAGTTTTAAAATGGAAACAGTAACTTAACCAAATCTGAAACAAATAGGCATACATATCTACAATGAATGATTATTTCTTAGTCTTAAAATACAATATATTTAAAAATCAGCTTAACAAACATATTAATTGTGCCAACAAGTTGCTGAGTTTATTCTGACAATAACAGCATGGATATTTATTTGTAAATCAGTATTTTTGAGAGATACCATCAGGCTTGTAATGAACTCATGGGTATAAAAGACCCTCCTGTAGAATGAAGACCTCTAAATCCACTGAGCAAAGCTTATATATTTACTGGGACCAAAGCAGCATGCAAAGCACCTACATGGGTCTGCACCAGGTCCTTGCATATATATTGCAGTTTCCAGTTCAGTTATTTTTATGAGAATCCTGAGTGCATAAATGAGTGAGTCTCTGATTCTTATGCCTTCTCTGTGGCTCTTTTCCTTCTGTTGGTTTGTCTTGTCCAACTTAGATGTAATGGTTTTTATTTTGCATTATTATATTTTATTTTTTTATGTTTTGTTTTTATCTCTTAGAAGTCTGTTCTTGTCCAATGAGTGACAAAAAGGGAGTGGATCCAGATGGGAGTGGAGATGAAGAGGCACTGAGAGAAGTAGAGGGAAGGGAAATTGTAATTGGGATATATTGTATAAGAAAGTAATCTATTTTTAAATAAAATGGGGAAAAGAAACAAAATTAGCATAAACAAAGCCTAAGGTTTGAGAGAGAGAGAGAGAGAGAGAGAGAGAGAGAGAGAGAGAGAGAGAGAGAGAGAGAGAGAGAGATCTTCCTGGTTTCAAGGTAAGAGGCCTAGACAGTTGGCTCAGCAGTCAATGGTGCTTCCTACTCTTGAAAAGAATCCCAGATCACTCCCCAGCTCACATATTGGGGAGGTCACAGCAGCCTGTAGTTCAGCTCCAAGCCATTGGATACCAACTGCACATAGAAATACAAACATATACAAAAATAAGAATAAATAAAATAAAATATAATATGAGCTTTTCCAGTATAAATTTGACTGTTTGTATAGTTCATATTCACAAAAAAAGTGTTTTCACAAATAGTATGTTAATAATTGTGTTAATAATAAAGAGTTTTCAAACTTTTTATTCCATTACTTTGTTGTCATTTTGTTTATTATAATTGGCACTGTTATTAATGCTCTGTATAAAAGAGATAATTCATGTAAGTATAGTATTTCCACTGTGTTTAAACTTTTTTATTTTGTTTAGCATGTTACTGCTTCTTACATGCCACATGAATATATTATAGAGATTCAGCTGTATATTAAAGCTATATACTTTGAACGGCCAAGGGTCTGTCAAAAGGCAAGCAATTTATTATGGAATATTTGGTGTTATCCAGTTTTTAATATTTCAGCTGTCTTCTGCTGTGAAATTCTTGTGTGCCCAAATACTATAGACCATTTAGCAAACAGCTAAGCTTCTCAGACACTGTTCCACTAGGTACTAAGTCCCCTGCTGAGTCTAGGAGACTAGCAGGCTCCTAGATACATAGCTTTGTTTCTTGTGAAAATGAAGCTCCTACCATCCCCTTCCTCCCTACCGAGGGGCTTGGCAGAGAGATTGACTAAGGACAATAGGATGTTTTACATATCGAGGTGCAGTAAGGACTGGAGCAGAATTCCAGAGGCAGACACAATATCTCATGGCCAGAGAGGGGAGGAAAAGTGAAGGGTAAGGCAGGAACAGAGGACACAGAACTGTGTGGCCAGAGAGAAGAGAGGAAGACAGAGGTTCTGTAGAGGGTAAAGGAGATCTCTTGTAGAGTTTATCAGGGCCAGGGTTAAGGAGCCAGGAAGGATATAGATGGAGGACCAAGAAACAGAGGACAAAGTTCAGGTCAAAAGCATAGGCACTTACTAAAACTATGAGGACAGGAAAACTGGACACAAAGAGGAGCTGAGTGTGAGGACAGAGCTGAAACTGTGTAGATAGAATTGACTAAGAAGAATAAAGTGAATGGACTAGAGAACTCAGTGTGCTTAGATTCAATTGATATCCCTCAGATTAGTGTCCTTAGCCGCTTCTAGCATCTGTTCTGGACCCTGATAGAAATCTCCTCAAGGCAGGCACTTGTTGGAATTCATTAGCTACTAGAATTTATTTAAGCTTTTATGAAAAGGAGCAGATAATTTGTGGTCCTTAGGACTGAATGCAGTAACTCTTCATTTTGCAGTTGACAGGAAGCCTAATATAAACTGTCTTATATCTGTCTTTTCTGTTTAAAAATATTTTTCCTTCTCTCTTGGGAAAGCATTTAAGAATTTAGTAGACAAACAAGGAATACATAGTGCTCTTTCTCATAATTTTCAAGGTGGTTTTTACAAATTTATAAGCCTTCATAAAATGAATTAAAATTTCAGGATTTCCACAGCACTGCCAACATTTAACCTCCCCTGTAAAGTTTCTGTTGCTTATGTAGGTGATTTTAATTTTAACAATCTCTCGGATTCCTAAGGTTGCTTTGTAAGGTCTTTTGGATGTTATGCTGGTTGAGTTTATTTTGTTTTAATTTTGATGGACTTTTTCTTTTCTCTTTTATCATTAATGTGTTTGCCTTTCCTAATCTGTCTTTGTTTGGTCAGTTTCTTAAACATGTTCTTTCACATTTCCATACTTTTAGGAGTTTTTTTTTTTTCATAGTAATACTGCAATTCCCTTTTATTCAGGATGAATTTATCATATTTTTGCAACATTAGTTGAAATATATTCCTTATCTTTCTGAATTCCTTTGGTCTATTTGTAAAAAAAATACACATATATCTAAGTAACAACAGTTAATGGAAAAAGAGGCCACATATTTGAAATGGAGCAAGTCAGGGAACATGGAACAGTTGGAAAAAAGAAAATGAAGGAGGGTGATGCAGTTATATTATAATCTCAAAAAAAAAAATCGTGACTATTAGGTCATGATGATAACAGTTTGTATGAATATATCCTGAATGTTATGCTGTTGATTTTAGCTTGTCTTTAAGACAGTTGTTGTTATACCCTTCTAAAGTATTGTTTTACATGGTAACATTCAAATTTAGGTGGTAGCACTGTAGTTAATGCAACTTTGTGTTTCTCATCATCCTTTTCCTCCTCTCTATTATGACTCTTTCTCCATGTATTATATATACGTATGTGAGAGCATAGTAAGATATGTATATATATGAGTCTCAATAAAATGTGATTATCTGTTACTTTGTGTTTTCACATTGATTTCACAACTATATTACCTACTAAGGGCGTGTGCTACCTGAGTTCTTGTTTACTTAAAATGGCTGGCCTTTCCCCTGATCTCAAGGCAAGCTTTTTTTTACTAACATACAAATAAAATATCACCACATTTCCCCTTTTTTTGTCTAATAAAAATAAAAAAGTTATAACTAATATAAGAAAAACTATATGCAATAAGTATAATAACTGTATACAATATATATATAAACAATAAATATATCAACAATGTCTAGTCCATTTGCATTGACAAATTAAGAGATAATATTCCATTATCTATCCTATTTTGGTGAGTCCAAAATGTACCTAATTTACTTTCTATTCTATCTTCTATTACCAACAGAAAACTATCTTATAACGTCTTTCAAACTTACACACCTTACACCTTCTTAGTGAGTTTCTTTCCTGAATTTCTTAACAAGGAAAATTGTTACTTCAACTATCTAATCTTCAACTCCCTCAGAGACCCGAGATGGAAACAATATTACCTAGTAAAACAGGAAAGGCAAACAAGTGACTTCCAAAAAAATGTGAGTTGACAGAAACAGCCAGTTGCCTGGACAGTAACCCAAGGTTTCTCTGCATCATCTTCGGCTTATGGGCTTAGCGTATCTAACAGACTCATTTGTGGAGTAGGATGTACACAAAGCCCATAGCTCGACCTCATTCTGTGGGAGTGTTCCATGTACCAGATAAATTTGAATTCTGCCAGTGTCCTGTCATGATTCAGGATTTTAAATTCTGGAAATTGCTGATGTTATTAGAATCTGGCTGATCATTCTTCTTAGTTTGTTGGTGGCTTCATCTTAGCATCCCATTCTTCTTGGCTTATGATTGGCTTCATCTCCTTATTAAATGCCAGTTTACCATTGAGAGGTGAGACTCAGTCAGCCTAGTTACTCCTATAAGAATAGCTGCTCTAGCTACTGTTCTGCTACACACCAGAAGCTATAGGTCCACTGCCTACTCAGCTGCCTTTGAAGAAAGAGGCACTGTACCTTTTCAGGATTGCAAAGCCACTTCAGCGATGGTGCCATATCATCCTAGCCTCAGAGGACACCTGTTGCCAAAGCTGCAACCACACTTGTCTTGGCAAGGATTGGTAGTCCTTTGCTTTGTGTCCTGTTTGTCCATTTTGGACAGTATACTGTCAGCAGTGGATGCACTTTGTTGCCCAGTGGCTAACATTTGCCACAACAAAGGTTAACTCCATATGCATTTTCTTCAATGCCCATATCTTCTCTGAAGTAGATTGGTGCCACCTGGAGCAGACATGTCTCATAGTCCTAAAAAGAAAATCTTTGTTACTAAAACATTTTAAATGACATATTCTATAGATCACTGAAGGGTTTGAAGATGACCTATCCATCTAAAGCATATCTCTGCTTGAAAACATACCTAATATGACTACAAGTTTGATTGTAATGCCTAACTACTAACTTTCATTTTTTATATCCTAATAGTTGGTAATAATAACATTCAAGGATTAGCAAACTGCATTGTTAAATGAACTATATAGGTACAATATCCTGAACAAGATTAGAAATCATCCTAAACAACGACAGTACCTATAACTCATTAAACAACTAAAAGACACCCACCTCACCTCTTAGGAATGTGGGTATCGTGTTCTTAAAATTACTTCCTGTTGTTTGGGGGTGAAGATATCTTTAGGGGATCCTGAAAAGAAAAATTTTGGTTTAATAGTCGAGTCCTGGAAAAGGTAGCTGTATCATTTGTTGTCCAGTCTCTGCATAAGGCAAAAATGCAAGGCTTGTTTCAAGTCCTTTCTTGAATAGTCTGTGAATCTGGATCATCTCAGCTAGCCATCTTGTAATTGTTCTGAGCAGTTTGTTGTTCAAAGTTGATCTTTGGATTTCTTCAGATGTCTCATTTGTCCAATGTTCTTCAGATTCCTTAGCCTTCATTCTGCTGAAAGACAAAAACAAAAACTCTTCCCCAAGCCTAACTTTGGGGAGGTTCCCTTTTAGCAAGTTATATCTGATTAAAAGAAACACATTTGTTAGTGGTGTAAATTAGTTTAAAATGAATAGTCATGGAGGTTGATGAAATATCACCTCTTCTAATTAAGAGGTCTCTCTTGTTCAAATCAAACATTTATCAAATTTCATGGTATCCACTGCTTATCTTCTTCTGTAGAAACAAAACCATACAAATCCTAGTACTAACATTTATTTTTATTTATATTTTCTTCAACCTGTGTGTATATATATATATATATATATATATATATATATATATATATATATACACATACATTCATTTAACTTCTTCGGTGTATTTCATTTTTTAGTTTATAATTTAGTAATTTAATATATAGTCAATTATTTATGTGTATTTACAGTTCCTATAAAGATGTTTATGCTATTTCATTTAATAAAATTTTTAAATCAGTATTTTGCATAAACAAAATAGTAATTGTTTTCCCCAAAAGAAGAATAAAAATGAAAACTGTAGGAACTCAATTAAAGAAAGAGATCTTATTGCAAAATTAAATGTTAGATTTCACTATTCCTAAAATAATGAATGTTATTTATAATCTATGATAATTAAAAAAGTGGACAGAAATCAATTTGGTCTTCACTAGATTGCACTAACAATGCCATATAACATTAATAACATAATTTACAAGATAAGATGTTAGATATTTTGTTATCAAGAAAGAAACTCACTATTTTAAAGTTGCATATTAACTCATGATATCATGGATGATGTATGTGCAAACACATAAGTTAATTGGAATTACCATAAAAGAGAAATGACTAGAAAAAATGATCAAGTCTTAATATTAATATAAATTCATGTATGAACAAGGATTCAATGTCTGGATTGGAGATATGGCTCAATGGCTATGAACACTGGCTTCTCTACTAGAGGACCAGAGTTCCATTCCCAGGACACAGGGCAGTTTACAGATATCTGTAACTCCAGTTCCAGGCAATCCCATGCCCTTTCTAGTTTCTGTGGGTACCAGGAGTGTACATGGTACAAAGGCATGCATCAAAGTGAAGCATTCATACAAATAAAAATAAGGTCTTTAAAAAAAAAAAATGGAAACAAGGTATTCATTCACAAGAAGGGAACAAACCTAGATGTGCTACAAAGAATCAGTGGTCATCCAAACCATGCAGCCTGGTTTGCAGTGTAGCCTAAGATGAGAATATCATGACTTTGGCCAAGTTCTGTCCTGTGGTTCAAGCTTTGCAGAGTGCTTTACAGAGACAATGTTAATTGGGAGCATGAATTTTAAAATGCTATTTCCAAATTGAAATTGTTAAAGTGACTGTAGTTCATGACTTTTGGTTGTTCCTGTTGCTGATGAAAAAAAAAAAAAGTATGTGCTTGACATGGCATGTGTATGAGGAGAGAAAACAACATTTTATTTACAATATAAAATTATTTATTTCATAATTCATGTATGCTATTGGGAAGTGGTTTTCTTGCTCTGCTTTTTATTTTATTTATTTATTTATTTATTTATTTATTTATTTATTTATTTATTTATTTATTTATTTATTGGTTTTTCGAGACAGGGTTTCTCTGTGTAGCTTTGCGCCTCTCCTGGAACTCACTTGGTAGCCCAGGCTGGCCTCGAACTCACAGAGATCCACCTGGCTCTGCCTCCCGAGTGCTGGGATTAAAGGCGTGTGCCACCACCGTCTTGCTCTGCTTTTATGTGGTTCCAGAGATTGAACTCAAGCAGTCAGGCTTGCAAAGCTAGGGCCTTCTCTACCCACCTGCCCAGCTCACTGGCCCTTATTTATGTTTAGAACATCTTAGTGATACCATGGAATTCGATTTCATGCCACTGATGAATTTATTGAAGGATAAATTTTAAATATCTTTCAGATTATCAAACTAAAATATCATAGTTTTATATACTCTACATTTTGAATACCATGGCATCTGCATTGCTTCTAAATATGAAGATTAAATTTCTGAACTTTGTTGTAAAGGAAACATCAATACAAATAGCAATAGTTGATTATGTAGCTCAGAGATTTCACTATACTCTGGAAATAAGAAACAGAATAGATAAAATATTATGTATTAAATGTAGAAAGTGCATCCATAAAATAACAGAAATATTTCACAGAGTTTTTTGTTAAGTAATAAGGTATTGAATTACCCATGACAGAATGTATTGCTTTTTCTAGATTCACAAACAACTAGGTTTCTGTTCAAGATCAAGTCTTCCTCTGAGCTATATAGAAGTAAGTAGCCTTAAGTGGCTTGACTCATAGTCCCCAATCTTTTTATTTGGAACTACAACAAAATGTTTTAGGTATCTGTAACTTACAGATCATATGAAGGCGTAAGAAATTTGAGTGCAGAATTACTCTGTGTGCAAAAAATAAGTTGGCAAGCCAGGCAGGGAAGGATGAATGCTTGGAAGGATGGAAAGGAAGGAAGAAATGATTATCTACATTGTAATCTTAAAATTAATAGAAAATTACAGAAAAAACCCATGTACATTACTTAAATAGATGCACACACCATGAATCCCAGCACTTAGGTTGCAAAGGCAGGCCAAACCATGGGAGTTAAAATTCAACTTGTTTTATCTATTTCCAGGCCAGCCAGGGCTACACAGTGAAACCTTTTCTCAAAAAGAAAATAAAACAACAACAGCAACCAAAGAATGAAGAAAAATATTGTATTTTTGTTAACATAAAGTTATTTTAAATTTTCTTCTGTGATTATGAATTTTGTAAATGTAACAGATTAATTTCCAGGAAGCAGTATAAGTTTTCTTTGACAAGTGAGAAGTCACTTCATAAATTTTGAGTACATATTCAATCTAACATCTTAAATTGCCTGACAAAATTGTCAAACACGTCTAACCATTCCATGTGAATGATAATTATAAGTTTGTGTGTTCTAAGCTATTACACATAATGAATGAGCAAAGACATGTACTACAGGTAAACTATTCTTTTAAAATGGAAATATAGAGCTTACAAAATAAAAACAATAGCAAAATCTTTATAAACAGATGCTATTTATACTTCATTTTGTTTTCAATGGTTACATTTATTTCTAATGTAAACACTTGTCAAGTTTTTGATGAGCATTTTATTTGTTTTTATTTTTATAATATGAGCTTTTGAGAAATTTTGAAAATCGTAGGACAGAGAGTAATAAGAAAAAAATGATTACTAGATGCCGAAGAAATATATAATCATAATTAGGGCTGCATATTTTGACATTATTTCATTGCTTTTATTCCTGAGATTGATTATTTCTTCCCATTAAATCTGTTAGGGCATTATTCCTTCATGTCTTTCTAGATTTCAAGGGTTTCATTAGATAATTAATATGAGATCTCTCAAGTTTTCAATACAAGAAATTAGTGCTGTGAACTTGCCTCTGAAAACTGCTGTCATTGTGTCCCACAAGTTTGGATATGCTGTGTTTTCAATTTCATTCAATTAAAAAAAAAGTAAAAGTTTTAAATTTAAAATTGACTCAACTTTTGTTAAGTAGTAAGTAGTTCAGCTTCCATGAACTTGTATACTTTCTGCTGTTTCTGTTGTTGATACCCAGCTTTAAACTTCTGTGGTCAAGTAGGATGCATGGTGTCGTTCCAATTTTCATATATCTGTTGATACTTTGTTTCCTAATATATGGGTAATTTTGGAGAAAATTTCATGGTCTTCTAAGAATAAAAAATGTCCTTCAGTATTTTGGTGGAGTCTTCTGTGGATATATGTGTATTACTTTACTACAGCATTTCTCTGTTTAGTTTTTGTCTGGATGACCTGTCTATAAGTGAGTGTGGGGTATTAAAGTCATCTGGCATCATTGTCTTAAGGTCAATACGTGATTTTAGCTGCAGTACTATTTCTTTCATACAGTTGGTTGTCCTTGTGTCTGGTGTATGAATGCTTAGAATTATAATATCCTCTAGGTAGATTTTTTTTAAATGAATATGCATACATTCTCTTGGACTTTGATGTTATCTCTTAGAAGTGGATGTTAATGCTTCAGATTTGCATATATTGCTTCATTTAAAATAAGCACAGAAATTAGGTACCTTGTAAAGGATGAGGTGGAAAGACATTATCTTCCATAGAAAGGATAAGAAAATACAGTGTTCTAAAGAGATAAATGGAAAATTAGAGAAGGGGGATTAAATAAAGAAGGAATGTCATGGCAGGAAACATGGGGGAATGGCTCCTAACACTAAAGTGCTTTGGAAAGGCTGTATTGAAACCTACTATTGTAGAAGCTTGCCAAATTTTAATATTATATGTATGTTATATTATTATAGTATGCAATATGTACATATTAAAATGGGTGGAACATTGTCATAACTAGACATCTTATGTCACCAAGTAAAACCTCATTGAAATAATGGTTTAAATTTTCTTTAGTTGTTGGCCAAAGGAGTTCCCACCCCTAACCCTTTCAAACATCACAGGTAATTGGTTATTCCTCACAACCTGGCTATAAGACCTTATTGCTAAGTGGCCTTATATATTTACTTAGGTCATTGAACATGAAGAAATTGAGTTGTTATCCAAACAATACCCAAACATTACCCCTACTGACTAAATTTCATGAACTATAACATATTTTATTACTGTAGGATGGTAGATTACTCCTAGTAAAAGCATCTTTCAAACACAGCAGGGCTGATACAGATATTAACTCTCAGAGACTGTGACAGCATGCACAAGACCTGAATAATTTCAAAGCAGACAAAATCTTAGCACTGAGAATTCAGAAGAGGACACAAAATCCCATTCTTAATCAACTAACTCTTTGCAATTGATTCCTATAAGAAAGAAAAAAGTAGTTTTCTTCAATGGAATGTCACTGGGTATGTCAACCATACTCCAGAACACTCATGCCAAGAAATAGTTAGCCATACGAAGTAGACTATTTTAGTTGTTGATAACATTTTGTTTTGGTAATTTTGTGTCTTATAGCAATTGTTTTTGCTGTTGTTTGTTTGATATGACTTTGAGTTTTAGATTTTTTTTTTGTTGTTTTGGGGCATCTGAGAGAGACAGAGAAACAGAAAGAGACAGAGAAAGGACTTCAAGGTAGCTGGGCATGGAGGTTGGTAGGATTTGACATTAGTTAGGAAAGGGGAAAGAATATCATAAATAACATTGCATGAAAATAATTTAATTACAAAAAAGCATATAAGCAAAACCAAAACAAATAATAAATTATAAACCAAGAACATTTTTATGTTTGAGATAGTCTTACTGTGTAGTTAACACTCGACTGTAGCTTATTAGGCAGTAAACTTTGTCTTCCATCTAATAATTCCATTGCTTCAGTCCCTCAAATACTGATAACGATAGACATGAGCTACCATGGCTAGCTATCTGAAAGTTATAATGTAGCATCTTTTAGATGTTTTCTGAAATATTTACAAACCCAAATGAAATCCCAACATTGATTTTTTTAAGTGTTGTTGATATTCTACTGACAGAAAATTATGTATCAAAAGAAATTCATTAAATAAAGTCTTGTCAAGCATGGAGCATAGGTTTATCACTCATCAATATTCCCCTTTTTTGACAATTAATTGCACATGAATGTGTATGTGTTCCATATCTAGAAGTAAAATCTGAGTGTGTGCCATCCACACAGTATCAAATTAATTTCAAATAGTGTTATATGCTGAGTTTTCTCAAGGTATTAAAAGCTTCTTTGAGCTAACTAATGGATTATTTGTTATTATATATTAGGTATCAAAATACAGTCAGAATAATATATAAAAACATCTGTGTAATAATATCTTATATTATAATATAATATATTAAAGATATAATATATAATAGTACAATAGCATTGGATGTTATATTATTAAATAGACTAGCATGTGTCTCATTTTTTTTAACTTGGAGCCACAATATACAAAATATTTGGGTATAAAATTATATACCTGGTTCTGTCACAAAGATGACAAAATTTGTAAATAATAAATCAATTATATTTATAAATAAATATTTATTGTGGTCTCCTTCTTTCTACACAGAAAGATTTATTCCTCAAGTAACTCCCAAGGTTTGTTGTAGCTGTGTCTGGAAAGTAACCAAATGTGAACTATTATGGAAGAAAAATGGCAGTGCTTGGTTTCCTATCTAGAACTGAGAGAATGCAAGTATGTTTGGGACAACAAATGCCATCAACAGAACTGTTGAAGAAAACAGGCAGTAGTCATTGCCCACAGCACCAGTGCAGGAAAATGTTAAATGCAAAAATATTTTTAGAAATCTGAGATTAGAAAAGAGGCTAAATACTCTTTACAGTTCTTAAGCAAGCGGTCAATATCACTGCGATTTAATATTTTCAATGGCCTTATTGTCTTTGGCTAATAATGTTTCCCTCCAGATGTATACAATTTTTGGATTTTGCAATCTTTCTAGCCATTCTTCTTTACTGGTTATTTTTATTTAACCCTTTATATTTTATATGGTTTAGCATTTCCCAAAGTTTACTTGTAGCTGGACAAGGGAAAATCTGCCAAGAGAATTCCCAACCTCCCCTTCATCTAGTCCCTATGGTATGTCAGTAGCTTTATCATCATAGACCTGGTTAACAATGTATTGTGTTGCTCTGGCTGCCATGGATACCAATAGCTACACCTCAGACAGCATCATAGTATGTTTTAAGAGAAAAGCCAGCATACAAACATTTGATGACAGAGACTTGAGTTTCCTGTTCACATTGTGTCCACAGTCAGAGAGCGTTGAGGGAAGGATGCTGGCGCTCATTTTACTTTCTCCTGTCTATCCAGTATAAGCCACCAGCCAACAGGGTGGTGCTGCCCACATGAATATGGATTTTCCTTCCTCAGTCAAGACTCTCTGGAAACATCCATGCAAATATATCCAGGGGTGTGCTTCTATAGTGATTTTAAATCAAGTCAAATTGATAATAGATATAAATTTTAGAATTTCTATCAAAGTTTCAATATCTACCTACTTTACTTGGCACATAGTAGACAACCAATTATTTTGATGCACAGAGATCTTCTTTAATTATGTCAATGCCCTCAACTTGCATGTGCTTGCACGAGGCTCTACATAAAATATCAACATAATATTATTTACTTCAACCAGGACAAACAACTTTAAACCTCAAAAATAGCATAAATTCAGTGGGACTGAGCTGATATTTCATTCTTAGAATTATGAAAATGATAGTGTTATTACATATCACTGTATATCTATCTATTGATATATATATAATATGTATATATACACTTTTCTAGATGTTTTATATTTGAAGTACTAATTAAGATACTATACAACCATTAACATGAATTAGCTCCTTTAAAATTCTGAGATGGCTCAACATTCAATTAGTACAACAAATAATCATTAAAATGAAGGAAGCTCCTCTGTTTTACCTCATCATAAAATCAAAACTTCTATAGAATTTCAATTTAATTGCACTTTTCATATATGTAACAGATTGAATAATTTGCAAATAGTACTGGAAGCTTTGAGTATTTGTCATCTATAAAAATTCAAACTGAATTTAGTGACACGTGGGCACCGAAAACATCTTAGTAGAGAATTGTCCATGAATTTAAAAAAAAAAAAAAGAGTACAGAAAATATCCAAATGGCAAAGTCTAGGGAATGTTATACTAACAAGAGTTAGTACTGTAAAAGTCTTTCTGTTCCATAAATGGAAATGAGCAGGTGCTATTTGTTTTATTAACAACAGAAATCATAGTGACACAATCATGGGTAAATACAACTGTGAGAAAATCAGTAGTTGATGCCAGGTTCAGGATAGATATTTCTTACAGATATTCTCAGAATCCCACTGGGCGGTAATGTGCTTTAGTTTACAAGAAGGAATAAAAAGATTTCTGACTATGAGTGTTTATTGCTCTTCCTATGTACAATAGTTAAAGTATTATTACATATCACTGTATATGTAATAACATATACAGTTATTGTCTGTAAATAATTCATTTCTTTTTCTTGAGAGCAAATTTTCCCATCTTCAGTATCTTTAACATTCTCTCTATACATGATGTTCAAGTCTTTATTTCAGGCTTTTTTAAGATTATTCAACATCAAACCAAAATGTTAGAGTTTCTTTATTATGTTATACCATGAATATGATGACTGTTGCAGTCTAGCCTTAGTGCTTAAACACTATCTGTATATAGATGTGTTATTATGCCTTAAGAAAATAGTGATAAATATCTAAGTGATAATATTTATTTTGGCTTACAGGTTCAGTAATTCACATTCAAAATCAGCTGGATCCACTGCTTAGGGACTGTCTGAAGGTAGATTACCATAGAGTTAGAAGTATATATGTACTTCATGGAGGCCAGGAAAAAGAGAAAGGGAGATTTTAGGGAGCAGGATAAACATACAATTCAGAAACACATCATCACTCCCCTCCTTTAAAGAATGTCCCCCTTTCAGAATTCTACCACCTCTCAAAGTTTAATGACATCAGTGGATTAAAACATGTTTCCCCATGCTCTAACTCTTCTGGACACACTCTCCATTCTGGTTTGCTCTCTACTTTTGTGATAAATATCATGACCAAACGCAACTTAGGAAGGAAAGGATTTATTTTATCTTCCTGTTCATACTCTGTCATAAATGGAGTCAGCATAGGAGTTCAAGCAGGGTCTTGGAGGCAGGAACTGAAGCAGAGAATGTGGGAAAAAGCTGTTGACTGGCTTCTTCAGCTACCATTCTTCTTGTTTGTTTGCAGTTATTTTTCTCTTTTATTGAAAATAGTACATACTGATTACAGTTTCCTCTAATTCTACTCCTCCCAATTCCTCCCCATCTCCTCTCCCATTCACTCTCTTTCTCTCATTAGAAAAAACAGGCGTCTAAGAGATAACAACAAAGCAACAACATAATACATAAGATGAAACAAAATTCATCACATCTAAGTGGGACAAGGCAAGTTAACATATGGTCAACAGCCAAAAGAAGGCACTAGAATCAAAGACCAACTAATTTACATATTCAAGACTCACATAAAACACTAAATTGAAAGCTATAATGAGGACCTGGTACAGACCCATGCAAGCCCTGTGGTTATTACTTCAGTCTTTGTTAACTCATATGAGGGTTGTTCAGTTGATTTAGAGGACTTTGTTCTGCTGGAATCCTCCACCCTCTCTGGCTTTTACACTCATTCTGCCTCCTCTTCTGAGAGGTTCCCTAAGCTCTGAAGGGAAGGATTTGGTAGAGACATGCTGCTTAGGGATGTTTGTTCCAAGGACTTTTTCTCTCTGCATAATGTCTGGCTATGGGTCTCTGTATTGTCCCTATCTGCTTCAAGAGGAAGCTTCTCTTATGAGGACTAGTAAGGAACCCATCTATGAGTATAGCAGAATATCATTAGGAGTCATTTTTAATCACTACTTTTTTTAATCAGTAGTATTTGGTTTTACCCTAAGGTTCTGGGATATCTAGTCTCCTATTCTTGGTCACCCAAGCAGTGTCATGTATGGAGTCCATCCTATGGAGTATGCCTATTGATTGATTACTCACACAAGATTTGTGCCCCCTGTTGCTCTAGCATATTTTGCATGCAGGGTAGCATTGTAGATCAAAGGGTTTGTGTCTATGTTTCTCTTTTGATAGCTTTCAGAATATCTTCATGTACAAAAGAATGTAGGAATGAAGGCTCTATGAAAGTGCCAGACCTACCTCCCTGTGTTCAGTGAGTAGTGTAGGTGTGGTCTTCAGGAATAGGACCTTGTTATCCATTTGGGAGAGCAATGAAGTGTCTTGCCAAAAGCCTTAGGGATTTCCATGGGAACTCTTTGTCCAACAACTCAATTGGATGACACTCAGAGTATAAGAAATTTTATTTGGTGACAAGACATGGTCATTTGGAACCCCATCTCCCCCAGTATTTGGAGACGTCATTAGGATAGCCTTCATATATTGTAAGAAGTTTCCACTGAACTAGCTTTCCATACCACCCCTCAAATGCCTGATAATTCTAGCTGTCTCTCCCTGCAATTCCTCCCTCAACTCCATCTAACCTCCCATCTGATCCTTCCATTATGGTCCACCCCTCCTCCTCTCCACCCATAAAAGGTCTATTTTATTTCTCTCTCCCTGGGAAATCCATTTGCCCCACCTCTATACCTAACAGTCCACAGTTTTATGGTATGTATTTGATTATATGTAAATATTCATCATTAAGTAAACTATAATCAACTATTATTCTTACTCATTGCAGTAGCATCCAGCCATAAATAGCATGATGCACAATTGTCTGGGCATTCCCTGTTCAATCATTAATCAAGAAGATACACCACAGGCTTCTATATATGTCTATCTGATGGAAGCAATTCCACAGCTGAAGATTCCTCTTCCCTGATGACTCAAGTTTATGTCAAATTGAAAAAAATAAAATGACCCAAAACAAATTGACCAGCACAACCTCCTGACACAAAACTCCCTTGATAAATTTAGATAGACTACCTACACTCATCAAGGAAGCTATTAGCAAGACTAACCTTCACAGGATGACCCTGGAGTTATATGACTAGCTTAGTTTGTTTTCAGATTGATGGATATAGATATCCACAAGAGGAATGTCTAGGCAACATGTTGAAGACTTCTTTCTCCAACACTTTGGATATCAAGTCTACATCGTTTTTCTAAGACAATTGTTTGTATTAATTATGCAAGTCACAAACAACAACTGTCAATGAATTGCTCTCATTTTGTAACTTACACCAAGTTCTCTGTAATTTTCCTTTCAGTATATACTGTAAATGAATCAATATTTACCTCACATACTTGATAACTCCTTGGTCCAAGCTGCTCCAGATCTTGAATATTTTATTTAATTTTTTATTTCTCACTTTTTCTCACTTTTTGCATGTTCTTACCACACTGATAATATTAAAACGCAAGTTTGTTCATGTCATTCCTTGCTCAAAATCTTCCAGTGCCTGTCCATTTGATTCTGGTTCATTTACATTTTCTGGTTCCCTTTCTGACTTCTCTGCACACCCTGTCATCTTCTCATCCCCAATTACTGTGGTTTCCATGACGTTCCTCAAAATCTCTAATCAATTCTCCTCCAGAGGAAAATTACCCTGGCTCTTTTCTCTGCTCTCAGCATTGGTCCTGACTTCTTTAAACCTTGACCAGTGTTACCTCAAAACTGACATTTTCTCATTTTCATCTTCAAAAAGCCATTCCTTTGTACATTTTTAAAAATACATTTCCAACTTTGCTTGATTTCTCATCCTGTCCTAATAACCAGTCTATGCTATTGAGTTTTGTCCTACGATGTCCTCCAGTAAGTGCATGAGTGTCGTGTAAACAAGATTTAGTTTTAATCACTATGAGATCTTGGAAACTAGCAGAGTCTACTGTAGTTAAACTCCTCAATAAATAAGTTTTGGCTGAATAGGTTTTGAATAAGTATTTGTTTAAATAAATTACTAATGAGTAGATGCAAATTGACTCTTCTATCTGATTTTGAATATCCTTTAATTTTATTTCATTTTCTTTCTGCCTCTTCTATAACAATGTAACTTGTCTTCCTTGCCTTTAGCCTCAGTTTTACAGGAATTAACAAAGACACCATGATTTTCCCTTTATAGAAAATAATCATTTTTGATTTATTCTTGAAGTGAAAAAAATCCTTTATCAACAAATTGTACTGTATTAAAAACTAAAATTGGACTTCCTGAGACTTAGAGACCAGCCACCAGCTCCCATCCCACCCCAGAGCTCCCATCTGGACAAGAGGTGAGTGCCTGGGGTCATACCCAGAGAAGACTGCCCCTAGGTCCCATCCCTGGGCACCAGCAATTCCAGGGAAGACCGGCCCAACTTGGCCTCAGGATCTGGACACTGGGAAGGACCCTCCCACCCCCACTGGAAAGGTTCCCATTCTGCAAGAACACAGGCAGACCATGCAATCTCCATGTGCTGCCCCTATACCCATCCACCTGAGACCCCAGCCACTTCCTGAGACTTAGAGACCAGCACTCACCTCCCATCCCGCCCAGAGCTTTCATCTGGACAAGAGATGAGTGCCTGGGGTCATAAGTAGAGAAGCCTGCCCCTAGGTCCCATACCTGGACATCAGCCATTCTGGGGAAGACCTAACCAACTTGGCCCCAGTTTCTGGCCATGGGACTGGCCCGCAGGAAGGTTCCCCTTTTTCAAGACCCCAGGCATACCCTGCAATCTCCATGCCCTGCCCCCACATCCATCCTCCTGAGACCCCAGCTACTTCCTGAGACTTAGAGACCAGCCCCCAGCTCCAATCCAGCCGAGAGCTTCCATCTGGACGAGAGAGAGTCTTCCTGAATCTGTCAACTCTGTCTGGACCAAGAGCGCTAATAAGACCAAGAATGAATCCACAAGGAGATGGGCAGATGTCAAGGCAAAAGTATATACAACAAAATAAAGAGCAATACAGCATCACCAGAACCTAGCCCTCCTCCAACAGCTAGACCTGAACATCACAAAATGGAAGAAGCAGAAGAAAGCAACCTTATGAATAACATCATGAAGATGCTAGAGGCTTATAAAGAAGAAATCAAAAATGAAATGGAGAAACAGACAAACAAAAAATGGAAAGAACGCTATAAAAAAATAGAAAAAAAGGACAAATAAAGCAGAAGAAAACAATAAATCTCTGAAAGAAAACCATGAAAAAGCAATGAAACAGATGAGGGAAACAGTCCAAGACCTGAAAAGGGAAATAGAAAAAAATGAAGAAGACACAAACGGAGGGAATGCTGGAAATAGAAAATCTGAGTAAATGAACAGGAACTTCAGATGCAAGTATAACCAACAGAACGCAAAAAATGGAAGAGAGGATCTCTGGTGTTGAAGATACGGTAGATGAAATAGATTCATCAGTCAAGGAAAACACTAAAGCCAACAAAGTCATGACCCAAAATGTCCAAGAAATTTGGGACACCATGAAAAGACCAAATCTATGGATAATAGGATAGAGGAAGGAGAAGAATACCAACTCAAAGGCACAGAAAATATATTCAATAAGATCATAGAAGAAAACTTTCCCAACTTAAAGAAGGAAATGCCTATGAAGCTACAAGAAGCCTATAGAACACCAAAGAGACTAGACCTCCCCCAAAAGGCCCCTTGCCACATAATAATTAAACAACTAAATGTACAGAATAAAGAAAGAATATTAAGAGCAGCAAAGGAAAAAGGCCAAGTGACTTATAAAGGCAAACCCATCAGAATAAAACCTAATTTCTCAATGGAGACTTTGAAAGCCAGAAGGACCTGGACAGATGTAATGCAGACACTAAGAGATCATGGATGCCAGCCTGGACTAATATACCCAGCAAAACTTTCAATCACCATAGACGGAGTGAACAAGACATTCCAAGACAAAGCCAGATTTAAACAATACTTATCCACAAACCCAGCCCTACAGAAAGAACTAGAAGAAAATTCCAACCTAAGGAAGTCAGATACATCCTCGAAAACACAGGCAATAGATAACACCACAGCAGTAAACCCCAACAAAGAGAAGTACACACACACTACCACCAAAAAAAATAACAGAAATGAACAATCACTGGTCATTAATATCCCTCAATATCAATGGACTTAATTCACCTATAAAAAGACATAGGCTTGCAGAATGGATACGAAAGAAAGACCCATGTTTCTGCTGCATACAAGAAACACACCTCAAATTCAAAGACAGACACTACTTAAGAACAAAAGGCTGGGAAAACACTTTCCAATCAAATGGTCTTAAGAAGCAAGCAGGTGTAGCCATCCTAATATCCAGCAAAATAGACTTCATACTAAAATCAATCAAAAGAGATCAAGAAGGGCATTACATACTCATCACAGGAAAGATCCACTAAGATGAAGTTTCAATTCTGAATATTTATGCCCCAAATACAAGGGCACCCACATATGTAAAAGAAACATTACTAAAGCTTAAACCACATATAAAACCCCACACATTAATAGTGGGAGACTTCAGCACCCCACTTTCACCACTGGACAGATCTCCCAAAATCGAAACTTAACAGAGAAATAAAAGACTTAACAGACATTATAACTCAAATGGATTTAATCGATCTCTACAGAACATTCCATCCTAACGAAAAAGAATATACCTCCTCAGCACCCCATGGAACCTTCTCTAAAATCGACCACATACTTGGCCACAAAGCAAACCTCAACTATACAAAACAATTGGAATAACCTCCTGCATTCTATCAGACCACCATGATATAAAGTTAGATTTCAACAACAACAAAAACTACAGAAAACCTACAATCTCATGGAAACTGAATAATGCTCAACTGAATCACCAATGGGTTAAGGAAGAAATAAAGAAAGAAATTAAAGACTTCCTAGAGATCAATGAAAATGAAGACATCACATACTCAAACTTATAGGACACTAGGAAAGCAGTACTAAGAGGGAAATTCATAGCACTAAATGCCCACATAAAGAAGTTAGAGAAATCTCACACTAATGACTTAACAGCACACCTGAAAGCTCTAGAACAAGAAGAAGCAAAGTCTCCCAGGAAGAACAGATGCCAGGAAATTATCAAAGTGAGAGCTGAAATCAATAAAATGGAAACAAAGAGAACAATACAAAAAATAACAAAGAGTTGGTTCTTTGAAAAAATCAGCAAGATAGACAAGACTTTATCCAAAGTAACCAAAAGACAGAGAGAGAGCATCCAAATTAACAAAATCAGAAATGAAAAGGGGGACATAACAACAGACATTGAGGAAATCCAGAGAATCATCAGGTCATGCTTCAAAAACCTCTACTCCACAAAACTGGAAAATCTAAAAGATATGGATAACTTTCTGGATAGGTACCACATACCTAAGTTAAATCAAGACCAGATAAACTATTTAAATAGTCCAATAACCCTAAGAAAATAGAATCAGTCATTAAAAGTCTCCCAAAGGAAAAAAAAAACCCCAGGACCAGATGGTTTCAGCGCAGAATTCTACCAGATCTTCAAAGAAGAGTTAATACCAATACTCTTTAAATTGTTTCACACAATAGAAACAGAAGGAACATTACCAAACTCCTTCTATGAGGCTACAATTACCCTGATACCTAAACCAAACAAAGATGCAACAAAGAAAGAGAACTATAGACCGATCTCCCTCTTGAACATTGATGCAAAAATACTCAATAAAATACTGGCAAACAGACTCTAAGAACACAACAAAACAATTACCCACCATGATCAAGTAGGCTTCATCCCAGGGATGCAAGGGTGGTTCAACATACAAAAGTCCTTCGATGTAATATACCATATAAACAAACGCAAAGAAAAGAAACCCATGATCATCTCACTAGATGCAGAAAAGGCATTTGACAAAATCCAACACCCCTTCATGATAAAGGTCTTGGAGCGGTCAGGAATACAGGGAACATACCTAAACTTAATAAAGCCAATTTACAGCAAGCCAACAGCCAACATCAAATTAAATGGAGAGAAACTCAAAGCGATTCCACTAAAATCAGGAACAAGGCAAGGCTGTCCACTCTTCCCATACTTATTCAATATAGCACTTGAAGTTCTAGCCAGAGCAATAAGACAACATAAGGAGATTAAGGGGATACAAATTCAAAAGGAAGAATTCAAGCTTTCCCTATTTGCAGATGACATGATAGTATACATGAGCGACCCCAAAAATTCAACCAAGGAACTGATATAGCTTATAAACACTTTCAGCAACATAGCAGGATACAAGATCAACTCAAAAAAATCAGTAGCCCTCCTATATACAATGGACAAAAAAGCGGAGAAGGAAATCAGAGATACATCACCCTTTACAATAGCCACAAATGATATAAAATACCTTGGGGTAACACTAACTAAGGAAGTGAAAGACCTATATGACAAGAACTTTAAGTACCTGAAAAAAGAAATTGAAGAAGATGTCAGAAAATGGAAAGATCTCCCATGCTCATGGATAGGCAGGATTAACATAGTAAAAATGGCAATTTTACCAAAAGCAATCTACAGATTCAATGCAATCCCATCAAAATACCAACACAATTCTTCATAGACCTGGAAAGAGTAATACTCAATTTCATATGGAAAACCAAAAATCCCAGGATAGCCAAAAGAATTCTGTACAACAAAACAACCTATAGAGGCATCAGGATCCCTGACCTCAAGCTCTACTATAGAGTTACAGTAATAAAAACAGCTTGGTACTGGCATAAAAACTGACATGCACCAATGGAATTGAATTGAAGACCCTGACATTAATCCACACACCTATGAACACAAAATTTTTGACAAAGAAGCCAAAAGTGTACAATGGAAAAAAGAAAGCATCTTCAACAAATGGTGCTGGCAAAATCAGATGTCAACGTGTAGATGGCTACAAATAGATCCATATCTGTCACCTTGCACAAAACTTAAGTCCAAGTGGATCAAAGACCTTAACGTAAATCCAGTTACTCTGAACCTGATAGAAGAGAAAGTAGGAAGTAGTCTTGATCGCATTGGCATAGGAGATCACTTCCTAAATATAACACCAGAGGCACAGACAATGAGAAAAACAATCAATCAATGGGACCTCTTGAAACTGAGAATCTTTTGTAGAGCAAAGGACATGGTCAACAAGACAAAGCAACAGCCTACAGAATGGGAAAATGTCTTTACCAACCCCACATCTGACAGAGGGCTGATATTCAGAATATATAAAGAATTCAAGAAATTAGACATCAGAATGCCCAACACTCCAATTAAGAAATGGGCTATAGAACTAAACAGAGAACTGCCCAACAGAGGAAACTCAAATGGCTGAAAGATATTTAAGGAATTGCTCAACATCCCTAATCATCACAGAAATGCAAATCAAAATGACTCTGAGATATTACCTTACACGTGTTAGAATGGCTAAGATCAAAAACACTGAAGACACCTTATGCTGGAGAGGATGTGGAGCAAGGGGAACTCTCCTCCACTGCTGGTGGGAATACAAGCTTGTACAGCCACTTTGGAAATCAATATGGCGCTTTCTTAGAAAATTGGGAATCAATCTCCCCCAAGACCCAGCTATACCACTTTTGGGCATATATCCAAGGAATGCTCAATCATACCACAAGGGCATTTGCTCAGCTATGTTCATAGCAGCATTGTTTGTAATAGCCAGAACATGGAAACAACATAGATGCCCTTCAACTGAAGAATGGACAAATAAAATGTGGTACATATACACAATGGAATACTACTCAGCAGAGAAAAACAATGACATCATGAGGTTTGCAGGCAAATGGATGGATCTAGAAAAAATCATCCTGAGTGAGGTAACCCAGACTCAGAAAGACAAACTTGGTATGTACTCACTCATAGAAGGATACTAAATATAAAACAAAGATGACTAGTCTGCTACTCACAACTCCAGGGAGGCTACCTAGAAAAAAGGACCCTAAGAAAGACACAGGGATCACTCAGTGACAGAGAAATGGATGATATCTACATGAACAACCTGGATGTGAGTGGGGGTAATGAAGGGCAAGGTTCAAGGGAAAGAGAGCTTAGGGTGCGGGAGGTCCCAGCTGGATCAAGAACAGAGAGGGAGAACAAGGAATAAGAGACCATGATAAATGAAGACCACATGGGAATAGGAAGAAGCAAAGTACTAGAGAGGTCCACAGAAATCCACAAAGATACCTCCACAATAGACAATGGTTGAGAAAAAAAGCCCGAACTGACCTACTCTGGTGATAGGATGGCCAAACACCCTAATTGTCTTACTAGAAATCTCATCCAATGACTGGTGGAAGTGGATGCAAAGATCCATGGCCAGGCCCCAGGTGGAACTCCAGGAGTCCAATTGGTGAGAAAGAGGAGGGACTATATGAGCAAGAATTGTTGAGACCATGATTGGAAAAAGCACAGAGACAAAGAGCCATACGAGTGGAAACACATGAACTGTGAACAAATAGCTGAGGAGCCCCCAACTGGATCAGGCCCTCTGAATAAGTGAGACAGCTGATTAGCTTGAACTGTTTGGGAGGCCCCCAGGCAGTGGAACTGGGTCCTGTACTCAGTGCATGAGCTGGCTCTTTGGAACCTGGGGCTTATGCAGGGACACTTGGCTCAGCCTGGGAGGAGGGGACTGGACCTGCCTAGACTGAATCTACCAGGCTGAGCTGAATGCCCAGGGGAGTCTTTTCCCTGGAAGAGATGGGAATGGGGGATGGCCTGGGGGGAAGGCAGGGGGTGGGGGGCGGGAGGGGAGAGAACAGGGGAATCCATGGCTGATGTGTAAAATTAAATTAAATTATAAAATAAAAAATGGAAAAAAAACTAAAATTGATTGTTTTAATTGACTGATAAATTAATTTTCTTTAACTTAGTGTTTTACTAGAAACTCAAGAAAAATTTTCATATATATTTTACTTGTATTATTATTTAATAAGCAGTCTCTCTCGATATATATATATATATATATATATATATATATATATATATATGTACAAAACATGTATACAGCAATTCATTGACCACTGAAATAAAGATTGATATACATTTTAAAAGCTACATTGGAGTATTGTTAAGTGCTCAAGTATCATGGTTATTTTAAGGTCCATGACTCTTATATTTTTAAATTTCAGTGTTTTGGAAGTAGCTGTAGATGAAACATGTGTTGCTAGTTTCAGTCAGAAGCAAGAAATAAATTCACAAAGAGGTGATATTGATTGCTCCTTTCCAGGGTGCATTTTTAAAGGAGTGATTGAGAACACGCAGAACATCTAACAAATAGAGCAAGCTAAGGTTTAATGTGCCTAGTGAGGAAAGCTGATGAGATGGAGCATTTACTGCCACCCAAGAAAACCCACTAGTGTTTTGCATTACTCACTAACAAGAGTATGGTGGCCACTATCACAAAATAAGCATTTGTTCTCATCTGTGCTGAGGAGAGAAATATTTCACAGGACTAATGTAAGTAAGGGAAAGAGAATGGTTTAATACATGAAAAAATATGATCATGTTCAATTGTTCATTATGAGATGATGAAACATTACTTTAGAAAAAGAAAACATTATGGCAGGATCCTCTACTAAGGTGGTACATTTTCTGAGAATTCAGAAAGAAAACAGATATCAGAAATTTTAAGAGTGTTTAATGTGAAGATAAATGTAGACATGACTGATGTTCAAGTAAGAGTATGAACAGTAGCACTGTCTACAGCATATTGGAAGAAGAAAGAGCCTACCACCTGGAGACCATGGAGTTAGAACACAGAGATGAAGTAATATATTAAGCCATTTTAGAGTCTCACACAAAATCAAAATTCTGGCTTTAGTTAATATACAGGTGTTTCCCCCTCATGCTGGACATTATTATTGATTCCTAAATTAATGAATAAAAATTAATACTAGAGTGACTGTACAACTTTACACTCCTACAAGCAGTAGAGAAATATTCCCCATACTCCACATCCTTTCCAATACAGGCTATTGTTAGCAATTTTGATTTTATCTATTCTGACAGGCATAGAATGGTATCTCAGAGTCGTTTTCATTTGCATTTTCCTGATGACTAAGGATGTTGAGCAATTCCTTAAATATCTTTTGGCCATTTGGGATTCTTCTGTTGAGAATTCTGCTGAGATCTATACTCTAGTTTTCAATTGGATTATTTTGTATTTTGATGTCTAGTTTCATGAGTTCTTTATATATTTTTGAGATCAGTTCTTTGTCAGATGTGGGGTTGGTGAAGATCTTTTCCCATTTTGTGGGCTACTGTTTTGTCTTATTGACCCTTTGCTTTGCCTTACAGAAGCTTTTCAGTTTCAGGACATCCCATTTATTGATTGTCGATCTTAGCGTCTGTGCTACTGGTGTTATATTCAGGAAGTAGTCCTGTGCCAATGCATTCAAGGCTACTTCCCACTTTCTCTTCAATCAGGTTCAGTGTGACTGGATTAACATTGAGGTCTTTGATCAACTTGGACTTGAGTTTTGTTCATGGGAATAAATATGGATCTATTTTCATTCTTCTACATGTTGATATCCAGTTATGCTAGCACCTTTTATTAAAGATGCTTTCTCTTTTTTCATTGTACAATTTTGGACTCTTTATCAAAAATTAGGTGTTCATTGGTGTGTGGATTTATGTCAGAATCTTCAATTTGATTGCATTGATCCACATGTCTCTTTTTAAGTAATACCAAGCTCTTTTATTACTATAGTGCTGTAGTAGAACTTGAAGTCAGGGATAGTGATGCCTCTGGAAGTTCCTTTATTGTACAAAATTGTTTTAGCTATCCTGTTTATTTTTTTTTGGGGGGGGTTCCATTTGAAGTTATGGTGGTTTCTCAGAAAATTGGTAATCAATCTATCTCAAGATTCAGTGATAGCCCTCTTGGGTATATACCCAAAATATATCATACCACAATCATACCATAAGGACAATTGCTCAATTATGTTCATAGCAGCATTATTAGTAATAGCCAGAATCTGGAAACAACTTAGATACCCCTCAACCAAAGAATGGGTGAAGGAAATATGGTATATCTACACAATGGAGTATTACTCAGTGGTAAAAAAAAAAAATGATATCATGAAATTTGCAGGCAAATGGGTGGAACTAGAAAAAATCCTGAGTGAGATAACCCATCACCAGAAAGACAAACATGGTATGTACTCATTCATAAGTGGATAGTAGATACAAAGCAAATGATAACCAGGCTGCAATCCACAGCTCTAGAGAGATTAGATAAAAATAAGATGCTAAGAGCGATGCATGGGTAGCCCTGGGAAAGGGAAATAGATGAGATCTCCTGGGGAAACTGGGGGTGAGGGGGATTAGGATTGTCCAGTTGAGGGATGGTTGGAGAAGGAGAGCAATAAGAGAGATATCTTGTTAGAGGGAGCCATTGTGATATTAGGGAAAAACCTGGTGCCGGGGAAAATTACAGGAATCCACAAGAATGTACCCAGCTAAGACTCCTAGCAATAATGGAGAGGGTACCAGAACTGGCCTTCTCTTGTAATCAGAATAGTTACTACCCTAATTGTCACCATAGAACATTTATCCAGTAACTAAATGGAAGCAGATGTAGAGATCTACAGCCAAATATTGGGCTGAGCTCTGGGAGTCCTGTTGAAGAGAGGGAGGAAAGATTGTAGGAGCCAGGGGTTCATGATCATGATGGGAAAACCCAGAGACAGCTGACCCAAGTTTGTGGGAGCTCATGAACTCTAGACCTGTGAGCTAGGGAGCCTGCATGGGACTGACCTAGGCTCTAAGCTTGTGGGTGACAGTTGTATAGCTTGGTCTGTTTGTGATACTCCCAGCAGTGGGACCAAGACCTGTCCCTGGCATATGAGCTGGCTTTTTAGAACACATTCCCTGTGGTGGGATGTGTTGCTCAGCCTTGATGCCGAAGGGAGGAGCTTAGTTCTGCCTCAACTTGATATGCCATGCTTTGTTGACTCCCATGAGAGACCTTACCCTTTCTGAGGAATGGATGGGGGGTGGTGGTAGAAATGAGGTAACAATACAGAACAGGAAGAAAAAAGGGAGGAGAAACTGTGGTTGTATGTAAAAATAAATAAAAATAATAATAATAATAAAAATTAATACTCAAGGCAGCCAATGAGTTTGTTCAGTGAATAGAAGTGCTTGCATCACAATCCTGACAACCAAAGTTCAATCTTGGAACCCAGGTAAAATAGAAGGAAGCTAGACGCAGTGGTGCGCATCTATAAGCCAAACACCAGTATTGAAATATGGAAAAGAGAGACAAGAGATTGTTTGCTGTAGGATGTCTTTCTGTACTCTGAATATGTATTGCTATGACTGGTTAATAAAGAAGCTGCTCTGGCCTGTGGCAAGTCAGGTTATAGCCAGGCAGGAAATCCAGGAGAGAGACAGGAAGAGGAAGTACAGAGTCAGCAGTCACCATTCAGACACAGAGGAAGCAAGATGTCAATGCAGAAGTGAGAAAAGGTACTAAGCCACGTGCATAAACATAAATAAGAATTATGGGTTAATTTAAGTGTAAGAGCTAGTCAGTAGTAAGCCTGAGCTAATGGCCAAGCAGTTATAATTAATAGAAGCCTCTGTGTGTTTACTTGGGGGACACAGTGGGAGAGATTTGTCCCAACTACTGGCCAGCTGGGACACAGGAATACTTCCTGCTACATTTGATGTCTCTTGTCATACATAGCAAGGCAGAAATGGAAAAAAGGCCTACATCAACAAGGTAAATCCAACTACCAAAAGTTACCCTCTAACCTCCATATGAGTGCCATGACACACACCTACAAATACACACATTAAACACACCATCCAAACACATGGTAATAATTATAGCAGTAGTAGTAGTAGTAGTAATAATAATAATAATAATAATATATCATACATACACATATAATATAACTAAAATTGGTAATTTTCAGAAATTATTGAGGTCCAGTCTCTTTAGTTTCCTTCCCAGAGGCCCAGAAGAGATGTTACTAATGGCGAGAAAATTCTCAGGGAAAGGAATCGAAGTATACCGAGCTCTTACATCCATCCACTTTATTCCTCTGAGATTAAATTCTATCTCCACCGCTTCAATTCTGTACCTATACTTAGCTCCTTTCTGTCCCTTCTCTTCCTGTCCTCTCAAAACTCTAACTCTTTTCAGTCTCTGTCCTCATATTCATTCTTGTTCTTCTCCATCATGGTTCTTCCGATTCCTCTCCTGAACCAGTTTCTCATTTACCAACACCATGATTTTTACCATAGACTGCAAAGCTTCTAAGGTCCCTACAAGAGCCATGATAGCCAGCTTCATTTGCAATCCAAGAGGACAGTGAGTAGAGGAGGTAGGGTCAGAAAAGGCCTGGAATAAGTCAGAAAGGGAATTTATGTGCTCAAAATATATTCTTATAAGTGGTTAGGTGAAACGTTAGAAGCCTCTCATAAATGTGCTCAAACTACAGTATTACAGGTGGTTAGGTAAAAGAGTCTGTAAGTCACTAAAATAAAACTGCCTCTATTTTCCTATGCTGCCATATACTGGCATGGTGGGGTGACTGTGCTTGGAGCTAGGAATCCTGCCTCTTAGCTACACTGCACCTGGAAGGAAAAACCCCTTTCATTCTGAGTCAGTTGTTCTGGAATACCATTTGGGCTGTGAGAGAAAGGAGGGTCTGAGCTTTATTTGCACAAGAGACAAAGCTATGCACCTACATTCTTCTGTCTCCTAGGCCTAGGATGCTTGAGAAGAATTTCAGGTAAAATACACTGTTAAAAGTTCTTGGGGAAGTTATGAGTGCACACAAAATTCACAGTAGGAAACATGTGATACATTAAAAGCCAAATAACGCCAATTACTCCTTGAGATTTGGTTTAATCCTCTGGACGAACGCTTTGATTTTTTTCCAGGTAGAGCTCTATCATGTTCAGCTGAATTCTTAATACAATCCTGCAGCTCGTAACAGGTAATTATACAGTGATTATTGTTTTCTTTGTTATACTTTTTAATTTCTGTCTAAAGCTATTTCTTCCTTGTTTATGTACCTTTCCTATATGTCTTTCTCAAAACACAGAATCATCCTCAAACATCACCAAGACTAATCTGCCCATTCCACAAGCAGCCAACCTCAACGACCACACCTTCACCTCCAAAAATTGTGTTAACTAAACCTACTGTAATTTTAATTTCTAGACAATAAAATTGTACTTACACTATTTTAGTCAATATTTTCCACATTAACAATATCATTAAGGTTTAGAGGGAAGACCTGAAAAAGCATAATCATATTATTACCTCTTTCAAAGTGGTCTGAAGAAATTCCTTAAGTATGAAACATAGTAATAAGTTCAAATACAGGTCCAAAGTGAACAGAAGCTTTAATTATTTAAGAAATTTATCTTAGAAAAAAATATATTTTATATATATCTATAGAAAACATATATCTTAGAAAACATATATATGTATATATATATGTATATATATATATATATGAGAGAGAGAGAGAGACATAAATAGAGAAATGAGCAAGAATCTGTATTTACCTTGATGTCTGCACTGTATAAGGGATAAGGGAGGTGATTTCCATATTCCCAATATTTGTGAAGAATTTCCTGGTCTTTAAGTTGACAACAGGCCTATCAAGTAGATTTTTGTTTTCTTATTGTTGTTGACATTGTTTTAAAGACATATTTTATAGGAGACAAATATTTTAAAATGAAATTCTGAGCATATTTTCTAGAAAGATGGAAGGACATCTCTTCCCTTGAATTTTTCTTTGTTTTACATCTCCTTTATTGTGACATATTTATAATATATATTTGTACTATTTACATTTGTGGAAAATCTATCCTACCTTGGACATAACCCTTAATAATGGTCATCTTGCATTACTTAGCAGTTACCAAAAAATTCTAAGAGAGATAATCCAATTAAAACCACTGGATAATTTTTCAACTCAACGTCTTATGATCCCCATTCCTGATAGCATTAGACATAAGATAATTTTATATTTCTTTTTATCAAAATATGGAATTTATAGATATGTATTTTATAAAATATTTTATGACAGTTGGAAAATGCTTTCATAACATTCTTCCATGTAAGAAATTGTTCTTAGCACTCTACAGAGAAACTTGCGGCTTGTAAATATTGACATTAAGAGCTCCAGTGAAACACTGAGAAATACACTCATTCATTTCAAAATCAGGAGGATTATGTGTATAAGGAATATAGTTATCCATGATGGTAAGCATTGTTCAGGTTGACCTGCTAAATTTCATTCAACCAGACATAATTCTGTTCTCATAATGAAGAAGACTGTTATCTCTTGTGGCTACTGGGGAAAAGCCATTCCTCAACATGTGGAACTGTTTGTGAAGTCTTACACATTTCGACCATGGGAAAATATGCCTAGAACATAATACTTTCTATACTATTCACAAAACAAAAGCCAGAGAATTGAATAAAAATTATTCAAAACATTTTACAATAACTGAAAATGTGAAATCATAGATCTTAACAAAACAGGAAATAATTTTGTATTTTACATGAAATGAATACAGTCTAGAAAATGTTTTAAAAGAAACCTTCAGAAATTAAAACATGCTGTGGACAGAAATGTACATTTTTTTTTTTGAGAAAGGCTCTCACTGTTTAGTCCTTGCTGGCCTCAAACTCACTGTGAATTCCTGATCCTGTCTCCTTGAACCTGTTAACACAGGTGTCAACCAGCACACCTGGCCAGGTAATCAATTTTAACCCAATATTATATTTAGGAAGAAACCATAAGCTAAAAGCAAGGCAAATCTAAAATTTCTGCTAACATTTAAATATCATTACTGCTTCTCCATAAAGTAAGAAATTTAATATTTTATAATGCTTATATAAAAAGTCACTGTAAGGCAGTTATTTTTTCTATAAAATTTGACACAGTTGGATTTATTTGCAATGACTATATTAACAGTAATGATTGTGTGTGTGTCTGTGTGTGTGTGTCTGTCTGTCTGTGTGTGTATGTTTGTGTATGAGTGTGTGTTTGTGGCTTGTCTATGGATTTAACAGTGGTCTAAAGGTGGTACCATATTAACTGCAACTTCAAATTTTGTAACATGATTTACTCTGAAACAAAGAATATGGGCAAGCAAGCATGGATTATGTACAGTTTTATTTGATGAAGTGAACTAGATTTCCAGTGAAAACCTGTAAATCCTCACGAAGGCAGCAGCTGTCTATTTTAGTTACTCCCTAGGGAAATATATTTTTTCCTCATTCTATGCTTAGCTTAAAACCTAAGCAAATTATTTCAGGACTGGAGGCTTGTGCATGAGTGTGGAGAACAGCATGAAATATGCTCTTTTAAGTTCATATAATTTGAAAGATCGCATAAGGCATAACCTTCATGTCTGTTGCTGAATTTGTAATCCTGTGGGATAGAATAAAGTAGGAGAGAGAGCAGAAGAGGAAGACAGAGGAGAGAGAGAGTGAGTGTGTGTGAGAGAGAGAGAGACAGAGAGAGAGACAGAGACAGAGACAGAGACAGAGAGAGAGAGACTTAGTGTTATCTTTAGGTAAGTAAACTGTTATGCTGTAATTTTAAAATTGGGAGCTAATGTTTAAATTGACCAAGTCTTCCTTTCTTTTTAAATTCTTAAGCCTTAATTATAGCTTGATGGGAAGCCTGGAAGTATAACTCAATATAGTAATATATTAGATATAATCTGTGTTTTTCTCCAACTTTCTTCACATGTTACTTGAACTCTGTCACTTTTAGAGTAAGGTATGTATTGTTTTCCTTGCAAGTGTAACCAGAGAGCAAAATATAATTTAAAGTGTTATGAAGAATAAAATAGACAATAAAGGTAAAATTTTACATTCCCACAAATTTATATTACAAGTTTCAATAGGTAATATTAAGATGTTATGAAATAAATTAGAGTTGATAATTAGCATTTTAAAGATATTAACATGTGCAAGCATATTTCCATCAACTTGGCATGTCTAGTGTCTTATATTTCTGCAAACATACAATACTTTTAGCTCTATATATGTGTATAAATATATCTGTCTAGACTCATGTACTATAAGTTATCTGAAGCAAGTTAGCTCAATAAATACAACAGGGTTTTCAAAACTTTATTTTAAAGTTTTGGAGGTTAAAATTCCGAAAAGCAGAGCCAGCTCTGGAGAGTACTCCATGACAATTGAAGAGAAAGAATCAAAAATGAATAAATAACACCATAAAAATATCAGAAGTTAATGAGGAATTCAACAGTTGACTTCATTCAGAACTGTTTGCTTTCATAAAAGCACAGTGAGCCTAAGACAGCTAATGGACTCTTTGCCCACTGGAGCTGCTCTGAAGACCTAAGACCTCCCATGAGGCTCACCTCTTAAGCATCCACACCACATGCCCACATTGCTGTTACCAGGATTGAGCCACCAACAGAAGAACCCCAAAGGCACAGTTTCAAACTAGTTCCTTCCTCAAGGGATTCATCCTCATTGTTATTGGAATGAAAGGAATGCCCACAAGGAAATCTCAGGAATGAACAAATGCAGGTGACCTTCTTGATGGAGTTTACAGGCATCTGCTCTTTCTTTTGTTCTTTTCTTTCAATTTTCTTTATTTCTTCTTTCATTTCTTTTTTAATTCCCCTTTTTTGTTCTTTATGTATGGAGTGTGTGTGTGTGTGTGTGTGTGTGTGTGTGTGTGTGTGTGTGTTGTTTTTCATTAAATTCAGTAGCTGCCCCTTAGGCAACTGCTTTCATAATTTGCAATAGCAACTCCACAGCTACCAGTAGTGGTGGCCATAGCCAAGAGAAAATTTTGTTCCTTCAGGAACTGGTTCTATCACAGCCACAAAAGGGAACTTTGTCTAGATCTTTGCTCATCTATAGAACTCAGGATTCAAAGGTTGAGGTGAAATTTTGCTCACTTGGAGAGGCTGAATAGCAAGTAGCTAACCTTCTCTCCTAGCTCAGTCTTCCCCACAAACAGGGTGTCCTTCTGCTCGCCCCCAATTAAGAATCCTACCTACACATGGTTGTTTCTCCATACCACTTTCTGTCAGCTAGGTGCTGACTCAGCCTCCTGATCCTTGGTTGATTTCATTTAATCAAACAAATGTAATAAATCTTTGTACCATTAAACAAATATTCCACAGCATAAATGAATGTAACACATCTTAAATTAATATTCCACAACATGTGTGGAATATTATGTGTGTGTGTGTGTGTCCTTTGTAGTTGGAGTATATGTTTATTACATGTACATGTGTGTGCAGGTGGCTGGGCCACATATATGTATGCAGAGGCCAGAAGAGAACTTCAGATATCTTCCTCTGTGATTCACTTAATTATTGCCTTGAGACAGAGCAGTTTCAGTTAGGATGGGTTATCAGAAAGCTCCCTGGATTTCTTTAACTCTGCCCTTGCCCCATTATGCTGAGGTTACAGATAAGGGAAGTCATGTCTGGCAATTTGACATGTACATGAATTTTAGGGATTTGAATTATGAAGTTAACTTCATACAGCATGTCCACTTACCACCTACTTTCAATTTAGAAGACTCATGAATTTTATAATCATCAGCAAGAACAGAAAACAAAAATAATTGACACTTCTCTTCGCTTTTGCCATTCAAATTAAAATAGGTATGGGTGTGTAAACATGGGCACATAAACACACACTTAGGTATCCACATACCACCTGCTGTGGAATGTCTTTCTGTATGCTGTGAATATGTGTTGTTCTGATTGGTTGATAAATAAAGCTGTTTGACCAATAGTGAGACAGAATAAAATTAGGTGGTACATTCAAACTGAAGAGAGGGAGAAGAAGAAAAGAGAGAGAGATTTTTAGTTGTGAGCCTAAACTTTGCTGTGGGATGGTCTGTATGTCAAGTGTGTTGCTGATTGGTCAATAAATAAATCACTGATTGGCCAGTGGCCAGGCAGGAAGTATAGGCGGGACAAGGAGGAGAATAAAGCTGGGAAGAGGAAGGCTGAGTCAGAGACACTGCCAGCCGCCACGATGACAAATAGCATGTGAAGATGCCGGTAAGCCACGAGCCATGTTGCAAGGTATAGATTAATAGAAATGGATTAATTTAAGCTGTAAGAACAGTTAGCAAGAAGCCTGCCACGGCCATATAGTTTGTAACCAATATAAGTCTCTGTGTTTACTTGGTCAGGTCTGAGCGGCTGTGGGACTGGCGGGTGACAAAGATTTGTTCTGACTGTGGGCAAGGCATGAAAACTCTAGCTACAAAACTTGTCTCAAAAACCAAAAAAGAGAGTGAGAGAGAGAGATGTAAACCCACCTCCCAAGGAGCAACAAGATGCCCACAGACCAGTAACACCACGGCCACATGGCAACATATAGATTAATAGAAATGGGTTAAGTTAGAGCTAGCTAGCAAGAAGCCTGCCATTGGACACAGGAGAAACATCCAGCTGCACCACTAACACTTACAATATCTTCCAGCAAATTTTAAAATGCTGATCCTTCTTGTGAGTAAAAGCCCTGTGGAAGCATGCCTTAGTGAATAGATGAACTCTGTCTTAAGGAAATGAATGTCATGATATGACACTACAGACAATTACTCATTTCAGTCATCCCCTCACCAAAAATCACTGTGAAGTTCATGAATTGCTAACTCACAGTCAGGCATATAGTTACAATACAGTGATCCATCACTTTCTTATTTTAAGATTATTTGAATAATAGAAAATATAAAGACAGAAGATATTTGTCCTTAAAAAATGTACAAAAAGTCAAAAGAGTCGTGAATATTAGTTTAGCATTACTAATAAAAGATGTGTGCAAATCCAAACAGTGAGTTGTAATCTTACATGTCTTAAGATGGTTTTAATATTCTTTCTGTTGTTATGATAAAATCCTTAGACCGCAAATAACTTGGGGCAAAAAGGTATATATTTCAATCACTGAAGGAAGTCAGGAATGGAGACTAGGACCATTCAGAACTCATTCATCCTTGAAGGAAGCCAAGATTCTGAGGGCAGGAACAATGGGGGAATGCTGCCTGTTGGTTCTCTCTCTGTGTAGCGCCCAGGATTTTCTTAACTATCTTCTTTATGCACCCCAGACCCACCTGACCAGTGAATGGTACCAGCTAAATTCAGCTGCGCCCTCTTACATCAATTAAGAGTGTAGATTTTAAAAATTCCTAGAATACAAAAAAAAAAAAATGCAAGTTCTGTGAAGTGAGGGGTACTTTATATAGCTTACTCTAGTGAATCATTTCACAGGAGATAGAGTTATAACAAAATATTGTGTTTTATGAATTTCATGTGTTAAATATATGTGTCAATAAACTTGGAGAAGTCATTAAAAAAACAAAATTATATAAGACTACAAATTCTAAAAACTGAATTACATAATCCAATGGTATTACCAAATCTGAATCATACCTTAGCGAAAATATTTTGCAGATAGATTTCACAGCTTCCAATTAATTTTGCTAAAGTTTATAGTAACAGAGGTATGATAAATATCCAGGGGAGTGTTTATCCAAGTGAGATTCAGTAATGCAAAACGAGAGTCTTTGGTGAAGACCTGACACTGAGAAGAACATAAGGGAATACCATAGGTATCCTGCGAAGAACTGATGGGGAAGCAGTAGGGGACACGGTGGCTTCTCAGGAGCAAGGCAAAGAAGTGTAATCTTTTGCTATGATGCTATGATGCTATGATGCTATGATGCATACAATGCACTCTGTCACAAGCTAGAAAAATCCATGATCTTATTGTCTGAGCATTACCTTATTTCATCTTATCTCGTCAGATAAAATACTTCCCATGTAGATTTATATGTCAGAAAATATTTTCAGGAGTCTACATCTTCAAAATTATATTATAATGGTTGCCGTCATTTATGTACAAACTTGCCAACCAAGTGTGGGAATAAATTATATTTTGTAGTTTCAAGGGTGGTAATAAAATGTTGAAAGACAAGAGTAAAACTAACATTCAGAAATTAGGGCATCACCCAGAACTTTTAAAACACATTTAACCCTTCATGTTTCAGTGGAAAGTTATAGTAATATGAAAAAAAAATGCTCATATGTGGCTAAACATATTTATTTTGTCAGCCACCATTAATGTTATGAAGTTATTAATTTCTATTCCCCTAAAGCATGAACTGTCAAGAGGTATGTCTCATAACATTTTGGCCACATCATCAAATACATTTCTATTAAATATTAACTATGATAGACTCTAAATATAGTTTATTTTCTATGTCTTTATCTGTAAAATGTATAGTAATAACTCATTTATATCTACCCTAGTTCATTAAAAATATATTTGTAATTACTTCTATAAGATTAACTCTTAAGTTTCTCTCTGAGCCTGGTGTGTTTATAGATAGCAGTATTGATTTAAAAAATAAGGAGAAAACAGTGTAAGTAGAAAAGAGTGTGGTATTCAACGTGCATGTATGGTGATAGGTTGTTTTGAGAATTCATTCTCCTGCGGATATTTCTAGCCATCTCTGTTACTCTCTTCTTCTCAGCTCAACATTCTGGAACCAGCCCCCTTTTTCAGTCCCTCCCTGTCTTTTATCCCCTAACCCCATTTCCTCCACCTCACAGCTTCCCTCACTCCCACTATTCTGCAGTTATTTAAGTCTTCATGTATTTCCTTTCCAACAGTTTTATTTAAAAATGTTTCTCATACAATATAATTTGATTCTGTTTTCTTCTTTCTCAACTCCTTCCAAATTCTCCCTTCCTCTGGACTCAACCAATATTAAGTGCTGTTTTTCTCTTTCTCTGTCTCTCTCTCAAAATCCCCCTTCAAAAATCTATGACAATGTTCTTCCTTGTTTGCTTCTATAGACATACATATCTTCCTACACAGCTTTGCAATTATTGAAATCTAATTGGTTCATATGTACTCAAATTTCATATGCAGGTGGCTAATATTTAAAATAACCTCCTCCCTTTTATACTCGAGTATCAGAAAAATGCTAATAAGATATTGAAATATTTAAATTATAATAAACACTTTTAACATGAAGTAATTATAATAAAATGATTATCTTCAAAATAGTTCAAAACCAGTAAGAATTTTGACAAATTACAGTGTCAAATAACTAAACTTGTATACAACTCAATGCTTATTTATATTTTTCTTTACATCTTTGAATATTTTTAATATTCCTCATTATTTTTATTTTTATATTCTTTATTTTTTAAATTAAAATATACTTAAATAATTTTCCTCCTTTTCTAGCCTCCTTCCTACAAATCCCATGTACTTCTCTGGACCTTTCTCAAACTCATGCCCTTACTTTATTTATTGTTGTTTTATATATCTATGTTGGTGTGTGTGTGTACATATATTCTTAAACATATAAATAAAACATATTAGAATCTGCTCAGTCCATGTAATGATACTGGTATGTATATGCTTAAGTTCAAACATAATTTTTTGAAAAGACCGTAAGTCTTTCCACTGCCTTTATGCTCACTTACGACTAGTAAGATGTGAATACTATCTGGAGAAACTAATTCAAGAAGAAGAGAGGGTTCACATACTTAGATGTTCCTTGAATTAATATTGACATATTAAACAGTGTAAGTGAGACAGGTATGGCCATACAAGCCAATAATCACAATGGAAGTCATCTTCAATTATTGAATGAAACACTCTCCCAATGTATATACATACATTTATAAATTGTATAGCTCAGATTTATAATCACAGTATATTTAAAAATAAAATACATGCAATAAATGAAATATTTTCCAATACTCTTGACAGATTTTTAAATACTATAATATAGCATTTAATATTTAAAAGTTGTTAAGTATTGCATAAGATCTATTCATAACTATGCAAATAATATTTAATGTATTGTAGAAGTTAATAGCCTTGATATCTTCTATAATCAGGTTTTCTATTTTTAAATATGGACTCAGCTACACAAGTGCTCTGAACAAATACTGACACTTTTTATTCCCGTGTTATCATCTGTAAAATAAATATAATAATGACATTGATATCAAGAATATGCTGCAAAGCATTAGTGAGCAATTACAACTAACTTACTTTCCCTTTTTGTGGAGGTCAGTTTAAGACAAAGACTCATGTGGTTAAGACCAGCTTCAAGTGTTCTATATAGTTGAGAATGACCTCAAACTCTTGATATTACTTCCCCTATCTCTAAAGTGCTGAGATTTTTGGAATCTGCCACCATGCACTTGTCACAAAACTTATATAGTAGAGATTCTAATGCAGTAGAGATTTGATATAACATGCATATTTATTAATGATGATTTCATGCTTTTACTTGTTACTTGTAAATACATTTGTTTATATGCTATAAAACTTCTTTACTTTTAAATATTTTTCAAGTGACCACTGATTAATTCATCATAATTATACTTATTATAACTACCAAGTATCTGTTGCATCATATACAGTCAAATCATTGGTTAGTTAATCTCCTTCCTCATTTGTTAGGTAAAGAAACAGAGGACAGATTTTGAAATTATTAGACCAACATTGTATGTTTAGGAAGTGAATAAAAAAGAATAGGAGTTTTATACTACAAATATATAAATCTTCTCTTTCTTACTATGCAGCTCTGCTTAATTGAACCTAGCCAAGGAGAGAAAAAATTAATTAAATACATGATAAAAAAATTTAGATATAACCAAGGCTCCTAGAATATCCTGAAAGAACAGGATGGGAGGAGTGCTTTTACATACTTTCTTCTGTACATGACACAGCTACCATATTCATAAATTTACAGCAGCTGTGGTTACTTGTGTACCTTCTGCATGAGACGAGGCCAGGGAAGATTCTAACATAGACGGGGTGTTGCTTTTGTGCCTCTAGCTTCTCTGAGAAGTCATTGACAGTTGGTGGATTCTTTGGGAAGGAGAGTCATTCTTTTTGAGGGTGTGATCACAGGTGGGCTTCTTCTCTTCAGTGGATAGCCCCACCAACACCAAGGACTATTGGACTTAGTGGATTATTTCTTTAAAAAGGAAAGACCATGTGAAGTTTCAAATGGGACATGTTAGGGAGATACAGGAGGAGCTGGGAAGAAAAAATGGGGGATATCATTGTACTTCATTGTATACACATTTATGAAATTATCAAGAATAAAGAAAAAGTATTTTGAAAAGAAGAAATTACAAAACCTGAAAATGTTGTAAACATAATTTTATTTTCTATTTTGTTTCAAATCACCTTTGTATTAAAATAATGCAAACTATTTTGTGACCTAAAAATAGTTATATTAGATATGATATCTAGGAACCTGTATCCAATAGTAACTCTCTGTTCCTGACAATATCAATATCATCTCTTCCATCTGCCTTTTATTGTCACATGGGATTGTTTTCTCACAGAAATAAATAAAAGTCTAGTCAATGAAACAAATGAAAATGAAAAGTAAATTAACTAAAAATGTGTGAGCTGATGAGTTTAAAAATGAGTGAGTGAATAGGAGGAGGGAATGCTTAGATTGAGTGAATGGGTTGAACACTGAAAGGCATTTCTAATGACCTATCACATGATTCAAAGGTTACTTATTCTTTGTGCGTAGGAAAAGTATTTATCAGATTATTGCACATTATTGTGTCTTTTTTTACTCCATTAAGTTTGAATTACATATTTTTTTCACTAACTAAGACAAAAGTTGCTTTCATACTACAAAGTCTACTAGGCACCTTGATGTCATCAAATAGACCATGAAGATATCTAGGAAATAAAATATGATTATATTGAATCAATCCAACAACAACAATAAAAATCAAGATATCCAATCTTCAAGGGGACTCTACTAATGAAAGTGAAATAGAGGAAAAGAGCCTATTTTTTACTTCCACCGTCTGAGAGGGAGTAGTTCATTAGAGGGATGAAAACTGGCACTTAGGTGAGCCTTACATAGACCTGGATACCAACAATAGGAGATTTATTCCTCAAAGACATGTCATAAAGGGTTGGCAGTCTTTGCAAAGTTCCACACTACTTTCCTACTATCAACACTACCACAAGTTCCACACTATTTTCCTCTGAGAAATTCTTACTAAAAAGACAAATATTTAGGAAAGACCTCAATAGCTCTCTTATAATCGAAACAATGTTTTGTTCATTCTCTATTATGAATTGTTTTCCAACAGTATTAGCACAGTACTCAATCCAAAGTTCTCTCCAAATTGTATTGAATAGTAGTATCTCCTTCACCAGAAGGCTGATAAACTTGATGAGATGGTGGGCTTGATATTTGCATTATAGTAGTCATGTAGTCTAAAGACATAAGCTTCTATTTTTACTTTACCAGGAAAACAAACAAACAAAACAACAAAAACAAAATAAACTAGATAAAAAAACATCTGCCCACTTCCTGGGAACCCACCGTCTATAAAACCTTGTTCATTTCCCCTATCTCCTTGTCTGAGCCATCAACTCCTACAAGCATTCCTTGGAAAACCACAGGCCATGCCTGTCAGGGAAGCACTAGAGATCTTTAAATTTTCACTCTTCTTCCTATCCTCCAAATCTAATCATACAGTCTCACCCCCAGCTCTGTGGAAGATGACGACTGGTTGTCTTATTGCCTCCCTCTACATTCCATTGACAGAGGACTAAGCAGATCTTGATGGCACACCCTGTTTTCCTTCCATCTATGGATCACTTGGCCCCATCCCCAACCCTTCTTGTCTGTCTCCATCTATAAGTGTCAGCTCCCCACACCAAGAAACACGTTTTAACTGGTACCATCCACTATTCGCCATACCTGGCAGGATCGCAAAGCATTCCCTATTAGGCAACCCACAACTGCCACAGCCTCTTAAGAGGCAGAAAAGGCCACAGAAACCAAGGATTGGAACACCTAGTCAATAAAAACAAGACAGATATAATCACCTAGATATACAATCATCCCAACCCCAGATGCCTTGACAACAGAGTAAAATCACAATAAATATTGGTCAGTGCTGTGGGATATCTTTCTGTATGCTGTGAATATGTGTTGCTCTGATTGGTTAATAAAGATGCTGCTCTGGCCTATGGCGAGTGAGGTTATAGCCAGGCTGAAAACCCAAGAGAGAGACAGGAAGAGGAAAGACAGAGGAGAGGAGATGCCAGCCTGCTGCCCAAGGAACAACATGTCAGCAGACTGGTAAGCCACAGAACACATACCAAAACATAGATTAATAGAAATGGGTTAAATTAAGACATAAGACCTAGCAAGCAAGAGGGCTACCCCAAATCATAGAGTTTGTAAATAATATAAACTTCTGATTATTTTATAAGTAGCTGTGGGACACAGGAAAACGTCTAACTACAGGTCAAGACAATATGTCTCATTACAAGCCAGTAACTCTTAACACCATAATCTGTGAGTGATGCAACATAACTGACACACAAACCAAGAACTCCAAAACTGCCTTATGAATATGATGGGGAGGTCCTTAAAAATGAAATGAATAAATTCCTTAAAGAAGTCTATGAAAACACAAATAAATAGTGGAATGAAATGAAGAAAATAGTTCAGTACTTGTATATGAATTTCTAAACAGTCTTATTAAATAAGAAACACAGAGCTAAATATAGGGGTTAAAGCCATAGAGATCAGAGAAATAGGGATAGCCACCAGCTGACCTTACTCACCGCACCACCGTAGCTTCCCCCAAGAGAACTGAACCAGCTTCTTCCTGTCTAACCTGCACCTTTATTGCCTTGCTCTTCTGACCTCTCATTGACTTTTAACCCAGCCACCTCACTTCCTCGTCACTGCCTGTCTATACAGACCTCCAGGACTCTATGGTTGGTACTGGGATTAAAGGCATGTGTCGCCATGCTTGGCTGTGTCCTTGAACACACAGAGACTCTGCCTTCCATGTGATCAGATTAAGGGCACGTGCTACCACCCCCTGACTTCTGTTTATGGCTGTCTATGACCTCTGATCTCTAGGTAAACTTTATTCATTAACATACAAATAAAATATCACCATATTTCAGCACAAATAAAATATCACCACAGATTTGCAAGTGGAAACAGAATCAACATAGAAAACTCAAACTGAGGGAAACAGAAAATGAAAAAATTTAGTAACTCGAACAGGGACATGTAGCAGTCTTTCTCAGACCTCCAGCCCTCAAATAATGACACAGTGACTTATTATTAGTTATGAATGCTTGGCCTTAATTAGGGCATCCCCCCACTAGTTTTTTTTTAACTTAAATTAACCTATTGCTCTTCATCTACATTTTTCCTTGAGGTTTTTTACCTTTCTTTCATTCTGTATGTTCTACTTTCCTGCTTCCTCCATGTCTGCCTAGGTGGCAGATACATGGCTGGCTATCCCTTGGTGTTTCCCTCTCTTTCTCCTTTATTCTCTCTTGAGGCTAGATTCCTCCTCTTACTTTTTCTCTTTTCCTACTAGCCCTACCTATCCCTCTACTGCCTAGCAATTGTGTGTTCAGTTTTTATTAGACCAATCAGGTTCCTTAGGCAGACAAGAAGAAACAAATGTAACACATCTTTACATAGTTAAACAAATGCAGCATAAACAAATGCAACACACCTTTACATAGCTAAAGTTATATTCCACAGGAGGAACATCAGGCAAAACAGAACAAAAAAAGTTGTAAGGTAGCATATCAGGCATTGAAGACAGGATACAAGAAATTGATATCTTTATCAAAGAAAATACTAAATCTAAAATAATCCAGGCATAATACATTCAGGAATCTAAGATTCTTGGGAAGAATAAATCTATGAATAGCAAGAGTAGAGGACAGAGAAGAAACCCAAGTCAACAACAAAGGAAATATTTTAAAAAATCATTGAAGAAAAATTCCCCAATCTGAAAAAGGTAGTGTCTGCTGTGGATCTCGCTCTATATAAATAAAATGCCGATTGGCCAGTAGCCAGGCAAGAAGTATAGGTGGGACAAGCAGAGAGGAGAATTCTGGGAAGTGGAAGGCTGAGGCAAGGAGACACTACCAGCTGCCACAATGAGAAGCAAATGTTAAGATACTGGTAAGTCATGAGCCATGTGGCAACTTATAGATTAATAAAAATGGGTTGGTTTAAGATATAAGAACAGTTAGCAAGAAGCCTGCCATGGCCATACAGTTTATAAGAAATATAAGTCTCTGTGTGTTTACTTGGTTGGGTCTGAGCGGCTGCAGGATTGGAGGGTGAGAGAGATTTGTCCTGACTGTGGGCCATGCGGGACCAGGAAAACTCTAGCTACACCTATCAAGGCAGAACACCACCAAACCGACTAGACCGCAAAAGAAATTCCCCATGTCACATAATAATCAAAACACTAAAGGTATATAAAAAGAAAGAATGTTAAAAGCTGCAAGGGAAAAAGACTAAATAACTTATAAAGGCAAACATAATGTAATAATCCATGACTTCTCAATGGAGACACTAAAAGCCAGAAAGACCTGGACAGATGTTATACAATATTCTAAAAAAAAACCCATAGATGCCAACAAAGACCACTATCTCCAGCAAAACTTTCAATCACAATAGATGGGCAATGATATTCCATGATAAAACCAAATTTAAGAAGTATCTGTCTATAAATCTAACCACACAGAAGGCTCTAGAAATAAAACAAACAAACCACTTCAACATGGAGAGGTTAAACACACCCAAGAAAACACAATTAATAGTATCAGACCAGCAATCCAAAAGAAGGGGGGAAAACACTACAGTAAAATAATGGGAGTTAACAAGCCGTGCTCATGGATAACTCTTAAAATAAATAGTCTCAACCCCTACCCCAACAACAACAACAACAACAACAAAAAGACACAGACTAACAGAATGGGTTGGAAAACTGAATCTATCGTTCTATTGCATCCAAGAAACACACTTTACTCCTCAGTAAAGGTTAGAAAAAGATATTATATGAAAATGAGACAAATAACATGCCAGTGTAGCCATTTTAGAAGAGATAAGGAAGGATGTAGCTAGAGTTTTCCTGCCTGGCCCACAGTCAGGACAAATCTCTGACACCCGCCAGTCCCGCAGCTGCTCAGACCCGACCAAGTAAACACAGAGACTTATATTGCTTACAAACTGTATGGCCATGGCAGCCTTCTTGCTAACTGTTCTTGTATCTTAAATTAATCCATTTCTATTAATCTATACCTTGCCACATGGCTCGTGGCTTACCGGGATCTTCACATGCGGCTTGTCATGGTGGCAGCTGGCAGTGTCTCCCCCTCAGCCTTCCACTTCCCAGAATTCTTCTCTTTGTCCCACCTATACTTCCTGCCTAGCCAATGGCCAATCAGTGATTTATTTACTGACCAATTAGCAACACACTTGACATACAGACCATCCCACAGCAGAAGGACACTGAATACTGAGAAAAGAAAAAACCCACCAAGAAGGTATTTCAATTTTTCACATTTATTTACCAAACACAAGGGCTTCCAAGTTCATAAAAGAAATGCTGCTAGAACTTAAATAACATATTGAGCCTCACACAATGATAGCTGGAGATAGAACAATCAATACAAAGAATCAATGAAACAAAGAGTGGTTTCTTTGAGAAAATCAATAAAATTGGCAAGCCCTTATCCAAATTAACTAATAGGCAGAGAGAGAATATCCAAATTAACAAAATTAGATAAAAAAAGGGGCACATAGCAACAGACAACTGGGGAATCCAAAGAATCATCGGTACATACTTTGAAAATCTGTTCTCCATCAAATTGGAAAGGAAAAAGGATATGTTTTTCAATATATACTGCCTACTAATAATAAATCAGAATCAGATAAGTAATTTAAACACACCTATAGCCTTCAGTGAAATAGAAGCTGTAATTAAAAGTCTAACAACCTTAAAAACCCAGGGCCATATGATTTTAGTACAGAATTTTACTAGACTTTCATAGAAGAATTAATATCAGTACTCCTCATATTATTATACAAATTAGAAACAGAAAGAACATTGCCCAATTCTTTTTATGATGTCAAAGTTACCCTGATATATAAACCACATAAAGATCCAACAAAGAAAGAAAATTACAAATCAATTCCCTTATGAAACAGATGATAAAATACTTGGAAAAAGAACTTAAGAGCACATCAAAATACAGTCCACCATAATTAAGTATGTTTTGTCCCAGAGACTTGTGGATAGTTCAACATGAATAAACTGATAAATGTAATCCATGTAAAAAGACTGGAAGTTGAAAACCATGTGGTTATCTCATTAGGTGAGGAAAGGTACTGTGACAAAGTCCATCATGCCTTCATGAGAAAAGTCCTGGAGATATATAGGGATATAAAGGACATACCTAAACACAATAAAAACAATTTGAAGCAACCCTGTAGTCAATGTCAACTTGGAGGAGGGAAATTCAAATCATTTCCACTAAAATCAGGAACAAAACCAAATAAGACAGTTCTGCTAAGGAAACAAACCAATAAAATGACGCCTAAGGACATTTTGCAGTCAACATCACAGAAGTTACTAGCTGCAGAAAATGGTAACAAATAAAGTGACCCACAGCCATACAATAGAGAGTGAGAGAACTTGGAACACTCAGCTTTAAAAGGGATGTCTCATCACATCCCCCATCCCCAGGTTCTCAGTACTTTAAGGACAATGAAGCAAAAAAAAAAAAAAATGTATAAGAGATAAGAGCCAGATGGAATGGAGGACACCAAGAAATGAAGGTCTTCTAGATACAGCAAAGCTGGCACACATATAATCTCACAGATATTGTGGCAGACTTTACAGAGCCTGCATGGGTCTGCAAAAGATGGGATCCTGGCACTGAAAGAAGTGAACACATGCTCTCATCCCTAATCCAGAAGCCACCTTCATTGTTAACCATTTTGCAAATGAAATATTAGTTTTCTCTAAGGGAATCTCATTGGAGAAACATACCACACTTAATACCAGGTCTTATGGTCAGCAGTAGATGACCAACATAAAACTAATTCAATGGCAGCTTTGGAGGTTTTTGTCTCATAATGTTGTCAGGGCTCGCTCTCTCTTTTTTCTTTCTTTCTTTCTTTCTTTCTTTCTTTCTTTCTTTCTTTCTTTCTTTCTTTCTCTCTCTCTCTCTCTCTCTCTCTCTCTCTCTCTCTCTCTCTCTCTCTTCCTCTTCCTCTCCCCCTTCCCTTCCTCCTTCCTTCCCTCCCCTTCTCCTCCTCCCTCCCCCCCTCTTTCTTCCTTATATAACCTTTGGGTATATACTGTAGATTCTGGTTTTGACTTTAGATTCTTGTGTACAAATGTGCATGCATTTTCTCTGGCTCTTTTTCTTGATTGGTCGTTTTGTCATATTCTGATGTGTTTATTTTGGATTTATCACATATTTTCATTTTATCTTTTATTTTATTATTGGTCCTTGGTTGTCCAATTTCTAACAACAGATGGAGAAGCTGTGTAACTGAGGGGAGTAGTGGTAAGGAAAATCACAATCACAATATATTGTTTGAAAAGCTATCTCTTTTCAATAGAAGAAAAGAAAATATGCATCATTTTAAAAAAACAAAATTAATATGCTCTATAATTAATCACAATAGGCAACTATATTTATTATAATTTTCTAATTTTAAAAATCATCTTATAGCTGGGCGGTGGTGGCGCATGCCTTTAATCTCAGCACTCGGGAGGCAGAGCCAGGCGGATCTCTGTGAGTTTGAGGCCAGCCTGGGCTACCAAGTGAGTTCCAGGAAAGGGTCAAAGCTACACAGGGAAACCCTGTCTCGAAAAACAAACAAAAAAAAAATCATCTTGCAAGTTTCCAATGTTGGTATAATCTGATAGCCTCACACTGTGTCACCCCCCATTTTTTTTAGTTTCTACCTTAGGTTATGTAGATCATGGTTTAAGCTCCATATAAAATGCCCTATAAATAAATAAGATAAAACTATGAGCATCTCAATCCTCTTGTGACATGGATAAAATTCTCCTTGTCTTATCTAGCTCTACAAAAATACAAAAGAAATAGCTGCTGGTAAGAATAACACCACTGACTTCTAACGCATTCTTTTAAAATATCGAGAAAATTCAGGATATACATAATATGGTCAAAAACATCGCTTGGTTTTCCATGAATTTCAGCTTGCAACTGTGCCCTGTTCTCTGCATACTTCCTCTTCTCAGTTTGTTTCTTTGCCTCATTATTTAGCAACTCTAGAGCGTCGATTTCCTTTATGGTGGCATCTGTTCTTTGATCTCCCTTGTCTCTGAGTGAATGATGAGTGAGGTACATTGTCAAGGTAGCAGCAGCATTGTAATGCAGGCAACATAAAAAAAATGTGATGGCAGAACTGGCATACCAATTCTATTCAACTTCACCTGGATGATTTGCAGGGGCAAAGCCGAAGTATGATAAAATGTGCTTGTGCCCCATGAGCAACCATGAGCTGTTACTTGTTGGGACATAGAAAAGGAGGCAAACTATTGAGCAGTTATAAATAGCATGGGAGTCAATATCCAGGACCTCTGATTTCTAAGTGAAAAGTGAGATGAATTTCCAGACACAAGAACATAAATAGTTAGCTTTGCCACTGTTGGAGCCTAGGCTACCAAACCATAGAAACGGTGGGATGTGTAGAGATACGTTAGATGTATTATGGAATTGACCACATGATCATGGAAAGACTTAGTCTTGAGACTTGAGGGCCAGGGGACTAGATACAATACAGAGGAATTGATTTGGAGAAGCTGAAGATAAGTACTAGGGACTTTGATTTCTGAGTGCTAACTCAGAGGAATCTCCTTCTCAAAGAAGAGACAGTGGATTTCCCTTTAGCTTTTTTTCTTTTGTATCCTCCACAAACCATGTGACGCCTACCCACATTGATGAGCAGATATTCTCCTTTCAGATTACTGATTCAATATTAACCTTTTACAGAGACTCCCTCACGAAGACAGTTGGGAATGATTTGGGAGACTTGAGGGCAACCTTAATCCAGTCAACCCATGAAGTATCACAATTGGTATTTACATAATTTGTGAGAAATTTCCTTTAGAGACTATAGGACAGAACTTTTTCAAAAATAGTACTTTTTTATTGTTAACTCTCCAAATATTGAATGAAGTTGCTTTTGTGATCAATTAAATTCTGTGTCACTGAACTCAACTCATTTTCATTCTTTTATCTATTTATCCAGAATTTTTTTCTCATGAAATCAGCCAATTCTTACTATTCTAGTCATCTGAATGTATTTGGAACATTAGAAGAAGAAGGAAAGGAATAGGAGAGATTTTTAAGGCACAGGGTTATGTAAAATTATCTCCACTGAGCGATTTACACCATTAACATAATGAGATATTGTGTACAATCTGAAGTAGTAGGATATGAAAGGGTTTTCATTAGCACATTTCCAATCTCCACTCACCACAATTTCCTTTCTGCCCCTGAGGTCAAGCTGGATGAGCTGCCCTCTGTTCAATACTTTCTGACTCTTAGTAACCCTTTCCCAGTGGGAAGTCTGGTTGAAAGTCTAATGTGACCAAGGCTTTTGTGTCCCCTCCTCCTAAGAGGAATCCCAAGAACAAAGTATCAACAGAACTATAGAACAGGTGACAAAGGATACAGAAATAGATGAAATGGATTTCTAATGCTTTGTGTTTTTTTTTTATATTCTTTTGTTTATTTTCTTGAAGAGCAGCTGAAGGGATAGGTCATCTGCGGTGTGGTTTTCTTCATTGGTCTATACTTTAAAGTAATTCTACCCACTTGTAAATCTACACTGAGAAAATGGCTTAATTATATTCAATCAAACTACCCTTATTGTTTCCAATTAATATTTCTACAATTTTTAAACGAACCTAGAAGAAATTAGTTTTGACTTGGGGATTAGAAGAAGTTAAATATCTGAAGCTGTTAAAGAGGGAAGAGAGAGGAGAAGGGAGGGAAAGAAAAGGGGGGAAGGAGGGAGGTACGCCCCAAAGGAGGTCTGGAGACTGGTGCTTCAGAATCAGCAAGAAGAAAGCCCGCAGAAAACGTCTATTTTTTGAAGATGAAATAATTACATCATATTTCACTAAGATGGCACAGAGACTTGAGAAATAAAAGCAAAATACTGAATTTTTTTTTCATGTATTTAATTCTTTTTCTAACCTGCCGTAGATGTACTTTGACAAAGTGCCAAAAAAGTTAGCATTCTGGCATATTACTTTTATTTCAATCTCACAAATATATGCTGGGGCATTTTTACCATCTGCTGCGCAAACTTCTGCCGAGGGAAAGACAGTAGATACTTCTGCACATCCGTGTCAAAATACAGTTATAGGGGATTTCCTGTACTAAAGAAAATGCAGCCACAATAAATGGGATGACAAGAAGGTTATGAGTCAGAACAGTACAGAAATAAATGTTGAAGTGTTGTTTATTTCACCTTGTTTTCAAAATATTTGATATATTTCCACAGAAACTGGATACTTCCTGCTGTTACCCAGTACAATTAATCCTTGTGATTCTATTATTGAGAGTGATTAATAGATGAAGAAACATATTTTTAGACCACATTCATTAATTAAATGTATTGTGGGTATTCCCACGTTGTAACAAGTAAAAACTTGATAAAAAGTAGTTTATGTTAATTAATTTAAATATTTGTAAAAACAAACCATTTATAAACACCAAACTGTTATTTTAAAAAAATGTGCTATGTTGCCTAAACACAAGCATTTTGTTATCAAATCATTCATGGCATGCATCCAAACAGGGTTTTATAGTTAACTGTGTGAACTCATAATATTCCTGGTCTGGCTGATAGTCTGAATATATCTGTTTCTGTGATGGAAAGTTCTCTCTTTCTCCATCTCCTTTTTCTCTTACATACATCCACCTATGCTGGCTCATGTGTACACACACACACACACACACACACACACATACACAAACCTTAAAGAAGAGGAGGAGGAGGAGGAGGAGGAGGAGGAGGAGGAGGAGGAGGAGGAAGGGAAAGCGCCATCACTTCATGCCCTTCTTTTTTAGGAATGTTTTTATAGGCTCACCTTCTCTTGTCCACTCCCTACCCCCCTAGTTGACCACAGAATTTGGCTATAAAACTCATTTTCTGGAAGAATTCTGAGATTTCTAACAAAGTTTAGCAACTCTCCTGCTGTCATTGTGAAGTGCACATTTCCTCATCTAAAGTGGAAATTAATTTCTTCAGTGGATTCTTCAAAATTTTGTAAATTAAAGAAAATGATGTAAACATAAATTTCTCTGGCTGTATAAATATGTATGCATTAAAACTCATAAAAATTTGACAGATACATTCTTTCTTTAGCAACACTTCATTGAAATAGTTGTCCTAATATAAGCAAAATGCTTTAGATATTTATATTTAAGGCTAGATATCTTTATACACAAATATGCGCATACCAATAATATACTTTAAAATATCTCACAAAATGCCATTTTTCTACAATGATTTCAAGACCCTAAGAACATCAATTTATGAACATTTTGAAGGTATGTTATACTGTAAATCCCACCAGGTTCTGTCAGTAATGTAACAGAGGATGATTTTGTACATCCACAAAGACTACAATGCCATATGACATAGGGGTAGAAATTGGACTTCTGTGGTCACAAGTCCCAGAATTCTGAAAATCACCAAGAGCTGGAGCAGGCAATGAATCACTTTACATACCTCCTCAGTGACAGCCGGGCCCTTCTGCATTTTATAACTAGTTTCCAAAAGTAATGAAATATGTTTCTATTGTTTTGAGTCACAAAAGTCACAGTCATTTATTGTAGAACATTATAAAATATCTTTGAAACATGAAAATATAAATAAAGCATTTTCACAGTTTTGAAAATATCAGTATAGAATTGATAGTTAAAACAGGACTATTTTGGTTGCTGTTTAGAGAAGTTAGGCCCTTGGGTAGGGCAGCTAAGCACTCTACTATTGAGTTAAACCCACAACCTCTGAAAAGCATGCTTTTAAAAGTTCAACAATTTATATTGATCATTCTGAAACATGCTTTGCATTAGTACAGGACAGAAAGGTCTTCAAGGGCCACCACAGAGGCAAATAAGCTTGACCTTCTTCCTCCAGGATTTTGCAATACTGATATATTCCCTGTATGTCTTTTTTTTTCCCCTAAAAAGAGCTGGAGAATTAATCATACAGCTTTAGTGTATAAAACATAAACATAGACAAAACATAAACAGATGTATTGTAAGCAGTGTCTAGATAGAGAATGCTGTGCTAAAGAAAGTATGTGATATCTTAAACCTGGTTCTTTCTTTGTGATTATTTGCTTTTGTTTATAAAAGTTTTGGGGCAATTTCCTGTGACTGGCACTGGAGTTTTTATTAGATAGTCTATAGCTCTTGGGGGGAGCACTTTCAACCTTATGATGTAATTACAATTGATATAATGTTTACACACACACACACACACACACACACACACACACACACACGCTCACACATATACACACTTGTGTACCTGTGTGTGATCTTCAAAAAATATGGCAAGCCACACATGAAAAATGCCTGTCCACTCTGCTGAGATGCCATGACATGGGAATGCACACAAACTCACAGTCAGAATGGGCTTTGAGTGTACAGGAAACTCCATCCAGTTTAGGCGCAACAAAAGGGGATGTTTCTTTCAGCTGAGCCTCAGATGTCCCCAGAGGTTATTGCTTTTGTACTACAAGCATCTAAGAAAGCACAATTGATACCAACCAAAGAACTTTCAGCTGGAGGAAGCATATGCTGTTTCTAAACTAGATTGTTTATGATTATGTATTCTGAGCAGTAAGTAAGTGAAACATCCACCAGAAGGTTTTATTTTCACATGCTAGAAACTAGTGACTTGCTACCACATCCCTGAAGCCTTGGACTTAATATTTCCCTTTTGTGCTATCCCTTACTTGGCCTCTACTGATTGCCAGTAGTTGATTTTTCAAAACTTATTATCTACCACACTTAGCACTTTGGACCCAGCTGAAGATTGTTTGTGCTGCTCTATTTGTCCTTATTATCTTACAAAAATAAAAATCCAATAATGTAAAAGCTGGTAAAATTGTTATAAGAAAGTAGTTATGCCCAGAATGTCTGTAGTTCTTCAGAAATGTTGGGAGCCTCTTATTTTGCTAGTAATGCTGTACCAGGCCCCCACACCTTAATACAATTTATGTCATGATGAAGTACCATTCAGGCCTTGGGACCCAGCATGTAGGCAGCAAAACCTGTCAAAATGAAAACAAAGACTTAATCTATCAAAGTCCATAGTTCTGAGAAATCCCTAAATATACTAACCTTGTATTTTGACTTCTGTATTTTTGTTTCTGGCTAACTCTTCTTGCCTATTGAGTTGTATCAACTAAGGATGTGGTGTTTGTGTTTAAAAGCTCACCCTTATAAAGGACAGGGACTGAACTTGGCATCCAAACACCCAGTGTAGTCTCCAGCAGGCTGATGAAGACTCTCTGTTGACATGACCTCATGTTAATGTGGTTCTTTCTTGTGAATATCTCACAACAGTGCACGCTAAACGAATATGTATAATTCAGAGATCTTTGTGTTCACATTTAAAACTAGCTGAAAGGCTTCTGTTTGTGAGCTTGAATTAATATTTATATCTGAAAGAGCAGGTGGGCAGTTGCTTGCTCTCTGTGTGTAGAACTAGGCACAGACTAAATGTACTAATTGTATAAATAATTTTTAATGATTAAGGCGTAATTCTTTCCTTCCTTAAGACACTGAAAATGAAATCTTTAAATTTAAATTTAAATGCGACTTCCAAAAATAGTCTTGAGGACTAGAGATGTACTTCAGTTGGTAGAATAATCACATACAATACAAATAGCCCACGATTCCCAAGCACTAGGTAAAGAGGTGTTTTGGCATAGAAATGCTGTCACTCTTCACTGAGAAGGAAAACACTGGATAATCCTGAGTTCAGGTTCTGCCTTGCTACATTACAATTTTGGGGCCAGCCTTAGCTAAACATGACTCCATCTCAAAACACTAAAGTATCTTAGCTATTTTCTGTTTATGTTTAGAAAAGCATGTATCCTTACCATGGACCAGCTTGAAAATAAAATCCAGTTTGTGGTTGAGCAGGGAGAAGAGATCTGAGTTATGTGCAGAGATGAAGAAGGCTCTTGGTTCTAATTCTTTATTGAACCATCCGAGAATACAAACTTTGGACTTTCCTCTGTCAAAAATTTTCTGACTTGTAAATTTCCTTCCTTTCAGTAGCACCATCACCCAGTTACAACAGGAAGCAGATATCACACCATTTCTTTTCTACTTTGTCATCTCACCTACATCTTTCTTCCACTTCTTCAAGAGTAACATAAAGAAAATGTTTAAGCATAAGGAAAAAAAGGAAAAAGTGAATGTGTGAGCATATCTGAAAATATCTCCATACACATATATGCACATATTATATACCTTGGAATGTATTAGTGTTACCTTATATAATAAAAAGGATCTTCAAGCCTCTGATTAAGTCAAGTATTTTGAGATAAGGGAATATCCCCTCTGATGTATCTGATACAGCACAAGTAATCTTTTAAAAAGTGATGTGCAAGAAACCAGAGTCACAGACTTGGTATAATTATGCATAACAATGACCTGGTCTCAGTAAGTTGGAAGAAGCCATAAGCTAGAAAGAGAAATGCCACATATGAATCTATATCTTTCCTGAAAGATCAGCACCATCTTAATTTAATCATCAACCCAAGATGACTTTGGACTTCTGAGCTAGAGCACATAAGAAAATGGTGGGATTGGACTAAGCCACAGCATTAAAATAGCAATTGAGAACCAGTATAGCAATACTGGACAGTTTGACACAATTTGACTTCCACTCAAAACATAGTCCACAGATGTATTGTTCTGAAAGGGTCCAGAATAGGTGTGTAAATGAGCCATTACTTGTTTCTTTGTGTTCTTCTGGGATCTACAAATGAACTCCTGATACAATATTATCTCTATACCATTTTCACAGTTCTTTGCCTAAATATTTGTTTCTCAGTTTCAAAGACAAACTAAATATTAATGTTTTAATTTTTATGTTATTTCCTTGCTGTAAGTAAGTACTTTTTGACTGAGGAAGGTGCTAGTCTATGTAAATCCCACCTCATTCAGTCAGAAGCTGAGACATATGATTTCTTTCCACTTCTATAGTACTGTGCACACAGTCTTAGAAGAACATATTGCTTGATTCCTTTATATTTATTTTTATCTGCCTCACGAAATAGGCAAGTAACCACTTGCTCAAAAAATATGCTCTTCTGGGTTCTGGGAGAGACCTTATTTTACCTCATTTAAGAGGTAGAAGAAAACCCTTGTGTTTTGGTCTAGAAGCTTAGTGAGAATGGAACACCTCTGTTTAACACAAAGAAGCTCTTTCTTGTCAGAGACCTGCTTATTTCACGAAGGAAACTGTACAGTTATTTGTTATTGACATAGTAATTCTAATTTGTTTAAGGTGATTTTTAAAGGACATCTTTTATGTACAGCCACAGTCAATGTGGTAACACTATTCATGACCCTGGAATTTGCAAAGACACTTGTATGTCATGCAATGCAGAATATTAAAAGATAGAAGGCATAGTGAAAATCTATTATATTTATAAGTGTAAAAGTCGTTCTCAGTAGAAAAAGAGATCAGGTCTAATGAGATGCCTCCCAGAGACAGATGTTGGGATTCCATTTACAAGCACCATGCACTCAGGGTCTGAGGTTCAGCAACCCCCTGAGCCAAGGTCACTGTACATCCAAGACAAGTCAGGGCATCAAGAAAGTATTATAAGAATTAGATTTATTCAGATTTTTATGATGCTTTAAATAGTGCTTCAGTACTAAAACATAATAAAAGAAGCCAACTCTTGTGCTTCATGCTTTTAATTTTAGACATTTAGGAGGCTGATTCAGGAGTGTTGCCCCAAGTTTGAAAGCACCCTGGGTTACTTAGTTAGTTTCAGACTGTCACAGGCTGCATCATGAGACATTGTCTCAAAAGAAAAACAAGAACAAAGCAGAACATCAGCAAGAAAGAACCTGCTGAAATGTACAATATGAAAAATATACAAAATCTACAATGTTAAAATATAAATTGTGAAAAGGACTGGATCTAGAAACTGATGATTGAAAGGAAAAGCCAAAGTAGGCTGCAGACTAGGTACCCATTAAAAGAAGTAGCAGCAACAATGTCTCACCTCACATGAGAAAGGAGGGAGGGAATAGCTAAATAGTACAGAATAACTCAGAATAAAATGGAAGGAGCTAGATTTATCAGAAGCTGCACCTGGAATCTGCAGATCAGGTGTCAAAGCTCCAAGAACTGTTTTCATCTAAATTGTGTATCTCATTGAGCCAACTAGCTTTGTTTTGTTGGTACGTCTTTTGCAGAAAATTACCATTCAGTTTTCAACACAGAATAGCTCTAAAAACACCCAAAATAGAACTGAAGTGACTCTTTGACTTGTACAGGGATAGTTTTGCCAGATTTTTTACTTCAATTTTATTAAAGGCTCCGTACCAGGGGAGAAGAAACAGCAAAGCCATTCATACAGTTCTATAGAAAGGCTTGCATTTTTATAAGAGTATGGTTTCAAGATGTAACTTATGACTGTTGTAAGGAAAACTTTCAGCCTGGCTGTGAATTTAGAAATCAGGAACATTTCGTGGATTTAATATATTTAAGCCTTAGATTTGTATAAAATAATTTATTGTTTAAAATGATGAAAGAAGAGATTACTGTGGTGCATATCTAAATAAAAATTAGGCATTTGTATTTTATAAGAAAATGGTATTTATTAAACCACAACAGGAATTATACTGAAAATTAAAAATTAGCCATCTTGGGGAAAGCAATGTACTAAATACAACTTTCAATCACTTATGAGCACTTGCTGTTTGGGATTCCATTCACTCAGTTGCATAGGGGGAAAAAGCCTCATTAATTTGCCACAAGACCCTCTCTATGATTCTGTGCATCTTCTCATTCTCATCCAATCAGTTTCTTCAGAGATAGTTCCTGAGCTTAGTCTGTGCTTGTCATATTTTCTCTCATTTGTGGATGTTAACTGTAAATCTCCAGTAGAGATTTTGCTACATTGTGATTTACCTGAATTTGGAGCAAAGAATTAGTTATTGTTTTATTGTATGAGAACATGTCAAACATTGTATTCATCAACAAACATTTATTTAGGGATATTATTAACTAGATAAGTACTGGACTATAGAGTCGGTTGACTCATTGAGGTTTTTTTGTGGTATTATGTTCCCCAAAATATTGTGTACCCTAATAAACTTATCTGGGGTCAGAGAACAGAACAGCCACTAGATATAGAGGCCCGAAAATGGTGGCACACACGCCTTTAATCCTAGCATTCCAGAGGCAGAGATCTGCCTGGATCTCTGTGAGTTCAAGGCCACTGCAAACAGCCAAGCATGGTGACTCACACCTTTAATCTCAGGAAGTAATGGCAGGAGGCAGAAAGGTATTTAAGGCGTGAGGACGAGGAACTATAGCCTGGTTAAGCTTTTAGGCTTTTGAGCAGCACAGTTCAGCTGAGAGGCATCCAGTCTGAAGAAACAAGATTACCTGAGGAATTGACGAGGTGAGGAAGCTGTGGCTTGTTCTGCTTCTCTGATCTTCCAGCTTTAACCCAATACCTAGCTCCAGGTTTGTTTTTATTGTAAGTACCTTTAAGATTCATGCTACATTTTTTTTTCCCTCAAAGGCCTCACATACCAGTGAGTGAGACATGGTGGTTCCTTAGAAAGCCAAAGTGATTGTAGATGGAGATCTTTGCTCTAACCACAAACCACTTCAGAAGCTTCTGTAATCAGACTGACTATCCCAAGAGTTAGGCACAGTAAGGGGCTCTGCAAAACTGGAGTAGAAAGTGTCATAAAGAAAAGTGACATGCTTGAGGATTTAACTGACAGATCTGAAGGCTGAAGTATGAAAAGCAAGGAGAAGGGTGTAAGAAGAATATGTTATACAATGGAAAGACTGTATGGACGGATGCCTATTCAGCCTTTGGAACATTATGTTTCAGAGCACAGAACATAAAACCCAGGAAATGTTTGAAGGAAAAGCTTGGCAGAACAGGAAAATTTTAGAAGTGACTCCCTGAAATTCAAACAAACAAACAAACCACAAAACTATTCATGCAGTGTTGTCAACTATTCCACTTCATTTATCTACAGTTGGAAGTTTAAAAGTAAGACAAAAAAGAGAATTAGGAAGGGTGTCAAGACAAGCTAAAGAATGGAAGGGTGGGCTTCTTGGTAGTGTTGAGTTATAGAGATTGTGAAGCCGCTTGGAAAAAGGCACTACCTCTTTCTCCATTTGGGCACTCTGAGTCTGAGACATGCATGCTTGGAAGCTGGACAGATATGCTGTTTTTGGAGAGTAACAGCAAAGTCTTCTCACAGAAGGAAGTTCACTTCTGCACTCCATCTGTAAGAACATATAGAGCTTCTTGCACCAGAAGAAATGTTTCAAGAATATGTCAAACAAATTATCATGTAGAGAAACATTTTCTTTCTTCAAATATTATTGGTAAGAAAATACTTGCTCTTCTGACATAGAAAATGTATTGAACTTGAAACTCTATTTGCTACTGGAGATATAAACACCACTATGTGTTCCTCTGTGTTCTCCCAGTGTAAATTACATAAAATAAAATGTATGATTTTGGTTTTGTTGATGAAAAGCAGTTAAAGGATGTCACCACACTCCTGACATAAGAATCAGTGTTCATTGTCAGCTCCTGCAAGCCTTCAAGTGCACTCTTACATTCCAAAGTTGTAAGGCTACAACAAAAGCAAGTTATACTACAAAAGGCACAAAAGCAACACTCCTATTTTGTTTAGAAGTGACTTGAATTTTTGAGGTCAGAATTGAAATTTGAGCAAAATACCTTATTATAATAATAAGGACAATTTAACATTGTAGAAACAAACATTTGTAAAATAGGCATGTATCTGCCAACACATTGCATTTAACCTTTAAAACATGGAGAAATATACAAAAATTCTACATATTTATCTTTAAAATGTCCAGTGTTTATAGAAATCCAGCTTATGTTCTTCCTAGTGAAATCTTAACAAATATTATTATAGCCTTGACAAATGTAATCGACATTAGTAAACTGAATAGATAAATATAAAGCTCTGATACACTTTCCAATTTTTTAACCCTTCAGAGAAAACCAGAACTACTACAATAATAGAGAAAAATATTGTTGTAATTGTAATTGGGGTACATCCTTGAAAAAAAATGCCATTGCCTTCAAAGCTCTTTCACTTGGGATATTGTGCTGTGGTGTAACACAGACACCTTGAAGCAAATGTGCTGCAAAATTCATAGCAACTTTACACTTTTGCCTAGAAACAATGTGCTCAACCCTAAAATTAATACTTCTACTTAGAGTTCCTTTATGAGGATCTTGAAGTGCTTGAATCAGTTTATGTAAAGTCCAAATCGATAGATTTGAGAAGACTGAATCTACTAGACAAAAAGTGGCTGCTAGCAGTGAGGTTGGGTTGGGATGCTCAACAGAAAAGGCTCCCTGCTATCCCTACTGTTGAGGTTCCTTTGTTATCAAGGAACAGATAGCACTCATAGATGTAAAATCACAGTGTGTGGATGCCTATAACAGCAAGTATTGGACCAGGCTCTGATACTACTGAACACTGAAAACTCACTGTAACAAGATCAACTTAATAAAGTTATATTTTGGGTCAGTTAAGAGTCATGTAAAAGTTGACAATTATTATGTCACCCAAAAGTCAATTCATAGTTTTATTTTAGAATTTAAAATATATTCACCATAAGGAGCTCTCTGCTTTCACATTCACTCTATAGTTCAAAGTACATTTATCTACTGATCACAGCTAGAAGCAAGGAACTAAAAATAGACTATTAAGCTGTGTGGTTAACTCTGCTTATCTATCTTTCTGTAATTTATCACTAATTATATATCATCTATCTCAATCATGTGATGAGCAACAGCCTAGAGTATATTCTCCTTTATCTTGAATAGACAGTGGGGGAAAGCCAGCCAGCAAATGAAAACTCTTGTGGTATTTTTTTATTCTTTTTACAATATAGGAATTAGTCAATCAGTGCCCTTTTGGTTCTATTCTCACATTTTTTTTATACCGAGCTAGACTTTTTATGAAGAAAAGACAGAAAATGAAGATCTTCCCCAATAGCATTTGACTCTAAATTTCTGCCATATGTATGTGCAGCCGATGCTCATTAACATTATAGATTTGCAGAGTCTGGCTAAGTGCTACATCTGTAATTTTTAGTTTAAATTATAGCAATATTGAACAGAAGATACGCAAGAGCACTTATTTCAAATTATATGTCTTTTCTTTCCAAAAATGAGATATTAACTGCATCTTGCCTTAGTACTGTTGAATATTTGCTCATATTTCTTAAAGACAGGTATTTAAATTAGCATGTTCCTTTTGAAAATGCCATTAGTGAAGACATTTCATTCCTTTCATGATAACCCCTTTTCAAATAAGTCTAATAAGTAGTTCCACACAGAACTGACTTCCTTTTGAAATAATGAGGAGAAGTAATGAGCAATAGATATTTACAGGTAGAAGTGGCAGCGGCTCCACTTGAGAATTAACAGGTTTAGGTGGCAATTGCAGCAAGGAACTCACAGCAAATTCTCTGGAGCAGTCATGCTCCACTAGGTGAATAATATGCTTTGGATGTTTCCCTAAATATGTATTTACATGAATGCTCATAGTAGCTATAAAAAGACAATTATATCAAAGTATTGAGTAATACACTCTTTATGAGCCTTGATCTAGTAGTACCTATTAATTTAGTTTCAAAACACGATTTTCAGTGAGACTTTCAAATACAGATTACTTTTTATTTCAGAAGGAACAACCTAAGAATGGTATGTTTTATTGATCAAAGATGTACTAATAATGATTACTCTCTGAAACAAATCATATCTATTATTTTCTTAACGGTCTTTGTTCAGATAACTACTCTGGCAATACATTTTATTTTGTTCTTATGTATAGTTTAAGTAATGGTTGGTGACAATTAATAATAATATAATTTTAAAAGATGGTCAATTCACAATTTAACATCAAAGAAGAGCTCAAGAATTGATATGTCAGGAACATGATGAATTATGGCCAAATTGATAGGCGTAAGATTAAAATAACACTTACTTAATAACTTGTATGTCTAGAATTCTTACTACGGGATTTATTTTGCTTCTACATATTTTGGGAACCTTTGCATGTGAGTCCTGTCTTTGTCTATGAATGTGTTTGATGAACATATTTGCTCAATATATTTTAGAACAGAATATAAAACTCAGAAACTTATCCTAATTTTAAAAAATGCATATGCACTGTAATTATTTCCCTAACTCTTTATCAAGGATAAATGTAACAACTTTTATATTAGAATATTTTTTAAACTTTATTTCTATTTATTCTTTGTGTCTTTTCACACCATGCATCTCAATCCCATTCATTTCCTGTCCCTTTGTATCCCCACTCTGCTCTTGTAGCCCCAGCCAAATAAAATTTAAGAGAAAAAAGAAGAGGCAAAAAAATAATTTTGTCATGGAAGCAGTAGTATGACACAATAGGTCACACAGTAATGCTTTTGTCTTTACATGTGTACTTGCAGATGTTCAAGAGTCATTGGTATGATTCAAGACCTCTGATTTCTGCTACACTATTGATGCTGGACCCTCACTGGAACTCCTCACAGGTTATCCTGCTGTTGCCCTGTGTTGTGGAACTTCTTCAGCTTTGGGTTTACAGGACCAGTCCCTTCACATGCTCCAGAAGATCACAGATGGGTGGATGTTGGGGTGGACCAACCCATAACCCTGATTCTTTGCCTGGGTAGTTGCAGGGTTGGTCAGCCACCAGCTGTCCCTTGTCCTCACCACCAGGCTGAGCTCTAATGCATTGCCCTGGCAAGTTCCCCTTACCCACAAAGGGATGGGGTTAGATCTCCTGCTTTCAGGTCCTCAGGGTCAGATGTGCCACACCTACACCTTTAGGGTCAGATCTACTGTGTTATATTTTGAAGTGAAATGGTAATACACTATCACCTTTGTATTTTCAGAGTCTTCCTATTACTTGACACCATATAGACAATCCACATTTGCAGCCATATCTTCATTTCTGTTCTGTTACTCTGAGTCTGTTGCATATATCATAAAGCAACCTGCAGCATGAATCTGAAGAGGTCTTATTAATAAAATCAAACCTGAGGCCAGTTATTGGGGTGAATGCTGGAAGATCAGAGAAGCAGAACAAGCCACAGCCACCTCACCTCCTCAGTTCCTCAGTTAATCCTGTTTCCTCAGACTGGAAGCTTCTGAGTCCTCATCCAGAATGAATCTCATCTGAACTGCTTCTCAAAAGCCTGAAAGCTTAACCAGCCTAGTTCCTGGTTTTCATGCCTTGTATACCTTTCTGCTTTCTGCCCTCATTTCCTGGGATTAAAGGCTCACTTTCTGGGATTAAAGGCGTGTGTCACCATGCCTGGCTGTTTCCAATGTGGCCTTGAACTCACAGAGATCCAGACGGATTTCTGCCTCTGGAATGCTAGGATTAAAGGCATGAGTGCCACTATTTTATAACCTCTGTATCTAGTGGCTGTTCTGTTCTCTGACCCCAGATAAGTTTATTAGGGTGCACAATATTTTGGGGAACACAATACCACCTCAGCAACCATTCTGGTACACGAGTGCACAGTATGCATAGCTGTGAGTATAAGTATTTTCAGACTAAAACTAGTTGAAAGTATTATATTTTGTGTTGATCAAGTTCATGTCTTACTCTTGTCATATTTCCCTGAATATTACAGCTTATCAACTTTTAAAGCAGCCTTTTATATTTCTTAGTTACTATAAGTGATATAAAGTTACTTTAAATTATAAGACAGGATAGCTTCATGCCAATATTCTCTCATTCATACACAAGACTTCAGTATACAGCTCGGGGGATGCTGAATTTAATACCTTGTTGATTACAAGGTAAATTTGTGTTGTGTTTTATAAGTCAACATAATTATAAAGTACATAGTTCTTTGTTTTAAAAAATTATACCTTCAAAAGCCTGGAGTTAGGTTTCAATATCATATAGTTCCACCGACAACACCAAATTTAAAACTAGTCAGAGTGCAGTTTAAAAGGGAACTATTAACATTTGTTTAGTAAAGCAATTACTAATATTTTTATATCCAAAACAGTCTTATATCTAACCTCAATTTTATTTTGTTGCAATCTCCTCCTATTTAGTTAATCTGTGACCTCATCATCACTGTAAAAATACATGTAATAGTGTTGTTAATTATTTTTTTGACAGAATGGAGCATCACTTGGGAAATGAATATGCCTCTGTGATGTCTGTGGGAGGTTATCTTGATTACATTAACTGATATAGAAAGATTCATTTTTACTGTTGACAGGACCATGCTTTGCCAGATAGTCAGGACTATAAAATATGGAGAAAGTGAGATAATCAGTCAGTAGCATGCATGCATTCCTTTCTCTCTGCTTCTGGAATATGAACTCAGAGTGACCAGCTGCCCTGAACTAACTCCAGACACTATGACTTTATTGCAATAATGAGTGATAACCTGGAACTGTAAGATAAAGTAACCTTTTTTTCCAATACATTGTTTTTCTCAGAGTATTTTATCACAGAAAAAAAACTTAAGATGATGGAAACGACAAACATCAGGGTAAAAATTTTCTAGCACAGTATTCATTTCGGCCCTGTTGGGCCTTGATATGAAGGTTTGTGCCTAGCCTTACTGCATCTTGTTATGCTGTGTTCAGTTGACATCCCTGGGTGACCTGCCCTTTTCTGAGGGAAATGGAGAAGCAATGGATCTGGAGGAAAGGGGAGGAGGGACGGTAGCTAGGAGAAGTGGAGGGAGGAGAGGCTGCAGTCAGAATGTATTGTATGAGAGAAGAATACATAAAAAGAAAAAGGAAAAAAGTCTCTGTGTTTCAATGACCCACTGCCACAAATATGTAACTGAATGGTTTTTACTGTTTATACATTTAAAAATTCAAACATTTCATCTGAATTTGTTTGTGATATTTGGTTTGAATCAACATGATGAAATAATTTTTTTAGCTTTTTTTTAATTAACCAATGAGAGTAATACATATTCAAAACATCCAGAAGGATTATTCCATAGCAGTTTTTTTCTCAGTAAGAAAAGTGAAACCGAACTTGTGTTCTTAGATATTTTGAAGTTTGACATGATTATTAAACAATAATGGTGTGTGTGTGTGTGTGTGTGTGTGTGTGTGGTGTGTGTGTGTGTGTGTGTGTGTGTGTGTGTGTGTGTGTGTGTTCTGTGATGAAGTGATAATAGAGATGGATAGTCCTTATAGGACCCTGTGGGTATGTGTGTGTAAGTGTTCATGTGTATGAGAATATGTGTGTTCAGATACATGTGCATGTGTGTGTACCTATGTGTGGAGGGCAGATAGTAATGTTAGGTGTCTTTCTCAATCACTTCCCACATTAATTTTTTTTTTTTAAGGACGAGACTCTTATAGATTCAACTACTTGCTAGCCAGTAAGCTCTGGGATCTGCCTGGCTCCATCCCTGCACAGGGGTTACAGATGCCCACCTGAATATGGCTTTAAAGTGGGCACTGTAAAACGCAGGCCTCCATGCTTATGTGACGTATATTCTACCTACCGAGTCATCTCTCTATCCTTCCTCTCTTTTTGGTCAGATGTTAACATTTTGAAGTAAACTAAGTAAACTAAGTGTTGAGATAGATGTTATCAGCCTTGGAGGCCATTGAGAACAAGCTCGCTCATAGATAGCTTCGAACCCCACCTTTTGATGGACCAGCCTGACTCCATCTTAAGATTGGAAACCATCTTTTTTCAAGGTCAAAATAAGTTTATTCCTGTTTTCTGTAAAACTTGGGTTTGACCATGTCTTGACCCATTTTCTGGAATTTGCCATGTTCTAAACTCTGTACTCTGACCATATCCTGACCTCCACCCTGATAAAATGAGATGTTCTGTCAAATAATTTTGTAATGTTCAATTTTTTAAGTTGAAATCCAGTTACATGATTTTCTCCCTTCCCTCTCTTCCTTGAAATGCCTTCCATATAACTCCTTTACTATCTTCCAAATTCAAGGCTTCTGGTCTCTTTTTCTTCACTTGCTGTCACATACAAGCATACATATAAAGTACATATAATATATATCCTAATTATATGATCACCATCTTCTCTAGCTATTTTAATAAACAGGCGAGGTAGGAAAATAGGACTGAGGAGAGGTATCAAGACTGGTGTATGAAAGAAACATTGGCATAGGGCTAGAAACCAACGCATGCTCCTGACAATAGAGGCTCCTTTTAACAGGACAGCATGGGAAAGGGGAGCACTTTGATCTTTAGATTTAGAGAAGATTGACAGTTTGGGAAAGACTCTGCTTTCCTGAGCCTGAGGTGCCTCCCATCTCACTGGCCCAATTTAAGTCTGGAAAGTGATTTTCTCCTTTCAACTAAATGGCTTGTGTTTCTAACTCACACTCATCCCTAGTCCAGTTTTGGGTACAGGTGAGGAAAGTGTGGAAATCTCAGCTAGCATCACTAGACTATTGTCCATTCCTAAAATACAGGTTTCTCTTGTGAGCCTGCCCTGGAAGTTATTCAGTATTTACATACATGAAAAGAGTTTTAGGAGGGGCTTGGACCTGCCTCAGCTGAGTGTGCTAGGCTTTGCTGACTATATTCTTTTTTCTCTTAAATAGACAGAAAATATATGCATGTATACTCTATAACATGATATATATATATATATATGTATATATACACATATATATTACATAACATGGTATATAGATGATAGATAGATAGATAGATAGATAGATATAGATTTTATTCACAAACAGTGAAATGGTTAAACATAATTAGAATATCCATAATTTCTTGGATTTTATATTTTTGACAGTGGTTCTCTTGTAGCCCATGCTAGCCTCAAACTCACTATGTAGTTGAGAATGACTTTGAGCTCCTAGTCTTCCTGTCTATACTTCCCAAGTGCTAGAGTTACAGGCATATACTATCATACTGTTTATAATGTAGTAGAAGAGATCATCCCCAGGGCTTTTTTCACATATGGCAAATACTCTGCCAATTGAGCTACATTCCCAACTTTTCCTGGCGTTTCTTCTTACACTTAACTATTTTTCCTACCTTGAATAATTTCCTTCATACAAATGCATGCCTATCATGATTGATAGGTCATGATTTCACACAGGTCAATGAGTTGATCAATCAGATTTTTGATCAACACATAGTCAGTCATCTGATGTTTCCTCACTTTGCCAACACTCAACAGTTAACTAACATCAGTGTTCTATGGCAGATTTGCTTCCAGTTTCATTTGGCCAATTGCATGTTTAAACAAGATGGAATGACGAGCTTTAGCACAATGTATAAATTAATCAGAACAAAATACAACTTTTTTGCATTATTTACATTTATTTTGTTCCCTCACCTGAAGATAATGGTAGAAAACAGGCCCTTTATGAATGTTGTGCAAGCTGGATTTGTGCACTTGTGGCTGGAACCATTAGATTCCCATTCACCTAAGGACTGTCAATCACTGATCCTTCAACATCTCAGGCATCTATGGATCCTATTTATATCAAATCTGCTTTTACAAGTCACACAGTGATGGTCCATCATCCACTGTTCTCACCTATCTATGACTGGCTCTTCTTCTTCTTCTTCTTCTTCTTCTTCTTCTTCTTCTTCTTCTTCTTCTTCTTCTTCTTCTTCTCCTCCTCCTCCTCCTCCTCCTCCTCCTCCTCCTCCTCCTCCTCCTCCTTCTCCTTCTTCTCCTCCTCCTCCTGCTCCCCTCTCCTCATCCTCTTCCTCTTCCTCCTCTCCCTCCTCCTCCTTCTCCTCCATCTATCATTAGTGGCAACTCACAAAGATTCCATTATTATCATTGAAAATCAATTATTTGCCCTGTTACAAGCTGTACACCTTTTTTTTTGAGGGGTGCAAGGAAATTAAGGGCAATACTGAAAAGGCTTTCAATCATGGTATTGTTTTCTCCCTCCCCATCTTACCTTGATTTTAAAATATTTTACCATAGGATACAAGGAAAACATTGAAATTTGTAAGGTCATAAATGTGTGAAGTCTAATCATCAGAACTTTGAGGGAAAGTCCATTTTACTCCTTAGGATTCTTTTATGAAAAAGATAGATCATCCTGGTCAGGATGCACAAAAGGGATAATACACACTGTACAGGGAACTCTAAGTTCGTCCAACAGTACAGAGCATAACATGGAGTTCCTTCAGAAAGTATATGCAGAACCACTACACTGATCCAGAATTCTTTTCTTTATTAATGTCTCATCTCACAACTTAGCAGCTTTCATGTTCTTAAAACAAGTTTTTTCTATGTAATAATAAAAATATGCTGATAAATTTTCCAAATTTTGGGAAAATGTTGCTTTTGTGAGTAACTGAATATATTTTAACTTCAAAATATATTGAAAAAGCCCCATGGATTTCATTAAAAAATATTCTCTGTAGTGCTGAATGCTCCATCTAGTGGCATAATTGAGCCCTGGTATATTTTATCACACCAAAAATATAGTAATATTTCTTCCTTCATGTATGCTGTTAAGTTTGTGGTTAAGAAAAGACACTGACAATATTACTCCAAAATGTACATAATCCATACATCTTTATTTACTGTTCATTTGAAACTTCTTGATATCTTAAATTCAGAAAATTATACAACAGACTGTACATTAGTTACTTTTCAATATTTTTCCCAATTCTGACATAAAATAATTGAAATCTAAGATTAGGAAACTGTTTACAAACAGACAAAAGTAATAAGTTTAACTCTGTGACTTACATATACATCATTACATTCATACATAGTCTCCAGTGGTAGCTATTAATTTGGAACATTTTAAAGGCGGGAAAAGAAAGAGAGTAACTTAGTGTTTAGAATATTTTTAAAAAGAAAGAAAAGACACACACACACACACACACACACACACACACACACACACATATATATACAGTTTGGTAAGTCCTCATCTAAGATACTAATGGTTAGAATATAAACACTTATAATTCTTCAAAGAACTTGAACAAATGCGTATTATCACACACCTTTGATTCTGAAGGAAATATCAAGTTTGGAATGATAATATAGTTCCAGTAACTTTGTAAAATAACATTCTACAGCTTACTCAAATTTTAAAGTTAAGAGAATCATGAACTTATGTGGGGAAACAGGAATTAAATACAGCTGGGGGGCAGTGGTACACACCTTTAATCCCAGCCCTTGGGAGGCAGAGCCAGGTGGATCTCTACGAGTTTGGTCTACAGAGCAAGATCTAAGACAGGCAACAAAACTAGACAGAGAAACTATGTCTCAAAGAACAAAAACAAAAAAAGAAAAGAAAGAAAAGAAAAGAAACAAGTACAATGTTTATTACAGTTTTATCACAATCAGAACAGAATGTACATCATCTCTTTTTATTTTTTATTTAATACATTTATTTTTTCTGCTTTTTGTGTGTACGTGTGTGTGTGTGTGTGTGTGTGTGTGTGTGTGTGTGTGTGTGTGTGTTTTAAACAAGTATCATGGTATACATGTGTAGGTCAGAGGACAAACACAGGAGTCAACTTTCTCCTTCTACCATGTGAGTCCTGGGGATAGAACTCAGGTACTTAGACTCAGTGGGAGGAACATTTACTCACTCAGTCGTGTTAACAGTTCCTTCACCTCCTCTTAAATACTTTATTCATTTATTTTGTTTTCTGTTACACCTGGGGTGAGGAGGCTGGTCATTTTTAATTTATTCTGAATTCATCATTGGCATCACATTCTTTATCTTGAAGTCAAGAATTGCCGGTGTGAATTTTATAACCAAAGAAATGTGAGCGGAGTTGATAACGATCATTTTGATAGAATTTTGTCAGGTATCATGTGAAGAACACAATCCAGAAGGATTATTGCCTGCGATGGGAGAAGGGGAGATTTACTCTTGCAATCATAAAAGGAGACTAGTACAGTAAACAGAATACTCAGACCATCAGACATGTACATCTCTCAAGGGTTGTACTAATTGGTGATCTGTTTTCCTTATTCGGGGAGTAACCTGGGCTTCAAACAGAAAATGAGACGAGTCTCAGTGGCATAGTCCACTCCTTATCACCAATGCTGCTGTTTTTCTGAGGCATATTTTTCAAGGAGTTTCTGTATCTTGATTCATGCTGAGGCTCGGCCAAAGTTCAGGAGCTTGGGAGGAGAGCAGCTTAACTAGGGAATCATGCCTCAGTCTAATCTATATCAGTAGGCTGGTTTTTGGAACATAAAGAAGAGAAAATTTCTTCAATGCACTTTCATTTCCACCCCCAACATCTCCAGGATCACAAAGTTCAGATAAACTCCAACATCCATCAAAACAACTACTTGCCATAGGAACTAGCAACTCTTTCCTGGCAAAATTTCTACAGCTGGGGATATTTGACAGGCAGGAGCAGATCCCTTTCCTGGCAAGCATAGATTGCTTCAGCAGACTATAAATAGATTTTAACAAGGTACACTATATTTTTGTTTTGAGCTACTGAAAACTTAGTTATGTACCTTAACTTCATGGAATCTTATACATTTGATTGCTTTCCTTCGACATTAACTATTTTGTTTTGAATGCTAGGCTCTTATCCTGTGGCACTGCCAGAGGCGATATAAAGGGTCCAAGTGGGAGGGGACAGAGTGAAAGATAGCCTTGATGAAGATACTAGAATGAAAGCATTCTCTTTCTCTCTTTTAGCCTCTAAGAAACTGTGGGGTGAGCATGCTTCTCCACCACAATTTCTCACCTCCAGGCACTGGACTGCTCAAATAAAAAATTTTAAAAAAAGAGAGACAAGTGACCAATGACCTCTGAAATCATTCACAAATTAATCTTGTCTTTAATAAAACATTGATTCTTTCAGTTATGTTTACATACTGACAGAAATCTGATTAATTTTATCTATCTATCTATTCATCCATCCATCCATCCATCTATTTATATCTATCTATCTGTCTGTCTGTCTGCCTGTCTGTCTGCCTGTCCGTCCATCCGTCCGTCCATCCATCCATCCATCCATCCATCCATCCATCCATCCATCCATCCATCCATCTATCTCTGTCTATCTGTCTGCCTGTCTGTCTGTCCGTCCGTCCATCCATCCATCATCTATCTATCTATCTATCTATCTATCTATCTATCTATCTATCTAACTAACTATATTTCTTGGCATTTACACAGGGTCTCACTCACGGTAGGCAAGCATTCTACCACTGAGCTATGTCTTCAGTCCTGTTTTTTTTTTACTTGTACTTTTGAGACAGTCCCTCACTAATTTGCTCATGTTGGCCTTGGACATTTGATTCCATTCTGCCTTCTGAATCTCTCTGATTATATTCCTACACTAACAAGCCTGATATTAGGTAGCTTTCATGGGACATATAGCTGATGGTATTGGTCTTATAATGAAAATAATACTTGTATGTACTACTTGATAGGTTATCCTAGCAAATCTTATTCTTGGATAGAAAATATCTGCTTATATTTCACAAAAGGAGATATTTTGATCCTGAAAGTATATTATTTGGTAATGAATAATCAATTAGGGAGTTCATATCCCAAAATATTATACATATAAGCAAAATGAAAGAGACTTAACAGATTACATTTTATATTTATAAGTTTATATGTTTTATATTTGTGTATAACTAAAATATGAAAGAAATTAAGACCATGTATTGTTGGAGGGGGATGGCAACAATTAGGGGAAGAAAGGGAAAGGGAAATGATGTAATTACATTTTTTTTTAATTTGGACAATTTATTTATTTATTTATTCCATTTTGCTTTTCTTTTTATATGTATATATATATATATATATATTTATAATTTAATTTAATTTTACATATCAGCCACGGATTCCCCTGTCTTCCCCCCTCCCACCGCCCCCCTTCCCCCCATCCCACCCCCTATTCCCATCTCCTCCAGGGCAAAGATTCCTCTGGGGATTCAGCTCAACCTGGTAGATTCAGTCCAGGCAGGTCCAGTCCCCTCCTCCCAGGCTGAGCAAAGTATCCCTGCATAAGCCCCAGGTTCCAAACAGTCAGCCCATGCACTAAAAACAGGACCCAGTCCCAATGCCTGGGTGCCTCCCAAACAGATCAAGCTAATCAACTGTCTCACTTATCCAGAGAGCCTGAACCAGTTGAGGGTTTCTCAGTTGTTGGTTCATAGTTCATGTGTTTCCATTCCTTTGGCTATTTGTCCCTGTGCTTTTTCCAAGCTTGGTCTCAACAATTCTTGCTTATACAATGCCTCCTCTTTCTTGCTAATTGGACTCCTGGAGCTCCACCTGGGGCCTGGCTATGAATCTTTTTTTCTTTTTTTTTTTTTTTCCGGTTTTTCGAGACAGGGTTTCTCTGTGTAGCTTTGTGCCTTTCCTGGAACTCACTTGGTAGCCCAGGCTGGCCTCGAACTCACAGAGATCCACCTGGCTCTGCCTCCCGAGTGCTGGGATTAAAGGCGTGTGCCACCACCGCCCGGCCTGGCTATGAATCTTTGCATCCTCTTCCCTCAGTCATTGGATGAGATTTCTAGCGTGACAGATAGGGTGTTTGGCTATCCTATCACCAGAGTAGGTTAGTTCGGGCTGTCTCTCAACCATTGCCAGCAGTCTATTGTGGAGGTATCTTTGTGGATTTCTGGGGACCACTCTAGCACTTTGCTTCTTCCTATTCCTATATGGTCTTCATTTATCATGGTCTCTTATTCCTTGTTCTCCCTCTCTGTTCTTGATCCAGCTGGAATCTCCCACTCCCCTAAGCTCTCTTTCCCTCAAACCTTGCCCTTCATTACCCCCACTCACGTCCAGGTTGTTCATGTAGATCTCATCCATTTCTCTGTCATTGGGTGATACCTATGTCTTTCTTAGGGTCCTTTTTTCTAGGTAGCCTCCCTGAAGTTGTGAGTAGCTTTGTTTTACATCTAGTATCCTCCTATGAGTGAGTACATACCATGTTTGTCTTTCTGAGTCTGGGTTACCTCACTTAAGATGAATTTTTCTAGATCCATCAATTTGCCTGCAAACCTCATGATGTCAATGTTTTTCTCTTTAGAGTAATACTCTATTGTGTATATGTACCATATTTTATTTATCCATTCTTCAGTTGAAGGGTATCTAGGTTGTTTCCAGGTTCTGGCTATTACAAACAATGCTGCTATGAACATAGCTGAGCAAGTGCCCTTGTGGTATGATTGAGCATTCCTTGGGTATATGCCCAAGAGTGGTATAGCTGGGTCTTGGGGGAGATTGATTCCCAATTTTCTAAGAAAGCGCCATATTGGTTTCCAAAGTGACTGTACAAGCTTGTATTCCTACCAGCAGTGGAGGAGAGTTCCCCTTGCTCCACATCCTCTTCAGCATAAAGTGTCTTCAGTGTTTTTGATCTTAGCCATTCTGACAGGTGTAAGGTGGTATCTCAGAGTTGTAGCATGAATCTTAACAGTTCTTATTAATAATATCAAACCCGGGGCCAGTTATTGGGGTGAATACTGGAAGATCAGAGAGACAGAATGAGTCACAGCTAACCTCACCTGGCCAACTTCTCAGCTGGTCCTATTTTCTCAGACTGGAAGCTTTTGTGTCCTCATCCCAATGGCTCTCAGCTGAATTGCTGCTCAAAAGCCTGAAGCTTAACCAGCTAAAAGCTTCTAGTTTCTGGTCCTCATGCCTTATATACCTTTCTGCTTTCTACCACCACTCCTTGGGATTAAAGGCTTACTTTCTGGGATTAAAGGCTTGTGTCACCATGCCTGGCCATTTCCAATGTGGCCTTGAACTCACAGAGATCCAGAGGGATTTCTACCTCTGGAGTGCTAGGATTAAACCTGTGAGTGCCACCATTTTCTAGCTTTTGTATCTAGTGGCTGTCTGTTCTCTGACCCCAGATAAATTTATTAGGGTACACAATATTTTGGGGAACACAATACCACCACACAGAGTTGTTTTGATTTGCATTTCCCTGATGATTAGAGATGTTAAACAATTCCTTAAATGTCTTTCAGCCATTTGAGGTTCCTCTGTTGAGAATTCTCTGTTTAGTTCTATAGCCTATTTCTTAATTGGACTGTTGGGCATTTTGATGTCTAATTTCTTGAGTTCTTTATATATTCTGGATATCAGCCCTCTGTCAGATGTGGGGTTGGTGAAGATCTTTTCCCATTCTGTAGGCTGTCACTAAACAAAATACATCACATATGCCTGAGAATAAAATATTATAATTATACAAGATATTAAATAATCTTTATCATATTACATGTAGAACCCTAGGCCACCTTGTATAAGCCAAAACATATCACTTAATACAATTTATGAATAACCAGAAAAATTTTAATTAAAAATTGTTTATAAATTATTGTGTATTAAAATTTACATAAAATTTGGATTTTATAGACATAGGTACTTGTTATACTTACTTTTTCTTGGTATGCATTTTCTAACCATCATCATTATTTTATTGAAATATTTACAAATGTGGTCCTCTAGAGTAATAATGATGAATCTAATAATTTGATGAATAATAAATAGTTAAAATTAGAGAACTCTGGCTCTTCGAGTAAAGGATCCATGATCAGTTTACAGTTATACAAACACATTTCAACGTTCAGTGTTTAAGGTTCATAAGACAAGGACATTCTCCCATGAAACAATTGGAGTTAGATTAAATAAGTCAAAAAAGAAAGGGACATAATTTAGACAATAACTCCATTTCTATGTCATTGAGACATGCTTTTGCTGGCCAAAGGTGCACTTGATATTTCTAGTTAGTAAAAATGAAGGACTAATTACATGTGAGAGTAGAAATGCCCAATGTTACATAAACTGTGTTGTTTAGTACAGAAAGAAAAAAATCCAGTACAGAATAGTGTGGGAAGTTGATAACATGTTTCAATATTGATATTTACTTTGTGTAAGTAGATCACAAATAATGTACTATGTAAAATAAGAAAATCTTCTGAAAAGCTAACTAAATAAATTAATTAATATCATGCTTCAATAAAATATATGAAAGCATTTGCATTTACTTGGAAAATTATACTTACAACCTAGCATAAGTGGGAAGACATTCCCTATATCCACTATACATAAGAGACCAGGATGTTTTTAATTATTTATTTCAATCATTTTTTACCTTAGCTAGATTCCATTAAGATCAAGAGAAAATGTTTACTGTTCATTCAGTCCTCTGAGATTATAGCTGATTTCAATTTGTTCAATGAAAAGCTAACGGGTACCCTGAGTAGTTATGATGTCAGGATTTTGTGGCTCATTAACTTTAAATATAGGCCAATTAAGTAAACTAGGTTGAGTTTGTCAAATAAGAGAAACTAGTACACAATTCCACTTTATTAAAAATGTATACAGAGCACTTGACATTGTGCTAGGTTTTCCCATGTCAAGTGCATCATATAACTAAGATGATTGTTTAGCCCACCCAGACCACAGTGACTGGCAAGTAGGCTGTTTCTCGTCAACTTTTTTCAACAGACTAATGACAGAATTTTGCATCAGTAGTTTTTATAAATTTAGTTGGGTGAAAGAAGCTATTAAAGAGCAGTCCAAAGAACATAATTCAAGATTTGGTATCAAGTGTGTTCTGTAATTTATTGCTCACATTGACATCTGTTTTTTCATGTATCCTAACTTTCTTTGACTAAGCAGCAGTCTCATTTACCTTGAGGCAGGACATAGCTTTGTTTTCTGCAGTGTGAAGTGTCACAAAAGAATACTGGTTATGTAATTTTGTGTAAATTACATTCTCAGGCTCACGAAATGAGCCAACGTAGTGCAACCTCTGTGATTATATGCCTTCACATGTTTCATATGTTCTATGGTTATATGCTGAAGATTCACAAAAGATTGTGACACAGATATACCTAAAAAAAATAATTGTATCTTTGGGGTTTTTCTTCCAGTAATTTATCTTACAAAGTAGATGTCAGATTGACATCAATTAAGAGATGCCAAACTATTTTAACTCCAGTATCTAAAATTCATGGTACATAAAAGATTTAAAATTAAATAGCCTTTTATATTAGTGCAGTTGTGTGTATGTTTGAAGAATTTCTCTAAAATAAAAAAAAATCTGGAGACATATGTCATGACTAATTATATTTTTTGCCAGATACTAGAAAATTTCTTAAAATATTTAATCATAGCCAGGTGGTGGTGGCACACACCTTTAATCCCAGCACTTGGGAGGCAGAGCCAGGCAGATCTCTGTGTGTTCAAGGCCAGTCTGGTCTACAAAGTGAATTCCAGGACAGGCTCCAAAGCTACACAGAGAAACCCTGTCTTGAAAAAAACAAAAAAATAAAACAAAAAAAAAGAATGAAATTAACCATAAAAGATGATGTCACTATTTTATTTTACCTTACTTTTTCTTTAATTTGTATGTGTCTGAGTGTTTTGTCTACATGTATGTATGTGTACCACATTCATGCCTGTTGCTGGTAGAGGTCAGAAGACAACATCAAATTTCCTGAACCTAAATTTACCAATCATTATGCCCAGTCATGCAGATGCTGGAGATTGAACTAGGGTCCTCTGCAAGTGTACTTAACCACTGAACTTTCCTTCCAATAACCATTTCATTTTTTTTTCCTTAGTTATTTTTCTCATCCTTTTCATAGAATACCTGACAAAAACAATGTCAAGGAAGATAGATAGATTCTGGCTCACAGTTTAATGGGATCCCATCTGTCATGGTGGGAAAGCTTAGACAGTGGACAACTGCTTATTTGGCACCAAACAGGAAGCATAGGATTCCAAACAGAAGCAGGACAGGATTCTAACCCCAGTGCTTAGCTATACTGTCATTCAACATCATTCTTTTAGGTTCCAACTCCCAAAGGATCCAGTGTTTCCAAACACTACCACCAAATGGAGCCCAAGTAGTTAAACAAACATATAACCCATGAATGACATTACACATTCAATCCATAAAGAGAATTAAGTGAAACTTAGGAATGAACGTAATCAGTGAATTAGAGAAACTTGATTCTTGATAAAAGAATAATCAATCTGCAGCACCAAGGATCTTAATACTCATCAAATAATTACTGTTTATGTCCAACCTTGAAAACAAATGATTCAAAGTTCATTGTGATGTTTGAAACACAACTCTCTCCTTCCTCATTAACAGATAAAGTCTGTAAAGACTTGACAATTTCTTGGCATTGCACACAGATGCATATTTGCTGTATCTGTTTCCTCATTGTGGTATAATTAAATTATCAATTGTGATTTAAAGTCTTTCTTCTCATTTAGAAATTTACTCTGTTTTCTTCAGTTTTAAGAAAACCTGTGAAAATATCTGTCGTCCCCCCCCTCTGGACTCTGACTGATTTTTCTAGTATTAACTTATTACATTGGAGTTTCTAGGAATTAATTTTTTATTTTTTTTAATTTATTATTTTCTACTATTATTTGTTCTAGTATTTTTTTCTACTACTTGGATAAAGAAACCAAGGTACATATGGTAGGCTGACAACCATGAATGATCTAGGAACAAAAGAGAATGCTACTTGTTTCAAACAAAAATGGGATAAATATTGATGAATTTTTAAAGATTTATTTTATTTTTATTTATGTGTGTCTGTACATGTGTATCTTTATGTTGTGAGTATCCATGGAGGGCCACAGATGATGTCAGATCCATTACTGCTTGTAATGTACTGATGGACTCAACTTGAGTCTCTGAAAGAGCAGCATGTGTTCCTATCTGCTGAGACATCTTTCTAGTCCTAACTGGATGGTTCTTTAGGTACTTTTTTGTATAATATAATTTCATGATCTTTAAATTCTGAAGGAAGATGAAATAAATATCTATAATAATGTGAGTATCAGGAATTACATTCTTTAGTATACTAAACAGAGTACTTGAGTCAAATGTAAGCTGGTCTTATTTATTTTAATGAAACTAAATAGGACATGTTTTACATTCATAATATCAAAATAAAAACCTGGATGGAAAGTGATAGGACTCACTTTGAAGCTAAAGGTTGACATCAACAATATGAAAGAAGAACATTGAACTTGGTAATCTAGACTACTTTTCTTATTTGTTTCTGTCATCCATAGGAATAGCATAAGGATAAGAAGTCATTTGTTGAAACATGACACTTCTGGGGTCCTTTTAAAGATTTCTGACAAAATGTGTCTCTGTGAATGATAGTATCCCTTTTTAAATCCCATCTAGTTCATCCCTTAGTAGTCTACATATTATTAAAAAAAATACAAGAGTTGTCATGGCAACCTGGAGAGAAAATTTCATCAATACAATTCATTGAACATAATGTAATATTCTCTTCTTTGTAACAAAAAAATCTCTTAGTAGCTATACTCAGCATTTTAATAATATACTTTATATTAGAAAATGTGCACCCCAGAGTTAAATAAGACGTCTCAGATTCTGACACTGTTGTCCAGCTCCACATTTTTTCCCCTGAGGTGAAGTCACCACCCTGGTCATTGGTGGTATTATCTATGCCCCCAGGCTTAAATTAAGCTCTGGAGGAATTCTTTCTTTACTTAGAATTTTGCTGAGCACAGAAATTAGGTTAATCCTACAGAAAAGCTTCCAAGGAAAGAATTCAACATCAAACGGGAGCACATCATTCAAGTTACAATATTTATAGTGGGCAGACTGAGGGACCAGAAAATGGGATGAAGGTCTAGAGCATTTTGTCATGGTAAGAAGGGTCATAGCAAGTATCCAGTAGTGAAAATACTTAACAAAGTTAATGTTTTAGAAGTCATCATACAATATTTTTAACTATTTTCTTAGTGAGAAACAAGTAAGATACATTTCTACATATGAATAAAAATGTAACTACATCAATAAAGTCAAGAGATTTGTAAATATTTATGACATTGTTAAATTGTTTAAATAGTTTGAAATAATAGAAAACCTAAACTAACACCCAATATAGTTTATAAAATCATACAGAAATTCCTTTTTCCCTCTTCATCCTGTGAGTCAATGATATGTGAATCAAGATTTGTAAATATACTCACATACATTTCATTTTTCCTTAGACAAAAAGTTGGAACTTGGGCTATGTATTAACAAAATGTCTCTCACAACTATATTAAATTATTTATGAAAATCTAAGGAGCACACGGTTCTTCGTTGCCTAAGATAAACCTAAAATTTTTCTATCATGGTTCTCCAAAGATTTGAATAAGAAATAACTAAAACTGGTGAGATGTTGTTTTTTTTGACCTCCAAATGTGAAACAAAGAATCGCCACACATACATTCATACACACATGACAGAAAGAGAGAATAAATAAAAAATGCAATAATATTTTTAAAAAATAAATAACAAAGCATTGGAAATAAAAGTGAATTTTGTAACATTGCAATACATGGAGTCAATATAAAAATGGATATTTTATATAAACAGAAATCTTTCTGAAGAGAAATGAAGGAAAGTATATGATTTGTAATTTGGAAAATATAATGTTATACTTAAAGATTTTACCAAGAAATTATATATTCACTTACAACTATATATCTATGAAACCTGTATAAGAAAGTTAGAGAACCTCCGGGCGGTGGTGGCGCATGCCTTTAATCCCAGCACTCCGGAGGCAGAGCCAGGCGGATCTCTGTGAGTTCGAGGCCAACCTGGACTATCAAGTGAGTTCCAGGTGAGTTCCAGGAAAGGCGCAAAGCTACACAGAGAAACCTTGTCTCGAAAAACCAAAAAAATAAAAATAAAAATAAAGTTAGAGAACAAACAAACAAATTGGAAAATCTTTGTTCATTGATTGAGAATTAATATTATGGAGTGATCTGCACACTCAATGAAATGTCTATAAAGTTGCAATGTTTACTGGTGAAATAGCTCAGTTGGGAAAAGTGCTTGTCATCACACTTGACTTGATTTCAATCCTTAGGAACATACAGTACAAGGAAAAAACAAAACTCCTACAAATTGCCCTCTGACTACAAGGAATACATTCTGTGGCACACACAAACACACACACATACACATACACACATACACACACATAGAGAGAGAGAGAGAGGGGGAATTAAAAGAACATTAAAATGCTCAAGTCATTTTTATAGTAATAAAAAAGTCCTAATTTAATATTCAAAAAACATAGAATTTAAATGGTTTTACCCTGAGAATAGCATGTCATTTTTGTTTGTCTAGTGCCAAATGGTGGGTCTTGAAAACATATATATATGTGTGTGTGTGTGTGTGTGTGTGTGTGTGTGTCACACACACACACGGAACATTATATGGACTTTACAGGTTATATTTAGACATATATAATATATATATATATATATGAAGTACATGCATGAATGCAATAACAATTATTGAAAAAGAAGAGGCTGTGAATATAAAGAGAGCAGGGATAGGTGTATTGGACTGTTTGGAGGGACAAAAGGGCAGGGATAATTTTAGTCAAATTATAATCTCAAAACAACAAAATATTGAAAATAATAATAAAAGAAATACAATCCCAAAGACACAACACTGTGTGACTTCGAAATATTACATTACTGTTATCAAAACACCACGGTATCGTTAGAAGCTTGTAACACATATGAAAGAACTCTAACAGGGGTTTGGAGTCTGCGCCCTTTCTTTTGTGGCTCCAAGAAGGTCATTCCAGATGCCACGTTTCCCTCTTCCATAGAGAAGGAAGACGAACCCAGCCTTTAGCATATACACAGAAAAAAAGAAAGAAAGGGTCGGGAAGCTAAGCAAGTGCAGGTCAGACAATGGAGGCTCCCAAGGAATTTAGGCAAGTGCCAACACCAAAGTGTTTTGGAGATGACCAGATCTGAGCAAAAATAAGTGAGCTGCAAGATGCAGAATTCTACCATAGCTCCAGGGAGGAAACAAAGTGGAGGAGCAGACCCAAAAATCTGCACAAGGAGGAAATGGAAGGCATCTCTAGGAGTCCTTGGAGAAGGAGTAGTATCATTGGCCATCAGGAAGCAGCTATCCCTTGGGACTAGACATCCTACCCAACTCACAGATCCCTCCAGCCCACATAGCAATTAACATGTGATCCACAGGCTCTGAGGTGCCTAATAGAGCAAAGATTTAACTCAATCTTAGCCTTTTGCTTGATACTGCACTCTTGCCCTCTCCCAACAAGACTCACTACTCACTTAGTCATAGCCTATCCTGCTATGCACCTTCTTTGGAGACATTGCTTTCTGTGGTATTGTATTTGGGACCCTTTCCACTTTGCTGTTTCTGCCTTCCCTGTAGAGGATCCTGTGACTCAGCCAGTTCTTGTTCTGACAAGCCCCATTGGCTGACCTGGCAGCAGCAGGTGTGGCCAGTGTAGAGGATGCCTGGATCCCTGCAAGTCCCTGACTCAAGTCTCAGCCACTTGAGTTCCACTTTACCTAGTTCCTGCATAGGTCGGAAAGCCCTACCCACTGTGATTTCACCTGAGACTTGGGACCAAATACAATGACAGATAAGGAGTTGACACCTATCTCCAAGACAAAATCCTATTTCATGGCTTTATCTAAGGAAGGTGGGTTGACCACTCACTTCCCTGCTTCTACTCTATGCTGTTTCCCTACCTCTGATGAGACACTAACTAGGAGCTAACCTGTACCACCTCTTGCTCCTCACCACCCACCAAGGAAGGTACTGGTTCAATCTTTTGCACTGTTTACAAACCACTTCTAGACAGTTGTATTGTTTTCTGCTCAATGCGCATTTGCAGACATCACTACTGTTACTTCAACTACTTTAAATGTTCATCCTACGGTTCTGCCTGTATTCCCTCCCTAGCATACTCTAGAGAAGGAGAGCTGCAGTGCAGCCGACTATGTACTGACTCCCCCATCCAACAGAAAGTGGATTCCTTTCCTTTGGATGCTGCAGCAGAAGGAGGTGGGGAACACATTTAGATGGGAAAAGGGTGTAGCGACTACCTTTTCCACTTTTTCTGGCCATTATTTGTCCAAGTATGAAATTACTGTCTGTTTTCATATTTGCAATTACTTGAATTTAAAAAAAAACTCCTTTTTTTTCTGAAAAACATGTTAAAACAGATATAAACTTGTGCATGTTTAATAATCTAGTCTTTAATAAAGATACAAAAATGACACCATACTAACCCATCATGTCTTCAATGAGTATTTTGGTGCACGTAGATATCCTTAGCAGAATTAAATTATGTCACAAACCATATATAGAAAATGACCTCAAATGGGTAAAATATTTAAATGCAAATTCTAAAATCACATAATCTCCAGTTATAAAGTAGAAAAAAGGTTCATATACCCATTCTGAGAAATACATTTTGGGAGTTATAGATTCAAAATCAAAACCAAACAAAAACAGTGAAAGACCCTAACCCTTCAGGCTTACACCCCCCAAGCTCCAGGGAATAAGGAACTAAAAAGAAAACTAGCCATCTTGCCCAGGACTTCCCTTCTGAAGCACAGGTGAGTGCCCTAGCTTGCCCCCGACCCCATCCCTGGGCACCAGCCACTCCGGGGAAGACCTGCCCAACTTGGGCCCAGGTTCTGGTCCCCGGGCAGGTGCCCTTCTACCCCAACCGGGAAGGATCCCCTTCTCCAAGACCCCTGGCAGACCCTGCAGTCTCCACGCCCTGCCCCCACGCCCATCTGCCTGAGCCCCAAGCCTCTTCCTGAGACTTAGAGGCCGGCCCCCAGCTCCCATCTTCCCCCGGACTTCCCTTCTGAAGCACAGGTGAGTGCCCTAGCTTGCCCCGGACCCCATCCCTGGGCACCAGCCACTCCGGGGAAGACCTGCCCAACTTGGCCCCAGGTTCTGGTCCCCGGGCAGGTGCCCTTCTACCTCAACCGGGAAGGATCCCCTTCTCCAAGACCCTTGGCAGACCCTGCAGTCTCCACGCCCTGCCCCCACGCCCATCCGCCTGAGCCCCAAGCCTCTTCCTGAGACTTAGAGGCCGGCCCCCAGCTCCCATCTTGCCCAGGACTTCCCTTCTGAAGCACAGGTGAGTGCCCTAGCTTGCCCCCGACCCCATCCCTGGGCACCAGCCACTCTGGGGAAGACCTGCCCAACTTGGGCCCAGGTTCTGCTCCCCGGGCAGGTGCCCTTCTAGCCCCACTGGGAAGGATCCCCTTCTCCAAGACCCCTGGCAGACCCTACAGTCTCCATGCCCTGCCCCCACGCCCATCCGCCTGAGCCCCAAGCCTCTTCCTGAGACTTAGAGGCCAGGCCCCCCAGCTCCCATCTTGCCCAGGACTTCCCTTCTGAAGCACAGGTGAGTGCCCTAGCTTGCCCCGGACCCCATCCCTGGGCACCAGACACTCCGGGGAAGACCTGCTCAACTTGGCCCCAGGTTCTGGTCCCTGGGCAGGTGCCCTTCTAGCCCCACCGGGAAGGATCTCCTTCTCCAAGACCCCTGGCAGACCCTGCAGTCTCCACGCCCTGCCCCCACGCCCATCTGCCTGAGCCCCAAGCCTCTTCTTGAGACTTAGAGGCTGGCCCCCAGCTCCCATCTTGCCGTGGATTTCCCATCTGGAGGAGAGAGAGAGAGAGAGAGAGAGAGAGAGAGAGAGAGAGAGAGAGAGAGAAGAGAGAGAGAGAGAGAGAGAGAGAGAGAGAGAGAGAGAGAGGAGAGCACCCATCCTCCCCCGGACTTCCCTTCTGAACAAGAGCTTCCATCCTGCCCCGGACTTCCAATTTGGACAAGAGAGCTCCCATCTGGACAAGAGAGAGAGACTTCCTGAATCTGTCAGCTCTGAACCAAGTGTGCGGATAAGGCCAGGAACGAACCACAAGGAGATGGGCAGACGTCAAGGCAGAAACACATACAACAAAATGAATAGTAATACACCATCACCAGGCCCTAGCCCTCCTCCAACACCTAGACCTGAACATCAGAAATTGGAAGAAGCAGAAGAAAATAGCCTTATGAATGTCATCATGAAGAAGCTAGAGGCTCGTGTAGAGGAAAAGACAAAAAAATGTGAAGAACGCTGTAAACAACTAGAGGAAAGGGCAAACAAATTAGAAGAAATCAATAAAGTCCTGGAAGAGAACAATAAAATACTGAAAGAAAATCAAGAAAAATCAATGAAACAAATGAAGGAAACAGTCCAAAACCTGAAAAGGGAAATAGAAAAAATGAAGAAGACACAAACAGAGGGAATGCTGGAAATAGAAAATCTGAGAAAACAATTGGGAACTTCAGATGCAAGTATAATCAACAGAATGCAAGAGATGGAAGAGAGGATCTCTAGCGTTGAAGATACAATAGAAGAAATAGATTCATCAGTCAAAGAAAACACTAAAGTCAACAAAGTCATGAACCAAAATGTCCAAGAAATTTGGGACACCATGAAAAGACCAAACCTACGAATAATAGGGGTAGAAGAAGGAGAAGAATACCAACTCAAGGGCACAGAAAATATATTCAACAAGATCATAGAAGAAAACTTTCCCAACTTAAAGAAGGAAATGCCTATGAAGATACAGGAAGCCTATAGAACACCAAACAGACTAGACCCCCAAAAAAAGTCCCCTCGCCACATAATAATTAAACAATTAAACGTACAGAATAAAGAAAGAATATTAAGAGCAGCAAAGGAAAAAGGCCAAGTGACATATAAAGGCAAACCTATCAGAATAACACCCGATTTCTCAATGGAGACTTTGAAAGCCAGAAGGTCCTGGACAGATGTAATGCAGACATTAAGAGACCATGGATGTCAGCCTAGACTAATATACCCAGCAAAACTTTCAATCGTCATAGATGGAGTGAACAAGACATTCCATGACAAAGCCAGATTTAAACAATATTTATCCACAAACCCAGCCCTACAGAAAGCACTAGAAGGAAAATTCCAACCTAAGGAAGTCAGATACAACCTTGAAAACACAGGCAATAGATAAAGCCACAGCAGTAGACCCCAACGAAGAAAAGTACACACACATCACCACCAAAAAATAACAGGAATGAACAATCACTGGACATTAATATCCCTCAATATCAATGGACTTAATTCACCTATAAAAAGACATAGGCTTACAGAATGGATACGAAAGCAGGACCCATCTTTCTGCTGCATACAAGAAACACATCTCAAAATCAAAGATAGACACTACCTAAAAATAAAAGGCTGGGAAAAGACTTTCCAATCAAACGGTCTTAAGAAACAAGCGGGTGTAGCCATCCTGATATCCAGCAAAATAGACTTCAAACTAAAATCAATCAAAAGAGATCAAGAAGGGCATTACATACTCATCACAGGAAAGATCCACCAAGATGAAGTCTCAATTCTGAACATTTATGCCCCAAACACAAGGGCACCCACATATGTAAAAGAAACATTATTAAAGCTTAAATCACATATAAAACCCCACACATTAATAGTGGGAGACCTCAACACCCCACTTTCACCACTGGACAGATCCCCCAAATCGAAACTTAACAGAGAAATAAAGGACTTAATTGATGTCATGACTCAAATGGACTTAATCGACATCTACAGAACATTCCATCCTAACAAAAAAGAATATACCTTCTTCTCAGCACCCCATGGAACCTTCTCTAAAATCGACCACATACTTGGTCACAAAGCAAATCTAAACAGATACAAAACAATTAGAATAACCTCCTGTGTTCTATCAGACCACCATGGTCTAAAGTTGGATTTCAACAACAACAAAAACTACAGAAAACCTACAATCTCATGGAAACTGAACAATACCCACCTGAATCACCAATGGGTTAAGGAAGAAATAAAGAAAGAAATTAAAGACTTCCTAGAGATCAACGAAAATGAAGACACCACATATCCAAACCTATGGGACACTATGAAAGCAGTACTAAGAGGGAAATTCATAGCACTAAACGCCCACATAAATAAGCTAGAGAAATCTCACACTAGTGACTTAACAGCACACCTGAAAGTTCTAGAACAGGAAGAAGCAAAGTCTCCCAGGAAAAATAGATGCCAGGAAATTATCAAAGTGAGAGCTGAAATCAATAAAATAGAAACAAAGAGAACAATACAAAAAATTAATGAAACAAAGAGTTGGTTCTTTGAGAAAATCAACAAGATAGACAAGCCCTTATCCAAACTAACCAAAAGACAGAGAGAGAGCATCCAAATCAACAAAATCAGAAATGAAAAGGGGGACATAACAACAGACATTGAGGAAATCCAGAGAATCATCAGGTCATACTTCAAAAACCTCTATTCCACAAAACTGGAAAACCTAAAAGAAATGGATAATTCTCTGGATAGGTACCACATACCTAAATTAAATCAAGACCAGATAAACTATTTAAATAGTCCAATAACCCCTAATGAAATAGAAACAGTCATTAAAAGTCTCCCAACCAAAAAAAGCCCAGGACCAGATGGTTTTAGTGCAGAATTCTACCAGATCTTCAAAGAAGAGTTAATACCAATACTCTCTAAATTGTTCCATACAATAGAAACAGAAGGAACATTACCAAACTCCTTCTATGAGGCTACAATTACCCTGATTCCCAAACCAAACAAGGATACAACAAAGAAAGAGAACTACAGACCGATCTCCCTCATGAACATTGATGCAAAAATACTCAATAAAATACTGGCAAACAGACTCCAAGACCACATCAAAATAATTATCCACCATGATCAAGTAGGATTCATTCCAGGGATGCAAGGATGGTTCAACATACGAAAGTCTGTCAATGTGATACACCATATAAACAAACTCAAAGAAAAAAACCACATGATCATCTCACTAGATGCTGAAAAGGCATTTGACAAAATCCAACACCCCTTCATGATAAAGGTCTTGGAGCGATCAGGAATACAGGGAACATACCTAAACATAATAAAGGCAATTTACAGCAAGCCAACAGCCAACATCAAATTAAATGGAGAGAAACTCAAAGCAATTCCACTAAAATCAGGAACGAGGCAAGGCTGTCCGCTCTCCCCATACTTATTCAATATAGTACTTGAAGTTCTAGCCAGAGCAATAAGACAACATAAGGAGATTAAGGGGATACAAATTGGAAAGGAAGAAGTCAAGCTTTCCCTATTTGCAGATGACATGATAGTATACTTGAGCAACCCCAAAGATTCCACCAAGGAACTGATACAGCTTATAAACACCTTCAGCAACATAGCAGGATACAAGATCAACTCCAAAAAATCAGTAGCCCTCCTATATACAATGGACAAAAAAGCGGAGAAGGAAATCAGAGATACATCACCCTTTACTATAGCCACAAATGACAAAATACCTTGGGGTAATACTAACCAAGCAAGTGAAGGACCTATATGACAAGAACTTTAAGTCCCTGAAAAAAGAAATTGAAGAAGATGTCAGAAAATGGAAAGATCTCCCATGCTCATGGATAGGCAGAACTAACATAGTAAAAATGGCAATCTTACCAAAAGCAATCTACAGATTCAATGCAATCCCCATCAAAATACCAACACAATTCTTCACAGACCTGGAAAGAATAATACTCAACTTCATATGGAAAAACAAAAAACCCAGGATAGCCAAAAGAATCCTGTACAATAAAACAACCTCTGGAGGCATCACGATCCCTGACTTCAAGCTGTACTATAGAGCTACAGTAATAAAAACAGCTTGGTACTGGCATAAAAACCGACATGTGGACCAATGGAATCGAATTGAAGACCCTGATATTAATCCGCACACCTATGAACAAATAATTTTTGACAAAGAAGCCAAAAGTGCACAATGGAAAAAAGAAAGCATCTTCAACAAATGGTGCTGGCAAAACTGGATATCAACATGTAGAAGGCTGCAAATAGATCCATATCTATCATCGTGCACAAAACTTAAGTCGAAGTGGATCAAGGACCTCAACATAAATCCAGCTACTCTGAACCTGCTAGAAGAGAAAGTAGGAAGTAGTCTTGAACACATTGGCATAGGAGACCACTTTCTAAATAGAACACCAGTAGCACAGACACTGAGAGAAACAATCAATCAATGGGACCTCTTGAAACTGAGAAGCTTTTGTAGGGCAAAGGATATGGTCAACAAAGCAAAGCGACAGCCTACAGAATGGGAAAAGATCTTCACCAATCCCACATCTGACAGAGGACTGATATCCAGAATATATAAGGAACTCAAGAAATTAGACATCAAAATGCCCAACAGTCCAATTAAGAAATGGGCTATAGAACTAAACAGAGAATTCTCAACAGAGGAAACTCAAATGGCTGAAAGACATTTAAGGAATTGCTCAACATCCCTAATCATCAGGGAAATGCAAATCAAAACAACTCTGAGATACCACCTTACGCCTGTCAGAATGGCTAAGATCAAAAACACTGAAGACACCTTATGCTGGAGAGGATGTGGAGCTAGGGGAACTCTCCTCCACTGCTGGTGGGAATGCAAGCTTGTGCAACCACTTTGGAAATCAATATGGCGATTTCTTAGAAAATTGGGAATCCATCTCCCCCAAGATCCAGCTATACCACTCTTGGGCATATACCCAAGGAATGCTCAACCACACCACAAGAGCACTTGTTCAGCTATGTTCATATCAGCGTTGTTTGTAATAGCCAGAACATGGAAACAACCTAGATGCCCTTCAACTGAAGAATGGATAAACAAAATGTGGTACATATACACAATGGAATACTACTCAGCAGAGAAAAACAATGACATCATGAGGTTTGCAGACAAATGGATGGATCTAGAAAAAATCATCCTGAGTGAGGTATCCCAGACTCAGAAAGACAAACATAGTATGTACTCACTCATAACAGGATACTAGATGTGGAACAAGGATGACTGGACTGCTACTCACATCACCAGGCAGGCTACCTGGAAAACAGGACCCCAAGAAAGACACAGGGATCGCCCAACGACAGAGAAATGGAATGAGATCTACATGAACAGCCTTGACAGGAGTGGGGGTAGTGAAGGGCGAGGGTCGAGGGAAAGAGAGCTTGGGTGAGTGGGAGATCCCAGCTGGATCAAAAACAGAGAGGGAGAACAAGGAATAGGAGACCATGGTAAATGAAGACCACATGAGAATAGGAAGAAACAAAGTGCTAGAGAGGCCCACAGAAATCCACAAAAATACCCCCACAACAGACTGCTGGCAATGGTCGAGAGACAATCCGAACTGACCTACTCTGGTGATGGGATGGCCAAACACCCTAATTGTCGTGCTAGAAACCTCATCCAACTACTGATGGATCTGGAGGCAGAGATCCATGACTAGGCCCCAGGTGGATCTCTGGGAGTCCAATTAGCGAGAATGAGGAGGGTTTATATGAGAGAGAATTGTTGAGACCAAGGTCGGATAAAGCACAGAGACAAATAGCCAAACAAACGGAAACACATGAAATATGAACCAATGGCTGAGGGGTCACCAACTGGATCAGGCCCTCTGAGTGGGTGAGACAGTTGATTGGCCTGATCTGTTTGGGAGGCATCCAGGCAGTGGGACCGGGTCCTGTGCTCGTTGCATGAGTTGGCTGTTTGAAACCTGGGGCCTATGCAGGGTCCCTTGGCTCAGCATGGGAGGAGGGGACTGGACCTACCTGGACTGAGTCCACCAGGTTGATCTCAGTCTGTGGGGAAGGCTTTGCCCTGGAGGAGATTGGAATGGGGGGCGGGCTGGGGGGAAGGTGAGGGGGGCGGGAGGGGGGAGAACAAGGGAATCTGTGGCTGATATGTAGAACTGAATTGTATTGCAAAATAAAAATTAAAAAAAAAAAGGAAGCTGGTGTAGCTATCCTAATATCTAATAAAATAGACTTCAAACTAAAATCAATCAAAAGAGATCAGGAAGGACATTACATACTCATCACAGGGAAAATCCACCAAGATGAAGTCTCAATTCTGAACATTTATGCCCCAAATACAAGGGCATCCACATTTGTAAAAGTAACATTACTAAAGCTTAAATCTCACATCAAACCCCACACAGTAGTAGTGGGAGACTTCAACATCCCACTCTTACCACTGGATAGATCTGCCAGGCTGAAACTTAACAGAAAAATAAGGAAACTAACAGAAGTTATGACTCAAATGGACTTAATAGATACCTACAGAAGTTTCTACCTTAACACAAAAGAATATACCTTCTTCTCAGCATCCCATGGAACCTTCTCCAAAACTGACTACATGTTCAGTCACAAAGCAAATCTCAACAGATACACACACAAAAAAAAAATTGGAATAACCTCCTGTATTTTATCAGACCACCATGCATTAAAGTTAGATTTCAACAACAACAAAAATTACAGAAAGCCTACAATCTCATGGAAACTGAATAATGACCTACTGAATCACCAATGGGTCAAGGAAGAAATAAAGAAAGTAATTTCTTTCCTAGAATTCAATGAAAATGAAAGTACAACATATCCAAACTTATGGGACACTATGAAAGCAGTTCTAAGAGGAAAATTCATAGCACTAAATGCCCACATAAAGAAGACGGAGAAATTTCCCTCTAGTGACTTAACAGCACATCTGAAAGCTCTAGAACAAAAAGAAACAAAGTCACTGAGGAGATATAGATGCCAGGAAATAATCAAATTGAGAGCTGAAATCAATAAAAAAGAAACAAAGAGAACCACACAAAGAATCAATGAAACAAAGAGTTGGTTCTTTGAGAAAATCAACAAGATAGACAAACCTGTATCCAAACTAATGAAAGAGCATCCAAATTAACAAAATCAGAAATGAAAAGGGAGACATAACAACAAACAATGAGGAAATCCAGAGAATAATAAGGTCATGCTTCAAAAACCTGTACTCCACAAAATTGGAATATCTGAAAGAAATGGACAATTTTCTGGATAGGTACCACATACCAAAGTTAAATCAAGACCAGATAAACTATTTGAATAGACCAATAACCCCTAAGGAAATAGAAATGGTCATTAAAAGTCTCCCAACCAAAGAAAGCCCAGGACCAGAGGGTTTCAGCACAGAATTCTACCAGATTTTCAAAGAAGAGATAATACAAATACTCAAGTTGTTCCACAGGTGGCACCCGCCTTTAATGCCAGCACTTGGCAGGCAAAGCTAGGTAGATCTCTGTGTGTTCAAGGATACAACCAACAGACAGTGACAAGGCAGTCATGTGGTTGGCTTTACAACCAATGAGAAGGCAGAACAGAAAGTCTATATAAAGACCAACAGACAGGAAATAGGTCTCTTTCGGAGAGGTCTCTTGGCTGAAGAGGCTAGCTACAGCAAGCAGACCTGAGTGAACCCATACCTGTTCAACAACACTTGTGAGACTTGAAAAAGAACAGTGGATCCAAATACTTTGAAGGAGTAGAGGAAATTTTGCTCTCAGGGAGATAATAAATTGTGGATCCCATCAAAATTGATACAAATCTGAGCAAGAGACATCTCCCAGATGCTGCAGCTGCAGAGATGCCTCTGTGACAGACAAGACACAGGAGGCCTCTGGAGCAAACAACTAAATCTCCCACCTGTGACAAAGGGGAGGCGATACTTCACATGACTCACAAACCTCTTAATGCCACAAACTTATTTCCTGCCCTGCTTTCAGTGGTGATAGTGTAGGTAAAAGGGATGGATCATAATTATTGGGCCTTTATTCCTAATCCCCCAATTAATTTAGCAGTAAGTTGGGGAGATACAAATATTCCTATAATGGTCAGTGAATCTGCTTGGATACCTGAGTCCTGCTCAGCCAATGGAGGAAGGTAGAGTGATTAATAATTACACCATGGAAGTACACGGAATTCCTATTTGTATGGGAAATTAAATTCAATGTCTAAATATGACCTTGCAAGTATAGCTATCCATAGTCAACACTACCAAAGATTATCACAATAAATTTTATATGCTCCATGTGTATGGTTTCAAAGGACAGTAGATTAATGCTACTATTTCCATAAATCTACCATTCTGTGAGATGAGGGTTACCAACAAGGAATCTGACTGGGTGCATTGATAACAATGTAATAGTGAGAAACCTCAAGTGCTAATTAATATCTCCCAAGAAAAGACCATAGATTGGAGCCCTTATGGCTTCCCTCAAGGAAAATAGTCTCACTCGGAGTTAAGGTGGAAGTAGTATAGTTTGAATGGAACTGTAGAAATCAGTGCTTCTGTTAATGAACCTATCCAATTGCATGGAGGTGAAATGTCAAGTCCTTTCCTGCAATTTGTGCTGTGGGATGGTCTGTATGTCAAGTGTGTTGCTGATTGGTCAGTAAATAAATCACTGATTGGCAATTGGCTAGGCAGGAAGTATAGGCGGGACAAGGAAAAGAATTATGGGAAGTGGAAGGCTGAGGGAGAGACACTGCCAGCCGCCACCATGACAAGCCTCATGGGAAGTTCCCGGTGAGCCACGAGCCATGTGGCAAGGTATAGATTAATGGAAATGGATTAATTTAAGATATAAGAACAGTTAGCAAGAAGCCTGCCACGGCCATACAGTTTGTAACTAATATAAGTCTCTGTGTTTACTTGGTCGGGTCTGAGCGGCTGTGAGTCTGGCGGGTGAGAGAGATTTGTCCTGACTGTGGGCCAGGCAGGAAAACTCTAGCTACAAATTTGGCAATTCAATTCAGACTAACTTGTGGAAACTGGCAAGTTCCTTCCACCCTCTAAAGCATGGGAAGGAAAACTAAACATTAAGGATGATAAGTATACTTTGTCATTTAAACTAAATCAAAGCCGTCCTTTTATGGCATGCATACTATTACCTTACTTGTTACTAAATGGGCCTGTACAATGGCACCCTAAAAATTACAGCATCACGTGTGAATGCTGTACCCTTCATATCCGTGTTAATTCTAATATATCTTTAAACTTAACCTCTGAAAGTTTGTACATTCATAGAGCAAGGCTAGCAATCTGGATACCAGTGAGGTTACCGAAGCTATGGCAAGACTCTCCTGGGATGATCCTGGTACAGAAACTCACTGAACAAATATTAAAAAGGACACATCAAATGGTTGGACTGGTTGTTGCAGTTATTATCAGAATTATTGCATTAATGGCTGCTGCTGCAATAGATGGAGTGACGCATCATAAAGAAATTCAAACTGCTGAGTTTGTCAGAAACTGGCACAAACACTCTAATGAACTTTGGACTGAACAAAATAAATAGTGAGATAGTGAATTAGTTGATTTAACACAAACTGTTACTGTTCATTAATAACAAACTTATTTCATTGTTGGGAGATCAGTTAGAAATATTAAAGGAGCAGATAAAATTAAAATGTGATTAGAACATGACGTCTTATTATATTACACCTTTAAAGTTTAATGAAAGCAAGTATGATTGGGCAAAGGTTAACATGCATTTGATGGGTCACCCTAATTGTTCTCAAATGATTTCTGATTTATAGCAAGAAATCAAGGAAACTTTTATAAAAAGTTACCTGATATGACAGGAATGGATATTATAGAAGGCCTTGCAAATACTATAGCCTCTTTTCCCCCTATGGATCACTTTAACACTTTAATAGATTTATTGTTTTAGCATGTCTTACTTTTGTGCTAGCAATAGTAACCTTAGTGGCTTTAAAATATGTTTTGGCTTACTTACATAAGACTGTAAAACAGAAAGATAGGGGAAAAGCTGTCTATGTTGTGAGGCTGCATAACCCCCAAAATAATTAATTATTGTATAAAAGAAAGGGGGATCTGATGGGAGAATTCCCACTGAATTATACCTGGTCTGGACCCAATCTTCATCTGGACTAGCCTTAATCCACCTTTTGTCTCTCAGTTACCTTTTGTTTCCCTTGTTGTTCTCCATGTGAATCTTGCCTGAGAGTTTCCCAAAGGTACAAAACATATGCAAAACTTGGTTGGGAAAAATCCAACACACTGTGATATACCTTAACTGAGAATTTGCATTTGGTACTGTCCCTTTGGAAGCTTCATAGGGATGCTTTGAGGAGATGGAAATCAACTTGCTAAAAGTGTAAGTTTGTAAAACAATAAAGATGCCCTTGGCTAAGGGAAAGTGTCTTAGTAGTGAGAGGCTGATTCCCCTTGCAGCTGGAAAGACTAAAGACATCCTTAAAGTGTGTTGTGTCTTCTTCCCATGGACCTGCGTGAACCCACACCCATTCAGCAACAACCCTCATTAACTATTTCCTCTCTTATACATTTATGGACTCCCCTCTCCCCCCAAGATGGGAATGGTGCTGCCCACAATATGCTTTGTCCTTCTACATTATCAATTAACTGTCAGGAGACTTTCAATGGCATGCTCATGGGTCAATATTATCTGGATGATTCCTCATTAAGACTCTCTTCCAAGGCAGTTATAGGTTTTATCTAGTTAACAGTAAAAAATAAGCAACTGAAACATCTTTTTTCCTAACTATGAAAAATGATTTTCAAAATGTTTCCTATGCTTATGAACCTTATATTTATTCTTTTCATAGAGCCATGGATATCTTGGAATTACCATTCTTCTCTTTATATTATGTGTCTTTGTTCTTGATGGATTCTACTAAGTCTACTACCTTGACATCATGCTGTATTCTTTCTTTTTCCCTTTTAAAAATATATATGGTGTTTATGTGTGAAAAAAAAAAAAAAAAAAAGAAAACTAGTTCCAAGGGCAACCTGACTCAGCCATTACTCAACCACCCCTGTCACAATGTAACAATGTAAAAAGATTTCTGTTTTATGTGTTTCCGTTCGTTTGGCTATTTGTCTCTGTGCTTTACCCAACCTTGGTCTCAACAATTCTCGCTCATATAAACCCTCCTCATTCTCGCTAATTGGACTCCCAGAGATCCACCTGGGGCCTAGTCATGGATCTCTGCTGAGGGGTCACCAACTGGATCAGGCCCTCTGAGTGGGTGAGACAGTTGATTGGCCTGATCTGTTTGGGAGGCATCCAGGCAGTGGGACCGGGTCCTGTGCTCATTGCATGAGTCGGCTGTTTGAAACCTGGGGCCTATGCAGGGTCCCTTGGCTCGGCCTGAGAGGAGGGGACTGGACCTACCTGGACTGAGTCCACTAGGTTGATCTCAGTCTGTGGGGAAGGCTTTGCCCTGGAGGAGAATGGAATGGGGGGCGAATTGGGGGGAAGGTGAGGGGAGCGGGAGGGGGGAGAACAAGGGAATCTGTGGCTGATATGTAGAACTGAATTGTATTGCAAAATAAAAATTAAAAAAAAAAGATTTCTGTTAAGAGATGTGCTCCCCGGGCGGTGGTGGCACACGCCTTTAATCCCAGCACTTGGGAGGCAGAGCCAGGTGGATCTCTGTGAGTTCGAGGCCAGCCTGGGCTACCAGGTGAGTTCCAGGAGAGGCGCAAAGCTACACAGAGAAACCCTGTCTCGGAAAAAAAAAAAAAAAAAGAGAGAGATGTGCTCAACTGTGACTGGGATAGTTGCAAGTGTTCCAGGAAGGACCACTGTGACCTTTGTGTAAGCTCCACTCCCGCCCTGATACCCTCCTTGAGGTTTCAGGAAGAATGTACATGCAGACGTGACTGTACCCACTCTGTGATCAGACCATGATCTTGTGAAACGAAATTGTATGAGAATTGTAATCTTATGGCTTTTGTGGGTTTTTCCTTTAAAAGCCCCCATGTGGCTGCAGCAAGATGCAACTCTTGCTCTCAGGACAAGAGTAGCCCATCTGTACAGTCACTTCAATAAAAACTGTGTGCTGTTGCATTAACTGGAATGGAGTCTGGGTTCTTGGGGCACCCACTTGAGACCCTAGATTTTGGGGTCTAACAACAGTACATCACAAACAAAAATTTCCATCTAACACAGGAAATAAGCAAGTTAATGAGGATAGAAACTATGGAATAGAAGAAAGCACTCACAGATTGTGCGTCTCTCTAGGGTTTACTATCCAGTTTGAGTAAGGACCTCAATAGAAAGGTGCTTCATTAATGCATACTAGCTAGACTTATGTTAATTTCACTATCAATGAACAAGTTTAAAAAAATGAAAGAAATAATAGTAGATCATTTCAGTTGATAATCCTTGACTCCACTGACCCCAGCCCTATAGTACAGCCTAAAATTGAAATGATGAGAGTCATATGGAGAGAACACTTACCTCATGGTAGACAGGAATTACAGGGAGGAGATACCAGTGTCCATATGAAACTTCCAAAGTTATTCCTCCAGTGATCAACTCCTACTTTCAGGAATTGAACTATCTAACAAAGTTTCTATATTTTCAAAATTATTGCTACCAGTTGGGACCAGGTATCATAAATGTAAGGCAAAAGTTGATATTTCATATTCACCTAACTATGTTCGAACACACACATATATAATGACTGTAGACTTTTATGACACAATAATACCAGCTGATGATATAGTTCAGCAGGAAAGAAAGAAAGCTGAAAATAGCTTGAGCACCAGAGTTTGAATTCCAGGACTCATATAAAAGTCTAGGCATAGGTATGAAAGCACATCTGCAATCCCAGTACTATGGTGAGCAAAGATTGGAGGATTACTGTGGCTGGCTGACCCACCAGTCTAGCTTGAAGTCAGTGAGATTTGAAGTCAGTGGGATACCCTGTCTTAAGGATAAAGGAAGACAATGATAGAGCAGGTCACCAAATATCATTCTCTACCCCAGGTAAACATACACACACACACATGCATACATATATCGACACACACACACACACACACACACACACACACACACACACACACTTGAAAGAAAAGATAAAAATGTATAAAGAATCTGAATATTTCAAAAAATAAGGCATATAAATTTACAAGTAAATCAAAATGTAATATAATTAATTAGTAGAAACGTGAACTAAACCACAAACCATAGCCGCTTATCACCTCACACCTGGTAGAGGGGATATGGTTGAAAGAGCACAATAAGCTGAATATTGAGAAGGACATGAACAGAAGTATATCCTTTCACACCACTGAAAGAAATTTAAACAAGCACAGTTGTTATAGAAAAGTACATAGTCACTATGTTATTTGAAAAAGCATAAAATGAGTTAGAATATTTCATGTTAGGGAAGCAAGTGAAGGGCACACATAAAATATCACACCATATCATTTATATCTTGAATCTAAAGATGTTGAAATCATAAAACTACAGACTAGGCTAGTAATGCATTTAACTGGTAGAGTACACTTGTAACAGGTGCCAGACCAGAGATTTAAATTCACTGATACACACCCCCAAAAAACAACCCACAGAATTAATAATTGGGTTTGTACAATGTTACCAGAGGCTGGGATCATGGTTGAGGGGGATAATTTTTCAACATAAAATGTTTTCAAATAGAAAGAAACAAGAAGTTCAAGAGATCTGTTTTACAGTGAAGTATAATAATGATTACTTGATTACCTTTGGGTAAATCTGAGGCATTCAAATAACAAAAAGAAAGACAGTGCTTTCAGCCAATGCAGTCATACGTTCATGGAGCCTTAGGACAAAAAACCCAAAAGAGAAGCCTACAGGCTTATTTGCTCTATGTAAGTTTTCAGTTGAGATTACTTCTTCTTAGGTGATTGTAGTATGTGTCAAGATGATAGTAAAAGCTGAACAGTGCAACAGAATACGAGCTTTCAACGTTAATATCTGGCAAACAGTGACGGCAAAAGGTGTCAGTGTCCTGATAGGAAACTACCCTACAGAAACCCAGGCTTCTTGCGGTTCTGAGCTCATCTTCCTTCCAACTTCCCCAGGAATATTCACTCACAATATAGGGAAAAAGTCCTCTCGTCTATCTACCTGCCCAAAGTTCCCAGATGGAAAAGAGATTTTCACACAGTGAGAACAGGTACATTTGCCAGAGTTTATGGGTAACTTGTGCTTATGGCTGAGATACTGCTGAACTTACCAAAAAGTAAAGGCATTTTTCCCCAAGCAATTTCAAGTGGGAGAGTAACAACAGAAAATGTGACTAGATGGTACTGTGATCGATAGCATGACTTTCAAGTCACTCTTTAGTCCTGACTCCTTCTCTGCTTTTCTAAGGGTTCCTCATATTTTGGAGCAGATGGACTTTGCCACAGTTACTTCTGCAATATTGTTGAGAGTAATTTAAAGTACAGTTTATGGGGGACATAAGTCTAATAGGAAATACTACAGAAAAGAGGAGGTGGGAGGGAGAGAGGGAGAAGCAGAATGATAGTTAACATGACTAAATATGTGCTCACTCTGGTCCTCCTAGTAAATTAGAGTCTTGCTCATGTTTACTTACTTTGGTTCTTGAAGTTTTACTCTAAAAAAATCTTCATATATTCATGAATTTTCTAATTTCCTAAAGATAACTAGGTACTCTGAGGAAACTCGCTGGCAAAGTTAGAAGTGCCCATGCCAGTAGTGTTCAAAGTGTTTACACCAGAATGTGCTTGATTCTGCCAATACCAGACCCGTCTATAAACTGTATTGGCTGGAGAAAGTGACATTCACTCCTGAAACTGTCTCAGAGATGATATGCTTATATGGGTGGTTTAGAGACAGAGTATGTGCATGATCTATCATGTTGTATGATAATAGACCAAGATATAATAGTATATAATCATGAAAAATATTATACATTTATTAATATAAAAAAAGTAAGGTTTAAATATCAAACAGAAAACCTTTAGATACAGGAATGAAATTTTTACAAACTATGGGGAAAAAAAACCCTCACAAAATCATTTCCTCATTTATGTCTTTCCTGAATAAGTCAAACACTTTTTAGGCAAAAATGATTTTATCTTTATTTTATAGACATAAATTAATGGGTTGCCTTGTGGCTTTTTATGTATATGTGTCATTATGCAGTGCTATAACTCATCCCTCACCCCATCTGTTATGCCCCACAGTCGTTTTTCCTCTTACTGGTCCCTTCCTGCCCTTCATGTTTCCTGTCTACTGTCTTGGTTTTCCTGTCACATGCATCTCATTACCCTTCATTGCCTCATTTGCCCTTTCCCTTAAGATTTTTTTCCTTTCTTCCATGGTTCACTTTCTACTATCATTATGTAAACACATACATACTTGCACACACACACACACACACACACACACACACACACACACAAGGTTTGACAAAGGAGAAAAGGAACATGATTTTTTTCTCTTTAGATTAGCTTATTTTGCTTAACATAATGATTTCCAACTCTGTTCATTTTCTACCAAATGTCATGTTTTTATTTTTGTTATATCTGAATAAATTTCTATTGTGTATGTGTACCATATGTTATGTTTCCAGTCAATGATGGAAATCTAGACTTGTCCTATTTTGTAGATATAAATTATGCAGCAATATAAATAATTGGGTGAGGAGCTCTGTGGTATGTTGACTTGGAGTCATTCTGGTGTACCTAGATCACAGTAGCTCTTCCTCTCCTTCTCCTTCTTCCTCTTCTCTCTCTCCCCTATCCTCTCCTTCTTTCCTTCCTTCTCTTCATTGTCCTCATCTTATTTTTTATTTTTTTTATTTTTTTATTTTTCGAGACAGGGTTTCTCTGTGTAGCTTTGCTCCTTTCCTGGAACTCACTCAGTAGCCCAGGCTGGCCTCGAACTCACAGAGATCCACCTGCCTCTGCCTCCCAAGTGCTGGGATTAAAGGCGTGCACCACCACTGCCCAGCTCTCATCTTTTTCTTCACCTTCCTCCTCCTCCTCCTCCTCCTCCTCCTCCTCCTCCTCCTCCTCCTCCTCCTCCTCTTCTTCTTCTTCTTCTTCTTCTTCTTCTTCTTCTTCTTCTTCTTCTTCATCTTCTCACTCTTCCACCAGTAAATAAGTAAATAAGGGTTTCTCTTTCCCCAGCTCTTTGCCAGCATTTATTGCTACTTGTTTTCTGCACGGTAGATTATAGGTGAGATGGAATTTCAAACAGTTTTCATTTGTGTTTTCCGGCTGACTAAATAGTCACACACTTTCCAAAAATATTTATTGGGCCATTTACTTATATTGAAAACTGATGGTTCAGTTCTTAAGTGCTTTTGGGACTACATGATTTGGCTTTTCTTGTTTGTAATTTTTTTCATTTCCTTATATAATGTGCATGTAGAAATGATTTTTCTGCCAGACCACAGTGTTGGTGCACGCCCTTAATCTCAGAACTTGGGAGGCAGAGCCAGGTGGATCTCTGTGAGTTCAAGGCCAGCCTGGTCTACAGAGTGAGATCCAGGACAGGCACCAAAACTATACAGAGAAACTCTGTCTCAGGGAAAAAAATGATTTTTTCCAGTTCCACAAGCTGCCTTTTCGCTCTGATTATCATTTCTTTTGCTGGGCATATTTTTTTTTTGTATAATATTAAGTTAATTACATTATGTTATGTTATACTATTGTATGTGATAAAATTTTTGATTTCATATTTTGGTATTTGAGTCTCCTTCAGAAAAAGTCCCTACTTAGCAATTGAAATGCTTTAGCTGTGCTTTTCTTTAACAGTTTGGAAGTTTCATGTCTTTTATTAAGGTTTGAGATACATATTTTCTTTTGTTCTTCTATATGACCATATCTCATCTTACTAAGCACCATTTGCTTATAGAGGCTATTGTTTCCAGTACACAGCTTTGGTGCCTTTGTAGAAAATCAGGTGGCTGTAGTTGTGGGTGTTGATTTCTATATTTAATTCTTTGGTTTCATGTTTGCTGAGATTCATCTTACCCCAGTCAGAATGGCAGTCATTATGAAAACAACAACAGCATATGCTGGCACAGATGTTGACAAAATTGAAGTCTTTTATACAGTAAATGAGGATGTAAACTGGTTTAGAGCCTGGCAAATAACATGGAGGTGGCTTAAAACATTAAACGAAATTGCTGTGACCCTGCTGTACCAATCCTAAGTACTTAGACAAAAGACTCGAAGTCAACACATCAGAGAGATTCTGGCACACTAATGTTTACTAACGAACTATTTTATATAGCTAAGTTATAATGGGGAAATTACGAACACCCAAAATTCAATTTTTTCATCAATAAAGAATGAAGTTTTGTCATTTTATATAAACTGAATGACACTAGGCTACATATTGAGTGGACTAAGAAGGTCTAAGGAAGGCAAGCATCATATGCATGTGATTCCTAGATTTCATTATAGCAAAATCATATATGTACTCATAAAATGAAAGTAAAGGTAAACTTGTTTAGGGGATCAGAGCAGATAAATGGGAAGATGAGGTGGCAGTAAAGAGAAGGTAAGGAATATAGGGGTTGAAGTCAGTCACTTGGATGATTGTTGTGATAGACTGCATTACAAAAGCAAGTTAAGGAAGGAAGGGCTTATTTCAGCCCACAAGCTGAGTTTACAGAATGTCATGATCCACAAGGCATAGCTTTCGGAACATGAAGCAGCTGGTTCTGGAAGCAAACAGTGGTGGATGCTGGTGCTCACCGTGTTGCTACAGTTTATTCAGAGCAGGACCCTAGCTCTGAATAAATTGTATATATATACTGATTATAGCTATGCACCTTCAGCTCTAATACTGTTCAAAGGTGTTCAATGAAGACTCCCTTATGAGATGCAGGCAACTTCTTATCTGTGAGACTCTGTGCAGTGAATAATCAAGTTGTATTATTTCAAGATGAGTATTTTTTTCCCATTCAAAGGAGAGAAACAATGGCAATGAGGAAAACTTAGTTAAGGTAAGAGAGAAATTCAGTTGGGCAAATGTCAAATCATATGGTACTATGTGGTTAGGCATCTCAGAATCATTAGGGCATAATTAGGTCTCCAAGGTGCTTGGGTATTCCTGCCCCTCCAGCTCTATCAACTTTTCGACACATAGGTGTGCTCTTGCAGCAGCCTGTGTCTGTGTAGGCAGACATCCCATGTTTTTGGCATCATCAATATCGTATGGCATTATTGTAATTTAGACATCTTTTTCCCAGACTCACAAAATAGATCTCAGGGCTTCCTGACCATGCCGCACATTGTCTCACTTCAGCAGCTCTGTGAATCCATGCTAAAAGACTCCATGACCCTTTTAATGTTTCATCTTTCATGATTTCCAAACCAATATCATACAGATACCATTGCCAAGCTCTGTTGTCAGCTCCATATAGAGTCTAGATTCCTTGCACTGCAGTTCCACCTGCCTTTGAGTGTTATCTTCTATTGCTGGGGGAATATTCTTCTAGAAAGTTGTTTAGGGGCACATACTACTTCATTCAGTGACATTATCCACTCAGACTCACCTGTTAAGTTTGCATTTTACAAGATGGAACCTTTGATGGGTGCTGTTTGCTCTAGGGAACACATTCCTGTTGACCTGGTATAGAGTCTACTTTTCCAGTTAAATGGTAGTAAGATTATCACAGTTACAAATTCTTTCAAACTCTGCTTGTCTGTGATGTTATGCTTGCTGAAATTACTTTTCCTGCTAAGCTGGACATCTTTCTGCTTCGTGATTTACTCCTTCTTACTCCAGACAAAGAGGAGAGCAGTATTTAACTATGTCCCAGCCCAAATAATCTCTATAATTTTGTCAACATGATCCCATTTGAAGTCAACTAAGGGAGGGCATGTTCCTGGCAAGGTTTGTGAGGGTATTTCCTGAAGGTTGTAAAGATCTATCAGCATAGCAAGGCTTTTTTTTTTCCTGACTACATACCCTCACTCTTTGCTAATGTGTGCATTTCCTCTTTTACTGCCTCTGCTTCCTATTGACACTGGAATACATGAAGTCTAGTTCCTTTGTAAAATCAACCCTATTCTTCAGCACCAAATTGGTGCTGATATATACAATCAGTTACGTTCTAGAGAATCCTGACAAATATACTATGCCATCTTGAAAATTACTCTGCCAAACAAATTAATTCATTATTCTTGTACTTTTCCTCATTCAAGTTCTCATAAGAAGGCAAAATGTGTCTAGGTTTTTTGCTGAAATACAACATGAATTGCCCTTACTCCAATGACTTATACTGTCCTTGTTCTTTGTGGAAAACTCATGAGCCAGGCTTCCATGAGATAGACTTCCCATATCTCATCAGAATGGTTACTAAAACTTTATCTAGAGTTTACTAATGCTTTTCTAGCCTCACATCCCAAACTCTGCCTCATTCCATCTACAAACCAGTTTCAAAGTTTAGGAATCACATAGCTTTATTATAGCATCTGCCACATTAATTAATACTGGTCTTGTATTTTAGTTAACTTTTCTTGTGTGGAAAATTTCATGATAAAGGCAACTTAATTAAATTAGGACGTTTTTATTTCCAAAACGAGGAATATATGATGGGGAAATTACAAACACCTGTAGCTTAAGTTTTCCTGCCTGGCCCACAGTCAGGGCAAATCTCTCTCACCTGTCAGTCCCACAGCCTCTCAGACCCGACCAAGTAAACACAGAGACTTATATTGCTTTCAAACTGTATGGCCATGGCAGGCTTCTTGCTAACTGTTCTTACAGCCTAAAATAATCCATTTCCTTTAATCTATACCTTGCCACATGGCTCGTGGCTTACCGGCATCTTCACAAGCTGTTTCTCATCGTGGCGGCTGGCAGTGTCTCTCTGACTCAGCCTTCCACTTCCCAGCTTTATTCTCCTCCTTGCCCCGCCTATACTTCCTGCCTAGCCAACGGCCAATCAGTGTTTTATTGATTAATTAGCAACACATTTGCCATACATCCCACAGCAAACACCAAAAATTTATTTTTTTCAGCAATAAAGAATGAAGTTTTTCATTTTATATAAACTGAATGACACTAGGTTACATAGTGAGTGGACTAAGAAGGTCTAAGGAAGGCAAGCATCATATGCATGTGTTTCCTAGATTTCATTATAGCAAAATCATAGTGATTATATAAACTGGCTTACAGTTTAAGGTTACAATCACTTCATCAATAGTATGAAGCAGATTGTGGTGATGTTTTATTTGTTTTGAATGAACTAAGTTGGCCTGGAGATCAGAGGTAATAGCAAGCCATTAACACAAAAGTCAGGCAGTGGTAGCACAAGCCATTAATCCCATCACTTGGCAGGCAGGGTCTCTGTGTGTTCAAGGACACACTAGGTAACAGCCAAGCATGGTGACACATGCCTTTAATCCCAGTACCAACCATAGAGACCTAGAGGTCTGTACAGACAGGCAGAAACAAGGAAGTGATGTAGCTTGGCTAAGAGCCAATGAGAGGGCAGAACAGCAAGGCAATAAAAGCCTGGGTAGATAAGATGTAGCTCTCTTGGGAAGCTACAGCAGCATGATGAGTTAAAGCTAGCTGGTGGCTCTCACTATTTCCTTGATCTCTAAGGCTTTCACCCCTATATGTGGCTCTGTGTTTCTTATTTAATAAGACCATTTAGATATTCATCTACAGCAGATGGTCATATTACATCAATAGTCAGGAAACAGAAAGCCACGTATTCCAGGATTAAGCTTGCTTTCTCAGTTTTATTCAGTCCAGTACCCAAGCACATTTAATGGATCTATCAACAGCAATAGTGACTATTTTCCTCAATTAACTTGTTCATTTGCCCAAAGGTGTATTTCTTTGGTGATTTTAAATCCCATCAAGTTCAAAATCATGCTTCATTATCACAGGAGAGTATGATGAACTTGTGTAAAAATTTAAATAAATTAAATATTAAAAAGTAAAACTTTAATCTAACAACATAAAAATACTACTAAATATTTGGATAAAGTAAAAACGAAATATAAAGGGCATAACTAACACAAAATACAACATGAAAATGAAAATAAAAAGTGAAGTGTTAGACACTTGTCCTTAAGGATATTTAAAAGCTGAGCATATGCAAGGAGGATGAATTGAATTGTGGACTGCTATAGTTTATACCTATAGCGGAAAACATAAAAGGACTGCCACTTTAATAGCTTCCCTAATACTTGTATTATACAATTTCCCTTTGCTGGTCAACTAATATGGTTTGAATATGTTCTCCCTTCCCAAATTCCATAGATCTTGTACATTGAGCTGTCTAATTTTCAAGATGGAGGGTATTTTCTAATTTCATTTGGAAATGTAGGGGAAACACCACAGAGAGAGGACCTGTCACTATCCTTTTAGGACCTCTTGGTTACTAATCACCCTGGTAGAGTAAAGCAATTGTTGATGTCAAGTACTGAGTTGAAACTTCAGAATTCTTGAGCTTTACAGAAAGCAATGGCCAACAGGTGGGCCCAGAGTTTGTCCAACCATTAGTGATAAAGTCCTAAGGAAGTATTTAGAGATGAGATACAGTTTAGGGGTCTTGATGGGGTTCCTTTCTTCTGAGAGTTAAAAAAAAATAAAAGGCAAGAAAAAATTCTTAAGCACAACAGGTGACTGAGGAGAACTCTCAAGCACCACAGACAAAACCAACAGCTGAAGAATGGTATTTGCTGGGAATTAGAAAACACGTATGCATCAGACATACAGAGAAAAGGACATTCTACAAAGCAGAATGCCAAACTCAGGAAGCCAAAAGTCCAGTCTCTTTTCCTGAGATTGGAGTTTTAAAGTTTCCGAAGAGGTTTCCTCTCCTAATTTGGGTTCAGTCAGTTTAAAAAAAGACAGGGTGCATTATGGGCCAAGAACTATTGTATAACATGTCGTGATCTGTCCTTGAAATTATTGAGACAGTCCATCAGCCAGAGGCCTGTTGATGGGAGACAGAGCTTGTAAGACCTTTGTTTTAAGTTGCCAAACTTTTGTCTCAAGTGAGCAGAGTGAAGAAGAAGCAGCCATCTTAGAAATTTGCCTCCTCTATTATCTATTCATGTACCCTCTCCTATTTGTATGCCTACAGAGGAGTCTAACTCCTAGTTTCTTGCTGGCATTTTACTCAAGTCTTCAAACACCTTGAGAATTTTCAGGTGATAAGCTCTGCCCCCTCCTATAAATATTGGAGTTATCTTTTCTCGTGCATCTGAGATGAATTTACTGCTGCCTGCATCCTTTGCCTAGGTTCCACTGGAGGTCTCTCTCCACACCTGCCTCCAAGAGTTGTAGCTCACCCCCAGGTTAAATGTAGATTTCTGAACTTATGCTCACCCCCTGTCCGTGGGTCCCCAGAGTAGTTCATTTTTAAACAATGTAGTCTTTCTGAAATGAGCCTGGCCACTGCATCCATGGTGATGCAGTAACAGGATGGAATTCCTTTGGATGGCTGATGTATCTGCTGAAACCTTCAAGTGGATTTAAGGCTTATGATAACTCTAGGCTTTTACTGAGTGCAAGACTGCCAGTATTTCATTGCAAAGATCACATATCCAACATTTGGAGACTTCTACTTCTCCCAGGGAAGCAAGCAGTTGGAGTCATGTTCAGCACGGCTTGTGTCTTTCTAACATATCATCTTTACTTTTCTCTATGCATATAATGTAGCTTGTCACTAATTTTGACTAATTTTGCAAAATTTTCCTTCTTTTTCTCTTTGGGGTACAGTAATTTCTTCTTGTTCTAACTGTTCTTCACTAGATGCCAGAGAAACACGTTCTACCCCATCAAGTTATCCAGCCTTCTCCATGTTGCATATTTCTTTTTCTTTTTTTCTTTTCTTTTCTTCTTTCTTTCTTTCTTTCCTTTTTTTTTTTTTTTGTTGAGACAGGGTTTCTCAGTGTATCTTTGGCGCCTTTCCTGGAACTTACTCTGTAGTCCAGGCTGGCCTTGAACTCACAGAGATCCACCTGCCTTTGCCTCTCAAGTGCTGGGATTAAAGGCATGCACCACCACCGCATGTTGTATTTTTCAAGAGGAGAAATTCATGAACTTAGTATCTCATTATGATTTTATTTACATGTTACATGTCTTGTTACATGCAAAACTTTCTAAGATTGTAGACTATATAAGCCTCAACTATGTAATGATAATAATAAAAGATAATAAAATTTTAAAATTCATAGTTACAGAACAGGCTGGTTTATAAATATCTGGAGATTCTCATAAAATCCTTACACATGTATCTATAATTTTTTCTAATTATGTGCATGTATTTGTGCTGCTCATCAACTTATCATATATCCATACTCAAATACTATATAAATCAAACAAATAATCTAATCCATAGGACATCACAATTCTAATTTATCAGTGGTCCTTCAAGGGTCATTTTCTATGACATGAAGCAACTATAGCTTTAAAATGACTCGCCTAGCTCATCAGTGGTGGCAAAGATTCAGCTTTCAAGATGGGTAGGCAATTTCAAACTCATTATTTATTGCCTTTTATCAGACAATGGCAAGTCACTTCTGCAAAATGTCATATATTCAAAAGCCAAGCACTTTCCACTGCATTTGGAATCCCAACCACACTTTCTTCTGGGACTAGAAATAAGCAACTTATGTTAACCATTCCCCTGTGTTATTCTTGAATAGAAACATCTCAGTTATGGAATCCTACTATCTCCTCGTCCATTAAATTGGTTACAAAGGGACTGTTTGGTGTTTAATAGTTATACTACTCTGTATAGGAAAGTGGACTTTATTTTTGGCTTTAAATACAACACACACACACACACACACACACACACACACACACACACACACACACAGAGAGAGAGAGAGAGAGAGAGAGAGAGAGAGAGAGAGAGAGAGAGAGAGAGAGAAGTTTTGACTTTGCTACTCAAAGTTTTGGAGTTGTAATAACAAATAATGTCAAATATAACATTCTTTTGTTATTTCCAATGCTTAAAAATTATTCTGTATAAACCACAACCCAATGCTCCATCTGAATTCATATGTTCATAACACTATTGACTAAACCACTGTTTCCACGTCACAGTAAAGACAAGAGGCCACTTCTGATATGAGCTGCGAATACTCACGGCAGACAGTAATCGGTATCTCTAGGATAGCCAATCCAGAATAAATGCTTATTACTTCTCTTTATGGGTAGAATTTAAAGACTGTTTGTTAGAAATAATGATGTGTGTGTCTGATATTTTTCAAGAACATAACAATTAAATAATACATTACAATGGATGTTTCTGCATGTGGCATTGTATAACCAAAATCTCATTTCTATGTTATTTCTAAAAGGTTTTAGAAGAAAAGGATGCAGTTCCTAGAAGCAAAGTTTTAAAATAAGATTCCCTGGGTTATCTAATACTTATTATATACTGAAACAAAAAATAATAGTTGTAGATGTATTTCTAAATGGTCTTATTAAATAAAAATTTAAAAAAAAAGATTTAGGGTTTAAAGCCTGAGAGAGATCAGAGAGATAGAACAAGCCACAGCCCATGTCACTTCGCCAACTTCTCAGCTGATCCTGTTTCCTCAGACTGAAAGCCTCTGAGTCCTCATCCGAATGGATCTCAGCTGAACTGGTGCTCAAATTCTAAAAGCTTAAAAGCCTCTAGTTTCTGGTCCTTATGCCTTATATAGCTTTCTGCTTCCTGCCATCACTTCCTGGGATTAAAGGTGTGTGTCACCATACCTGGCTCTTTCCAGTGTGGCCTTGAACTCAGAGAGATCCAGATGGATCTTGGCCTCCCAAGTGGTAGGATTAAAGGTGTGAGTGACACCATTTTCTGGCCTCTATGTCTATCTAGTGGCTGTTCTGTTCTCTGACCCCAGATATGTTTATTAGGGTGTACAATATATTGGGGGACACAATATCACCACAAATAGTGCTGAAAATTATTCACAAATTTCTCATTACAAATTTACAAATTCCTGAGTGATATTTTACACAGCTTTATTGGAGACTGAATGATATGTCAGTGTAATAATCTGAAATAAGAACTGCCTCACACTGCTTCCCAATACATTTGATTTGTCAGATTAAAACATGGATAGTTTCTCTTTCATTGAATAATCTCATTTGATGAACACACTAAGCACTTGACTACTTAGATTTATACTTAAAACTTTATCTCACTATATTTTTATGTTAATTACTGATTAAAACATCCTTTATCAGCCATATTTAGTTTATTTGGATATTTTAATGTATCTTTGTTTTATAATATATTAAATTACTTGGTCAATGTTTGATTAAATACAGAAATTTTTATTTTAATTATAAGTGTTATAAATCAATCTCAACCTATATTTTTATTGTTTTGTCTTCAACTTCATAGTATTTTTTCTATATATTTCTGTAGAGGCAGAGTTGCAACTTTCCCTTCTCAAGATACCTACTTTCATGATCGATGATATCATTCAGTTGCATGAAGATTGAGGTTCAAACCTCAATACCACCAAATAAGTAAAGAAGTCTCTTTTCTTCTCCCCACCATCTGTGAAAATCTAACCCTATATGAACAGGGGATTTCATTAATGAGATAATATACAGAATTTTGAGGTGTGGAAATGAGGTTGAATTATCTGAGGATCACTGAGAGCATCATTTGGACCAATATACTTCAAACATGAAGACATAAAATCATCATCAAGAGGAAGTTTGAAATATGGAAAAACATTCACCCAAGAGGTAAAACATTAGGCAGAGACCAAGATAGAGGAACATGGACAAGGATGTACACACACCTCTAGTCAGTGGTGAAAATAAATAGCAAGAAAAAGCTTCTCTTTCTCAGAGGAGGGAAGCAACCCGAACATCACCTTAATTTTAGTTCAATGAGGCTTGCAAGACTTTTTTGATCTTTAGATATGTAATGTAATACATTTATGCTTTTTTTCTTATACACTGGGCTTTGTAAGACCTTGCTATGGCCCTGATAGAATATTAATACATACAAGATTCATAATTTCTTTTTGTATACGCATCATTACTCTTACTCATAAAATTTTATTTTATTTGAGAAAATGGAAATGTCAATATTTTTCATAATAAACAATATAAGTGTTTCCAAATATTTTTTCCTGTGTTCAAGCACACAAAATCACACCTTTGATGCACAAGCTGATAAACTGCTTCTTACCTTTCATGAACTGGAATACACAGAAGTTCTCAACAGGACGTTTTTCCTCTTTCTGATTATTTCAATTCCCAGGTTTCTAAATATTTTATAGATTTTTTTGCCAAGGAAGAAGTGATAACAGCACTTGTAAGAAAAAATATGCAAAGCTTCTTTCTATATTACAATTTATCTGCCAAAGAAAATTCTATTTGTGATATTAATGATATAAACTGGTGTCTACATATATATTTTCCTACCTCTATTTTATGCCACAAACTGAAACCTTACTATTAATTTCACACTTCCACATAAAAGTCAACAAAGTTTTTATAGAAGTCTTTTACTTTGAAACAATTTTCTTCCATATTACTTAGGAACCTTGAAGGTACTTTCTCATTTTTACTTTCTTTATTTTCATTCTTAGTAACAGTTCCAGAAACTTTTACAGCTTAAATACTGTCTGTCATAAACTGTGTTGATTACATTTTGACATTTAAACTATATGATTTAGATGAACATTTTTCCATTCTGATTAAACATGTGAATGTTCATAATTTTCAGTTTTATTACATAATTTTGAGCTCTGAATATATTAAGCATTAGTAAGAAGATGGTTGTGATTTTTGTTGAAATAAGTATGCTGATTTAGATTTAACTTTTTATTCTTACTCTGACAGTGTCAAAAGATGTTCCTGGCATTTCTAAGTGTTGCTCAATGTCAAAAATAAATTCAAGTCTAAAGTTCATTTTTAGCTTCCTTGATTTCTATTCTTTATATTTGTAATGTTTAAAGGAAACTGTAAGAAACAAACTTTTTGATCTTAGTTGTTTTCTCAATCTCTTTTTCCTATTTCCATCATAAATTCTTGAGGTTTTCAGTATGTCTTCCTTTGAAAGAAGAATATATAAACAATAAAATTAAGTCTAAACCAGGTTCATTTCAACTATGCTAGAAGATTGCTATAAACTGCTGATTTTCCCAATTGTATAGTCCACAAGGCATCCTCCGCCTTGTCACGTTGTCCAACATTATCACTTGAAACTGAGCAATTGTAGCATTAGACACACAGATTCCCATCTCTGGAAACACTACGAAACCAACCCACTAACATCAAAAGTATCAACTTAATCTCTCTGGTAAAATGTCTTAGAACAAAGACAATATGCCTCTCACTGCAGAGAGCCACATGACACTATTATCTTATACACTGGGCTTTGTAAGACCTTGTTATGGCCCTGACAGAAGATGGCCAACTCTTTAATTGCCAAGAATATTAACATTTCCCTGAGGAATATATCATCATTAATATAGACTCAGATAGAGGACAGCAATGGTGAGAAACACACTAAATAATGTATGGAAAAAATGTAAGCTCTATACTGGATTCAATTATTTTTCTCTTAGAGTTCACTAAGTGTTTGTACCATTTAGACATATCATTTTGATGAAACATAGGATCATTGTTTTCTTTTGTTGAATTTTGTCAGCTATTTTATTTAGATATGCATCTACTTAATGACAAAACAACTTCTGTAAATAATATTTAACAGTGCTATTGTTTATAAATTATGGAATATGAATTTTCACAGGAGGCTATTAAAGAATTATCAGGGGAGAAATCTCAAATGTATGTACAGTATCAAATCATAACATAATTTATAAATCCATCCAGGTGTAGACCTTCATAAGTAGAGAATTTTAAAAGTATTTATTTCTTTATGAATTTCCCATAGATCATTATAGGCTTTCTTAGTTATTCCTGTCAACTTGTACTAAGTCAACAAGGTTAACTGGTATTACATGATCTAATTTTGTATATCTCAGTTATCATGAACATAAAGAAAGCCTTCTGTTATAGTTCAAAGACAAAAGTGGGCAGAAGCCAAATAGTTTTGTGCTGAGAGTGTCAGGACAGAACCACACCCTGGTGCAGCTCATGCACATTGCTGCAGATTTGCTGACTCTAGTTCGTGCTCTGGTGTAACTGTCACTCACAGCTCCATCATTTTCTTCCAGATCCTTTCTTTCAGTTTGCAGCTAGTCATGGGTTACACATGTCTCTAGAATGTCAACTTTGTCATTGGAACGGGAGATTTTGAAAGGTCGGTGACAGCTACAGTTGATCATTCTGGGTCCACGTTTGTCGTTTCTATCCTTCTTGACAGAACACTACTCTTCACCCACAGCAGAAGAAAGATCTGTGGAATCAATTATATAATCAGCATCTAAAATGTGCAAGTTCAACTCTTTTGTATAAGTACTCTGCCAGTCCCAGCAGCTATCTTTCTATGATCAAACCCAGCATACTATACCCACTATTTTGAGATTTTAATGTAATTCTGTTCCATGTTGAGTATTAAAGTTGTGCTAGAGACAGAAGAGAGATTAAGTTAAATAATGAAAATCTTTAAAGAGCTACTACTAAAAACATTAACTTTTTTTATAATTAAAACATTATTTCCAAATTCAAAAAGAATACTTGGCAATTGTAATTTTCTGTTACTAAAGAATAATATCAAGGTTAAAATTTACAAAAGCAGAGATATTAACACAAAAAACTCTAAGAGGAGCAGGATGACAGAAAGTAAAAAGGAAGGTGTTTCAGGTAAAGAAAAATAAGTTATCAAAAGAAAATACACAGCCAGGCGATGGTGGCGCACGCCTTTAATCCCAGCACTCGGGAGGCAGAGCCAGGCGGATCTCTGTGAGTTTGAGGCCCACCTTGGCTACCAAGTAAATCCCAGGAAAGGCGCAAAGCTACACAGAGAAACCCTGTCTCAAAAAACCAAAAAAAAAAAAAAAAAAAAAAAAAGAAAAAAGAAAATACACAACTAAGGAATAGAGAATATGTAAAGAAAGCCATTCAGGAGAAAAACAAACAGACAAAACAAAGAAAATAAAACAACAAGCAAACAAAAACCCCCATTGCAATCCACATTCTATAGGTCTGCTAATGTTCTATATGAACTTGGACATATGCTTCAATTACCTAAGTTCTGAAATCTGTATAGTTATATCAATAACATTTGCATTAGTTCTCTCCTCAGAAGGACTGAGTAAACCATCTTAATGAAAGAGGCAGAAAGTATACCTGCAATGTAAACATAGATGATTCTGATTACAAGAAAGCCTGATTAAAAGGTTAATTAAGTATTTTATTAATGTAAAATTAGAGTTGGAAATGTACATGAAACTTAGAGTTTCCCATAAAATAAATGACTAATTTTAAAAAGAGAATAGGTGGCTTGATCTGTCGTGGTGATCGATCTTTATTGCCAATCTGATTAGACTGAGAGATGCCTAGATTGGTAAAGTGCACCTCTGGAAGAATCCTTGTGAGGATGTTTACAAAGAAAAACGACTAACTAGGAAGGCTGACCCTGGATGTAAGTAGCACCTTCTCATAGGCTGGGAGCTTCCTCCTCCTCTTCCTCCACCACCTTCCTCGTCACTATGAAATGATCTTTTCTTCTCCATCACACTATCACTACCACGTTGAACTGAAGCCTCCCCCCAAAAAATTATGAGCCAAAATAAAGCTTTTCTCCCTAAAACTGATTTTTCTCGGGTATTTGACATAATAATAGAACCAAATACTAGCAAATCTGGGACAGTGCAATTCCCTGTACATTGATATTGCAAAAGTCAGCTACACGTTAGTAGTTCCAAACACATCTGGTAGCTATAAGTGGAGTAGAAGAAAAGGTCTTTGACTTACCAAATAACTTATGATGAAGAAAGAGAAATCCGTTTATCTAACATCTAATGGAAACTACATCAGGAAATTCATAACTTGATTGGCATTTTGTACAAACACTCATGATGTGGGAAGGTGACCTAGAAATACACTGTTCACCAGTTACCAACTAGAGAAACAATGTATTTGAAATTATAAACATCACTTGTTGTATCCATAAGAACACCATAACACCCATTGATAGAAAACATGGACATATCCATTTATGCTCACTTGAACACTCACCACCCTATCATTATACCTAAAAATAACAGTAAGGTCTATGAAAAATGTAAGGCCAGGATGTCAGTTGTTGAATTTCATAATGCTAAAATAAAACAATCAATAACCCTACATTTTCCCCTATTAATATTACCTATCAAGAGTGTAAAGTGATCAGAAATTCTGAAGTAGCCATAAATATACATTGAGAAAATTACTGAGGCTTGCTGGCTCTGCTGAATATCAGGCAGAGAGAAATGGAAGACCCTTCCCTCTCCAGTCTTGTTCTTCAGACAAATCTCACCATCTGACTACAAAGCCAGCTCTTAGCCATGCCAGCAGAGGTTTTAGGGCCCACAAACTTTCAGTAGCCAAAGTTCTGTCAAGACTATATTTAATAGAAGACACAGAAACTATAGGATCTCAAATGCTTAAGTTTTGAATTTTTTCTACTTGCATCCAGTCTTTGCATTTACAGCAGAAGATATTGTAGAGGAGGGCAACTGAGGTTAGCCAGCTTTTTCACATCTGCTTTTTGATTGACAGACAAAATAGGAGCCCAAGGGTGATGACTATGACAGGTGCCATATAGTTCAGAATTATCTGATAAATTTGTGCATGAAATTTAGAAGAGTCATCTTTAGGCTCTTAAAATATGAATTTGATTCTGGCTATTATTCCAAAGACCATGAAACCTTCTTTCAAATCCTACCACCACACAAAGGACATATTCAAAGGAAACTGTGAATATGAAGACTGAAAACAGTGGAATTGTGGTGTGTATAAGTATGATTGACATTTGCTACTGCCATTTGCAATTAATGTTGCCATTTGAATCATAGCCAATCTGCCTTCTGGAGGCAAAGAAAAAATATGATTACTTTTTGTGATACTTAAACAAATTTAGACTTCAAGAAACTGAATACTGAAATACATACTGAAAATACATGGTGTGTAATACAAGGCTTTTTAGTGTGTGGAGAAGATGAAAAGTCTTCACTGAAAAAGGGTAAGGTAACCAAGAGACAAACATACCAAATAAAACAACTGTTGTTATCAACTAACAAAATGTTAAGACAATTTTGATAGCAATGTTTCAATAAATAAATCTGAGGATAATTTAAAGGCATTAAAATCTGAGACAGTAAATAAAGAGAACTTGATATATATATATATATATATATATATATATATATATGTATTAGCAAATTTGAAATAAAAATATACTGGATAAAGTATGTGTTTCTATTGAAAAACCATGGGAAAAACCCTAAAGACAGAATATCACTTATATATCTGAAAAGATGTGTTTCTAAAAATTGAAAAGCATGAGAGAAAAATATAGGTATAAAAAAATAGCATGACTATCAATTCAGTCAAACAGGAAGAGAACCTTCTGAGTAGTAGCTGAAAATTATATGCTGCTGGAAAATGTCTGCAGCTTGGAGGAAAGTGTAGAACTACAGATTTAGGAAGAAAAGAAAATATGAAACAAGATAAACACAAAGATTCACGTGCATCATTGTGGCACAATCAACTTGAGTAGAAGATGATACCTTGAAAATAACCACACAATATCAATGCACAATTTGTAGGCTTATGATACTTCAACTTACTAAAGAATTTCATGAGAATCCATGTAGGCCACAACAGTAGAAGGAATTAGTTCCAACGGAAGAAAGAAATTCTGAAAGATTTTCTGGAGAAAGTTGTTCAAATAAAAATTCAAAGCTTTGAAAGAGAAGTGTCCTGACACAGTACGAAAGGACAATGATATGCTATCCAATCAATGAATATAAATGACTATTTGTTATTGAGTACATAGACTGTTTATTCAATGGTTATAATACATATCTTCATAACATCTTATATGACCTGTTTGATCAGCTATAAAATACAACTACAAGAAGGAAAGATTGAAGAGATCTACATATGATGTTAAATTTCTCAGATTCTAGAAGATGTGGTAATGTACTGTCTCTCAGTTGGTTAACATACACACATATACACAGACACATGCACTCTTATGCATAAATCTGTAAATATCTAAAGCAAATTTGTAAGTTAGGCAAGGTCTTATGTTTCTGTAATCTAAGCACTCCTTAAGCAGAAACAGGAGATTCCTGAATTCACGACCAGGGTAAACTAAATATTAAGATACAATGCTGAAAATAAATAAAATATCACATAAGAATCATGCAGATGAAAGGAATACAAATACTTAAGGTAAAATGGAAATCTTAATATATCAAATCACCTGAGGGGGGAAAGATTTAAAAGATGAACAAAAATAAAGGAGATAAACAACTGAAAGTAATGAAAGAGTAGAATTAAATGTAACATATCAATTAATAGACAAATACATGAGTGCATATGGCACACTACTACTAAAACCAAAACTTTTCAGAATGGAGTGAAAACAATCAACTAAAGAGGACAGACATGAGTGATGGTTTGGTGGCCCGTGTACCCCCAAATTTGGTTTTGGAATATGTATACATAAACCATTGTAATAGTGCATTTGGCAACCTAATTCCTTCATTTTCACATAATACAGAAAGACACACACACACACACACACACACACACACACACACACACACACACCCCTCCAAACAATGCACCACCTGCATTAGGCTACTATACTCCTGTCTCTGAAAAGTAGTATGAGTTTCCTCCCCACAGTAAAAGTCAAATATGGATATTTTCTATTCAAGTAAATCCTCAGAATATTAAGGATAGAAAGGACAATCTGGCCTGAACTAGATTTAAGTGCTTTCAAAGTAAGATAATAATGTGTCTTCCAATAATTTGAAGGAGACCAGCATATTCATTATGTCATCATATTCTTATATGTAACTGGGCACACACAAGATTAAAATCAGATACATTACTAAAAATTACATGTGCAGCAGAAAAATATAAATGTATGTCATAATCTTCCAATCAAAGCAGAGAAACACCCAAACTATGCCTCTTAGTCAGCAATCTATCTTTTTCTTGAGCCCCACCAAAGAGAAGCTCTGAGCAACTCAGGACCTTGAGTATCTTCACTCATTTGACATACTGCAATCTTGACAGTGTAACCTCCTTAATCTCTATTGTTTCTTCACTCCAGATAAAATTGTCTTGCATATTTTGCAAATCTTTTTAGCCCTTCTTTTCAACAGTTTGGCCAAAAAAATCACGAGCCTAGAAACAAATGTGCCAGTTTATGACCACCAGTAACACAAGTAGTTCTGGTATGAATCTTAGTAGAGTGCTTTTGAATCAACTGTGTGAGGCACTGGATGGGTTTACAACACTTAAAACCACATTAGAACATTAAGAGGAAGAATGATAATCAACAATAAAGAAAAAAGAATGAACGCTACATTGACCTGAAAATGTTCTTCAAGAATTCTTTGTAGTGATTTAGGTAAGTTTACTACAGAAGTGAACATAGAAAATGTACATGTAAACATTAATCAAAGAAAACTGCATTCAAATCTGATAAAATAAATGTTGGAGAAATTTAAAAAAGGTTAATGGTTAAAAGGGACATTACAACTTGGGAACAAAATATCTAATTTACTAGCAATATGCAGCAATCATCCATGGGCACACTGAAAGCTAAAAGTACTGAAGCAAAAATTGACAAATTTGAATGGAAAGAAAGTCAAGTAGACAATTATCTTGAGATATTACCATTCCCCTCTTAACAATAAATTAAACTACTCAACAGAGTCACTAAGATATTAAAGAACAATGCCACAGTCCAATGGGATCTAATTATCAGGGAGTCTATATATCAGAGGGTACCCTAGGATGACTGTGGGTTATGATAAGTTTTGGTTTTACTCAATTACTGGGCAAGCCTCAGTTGAACATTTCACTATTAGTCTAAGAATTTATACAATATCAAGCTGATAGTAGAAAAATAAATAAATAATTAATTGATCAATTAATAAAAAATAAATTAAATTTTAAAAAATTAATTATATAATGCTTAGTGTGACAGTATTAGGTATAGTTTCCAAGATTATATTTACTATGTAAAGGACTTAGCCTGCCATGGAACATAAAGCAAACTAAAAGATTAAGAAAAAATTAAACAATATGCATGAAATTCACTAGTATGCTTTGAAGTAAGAAACACAATTACTGTCTATATAAAGGAAGTAGAGAAAGAAGGAGAAACCTGTGCCATTTATTAATGACTATATTATATGAATGAGTCAAAATGTATCACTGTGATATTATATTGTATAGAAGTTCAAAGAAAATAGATACTAAAGGCATATAGAAATCAGAAGCATTCCTACCTGGAAACACTAAAGCAGATGTTTCCATATTTATTAAAATATTTATGATTAAATTCACTAAATCTATTTTAATAGATTTATTATTTTCTAAATTTATTAATAACTTTATTAAATGGGAAAGATTGAGTCTCTTAGCAAGCTGTTAAGAAAACCACATTTTTTAAATGTAAGTAATGTCTTGTTATTTGTTAGTTTGTTTTCAAATAACTATTTATGTGTCCCCATAATTTATATATTAAATTCAATATAGATATTTTAAAGATATATACATAGTTTATTGATACACAATCATGTAATCTAAATAATTTTGAAATAAATAATGTTTTAATACCACTACTTTCAATTACCCAAACATTCCTATTTCTCCCAGGTAGAATTGCTAAAGGATCTAATAACTCACCTCTCTCCTAGTACAAATGGCGCAAAGGCCCCTGTTACAGAATGTGGCCAGATATCATTATCATTCAATTTAGCTAAATTAAACTATATTACATGCTGACTACATATACAATTTATCTAAAAGTTCACTAATTCATCTCTATATTGACCTTTACTTTGTGTCCATATATTGACATTCATTCATTGGACTGCCATGAATATGTGGGAAGTCATTGGCTTTGGCACCTGCCTTTAGTTCTTTGTGCTATACAGTGTAAATTATAGTGTCATATGGTAGTTCTATATATTGCATTCCCACCAGAAAATCATGACAATTTTAATTTCTTCTACAGCTTAATCAATAATCATTGTTTTAGAATAAATCCGTTTATGATTGAGAATATATAATATATTTTATCACATTTCTGCCTCCTCTGATATCTTCGTGCTCCCCCTAGTCTCCACACCCACAGAATATTCTTTCTCTTTCTCCCTCTCTTCAAAGCAAACAAACAAAAATAACAAGAAAGAAATACATCATAAAAGATCACACAAATGGAAATAAAAACAAATGATAAAAACACTAATATGACAAAAAATACCCAAACAAAGAAAAAGGTGAAAATAGTACAAAAAAAAATATTGAGTTTATCATGTGTAGGCTAAGTACTCCTAGGTATGATCTATGAACCTTTACGATAGTGTACATTGGAGAAAATTGACTTTTCCCGTGCAAGTAGGCATCAACTGCAAATAGGCTCTTGCCAGGGACCTTCATCAGCAGGGAGGCAAGGTTTGGAGGGGGGTGGCGGTGAGGATGCAGGTTGGGGGGGTGTTCAGGTACCAAAGAGGATATATGGAGTAGGCCTGGATGGTGGTGCAAAGGAGAAAAGGGGCATGTAGTGAGGGTGAATCAGGATAACTGCCAGCACGTTAATTGAAAAAATAATATAATTTTTATACTCTAAAGTTGCACATAGGATTAAATAGGAGAAAGGAGGCATGTGAAGTAGGGTGTGGCTTGAGATCAGGGGTTGAGGAATCTAGCATTGGCTTTGATAATAGTCACCAGTCATATGATAATGGAAGGGCCACAAGACTCTCTTGCTAGAGTTAAGGAAAATGACTGTTTCAGCAAGCAGAAACTTTTCTCAAAATCCCAAGGGAAAGGAAACCCTTATCCAAATGCCTGACCTTGGGAACCGGACTTCTTCTGGGGACCAGACACCATACCACAATTTAAGAGTAATTTGCATTTCTCAAGGAGATAGCATCAAGCCACTCTCCAGTTGCTTCCCTTTGTGTCATAGTCCCACCACGTGAGCCTGCCACACCCCATGTGCTCCCAAAAGGGAAAATCCTGATGTCTCACTCTTTTCCCATTATACCAGACCATTCAGATATCTGTGCTTATTAACTGAACTCTTGCCCTTAATGGCCTCAGGCTCTAGATCTGAATTTTTGGATTGGGTTGAGGTGGGTTTAGTAAACCTAACTATCCTATTCTTGGTGGAATTAGGAGGCAAAATAGGATTCCTAATTTCCTGGTGTGAGGGATTTCTCTCCAAATAATTATTTTGTTTTGAGGGGCCACTATTGTACACATTTCCAACCTTTACCAATGCCTGTACTAAATTTCCCAAAGATAAAGGCATTAATAATGAGAATCATTAGAAATGAAAGTATAAAGTTGCTAGAGAAGTGTGGTCTGCAATGTTGAAATGCTGGAACTTTGTCAAGCAGCAATGGTCACCATATGGTCCACACCAGGTTCTTGATCAAGAGTGGAATCCCATATCTACTCCACACTGTCAGTGCTGGGATCACACCTTGTCTTGAATCTGTATAGGCTTTATGCATTTTCTGTGTGTTTATATGTAGATAAACCCTTTTGTGTCTAAAAAAAACCCACTGTTTTCTTGGACTCATCTGTATGTGTCAAATGTTATTTCTTTTTACTTTTACTTCATATTTTCTTAATGAATAATCATGTTAGACATTTAAAAATTGGCTATTTGTCATCCAGTTATTTTATTTGGAGAAAGAGGTTCCCAAAGCCCTTTCCCCATGTTTTAAATTGGGTCACTAATCTTGTATATGTGTGTGCATGTATGTGATGATGGGTGAATGTTTTACTAAGTGTAGGCACTTGTTTGTTGGTATAAGTTCACATATGTGTCCTATTGATATAGGGAATCATTCTAGATCACTCTTCTACATGGCTTTTGAATAAAACCATATACTTGTTGGTATGGTTAATCTCCCTAGCCATCTTCTTCTGGGAATCTGCCTTCTTAGGCTGGAAGTACAAGTGTGCTGCCATATGTACCCAGCATTTACTTCAGTTCTGGGCATCCTAACTCCTGTCTTCACATTTCAGGACAGATGCTTAAACACTAAACAGACTCCTCAGCCCTTTTACTTGCCTTTAAAAAAATTCACATACATTATGAAATGTGAAAACAAAATGGTCACCTGAATTTATTTTTTAAAAAATTGAGAAAGCCTCAATGATTGAATAAATAAATAAATGATATGAAATTGGGAGCTTCTTGTGAAGACAAGTCAACCAGAGTGAATAAGGTTATGAGAGGCAAATGACAAAATATAATCATGGAATAAAATATATAAGTATGATATTATCAAAATAAATACAATAACAAAGAATAGAATGGGGTATTAAAGAATAAAATAGAGAAAGAAGGAAGGTGGGGACTAAGAGGAGAAGGAACTAAAAGCTAACAGCCAGCTTGAGGATTGATTATATTCCCACATTCTGCTTGAAAAGAAACTGATAATCAAGACATTGTTTACATTTCAAAAATGATGAGCTGCAGTTTATCTCCAGTTTTAAAAATATGGTTTTCATATCAGCTTACTAATAGGCCAAAAATATTTCAATGATAGGAGGAGCATACAATTCCTCCAATGAGTCAATTGATCATTGATAAGCCAGAGAAAAACACTTTATTAAAATTTACATAAGGTTGGTGTATTGTATGGTTGAGGTCTTGTGGGCTTTACCTCACCTACTTTGGCTTGTCTACTATTAATGTCCTTGTTCAGCTCATGACTAGACTGTCATGTCGGTGTGACTTCATGGGCTGTGAAAAAATTCTTCTGTATACTGTGAAAATATATTGCTCTCATTGTTAAGGAAAAGTTGATTGGCTGGTAACTAGGCATTATTTTCGGGGCAGAGAGAATACTGGGAAGAAGAAGGGTGGAGTCAGGGGAGTCAAAGCAACATGAGAAGTTCATAGACAAGGTAAACGAGCCCTGAAGCAGCACACAGATTAATAGAAATAGGTTAATTTGTGAAAGCTGGCTGGAGTAAAGTCTAAGCTATTGGCAGAGTATTTGTAATGAATAATAAGTCTCTGAATGGTTATTTGGTAGTTGCTGCTGAGACACAGTGAAACTGCACCTAGATTCAGGAGTGTAGCTTCTGACGTTACTAGGAAGCACAGTTTTACTTCAAGCTCCATGATCCTTTGGCCCTCATGAACTTTCTCTCCACTCCTTTGCAGTGATTCCCAAGTCTTAGGTGTGGGAGTGCTTTGTAGATGTAACCACTGGGAGTGTGCTGCAAACAAGTCTATATTTTGATTGGTTGTAGTTTTCTGTAATAGTCTTCCTGTGTTGCAAAGAGATATTTGTAGTGGGTAGCCATTCCAGCTTTGATCTGGAAGTTCTAACCCCCACGGAGGCTTCGGTAACTGTCATGCCTTAGGCGGGGCCAAGAGTGGACCCTGAAGACCCTAGATCCGGATGCGCAGGCTCTTGGTTCCCTGACCAGGGCATACAGATCTGGGGTCTTCAGGGCCCTCTCTTGGTCCCGACTTGTAGGCATGACAGTGGGGGTTGGAACTTCCCAGATCAAAGCTGGAATGGCTACCCACTACAGATGTTCCCCTCATGCTAGATGAGAACTATACTCCCTGAGGGTTTAAAGACAAATATTTAGAGTGTATTTAGGGATTCTACTGTTTTAGTAAGTGGTCATTGTAGGTTCTTTTCCTAGCTCCATGAGTTCATGAGCCTTTGGTAGTTCGCTAGGTTTCCAGGACTAAGATTGATTTTACTCTTGTTGAGTGGGTCTTAAGTTCAGTTGCAGAGTTTTTGGTCATGGCAAAGTTAGATGTGTTACTAAGACACTTTTTAGGGTTATCTGCTGTGGATGATTGATTGACAAATAAAACGCTGATTGGCCAATAGCCAGGCAGGAAGTATAGGCAGGACAAAGAGAAAGGAGAAGTCTGGGAAGTGGAAGGCTGCGGAAAGAAGACACCAGCTTGCCATCCAGGGAGCAGCATGAAAAGGTAGCAGGTAAAGCCACGGAACACGTGGCAGCATATAGATTAACAGAAATGAGTTGAGTTTAAGTGTAAGAGCTAGAGAGTGGTAAGCCTGAGCTAATGGCTGAGCAGTTTAATTAATATGAGCTTCTGAGTGATTATTTTATAAGCTGTTGTGGGGTCCATGGGGCTGGGCAGGACTGAAGAAAACTTCAGCTACAGTTATCCTTCCATTGTAGTTGGTGTTTTGGTTCATAGTTGTCATAATTGGGTATCGCTGCTGGAAGCAGGAGTCTTCTCCAGAACAGAGCACACAAATATATGTGTATACTATGCATCTATATAATAAAATTAATGAGACCATGAATTTTTTAATTTTCTTTTTTATTTATTCTTTCTGTCATTTACATTATGCATCTCAATCCCATTCATTCCTCCATCCCTTCATATCTTCCCTCTGTCCTTGCAACTCTCCTCCAACCCCCGAAAATAGAATAGTATTTTAGAAAAAAAAGGAACAGAAAAGAAAAAAAAAGGAAAGTATCTTGTCATGGAAGCTGTAGTGTGACAGTGAGTCACACAGTAAACTATATATATATACATATATGTGTGTGTGTGTGTGTGTGTGTGTGTGTGTGTGTGTGTGTGTGTGTATGTATATATTTGCAAGTGCCCATTGCAGGTCATTGGTCTGGTTTGAGGCTTCAGGTTTGTGCTGTGGCTATCAATGCTGGGTCCTCATTGGGACTCCTCTGGGATATCTTTGGTCCTGTGTCATGGACATCCTTTAGCTTTGGGTCTGCAAGACTGGCTCACGTGATTCTGCAGAACATAAATGGGGTGGATATTGGGGTGGGGCAATACATACACCTGGTTCTGGGCCTAGGTAGCTGCAGGATCAGCCTGCCAGCTCTCCTTTGTCCGCAGAAACACAGTGAGCTCTCCAGTGTTGCCCCAGCTACTTCATCATCCTCTGTAGCAATGAGCAAGGGGTGGGGCAAGCTCTCCTGCTTTCATGCCCTCAGAGTTGGCCAGCTGGATCATCAGGGCCAGCTCTACTGTGTTGCCCAGGCAAGGCACAAGGGCCACTCTTCCAAGTGCTGCAATTGGTGAGGGACTGGGACACTACTCCCACCCACCAGAGGTAACAAGGGGCAGGTAGGAGGGCATCTCTCTCCCGCCCACACCACGATATGGCTGATGAAGATCAGTGCTAGATCTCCCAAGTTCACATTCTCCTGCCAGTTCACTTGTACCCGTTAATAGGGTTAGCTCTTCTGTGTTGCCCCCACAAGTTGCAGGGTCCACTTTCCTGAGTGCTGCAGGTGGTAACTCCCTCATCCACCACAGTTGGCAAGGGTAAGGGAAGAGGACATCTTTCGCTCACCCTCTCCATCACAAGGCAGACAAGGAGGGTGTGGCAAGTTATTCCATTCTCACATCCTCAGAGCCAGGTCACCCGTGCCTCTGTCAACAGGATCAGCTCTACTGTGCTATCCATATGAAGAGCAGGGCCTGTTGGTGGTTGATGGGGGACAGGGGCAGGTGGTGAGGGCCAGGGGCAGCTCTCCTCCTCTTATCTCAGGGCTAGCTCTTCTGCCTGCCTCAGGCCTAGAGGGGTGCAGGGGTGGGCATCTCTTTCATGCCCATGCCGCCATATGTCAGATAAGGGGCGGGGCCAGATCTCTCGTGTTCATTTTCTAGGGCCGGCTCACTTGCACCCATATAAATATGGTCAGCTCTGCTGTGATGCCCAGACAAGGTGCAGGGCCTGCCTTCCCTAGTGTTGCATCTGGTATAGGAGAGGGTCAGTTCTCTTGCTAGCTGGAGGCGGTAGGGGTGAGGAGAGAAGGTGTCTTTTACTCACTCCTACCACCAAGCTGCAGATGAGGGAGGTCTTACCAGCTTTGTCCCTCTCACACCTTCAGAGCTGACTCTCTGGCTCCCCTATCTAAAGAGCAACTCTACTGTGCTGCCCAGGCAAGACACGGGGCATGTTCCCCAGAGTGCTGCAGCTGATGAGAGGTTCATTCTGGTCACCCAAATGCTCCAGGTGGTGAGGGGAAAGTGGAGGAGAGCATCTTTCCATCACCCATGCCACCGTACAGCATACGAGATGGTAGAGACCTGCTCTCCCATTCTCACAACTTTGGATTCAGCTTACCCATGCCCCAGTGAGCAGGGTCAACTCTATTGCACTGCCCAGGTGAGGTTTAGGACCCTCTCTCCTGAGTGCTTCAGCCAGGAAGGTTGAGATGAGGGGTAGGACCAGTTCTCCTTAGTGTTGTAGCCAGTGAGGGGCAGGGCTAATTCTGTATGTCCCTATCCTCTCTGCCTTTAGTAGTATCTAGAGCCACAGCCATCAACATCAACCATGGCTCCGTCAGAGCCACGCACCCAGACTTGCGCCCCGGCAGCAGCCTAGGCCCAGACATCACCATGGCCTTTAGTGGCAATCAAATCACCCACTTCAGCCCACTGTTCACTTCTTTTGCCTCTTCAGAATATGCCTTTGTCCACAAGACATGAACCATTCTGTTTCTTTCTCTCTCCTATACCACATCATACATTTGCTCATCATAGTAGTGCCCATTTACCTGGTGCCACCAGGGGCCAGGTGGGTCTATATTTTCTGTTTGGAGTCCCAGGCAGACCACCCGGGACCTGTGTGTGTGGGTCAGCTGGTCCTGCTCAGTCTGTGATGACGCTAGGCAGGAAGGACCATCCTTCCTCATCACATCATAATAGTGCCCAGATTCCTGGTGCCTTTGGTGGTGGGCTGGCTCCTGGTTGGTGTGGAGCTGTTGCTGGAATCCTCTTGAGGGCTGGAGCTAGAAAGCCCGGGCAGCATTTGCTTGAGTTCTGCCCTCCCCAGCTACATGGCATCAAGGCCATGAATTTTTTTTTTTAAATTATTATTATTATTATTAAGATTTATTTATTATGTATACAATATCCCTGCGGGCCAGAAGAGGGCACCAGATCTCATTACAGATGGTTGTGAGCCACCATGTGGTTGCTGGGAATTGAACTCAGGACCTCTGGAAGAGCAGTCAGTGCTCTTAGCCTCTGAGCTATCTCTCCAGCCCCAAGGCCATGAATTTTTAAGAGAGCGAGGAAGACATGTGGGAGGGTTGGAAGGAGGAAAACGAAGAGGACAGTGATTTTATTGTAATACCAAAACCAGAAATATTCTTCAATTATATAATATAAAACGTTAGCTTCTTCTACAAATATTTTAACACACATTGACGACATACAACCTACACCAGCTTTGCAGCAATGTACAAGGTTTTTGATTGTTGTATTGAAAGGAAAAAGGTTGTTACAAAGCACATATAAAGCTCTTCTACATAAAACCTTGAATGTAAATAGAGGCAAGCATCAATTTTAAACTCCTTTTCATCCAGACATTGTACAGTTAACATTTATTTATTGAGTTGTTGACTATTATTTTAATTATAACTAATAAGAGAAGTCTTAGAAACCCTAGCATTCTAATATGTGTACATGCACGTGAATAGTAATAAAAGTTACAGTTCCACTGCTCTGGAAACAGTGGGAAGGGAACATCTTGTCCCCCAAACCTATTAGTTCTAACTTCTTAGCATAGTTTGATATCTTAGGCACATAATTATGTTTAAGCTTAAATTTACACACAAAATGATTTCCTTATTGTTTTAATTTTTTCAAATATATTTAGTTTCAATTTTCTCATATTTTTTATTACATCATCCACAATTAAAAAACATTAAATCTAGGAATCAACAACTACCACGAGGGGTTTAAATACACTTATTCCATTTCCTTCATCAAGAGCTGTGGCAACCCCTCCATGGTTCTCCATTCACACATTTTCATAGTTTCTAGATTATAAAATGGCCATGAAAATGCCACCTAAACAGAAAACAGCAGTCAACAAAGCTACTGTGTTTGGAAATAACTATTTGAGCATTTTATGGATGAAACATGTTTTAAGCATTAGTAATTTCAAGTTCCAAATAACAAGTGACTTTTTTCTTGAAAATACCAAGCTCTGAATTCAGTTTCTTCATCAAAGGACATTCATTTGATGACATGCATGGTTGTACACAGTTGCTAATTCTGTACTAACTATGCTGAGTCAGGAGGATTTTGAATTCAAAGTTAGCTGGTGCTATTTAGAGAGAGTTTTGTCTCAAATTAAAACAAAACAAACACAAAATAAAAGCTTCCAATTAGTACTAGTCTACCTTAATATTTATCATGTGTTTTATGAAATATCATTTTAATTAAAATTTCCAAAATATAAATTCTATGAGAATTCATTTCTCTAGCATTATATATCTTTTATATTGAAAGAAATCGTTACAAAGGATTATTCATGTCACTAAAACATTTACTTTCATTAGAAGCAATGAACATATATATATATATATTTTTTTTTCTAACAAAATATCTGTTGCATATGAATTCATACATACATTTCTGTGTGTGATGTGGGAGTACATGTGGTTACACTATACTTGTGTATGCTTGTAGGGGCACACATGTTGTAGAATGTATGTGAAGGTCACCAGAAAACTTGCTGCTATTGGTCCTTGTCCTTTTACCTCATTTGACACAGTGTCTTCTCACTTCTGTGTAGGACTAAGTAGCTCACAAGCTTTCAGAAATTCTCATATGTCTGCCTCCCCTCTCCCATAGACTCGTTTTAAATATGATGCTTATGACTTTAAACTCTGGTCATCAAGCTATTTCACCAGCCCCGAATAGTTTTTTTTTTCAAAACATAGTACAACTTATTCATTCATAAATCATAAGAGATATATATATATATATATTATATTTATGAAAACGTGATATTTGTTTAAACTATTGCTAAACACAGGAAAATTAAAATGGCTATTTAAAACACTGTTCAAGTAGATTTTATGATAATTTGCATTTTTTATTCAAATATATTCAATTTAACCTATCTTTATGTTCCATTATCACACACATGAGATATCCATGCACATACTTCTGTCTACTATGTCACCAAGACTATTCATCTCATCTATGCCATGAAGCTTATATTAACTGCCCATTTTTCTCTGTAATATTGATACTCAGTGTCTTAGTTTCCTTTCTTGCTGTGATAAGAAACTTGGGAAAAGAAAAGATTATTTGCCTTGCAGGTAACAACTTATCATGAATATTAAGTCAGCGCAGGAATTTGGAGGCAGGAACTAAGTCAGAGACCATGGAAGAGTTTCATTAACTGACCTAGACCCCATGGCTTGCTCCACTTGTTTTCTTATATAAACCAGGGGTAACCTACTCAGGGCTGGCACTGCCCATGGTGAGCTGGGCTATCCCGCACCAATAATTAACTAAAAAAACTCCCCACAGACATGGCCCAAAACTAATCTGCTGGAGGCAATTATTAAATTGAATCTCTCCCCAGGTGATTCTAGTTTTCATCAAGGTAACAAAAGTAACCAGCACACTCAGTCTGCTTCAAGATCTATCGCTATTCACACCTTAAATTTCTTTCAACTTTAAGGGTAAATCTAAGATTCTTATTGTATGATTCTACAAAAACATCAAAGAGTTAATGTTATAGCAAATAACATGGAGCCCTCTATAAAAAATAAAGTCAGTATCTAAAGCTAATCAATAACAGAACAGATTACTTGGCTTGCAGTTTCCTTATTAGAAAGACTCAAGCTGTTTCATTGCTTTATTTTTTCTATCTTTCTTAAGTTTACAGAGGAAGGTCTAGGACGAAAATACTACACTGACATGATAAAATACTCCTACAATTTTCTTCAGAATTAAAAAAAAATAAATGTTTCTGCAATATGAAAAACATTGTACATGTGTTACATGTGAATTTTTATGAAAAATATATTACAAATTAAAATTCCATTTTAAATTTTATTGAAAAATAGAGTCTTCTCATACAGTACATCTCAGTTACAATTTCACCTCCCTCTACTTAATCTAGATATGCCCCACCTCCCCTCTCCCATAGATCCACTTGCCCTCTCTTTCTTTTTTTAGAAAAGAGTAGGCCTCTAAGAGATGGAAGCCAAACAGGACAAAATAAGATAAAATAAGATGAAATGGAAGCCTTCGTACTGAACTGGACAAGGCAACCCCATAGGACCAAAGGAATTTCAAGACAAGGTTAAGAGTCAAGAGATACACGGTGAGGAGTCCCACAACAGCACCCAGTTAACAGGCAAAACCTGTACACTGAGGGCATGGTACAGACCCATGCAGTGCCATACTTGCCATTTCAGACTCTGTGAGCCCACATAAGCCCAGCTTAATTGATTCAGTGGGCCATCTTCTCCTGGTGTCCTCTGTGGGGTTCCCTGATCCCCTAGGGAACCAGGAGGGACCAGATGAAGATCTCCAACTTAGATTCTCTCTGCTTAAGGTCTGGCTGTGGATCTCTGTACCTGCTCCAACCTGCAACCTGAGGAAGTCTCTCTGATGATGACAGGACATGGCACTTACTGATGAGTACAGCAGAACAGCATTAGGAATCATTTCTTTGTTTTTATTTGTTTATTTATTTCTCAGTCATGTTTAGTACTCTCCTTGGTCTCTGGGCTATCCATTCACAGGTTTCTGGCCACCTAGGCAGTGTAGAGCATGGACTCCTTCTCAGGGCTTGGGCCTCAAGTTACATCAAACATTGTTTGCCCACTCCCATAAGCTCTGCACCACCATTATCCCAGATCATCTTGCAGGCGGGACAGATTGTAGGTTGGGTGTTATGTGGTTGAGTTGGTGTCCAGCTTTCTCTTTCCAAAGTACTCTTGTATCAAAGAGACTGGAGCATAGTGGTGGAGTCTCCAAGCATGGACCAGATGGATCTCTCTATGTTCAATGAGCTGTGTGGAACTTGTGTTCAGCAATGGGCCTCACTGTCCTTTTTCAGAAAGTGACCTATTGTCATAGAATCAGCCTGAGTTGTTTAATTATCTCCACAGGATCTCCTTAACCAAAAACTAAACTGTATGTAACCCAGAGCCACCTCTGGAAGCTCTGCCTGGCTGCAAATGGCCAGTTCAGACTCCATATTATCTATTACTACTAGTCCTCATTAGGGTCACCCTCATAGATCCCAGAAAATTTCCACTACACTAAGTTTTCACATCACTTCCCGAATATCTCCCAATTCCTGCTGTCTCTCCCTGCACTCTCTCTCCACTCACCACCTGATCCCTCCTGGTAGTTCTTCAAGACTGTAATGTAAATCATCAAACATATGATGGCTCTGAAGAAAATGAACTGTTATTAGTAGATCTTCATAATGGCAATGAGTTCTGATACCTGGTTAAGAGTTTATCATGAAATCTATGTGTCATCAAAGCCCTCTGTTATCATGACATAAAAGCTGCTACTAAAATAAAGGTCATTACTCATAGAAAATAATCCACAGGCATATTGTCCTTGGCACAGGAAAAGAGATTAGCCAATGCGTCATATTGTTCTCCTTAGTATAAAACTAGTGAGTTTTCTTTCTCTCAACTATGGAATTTTCTCAAACATTTGCCAACAGAACCCTGAAATTTTTACTAGTGATCAGACACAGCTCTACTTGTCTTATGTTCATAAGGATTATGAATCATCATGTATATACGGCAAATCTTGTCTCAGATATTGGAATCTGAAGACACAGAAGTGAAATAGAATACTTTCCTTGAGATTTAATTTGACAACTTTTCAATTCATCTCAATTTTCATAAAAATAGATTAATTGAGATGGTTTTGTTTTAAGGTAATATTAAATATTTCACATTATAACTCCTTAAGGATTTTACAATCAGGTAAAATTTACAGCCATCGTTCCCATTTTAGCAAAACCTTTGACCCTAGAATGCAAGTCCTTAGGCAAAGACTGATCTTACCACGGGGTGAACTATGCCTTTCCTGCAAGACTTAAGTAACAGTATTCTTCCTGGGTTAGTCCTATCTGCCTACTTAGGGCTGAAAGAGGCCAAATTAACCTTTTAAAGTGTTTTACTTAGTATTTGTTTTCCATTACCTAGTTTTCTCCTATGGCATTAAGAATTTGCATAAAGAGATTTAAAATTTCAATTACATGGTGCAAAAAGTCACAACTTTCCATTAATTAGTTTTAAGGACTGTATTATTTCTTATGAGTTAATAAAGGAGAACTTACTGTGGAGTAGAAATATTAAAGATTTTAATAACTATCATCCAATAGTATAAATGAAATAATAATTCTGTATCAAACATGAAACTAGCAATAAGTATTTATATAATTGCTTGGTAAAATCTGTCTAGCACCTATACATACAAACACAGCACCAACAAAGCACTGTGAGCTGGTGTATGTTCTTAGCAATGGAGAAAGAATGGTCTGATGTGAACTTGGACTTAGGATCTTAGACTATTTAGAGCTCAGCCCATGTCTAAGCTCTTAGTGGATGTGAAACCTTGTGATAATCATTCATTCCTATGACTCCTGATGTCTCAAATTATTAAAATGGGAATAAAACTTTCTTTTACTTTGTATTAGAAAAGATTACAATTAACATAGCACATTATCTAAGTCATAGTGGAATTTCAACAAGTTTAATTTTTTCATTCTTTGATGACTTGTGTGCATCTGTTGGGTGAATAACAGTTGTTTCAGATTTTAGGTCATTAATCATTTGTTCCAATGTAGTAACCAATAGAAAGTTTTGATCAAAGTTTTCTGAGCCTTCTTCACAGAAGTACCCATGAGATGTTTAAGGTGTTCCTTTCCTTTACCAGGGAACAATTTTATCGTCTTTGTCTTTAGGAATATCATTCTTTCTATTAATATAATATGAACTTTGGTTTTATAACAGTGTAGAGTTTTAGAGGCAGGCCTATTGCAATATAACTCTTCCAATAAATGACTGGTATAAAAAAATGTAGAAAAATCCATGGGTTCAGCTGCAGAGTGAATTGTGATTGAGTGACCCAGTTCAAAGTATAGATGAGACTTCATATCATGAGAAAAAATAAAGGAAAAATTGAAAATGGTTAAAAAAATTCTAATGGGGAATACTGTAAATTATTAATTGTATTGCTACTGATCGTATTAGTTTTCTGTATTACATCATAATTTCTTATAGTCTTAGAAAATTAAAGCTACACATATTTCCCATTTTCCAGGTGCTGTCAGCCAGCAGTCTGTTTATCCAATTGCCCTGTTCAGAATGTCAAAGCAGCAATTAAATGTATGTCCATGGGGCCTTTTTCGAGTCTCAAACATGGAAAGATCAGTTTCATAGGGCTCCCAAATTGTCATGAGAATTCATTTTTTTTCAGTTGTGAAGGTCAAGATAGACTGCCTTCTCAAAGCCTAGAAGGACAAGAAAGACTCTACCAAGGTGAACATTCTACTTTTGTGTAATTATGCACAGGTCATGACGTAGGTACCATTTGCTTAATTCCTTTATTAGAAATATGCCAGATAACCCACTTAAACTTCAAATCACATGTAACAGTTGATGTTCATGGCCACCACTTTAAAATCGGTCAGACTCTTTTATTTTACTTTTTTGTAAATACATTTTTATAAAATTTAGAGTTAATAAACTTAATATAAAACAAAAAATGGTTTTAAGTATTTTTAAAGTCATAGTTCAAAGCTTCTGTAAATGGTATATTTTACTCATAAATGTTAGCCTTATTAATTTGACTTATTATTGTAGGATGCACTTACTTAATTTTATTTATTTAAGTATACATTTATCTCTATTGCCATATGTGAGTGGGTTCCCACAGAGACCCATTAGAGGGTATCAGATTCCCATATATCACCCAATGTGAGTACTTGGAACCAAACTCCCATCCTCTGAAAGAACCACAAGTGATCCTAAGTTCTAAGCCATCTCTACAGGTCCTCACTTAGTCTTTTAAATTATTATTTCCCCTGTACAAATTCACTGGGTATCAACTGGTAATTCAACACACACACACACACACACACACACACACACACACACACACACACACACACAAATTTTATCTTCTTAAAAATTAAAAAAATGAATAACCTGCCTTAATTACACAAATTTAGAAGATACTGCATAATATTTCAATACATGTAACTTTGTATCAAAACCATAGAAACATCTACAATTGTTAAGATTTTCTTCAAAGATATCTCACTTTCAAGTTTTTTTATTGACATCTACCATCTGATTACCCTCCACACTTAACTCCATCCTATAGTTGATTATTTTACACTCTTTAAACTTTGTTCTTTTCGGGGGCCCACCACCCAGTTCCCAAATAAATGCCCACACAGAGACTTATTCTTTCTTATGAATACACAGCCTTAGCTTGGCTTGTTTCTTAACTTACTTATCCTATCTACCTTTTGCCTTTGGGCTCTTATCTTTACCTTAAATACCTTTTTTTTTTTTTTTTTTTTTTTTTTTACTTCTTTCTCTGTAGCTTGCTTTGTAGCTGGGTGGTTGGCCCCTGGAGTCCTCTCTCCTCCTCCTTTGCTGCTTGATCTTCCTATTATTTATTCTTTCTGCCTGCCAGCCCTGCCTATTTCCCTTTCTGCCCAGCTATTGATCATTCAGCTCTTTGTTAGCTCATCGAGTATTTTAGACAGGCATGGTAACACAGCTTCACAGAGTTAAATAAATGCAGCATAAAAGAATGCAACGCAAAGTTTTAGCTGGGCTGTCGTGGTGCATGCCTTTAATCCCAGCACTCAGGAGGCAGAGGCACGTGGATCTTTGTGAGTTCAAGGCCAGCCTGGTCCACAGAGTGAGATCCAGGACAGGCACCAAAACTACACAGGGAAAACCTGTCTTGAAAAGCCAAAAAAAAGTTTCACAGTATAAACAAGCAGAACAAATCTTAAATTAATATTCCATAACACAATCCCTTGCATGAATGCAAAGCATGTCATGACTAAAAAGGTAGGGGTGATATTTAATATCCATTTTAAAATAATAGATGTATTTAGGTCAGTCCCAACAATACAAATAAAATGTGCAGAAGTCTTTATGAATGAAGGAATCAGGGAATACATCAATATCTGCAGCCTATCAAAAGATATCACAACATTTCCAACCCATTATTAAACATTCATCTGGGAGCATATTAAACAAAAATAAGCATGTTTCTTTTTTAAATATATTTATATATGCTTTATTTTTATTTATCTTTTGAAAATTAATACATGTGCATGTGTTTCTTTATCATTTCTGGCCCTACCTGACTATTCCAGATTCTCCAGGAACTTCATCACATCTAGTGACCTTACTCCTAAAGAAAAGTGACTTTCCCATCAGCAGCCATCAACTGTCAACTGTTTATCGGCTAGCAGTGGGGTCATTGAAACTCATCCTCTCCATGATTAAAATTTTAACAAACTTGATCTTATATAGATATTTTATGGATAACTACAGATTCTGTGAGTTCATTTGAGTATCAACTATATCATGCACAAAAAAAATTATTTCATAACACTCCTTCCCATCGTCTGACTTGTACACTCTTTCCACTTTCTTTACTGTGTTCCATGGGGCTTGGCAGCAGAGGAATTTTGATACACATGTCCCATCTATGGCTGAACTCTACAGCCACATATTTTTTAGCATTATGAATAATAATTAGTCTCTGAAATATCCACTATCAACTGCAAGAAAAAGCTTTTTAAATCAAGGTTTGGGATAGCTCATATTTGTGGGTATAAACATAAATATATAAGACTCCTTCTGTACAACATGTCTGAAATCAAATCAATATAACAATTAGTTATCTTCATAAACAGTTTTGCAACTATTACATTAGTGGAAACCTTATTCCTGGCAAGTTGATATTATAACATGCGGTTGATATTGTTAGATGAGATCACTCATTTATTTTTCTTCCCATCAACCTAAATATCAACTAAATGCTACACAGAGGGGAGAGTTTTTTGGTGAGTTTAAAATTGTTTTCTTTGTGACCTGCAAGCAAAGTGCCTGGTTTCTTCAGCAAGGGTACCTTAGTATCTAATTATGGTGAGTAACCTAGAATAATGGCAGTATCCTACATTGTGTTGGGTTTCCCTGTGTCATTCTGACCAATAGGTCATACAGAGATAAACAATACTGACAGTGAGGTTTTTTTTTTTTTTATCAGTTCATGCATTAGGGAGCTGCATTGTTCTCTAATAATGGAGTATTTCTTTTCAAAAGAGTATTCCTTGAAAATAAAAATATGAAGCTTAAACACTAGTAAGGTTTCACAAGGGTATATTTCTTGATATATCCTTTTTAGACCACCTTATAATTCCCCTTCACACTATCACCCTGTCTTCACTTTTACTTAAAACTTCCCATTATTCACCTTGTATAACTTAGTATTACATGGTTTATTATCCTTTCATATTATAATGTTTTATTTGATTACAAGATTATAGATTCCCAAGCAGCTTCTTCATGCATACTGCCTTACTACATATTATTTAAGTCTTTTTCTGGCCCCTAACTTCCCCATCTCAAACACTACACTACATTCTCAAAACATTATATCCCTGTAATCCAACCCCCTTCATTTCATATTTCATGTCCTGAATGCTGTCATCATGACAATGGCCCATTTCTCATTTCCCAGATTCCATGTGCACTCCATGGCAACATATAAAACAAGATTTAAATCTAAGACCTTCATGTGAAAGATAATGTGTAACATTTTTTCTGGACCTAGGTGACCTTATTCAATATAACTTTCTCCAGTTCCATGCACCTAACAGAAAATTTCATGACTTAATTTTTTTTAAAGCAGTAAGAATCCTTGTGTATATGTACCCCATATACTGTACATTCATCAGTTAATGAACATATAGGCTAATTCTCTTTTTTCAGTATTATAAATAAGGCATCAATGAAAATAATTGTACAATATCTCTTAATTTTTCTCCTTAATTTCCCCAAATATACTTTGCTTTAAATTTCTTAATAGACTTCTGAATGCATTTAAAGTCTACTAAGATTAAATGTTATTTAACTATTACTTTTGCCCATAACGGTGCCAAAAGCAAAACAGGAAAATCCTTCTCCCACCCCCAAGCTAAAGACAAAGCTAAGGCTTTGAAGCCAAGAAGACAGTGGTGAAAGGCATCTACAGCTACAAATAATATCTACTTCTCACTCTCTCCCCCAGAAGCCCATGACATCTCAGATACTGTCAGAACAGTAATCTTAGGAGAAGCAAGCTTTACTACTGTGCAGTAGTCAAATTCTCACTGACCACTGATTCAGATGTGAAGAAGATAAAGAACAATGTACTTGTCTTCACTGTGGATGTCAAAGCCTATAAATATCAGATCAAATAGGCTAATGGAAAGAAGTGAGTGTGCAACTTAAATTTGCATATTGCCAATAAAATTATTATCTAAACTGAGTCCAAAACTAATTCTAAATACATACGTTTTTTTCTTTTCTTCCTGATTTTATTCAAAATGATTTTTTTCATACAATATATTTTGATTATAGTTTCCTCTCCTTAATCTCCTCCCTGATCATCCAACTCTGTAACTTCTTGCTCTCCTTAGGAAACAAGCAGGAAAATAAAACACTAAAATAAAAGATAAAGGAATATGAAAAAGCACAAGAAACCCATGTACACATATATACACGGAGACATATATATGTACACACAGACAAAAACAAACACCATAAAAGAGAAAATTGAAAAACATAGTAAACAAGCAAAGGGACAGTAGGACTTAATAAATGTCCAAAGAAATATGAGACAAAAGATATCATTGAGTTCATTTTCTGTTGGCCTTCTACTGCTACTCACTGGACCTAACTTAGTGAGACTCCACTGGAGAAAACTCATTTTTGCTTCCCAGGTGTTTATCAGTTGGAGACAGCATCTTGGTTAGGGATAGAAGCTCCTGTCCATTTCTCCCTCTCAGCACTAGCTGGAATCTCATCTATTCTGTTTGGAGCTTAGATGCTAACATGCACATAAAAGGAATATATACAATATTCATCTTTTTGGGTCAGAGCTACCTCATTCAGTATGACTTTTTTTAGCTTCATCTATTTATCTGAAAACATTATGATTTCATTTTTAACAGCTCAATAATAGTCCATTGTGGTGTAATTGTACTATATTTTCATTATCCATTTCTTATTGGACATCTATGCTCTTTCCAAGTTCTGGCTATTATGAATAGAGCAGCAATGAATATAGATAAACAGGTGTCCCTATATTAGGATTTTAAGTCTTTTGGGTATAGTCCAAATAGTATAACATTTTATAGCTAGATATTTAGGTAGATCTATTCACAGCTTCTCAGAACTAACCCATGAATTTCCACAGTGGCTGTACAAGTTTGCAGTTTCACTAGCAATAGATGAGTGTTCCCTATAAAGCACAGAAAGAAGTCAAGAAAATTTGAGATAGAATAAAAAATTTGTCATTGTTGTATAGTGTGTGTGTGTCTGTGTGTTCTTGGGTACTGTTCCTTGTCATCTGAGAACCTATCAAATCACTTCCTCCAATCATGTTAGAATTTATGACTGAATTCAGTAACTTTGTGCAATATACAATAAACATATTAGATCAATGTCACTGCTAAACACTACAAATGAGTAGTTTCATAAAATTTTCAACAACTCCAGTTCATAATATTATTAAAAATTTAAACACTTAGGAATAAATTTAACCAAAGAGGTCACTGTACATTAATATATTATTAATTTTCTGATATTGTGATGAAACCATGACCCAAGGCAACTTAGAGGAAGAGCTTATTTTGGCTGGTTCAAAAGTATGAGGTCATCATGGTGGGAAGACATTTCAGCAAGCAGCAGGTGAGGCATGGGGAGCAGGAAGCAGGATGATCACATCTTTAAGTGAAAGCATGAAGCAGAAAGAGTGAACTGAAACTAAGGTAAAGATATAAACTCTAAAAGCCTGCCCCCAGTGACATTCTCTAGCAAGACCATACCCCCAATACTATTCCTAATAGTGCCATTTACTGGCAACCAAGTATTCAAATACATTATACCTATTATTTATCATCCAAGCAATCACAACTAGTATATATAAACCACTGGAGAAAGAAGTAGAAGGATAATAAAAGAAACTGAAAAATACATCATATTCAATATTAGAAAGAACTAAAAATTTAAAATCTCTATCGAGCTTACCTGATATTCAGATTTTTTACAATTTCTGCTAAAGTTCCAATTACACACTTTACAGAACTAAAAAAACTAAGATTAATATGGTATCATAAAGATCCCAAAGATTCAACGCAGTATTGAGTAAAAAAACAAAGCTGGAGGCATCTCACTAGCCGGTTTGAAAACTTACTACAAAGCAAAGGAAGGTACACAAGCAGACACTTCACTTAAGCCAAAGGATCAAAGCAGAGAGACCAGAAATAAAGTTCTATAATCAGTCACTTAATTTTTGATTAAGATAGTGTGAAAATTCAGTGATTTAAGGACAATCTTATCAATAAATCATGTAGGGACAATTCCATATCTATATATGCTAAATTCAAAGTTAGATCTTGATTTCATATTAAAAATCTAGCCAATTTGGATCAAAGTCTTAAAAAGATAAAATTCTTAAACAACTTCAAAATGATTGGAAAAACTGCCTCAGAACATTTTTTTTGTGTAAGTGTTTTTTGTCTAAGATGACAAAGACACAAGAAACAAAAATAGAAATCAGATTACATAAAACTAAAGGGCTTTGAGACAGAAAAAAAAATGATTGTTCAACGGAGTAAGAACAGCATTCAGAATGATAGACAATTTTATACATCATATCTGTGTTGAGGATTTAATATTCCAAACATGATAATTCAAATTAATCAATAACAACACAACACAACCAACAACAACAAAACTAGAAGATGGTGATGATGCCTATAATCTAAGCACTGAGGAGGCCCATTAGAAGGACTTGAAGGTAATTCTGAGTAAGAAAATAATGCACAGTCTTAAGTGAACAAACAAAAATTACAACATAAACACTAAATATGTATGAAAAAAAAAACAAAGCCAAAATCCCAATGTGTCATCACCAATAACTTGCATGTCATCATAGAATGAAAAGTGCCAAGAGCTTGTGTTAGGGATGAAGAGATAGTACAGTGATTAAGGTAACTTACTATTCTTGCTTAGTACTTAATTTCAGTTTCCAACACTTTCTTAGGATGGCTGTTGATTTTTCACATTATTTATAATATGAAAAGTATAAAGATTAAAAATTATAAAGATTAAAAACACAATGATTGTATGTTATACTTTAACCTATTACTATTTCAAAAAAGTATGATTAGAATTTATAAGGCGTTAATATGTTGGAGACTGTAATTTTAAACTTTGAAATCTTTGGTGATTTAATATTAGTAGAGATAGGGGACACATCAGATGAATTATGTTTTCTGCATTAATGCGTTGGAAAAAACTGTTTTATAGTCATTATAATGCTCTCAGTCTTTAATCTTTGTTCTATTTCCAAGTACAATTTTAATTGAAATTTGAGATTTTCGTCTCATGAAAACTAAGGAATAGTAGTACAATTCATTATTGTTAATCCATTAGTTCTTTTCATCAATTAATGTAAAATTATCATCCTTAAATATTTCTACTGGTAAATTTAATACATAGATGTAAAAATATTTAACATGTATTATTTTTAAGATAATCAAACAATACATGTTCAATATATAACTAATTCTGAAGCCCAAAAGATATATATTCAAAGAATTATATTCTTCATAGCAAAAGCACATAAGGTTATAATTATAAACTTTAAGAAATGCGTTTATTACTGTATCTCTATAGTAGAGCTTGAGGTCAGGGATCGTGATGCCTCCAGAGGTTGTTTTATTATACAGGATTCTTTTGGCTATCCTGGCTTTTTGGTTTTCCATATGAAGTTGAGTATTATTCTTTCCAGGTCTGAAGAATTGTGTTGGTATTTTGATGGGGATTTTACTGAATCTGTAGATTGCTTTTGGTAAGATTGCCATTTTTACTACGTTAGTCCTGACTATCTATGAGCATGGGAGATCTTTCCATTTTCTGACATCTTATTCAATTTATTTTTTTCTTGTCATATAGGTCCTTCACTTGCTTAGAGTTACCCCAAGGTATTTTATATCATTTGTGGCTATTGTAAAGGGTGATGTATCTCTGATTTCCTTCTCAGCCTGTTTGTCCATTGTATATAGAAGGGCTACTGATTTTTTTTTTTGAATTGATCTTGTATCCTGCTATGTTGCTGAAGGTGTTTATAAGCTGTATCAGTTCCTTCGTTGAATTTTTGGGGTCACTCATGTATACTATCATGTCATCTGCAAATAGGGAAAGCTTGACTTCTTCCTTTCCAATTTGTATCCCCATAATCTCCTTATGTTGTCTTATTGCTCTGGCTAGAACTTCAAGTACTATATTGAATAAGTATGGGGAGAGTGGACAGCCTTGACTTGTTCCTGATTTTAGTGGAATTGCTTTGAGTTTCTCTCCATTTAATTTGATGTTGGCTGTTGGCTTGCTATAAATTGCCTTTATTATGTTTAGGTATGTTCCCTTTATTCCTGATCGCTCCAAGACCTTTATCATGAAGGGGTGTTGGATTTTGTCAAATGCCTTTTCTGCATCTAGTGAGATGATCATGGTTTTTTTTTTCTTTGAGTTTGTTTATATGGTGTATTACATTGACGGACTTTCGTATGTTAAACCACTCTTGCATCCTTGGGATGAAGCCTACTTGATCATGATGGATAATTGTTTTGATGTGTTCTTGGAGTCTGTTTGCCAGTATTTTATTGAGTATTTTTGCATCAGTGTTCATGAGGGAGATCAGTCTGTAGTTCTCTTTCTTTGTTGCGTCTTTGTTTGGTTTAGGAATCAGGGTAATTGCAGCCTCATAAAAGGAGTTTGGTAATGTTCCTTCTGTTTCTATTGTGTGGTACAATTTAAAGAGTATTGGTATTAGCTCTTCTTTGAAGATCTGGTAGAATTCTGGGCTGAAACCATGTGGTCCTGGGCTTTTTTTTGTTTGGGAGACTTTTAATGACTGTTTCTATTTCCTTAGGGGTTATTGGATTGGATTATTTAAATAGTTTATCTGGTTTTGATTTAACTTAGGTATGTGGTAACTTTCCAGAAAATTATCCATTTCTTTTAGATTTTCCAGTTTTGTGGAGTAGAGGTTTTTGAAGTATGACCTGATGATTCTCTGGATTTCCTCATTGTCTGTTGTGTTGTCCCCCTTTTCATTTCTGATTTTGTTAATTTGGTTGTTCTCTCTCTGTCTTTTGGTTAGCTTGGATAAGGGCTTGTCTATCTTGTTGATTTTCTCAAAGAATCAACTCTTTGTTTCATTAATTTTTTGTATTGTTCTCTTTCTTTCCATTTTATTGATTTCAGCTCTCAATTTGATAATTTCCTGACATCTATTCATCCTGGGAGACTTCACTTTTTCTTGTACTAGAGCTTTCAGGTGTGCTGTTAGGTCACTAGTGTGAGATTTATCCAACTTCTTTTTGTGGGCACCTAGTGCTAAGAATTTCCCTCTTAGCACTGCTTTCATAGTGTCCCATAAATTTGGGTATGTGGTGTCTTCATGTTCACTGATCTCTAGGAAGTCTTTAATTTCTTTCTTTATTTCTTCCTTAACCCATTGGTGATTCAGTTGAGTATTATTCAGTTTCCATGAGATTGTAGATTTTCTGTAGTTTTTGTTGTTAAAATCTAACTTTAAACCGTGGTGGTTGGATAGAACGCACCTACTGGCATAAAAACCAACATGTGGACCAATGGAATTTGAATTGAAGACCCTGATATTAATCCACACACCTATGAACATATAATTTTTGACAAAGAAGCCAAAACTGTACAATGGAAAAAAGAAAACATCTTCAACAAATGGTGCTGGCATAACTGAATGTCAACATGTAGAAGGCTGCAAATAGATCCGTATCTGTCACCATGCACAAAACTCAAGTCCAAGTGGATCAAAGACCTCAACATAAATCCAGTTACTCTGAACCTGATAGAAGATAAAGTAGGAAGCAGTCTTGAACACATTGGCATAGGAGATCACTTCCTAAATATAACACCAGTAGCACAGACACTGAGAGAAACAATCAATCAATGGGACCTCTTGAAACTGAGAAGTTTTTTTAGAGCTAAGGACATGGTCAACAAGACAAAGTGACAGCCTACAGAATGGGAATAGTTGTTTACCAACCCCACATCTGACAGAGGGCTGATATCCAGAATATATAAAGAACTCAAGAAATTAGACATCAAAATGCCCAACACTCCAATTAAGAAATGGGCCATAGAGCTAAACAAAGAATTCTCAACAGAGGAAACTCAAATGGCTGAAAGACATTTAAGGAATTGCTCAACATCCCTAATCATCAGGGAAATGCAAATCAAAATGACTCTGAGATACCACCTTACACCTGTCAGAATGGCTAAGAGCAAAAACACTGAAGATACGTTATGCTGGAGAGGATGTGGAGCTAGGGGTACTCTCCTCCATTGCTGGTAGGAATGCAAGCTTGTACAGCCACTTTGGAAATCAATATTGCACTTTCTCAAAACATTGGGAATCAATCTGCCCCAAGATCCAGCTATACCACTCTTGGGTATATACCCAAGGAATGCTCAATCATACCACAAGGGCACTTGCTCAGCTATGTTCATATCAGCATTGTTTGTAATAGCCAGAACATGGAAACAACCTAGATGCCCTTCAACTGAAGAATGGATAAACAAAATGTGGTACATATACACAATGGAGTGCTACTCAGCAAAGAAAAACAATGACATTATAATGTTTGCAGGCAAATGGATGGATCTAGAAAAAATCATCCTGAGTGAGGTAACCCAGACTCAGAAAGACAGACATGGTTTGTACTCACTCATAGGAGGATACTAGATGTAAAACAAAGATGACTAGACTGCTACTTACAACCCCAGGGAGGCTACTTAGAAAACAGGACCCTAAGAAATAAACAGGGATCACCCAATGACAGAGAAGTGGATAAGATCTACATGAGCAACCTGGATGTGAGTGGGGGTAATGAAGGGCAAGGGACGAGGGAAGGAGAGTTTAGGGGAATGGGAGATCCCATCTGGTTCAAGAACAGAGAGGGAGAACAAGGAATAAGAGACCATGGTAAATGAAGACCACATGGGCGGGGGGAGGACAGGGGAATCCGTGGCTGATATGTAAAATTAAATTATAAAATAAAAAAAATTTAAAAGAAGAAAAGACAAAAAAAGAATTACAGTTACAATATCTAGTCTCTTTGTATTTGGCAAAATTAAATAAAACATTCAATCATCTAAAAAAAAGAAATGCATTTATTCACTGAATTTTTCTTAATTTATCATGTGAGCAACCATTTCAACTTTCAACCTTATTTTTAACCTTAGAGCTATCCATATTGTATATGAGCAGAGAGAAAACAGAAACAATATTACACAACATTAAAAGCAATATAAAAAAAATTCAGAAGTGATTAACTTGTCAAATGAATGTAGCCTTTAAGTGTATAAGAATATAAACAGATAATATGAATTAACTGAGTTTTGAAAATTTTTCTTATAGGGAAGATAAGTAAAAATGTTATTAAATGGGCATATAAATATGGGCAATGTCATTCAAATATTCTAGAAATAATAAAAGCCCATTCCCTTTTAAAAAATAAATTACAAATATATTTCATGGGATCTTGTATTCTGATTTTAAATTTGTTTAAAATCATTTAGAAAGAAAAAAGAAAATAATTTTAAAATGAAAACTAAATACATTATGAAAATTTACCTGTTTCTCGTGTTCTATGTAACCCTATTGAGCTATAATAATAATGAAAATTAGTTATGAGACATTGATATTTTTTAAGAACACTGCATTTTAAAAGTATGTTTACATCTCATACCATTGTGATATTTCATGCCTTTCCTGAAATCTGTCATGGAAAAGTCATAAATGCCCAGCAAAATGAATTCTAATATAACCATCTGAATTTAAGCAGATCATTTGGGTTCTTCAATTATGTGTTTATTGGTAGACAAGAAAGAAAGTACACTTATTTCTATCCACCATTTCTTTGAGGATCTGTAACAGTTGCAGATTATTAAGAATGAAAACATGAACATTTATTCACACAATATTTCATAAAGATGAGAAGAACAAAAGAAACTGAAATCTATGGGTATTTGTTCTGGGTTTGGTGGATGTAAGAACTGCAGTAAGGGAAAGAGTGTTCAATGAAGGCTGTCAAGGTCAAATGCAAGGCCTCTTGTCTTTCAGTGTGCTCTATACCTTCTGCTTTTGATGTAAGATTGTTGCACTTCTGTGGGTGTAGAGGAGGGTCATTCTCATGTAAGGGTCACAGAACTTCTTTAAGTAGAAGGTCCAAAAGTCTTTTTGTACATGCTATTTCTCAACTTCCTTCTGCGTTGAACTTCTACAATGGTATGCACTGTTTTCTCCTGAATGGGTGTTAAACCTTTTTGGGAATGAAAATGTTTCCACTGAAAATGTATTACAGACCATAGTATTTACAACTGGATCTCATAGAAGGCAGAAAATGTCTCAAAAAACAACTTATGGAATTTAACTATAATCTCTTTTATGCAGTCATGACATATTATAGTGCCAAACAGATTTTCAACTTGAGACTCATGGTTTCTTTTGATACTTACAGGTGCTGGAGAATTAAAATAATTTCTTAATTTCAGACTATTTAAAGTTTCCATAAATGTATGTTTTTGAAATATAAGCTTTTAAATTTGTATTTTAAAATATTCTAATTAATCTGGCCCAGCATAAAACTTTGATTCCAAGACTTTGTTTTAAAAAGAAAAATAAGGCCAGAGCAACTATTTTTCCATATAGAAATGTAATTTTTCCAATAAGAACTAGATAATCAAAAGTTTTACTTGGGTATGGAAAATCAGAGTTTGGGTCAAACTTTTGCAGATCTGATTGAACGTAATTTCAGTGTGAGAAAATGAAAAGTTTGATTCACTGAAATGAGTAGAAAAATCCACGATTGGTATTTTCATCAAGAATTTTCTAGTTCAAATTCTCTTCACATTTAGAATTATTATAGATTAAAATTCTAACCCTATAACAGATTGTAGGTTTTCAGTGCTCCAAAGGCTCAAAAAAATCAATTCATAATTCCATCCTATGTGTTCGTTGAAGGTATGTGAAGCACAGTATCTTTCACTGTAAATCTCTTCTGGAATTACATTTTTTTTTCACTGCCCTTTTCTCACTGAGAAGCTGAGTCAACTTTCACAACTATTTCTAATACAGCTTTCTCTAGAAATTCTTTCCCATCTTCCCAGTGTATATTTACTACTGCTGTGTAACTTACAACACCAATTATAATGATGAGCTTTATTCATCTGCTTCCTACTTACACCCCTGATGAGACTTATACTAAAAGTATCAATGAATTTATTTTCATATACTTACTTAGAAAAGAACCTGACATGGAATTAGTGCTTTATTTACTGTAGAAGAAATGAAGTATTCACACACCTATGGTGCTCTATTTACACTACTTTGAAGCATTAATATCACTAAACTTTATCAATCAAAAATCAGGAGTGAATTATTGGGATAATAACCTGAAAGATCAGAGAACAGGGAGAAGCTGTCAGTTGATTCCTACTTCTTCAAGTCTACCTTCCAAAAGGGTTGGGGTCTTCTCAGCCTCACCTTACTACTTTCTGTCTCCTCTCTCTCTCTCTCTCTCTCTCTCTCTCTCTCTCTCTCTCTCTCTCTCTCTCTGCAGTCCTCCAGGCCTCTATGGTCAGCTAGTAGCTAGGTCTGCTCTCTGTTTCCAAGCAGCTTTATTTATCAGAACACAATAAAAATATCACACAACATTTTCCCCACTTTTGTGTAAACAAAATGTGAAAGTTTTAACTAACATGGTAAAATTATATACAATAAGTACAGTGATCATATACAAATACATACAGGCAAGAATTACATTAAAAATCTCCAATCCATTTGCATTTGGCAAATTCAGAAAAAAATATTCCATTATCTATCCTATCTGGTGAGTCCAAAGTCTTGTACCTAACTCACTTTCTATCCTAATTTGCTTTACCAACACCAAACTACCTTTTTATGTCTCTCAAATTTACATACTTTACACATCTTTTGTGAATGTCTCTTCTGCATTTAACAAGGAAAACTATAACTATCTAGTGTTCGACTTCATCACCTGAGAAGGAAATAATACCTGAGTAAACAAATGGGAAGTGCAGAGCAAACAACTTCTAAACTAAGAAATGACAGAAACAGCTGGTTGCCTAGACAGTCACTCAAGATTCCATTGTAACACTGGAGCATTCATCTTGAGCCTGCAGGCCTAGAATATCTGACAGACTTTTCTGTGAAGCAAGAATTTTAAAGGACTCTTCTGCCTTGTCTTGACAAATTTTGGCAGTCACTTTCTTTTTGTGTTCTGATTGTTCAAATTGGAGGGCAATTGCCAGCAGTCAAGGGAAAGGGTAGCTTCTTGTTCAGTGGCTAACTTTTACCACAAAGAAAGTAATCTCCATATGGAGTTTCTGTGATTCCCATCATCTTCTCTGAAGTAGATTGGTGCTGCTAGTAGCAGACATGTCCCATTGCTATAAAAAAAGAAACTTGTGTTATTAAACATCTTAAATGACATATTATACAAATCTCTGAAGTCTTTCAAGGCAACATGTCTATCTAAAATATATCTGTTTAAGTTTGAAAACAAACCAAGCATGACTACAAGTTTGATTGTAATAAGTGACTAACTACCAACCTACATTTCTTTATTATCTTAAATAGTTTATAATAATAACTTTCAAGAATTATAAATGTACATTACATTGTCAAATGAGCTGTAAAGGTAAAATGCCTTGAACAAGAGTAGAAACATATATACAGTATGACAAAATAACCTCAAATCTGTGCCAATATGCAAAAACACATACCAATGTAAAATTCTTTTTTTTTTTTTTTTGGTTTTTCGAGACAGGGTTTCTCTGTGTAGCTTTGTGCCTTTCCTAGAACTCGCTTTGGAGACCAGGCTGGCCTTGAACTCACAGAGATCCGCCTGCCTCTGCCTCCCGAGTGCTGGGATTAAAGGCGTGCGCCACCACCGCCTGGCCAATGTAAAATTCTTAAGACTAGCAGTTCCATTTTTTTTTTGGATTAAAAGTAGATTTAATAATTTGTTCTTTTATCCTATATCATTCCTCCTTCTTATCAGAACAAGATCCCTGAATCTAATTTCCTTTGTTCAGCTTTTTTCTGACCATAACCAATAACAACTTGTAACCAATACCCCTAAATGATGACAAATATACATAACTCATAAAATGACCAAAAATTGCCTATCCCACCTCAGGGGAATGTGGGCATTATGTTCTTAAAATTACTTCCTGGAATTTTGGAGTGATGGCATCTTTAGGGAATCCTGAAAAAAATTGTTAAGTTCAGAGAGAGCTAGCTATATGATTTGTTGTCCAGTCTCTATATAATGGGAAACTGCAAGTCTTATCTCAATTGGCTAGAGTAGTCTGTGAGGCTGGGTAACCTCAACTAGCCAAGTTGCAATTGTCCTGAGCAGTTTATAGTTCAAAGCTGAACTTTGGGTGCTGTTTGTCAATGTAGTGGCATTACCATAGTTCTGGTGGAATATTAGTTGTGAGGATCCATCCTAATTTTGGAGACTTCAAAGGTCATTGTTAGGCATTGGCATGGTTTACTGCAGAAAACTTACATGATTATATATTCATATTCAGCAGATCCCAAAGAGATTAAAGGACCATAATTTGTTATATATATATATATGGATATATCTATAGATATATCTATATATCTATACATATATATATCTCCATGGTACAAAAACTTAATTTCTAGGTTCCTGATTACAGACTCAAACAAAAGTCATATACAGGAAGCTAGATAAAGCATTTTCCAGAATTACTTAGTACTCTACATGACCATTAATATCAAGACAAAAATTTTAATATATATGCATATATATATACATATATATCTTAATTTTATAAATTTTGAGATAATACTTATACCTTAAGAAAAGTGTTAAAGAATCAAAGGTTTATGAGATTAGTGGCAATGGAATAGTCCCTTAATTTTGGTTTTTCTTCTGTCCCATATCAGATGGCTCTTCTGGCATGAGACAGAGATTTGGGATTTTCCTTTAACAAGCTTGCTTGGTTTTAGAGAAAGAGAGTGTCATCCTCCAAATCCAAAGCATGCTTTGATTTTTAGTTGAACTGGGAATACAAAAAGACCATTTGTATTATTTATCTGTAGAGAAGAGTAGAAACTAACATTTGGAAATATTTATGGAATTTTATCTTGTTGCAAATTTGATATACCAATATCAATTTATTCTTTTTCTTGTTTTTTTTTTAATGATTTGTCCTTTTTCTTCAGGTGTCTCATTTGTCCAGTGGTCTTCAGATTCCTTAGTTGGATGTGTTCATCGTCCTAGAAAGACAAAAACAAAACTTTGCCCCAAACTAAACTTTGGGGTGTTTCTCTTTGGCAAGTTATGTATGATTACATGAAAAGTACTTGTTAGTCTTATAAGTTAGTTTAGATTGAATGGTCAAGCTGTTTGATGAACTAATACTTCTTCTAATCAAGAGATCTCTCTTATTTAAATCTAATCTTCAGCAATTTTGATGGTATCCATAGCTTTTCTTCTTCTGTACAATGTCATGTATTTATATTTTTAACTTTGGGTTTTGATAATTTATGGAAGATTGCCAACATATTTGTATTATGATTTCTCCTGAAATTTTTGTTTTATCTTCTAAAGTTAGTCTATCATTCAGAGCAGCTAAATATTTAATTAGTATTTGCCTAAGTTCTGGATTTGTTACCATTCTATTTACATCTGAAGTCAGTCTTCATAAAAACTCAGTGAAAGTTACTTTGGGCTCTGTATAATTTTCTAAAACTCTGTTCCATGCATTCAGAGCTGCTACATGGCATAGAGCTAAGGTGTGGTTATACTATATAGACTCTCTTTGTACATCAGCATCATCACATTCTCCAAGAAGTTGGTCTTGGGGAATTTTCATTCCTCTTTCAATGTTATTATGTCTTAGTCTCATCTTTCTACCAGTTACTCCACTGTAATTGAGGACCAGGTTCTAATACTGCTGTAAACAAGTCTTTTCAATCTTGTGGGATAATTCTGTTACTGGTTGACCATGAATTTAACATCTGCTTCACAAATGGTGAATGCATACCACATGAGACTTTTGCTTCCTTAAATTTCCTCAAATCTAAAATTTCCACAGGAATCCAGTTAACTCTTTCACAGCCTTGGGGATATCTGTCATTTGACAGTTGTTCCTGTATGGTGAATGGATAAATTAAGTTCAGTTTTTTGATAACTATGGGCTGTTGCTTTCTAATTTAATAATTTAATTTTACAGTTGTTTCTCCCTTCTTCTGTCTTTGTTTGAATAGCTCTATTATTGTTTTTAATAAATTTTTCTAAGGCTTCTAAGTCAAAATTGCCTTTTTTAGCAATTAGTTATAGGGCTTGCATATTATCAGTCAATTTCTCATATTTGACATTGATATCAACCAACATTTTTAGGGATAAAACAAGAATTATCAACTTGATAATGATTACAATTAACATTATGTAAATCACAACTAAGAAAAATTTTCCCTCATTTAATTGTTCCATTTTTAAACCATCCATTGAGACTTAACCCCCTCCACTCTAATAGTGTTTCCCAGTTTTTAATAAGGGAAAAACTTTCTCTCTTGCTTTTGTTTCTCTCTCTCTCTCTCTCTCTCTCTCTCTCTCTCTCTCTCTCTCTGTAACTAATTCACCCCTTTAAATGTTTTAGTTGTCTCACCAAATCTGCTGACTGTAGACAAATTGTTAAATGGTCTTATTAATTAAAAGCATGGAGCCAGATACAAGGTTGAAAACCTGAGATTTCAGGGAAATAGGGAAAGCCACAAGCTAATCTCACCTCACCAGCACCTCAGTCTCCAAAGAGAGAGACCTACTTCCTATATAACCATGCCTATATGTCTTTATGTTCTGTTCTCTCATTGACTCTCTCAGCCCAGGCACATCACTTCTTCTTCCTGTCCAACTCTGTCACTTTCTGTCTGTCTGTACAGACTTCCAGACCTCTATGGTTACTGCTGGGAATAAAGGCATGTGTCACCATGCTTGGCTCTGTTCTCCAGTGTGGCCTTGAACTCACAGAGATCCAGACAGATCCCTGCCTCCCAAGTGATAGGATTAAGGCATGTGCTACCATTTCCTGACTTCTATGTTTACTTACAGTGGCTGGCTTTTTCTCCTGATACTCAGATAAATTTTATTGGGGGACACAGTATATTAGGGGATGCAATATATCACCACAGCTGACAATGGTAGTGAAGTCTGAGGCTGGCTGTCACTGCAGAGCATGTCTGGGCAGAGAACACAGGATGTACACAGCCTGGCTGAAGACAACTGCTGCTGAATGAGTGTCAGAAGCCTGAGGAGGGGGTCAAGGGGAAGCCCACAACCCACATGGAAAAGGAGCCAAAAAGCCAGACATTGGAATGGCAGACAAGGCGAATGTGCAAAAGCAGCATGCATGATGTGCAGGAAGTGAGAGCACAGAGCTGCCTGAAGACAGAGCTGGCTAGTGGTGAGGGGCTAATGTTGGCAGCATTTGGAGCCCAGGTGCCTGTGGATTTGGGGGCTTGTGGAGATTGCTGTAGAGAGGTTGCAACATGAAAATCCCAGATTTGCTCACAGGGTTTGGGGCAGAAAAGGAAAAACCCATGCGTGGCAAGATGACTTCAATGGGTGCAGCTTCCATATGCAGCTCCAGTGGGTGCAAGTGTCTGCAAATCCATGGGCAGCTATTTCATGAATCTGTGCCCCAAAAGTTGGTTGCCAGAAGAAGCATTGATCTAACTAATCCATATCAATAAAAATTGGTCATTAAAAAATTGAGTCAAGAATCTGAAAGATCAGAGAACAAGGAGTAGCCAGCAGTTGTTTCTTGCTTCTTCCATTCCTCTGCCCCAAAGGGTCAACATCTTCTCTCATCCCTTCCTGTCTCCTCTCTGTTTACAGTCCTCTAAACCTCTATAGTCAGCTAGTGGCTAGCTCTGCCCTCTGAATCCAAGCAAGCTTTAGTTGTCAGAACACAATCAAAATATCACACAAGATCTTTTCCCATTCTGTAGGCTGTCGCTTTGCCTTGTTGACCATATCCTTTGCTCTACAAAAGCTTCTCAGTTTCAAGAGGTCCCATTGATTGATTGTTTCTCTCAGTGTCTGTGCTACTGGTGTTCTATTTAGGAAGTGGTCTCCTATGCCAATGTGTTCAAGACTACTTCCTACTTTCTCTTCTAGCAGGTTCAGAGTAGCTGGATTTATGTTGAGGTCCTTGATCCACTTGGACTTAAGTTTTGTGCACGGTGATAGATATGAATCTACTTGCAGCCTTCTACATGTTGATATCCAGTTTTGCCAGCACCATTTGTTGAAGATGCTTTCTTTTTTCCATTGTGCACTTTTGGCTTCTTTGTCAAGGAATAGGAGACCATGGTAAATGAAGACCACATGAGAATAGGAAGAAGCAAAGTGCTAGAGAGGCCCACAGAAATCCACAAAGATATCCCCACAACAGACTGCTGGCAATGGTCGAGAGACAGCCCGAATTGACCTACTCTGGTGATGGGATGGCCAAACACCCTAATTGTCGTGCTAGAAACCTCATCCAACTACTGAGGGATCTGGATGCAGAGATCCATGACTAGGCCCCGGGTAGATCTCTGGGAGTCCAATTAGCGAGAATGAGGAGGGTTTATATGAGCGAGAATTGTTGAGACCAAGGTTGGATAAAGCACAGGGACAAATAGCCAAACGAATGGAAACACATGAACTGTGAACCAATGGCTGAGGGGTCACCAACTGGATCAGGCCCTCTGAGTGGGTGAGACAGTTGATTGGCCTGATCTGTTTGGGAGGCATCCAGGCGGTGGGACCGGGTCCTGTGCTCATTGCATGAGTTGGCTGTTTGAAACCTGAGGCTTATGCAGGATCACTTGGCTCGGCCTGGGAGGAGGGGACTGGACCTACCTGGACTGAGTCTACCAGGTTGATCTCAGTCTGCAGGGAAGGCTTTGCCCTGGAGGAGATGGGAATGGGGGGCAGGATGGGGGGAAGGTGAGGGGGGTGGGAAGGGGGAGAACAAGGGAATCTGTGGCTGATATGTAGAACTGAATTGTATTGCAAAATAAAAATTAAAAAAAATAAAATAAAATACATTTAAAAGAAAAAAAATGTATTCCAGGAAGAAATGGATGTAGTGGAACAAGGAGGAGGGAGAGGAAAATGGGAGAACATAAATTCTAAAAGAAAAATTAAAGGAAGAAATGAAAAAAATATCACACAACATTACTTCAAAGTAGACTAGTATATTTTCATTTCATTGACAACCTACATTGCCTTTCTTGCTTATATCCTTTTTAATCTGTCTTTCACCATACATTGCTTAAATATACTAAGACCAGCATCAGATCTGACCATTGTAAATTCTCTATGTTCAACATAGGTTCTATATGTTCTGTAATCACATAGGAGAAGAAGTTTGTTTTAATGTTCCTAGAGTATTTCAGGGGAGATGGCTATGGTCATGTGGGTGAGAAATGGAAGAATCTGAGAGCAAGTATCCATTTAAGGATATACTTTGTCTTAGAACTTCATTTTTTCCTTTTTTATTCATTTATTTATTTTACATTCCAGTCAGAGCGTGCTCCTATCCTCCGCTCCCAGCCCTCTCTTCCACTCTCCCTCCCAGTCCCCAACCCCTTCCTTCTTTGTCTACATCCAGGAAAGTGCAAGTCTCCTTTGAGTACCAATAAGACATGGCATATCAAGATGCAGTAAGACTGAGTACCTACCCATGTATTAATGATGGGCAAGCGGACCCAGTATGAGCAGTAGGGTCCCAAAAGCCAGTAAAAGAGTCAGAGACAGCCTCTGTTCCTGCTGTCATGATTCCCATAGGAGAACCAAGCTACACAACAGTAACATATGTGGAAGACTGCCTAGGTCAGTTTCATAATAGCTCAATGGTTGTCATTCAGGCTCTGTGAGCCCTATGAGCCAGGTAACTTGATTGTGTGAGCTTTCTGTGGTGTCCTTGACCCTTTGGCTCCTAACACTCATTTTTTCTTTCTCCTCCAAAGGATTCCCAAATATAACCTAATGTTTGGCTGTGGTCTCTGCATCTGCCTACATCAGTTGCTGGATGATGCTTCTTGGATGACTATTGGTCCAGGCACCAATCTGGTCACAGGAGATGTCCAGTTTAGGCTACTTATCTACTAGTCCTAGGATTCTAAGCTGGGGTCCTCCCCAGAGACATCTGGGAGATTCTACTGTACCAAGCTTCTGTTGGACCCTAAAATGTTCCCCTATCAGTCTCCCACTCCCTGTCCCACGCTAACCTGATCACTCCTGTTTCCATCACACCTACCTTCAATCAACTCATGAAATCTCATCTACTTTCCATTCCCAGGGAGTTCTGGTGTCCCCCTCATACGAACTCTCCTTGTTACCTACTGTCTCTGGGTCTGTGGATTGTAGCATATTTTTCCTTTATTTTGCAGCTATTATCCACTAATGGGTGTCTTTACCAGCCTAGGTTACCATACTCAGAAAGATTTTTTTCTAGATCCATCTATTTGCCTTAAAATTTCCTAGTTTCCTAAATTTTTATAACTGAGTAATACTCCATTATGTAAATGTACCATGTTTTCTTTCTCCATTCCTCAGTAGAAGGACATCTAAGTTTTTTTTCCAGGTTCTGGATATTACAAATAAAGCTGCTAAGAGCATATCTGAGCAATTGTCCTTATAATATGTTTGAGTATCCTTTAGGTATATGCCCCAGAGTGCTATACCACTATGGTCCAGCTTTAACACACAGACAAGATGGCAGTTCTTACAAATGTTATTTTATATTTGAATCATAGAAAAGAGCTTCCTCAAGTTTAAATCATCAATGAAGTAAATGTACTTACAATTAGTAGCTTGTAATGTTAATTAAATTATAAAGAGCAGAACATTCAACATAGAAAACATGAATATTGTTCAGTATCCTTTGGCCCAATTTAGAAAGATAAAATGTCTTACAGGTTTAGTTTAGTCTTTTATTAAATAATATCGTTTATCTGAAGAGACTTAAGAGTGAGAGAAATGCAGAATTTTGATGTAAAGTCTTTTTACTAATAACTCCATTTTGTTGAACTAATTTCTATCATCATTCCAATGACACTTTATGTAACGATCCAATTTTCATCATATCTCATTCTTATTGTGAACATAATTTACAGTAGATCATTTTTATGCTTAATGTTTTTGAAGTAATTTTTACTCTAGAGTTCATGAGATTTGCTTTGGCAATAAAGAAATTGAATGCTACTTATTAAGGATTTAATCTACAGAACCCTGCACAAAGTGACAAAATGGGACAAGAGGAAGTACAGGCTGCACCAGTGAATTGGTAGAATCTGCAATTAGCAGGAGGAAAGTTCAACACTTTATTTTCCTGGTAAGACACAATTTGTAGAATAGAGAAAAGCTGTAAGTGTAACCCATTGCCTTTTCTACTAATGAGGAGCCAAAGGATGGTGACCCACATCTTATGTTGAAATGTTCTTTAAGAGAGAGCAAATCTGAATTTTTGTTTACTTGTTTTATTTAAATATTTTTATACATTTTACATAGCAACCACAGATCCTATTCTCATTCCACCCCTCCTTCATCTCCCACCAGGCCTCTCCCCCTTAACCAATCCCCTCATCCCCTCCTCAAAAAGGGCTTTAGGGAGTCAGCAAAACCTGGTACATTCAGTTAAGGCATGACCAAGCTCCTGTCCCCTGCAATAAGGCTGAGCAAGGTATTCCACTATAGGTAATTGGGGAGATATAGTGTGTACCCCCAATAAAGCTTGCCTAAGGATCAGAGGACACAGCCAGCCACTAGATTAGACATAGAAGCTAGACAGTGGTGGCATACACCCCTAATCCTATCACTTCAGAGGTAGAGCTCTGTTTGGATCTCTGTAAGTTCAAGGCCACACTGGAAACTGAGCCAGGCAGTGGTGGCACACACCTTTAATCTCAGTACTGGGAAGCATACATTCCGTTAGTCCCAGGAAGTGACAGCAGGGCAGAGAAAGGTATATAAGTTGTGAGGAAACAGGAACTAAAGCAGTTCATCTGAGATGTTTTTGGGTGAAGACTCAGAGGATTTCAATCTGAGGATTCTTGGAGTTGGTGAAGTACTAGGTGGTGGCTGTAGCTTGCTCTGCTTCGTTGATCTTTCAGCTTTTATGCCAATATCTGGTACCAGATTTTTTTTTAACTGAAAGACCATCTAAGATTTGAACGCTATCTGGCTTCCAACTTGTGGGGCATGAATTCACACACACACACACACACACACACACACACACACACACACACACACAAAAAAAAAAAAAAAACCTGCTTGCCTGAGACTCAGGCCAGAGCTACACACAGATAGAGTCTCCACCCCACATTGGCCAAATCTCTAACTCACTGGCTAAATTTCTGTGGCAGACTCTCTGCAGCAAACTCCCCAGGCTCAAGCTCTAAACACCCCAGAATTAGCCACTTTTACATATTCCCCAGTGCAGAAAGCTACTCCTGGTGGGTTCTGGCTTTGCTTAGGCCCCCTCCTCAGGCTGCTGCCACACCATCATCTGAATCTTTATTAACAGCAGATTTGGTGAGTCATTTAAGATTTCCTAAAGGGAGGAATTAGTTTTAAAAAGTTTCCCACATTAAAAAATGGGAAACATTTTTACAATGGAGAGTGTTTGGCTTCTGATAATACAATTGACATTCTGAAAATATATCAATTAAGTGGGAGGATAATTAATGTTGATGGGATAGATGTAATATCAATTATAAATATTATTTGTTTGATCATTTTTGTTTTATTATTAAAAGTTAATATGAATGTCAAGATAAAAATTTTAGAAAAACTTGTTAAAACAGATTATAGAGATATTCAGACCCATTCAGAAGATTTTAAAGGTGAACTAATCTCAGCATTGTATTATACGGTTACAAAGAAACAGCCTAAGGTTTCAAATAGCCAACCTTAATCTATCCAGTAACCTTACAGGAACTACCAAATGCTCAAGGCTGTGTAAGAGCTTGCTGGACACCTTCACAAATGTTAGATTTGAGGAGATTCAAAGAAGCTATAGTGTCATATGGTGTGCATTCCCTGTTAATGAAGCAGATGCTAAATTCATGGTCAGCTTGTAATAGTATTATTCCTAAAGACTGGAGATTTGGTTACAGCTGTTTTAGAAGCTGCTCCCCCAATTACAATGGAGGACCTGGTAGACAGATGAGGCTAAGATTATTGAGCAAGGAAGTAGGGCTAGAGGTATGGAAATCTCCCAAGATTAACTTCTTGGAGAGGGAGATTATGCTAATGCAGAAAGGCAATCTTTATATGATGACCCCACGCTTGCTTTATGCCAAATGGCAACCTTGAAAGCTTGGGACAGAATTGAAGAAGTAGGAAAGAAAACTGAGTCATTTACAAAAGTTATACAGGGTCCAAAAGAAACCTTCACTGATTTCTTACAAAGGCTGTCTTCAGCAGTAAATAGAATGATACCAAATTCAGAAGTTAGAAAGATAATAATTGAATCTCTGGCTTTTGAAAATGCTAATGCACAATGCAAAAGAATAATTAGGCCATTAAAGTCAAGATAAGCACCTTCGGAAGAATGGATCTGAGATACAGTGAATATTGAATCTCATTTCCATGATGATGCTTGGATAGGAAAGGTGATTTCCAGGAAAATAGTAATGTCAGATGTTTCAATTGTGGTAAACAAGGTCAACTAAAATGGGACTGCAAACAGGGCATTCCTAGAAGCAATGTTTTTTCAAGGAATAATTCCACCAGAGTGCCCCTCCATTCTGAATTATGCAGAAGGTGTGGTAAAGACAGACATTGGACTAACAAATGTAGATCAACAAGGGACAGACAAGGTAATCCTTTGCTTTTGCCCTCAGGAAACTCCCTGAGGAGCCTCTCAAAGGCTCCCATGTCAAATTCTGTTCAGTCCTTTCCTGTTATTATGGAAGAAACTCCTTCCCAGAGCAATTTAGGAAACTAATGCCTATTGTAAAAAGCCATACTTCTCTGGGTGATAGAACAGCTATAGATAAATAAAAATAACAAGAAATCACAAATCAAAATTAATAAAGATTAGATTTGGTCACTCCCCAAAGTTAGGGTTGAGGAAGGGTTTTGTTTTTGTCTTTCAGGAAAACAAAAACAAAGACCTTTGGACAAATAAACATCCAAAGAAGAAGAGAGAACTACCTGGAAAAATTACCAAGAAAAGGAATAATTTGACCCAATGCAACCTTTGAAGTCTCCAAAAAGATGATGGGGCCCCACAACAATAAATCCTTCAGGACAATGATAACTCCACCAAGCTGACAAACACCACCAGAAAAGTGGCTTTGAACTATAAACTGCTCAGGACAATTTCAAGATGGCTAGCTCAGATGATCCAGCCTCACAGACTACTCAAGCAAGGAATTGTGACAGGCCCTGCACTTTCCCCTTATGCAGAGACTGGACAAATAATAGAGCTAACTCCCCTAGGACTTGACAATTAATCCAAAATTTTTCTTTTCAGGACTCCCTAAAAATACTTTTGCCCCCAATCAGCAGGAAGTAATTTTAAGAACATGATACCCACCTTTCCAAGAGGTTGGGTGGATAGCTTTTGGTCTTTCAATGGGTTATGGATAAATTGTCATTATTTAGGGTGATTGATTACATGTTGTCATTGTTAATGGTCAGGAAAAAGGCTAAACAAATGAGATTAAGTTTAGGGTTCTTGTTTGAAAAAAAGAAAAAATGAGGATATAGATATAAGATAAAAGGTAGATTATAGAATCTTCTCTGAATAGAAAAAAGAGAATGTCGATATGATAAGATAAAAGGTAGATTACTGAATCTACTCTGAAAAGAAATAAGAGACAATATGTGTGTGATAAGATAAAAAGATAGATTATTGAACCTACTTTTAGAAAGCAACCACTAGTTTTAAATATTTTCCATCAGATTGAATTTTTGTATATTGTATGAAAACTATGTATATTGATACAAATTTGAGATCGATTTTGTTAGAAAATAATGTACATATATTTCTAATCTTGTTCAAGGTATTTTACCTTATAGTTCATTTAACAATGTAATGCAAATTTGCTAGTCTTTGAAAGCTATAATTACCAACTAATTAAGATATAAACAAATGGAAGTTAGTATTTGGTCACCTACTATAATCAAACTTGTAGTCATATTAGGTATGTTTTCAAGGTCAAACAGAAATATATTTTAGATAAATAGGTCATCTTCAAACACCAGGGATCTACAGAATATGACATTTAAGATATTTTAATAACACAGCTTCTGATTTTTTTTGGACAATGAGACATATCTGCTTCTGGCAGCACTAATCTACTTCAGATGAGATGAGGGGCATTTAAGAAAACTCCATATGGAGTATACTTTCCTTGTGTCAAGTTAGCCACCGGGCAAGAAAATGCCCTTACCTCAACTGCTGACAGTATGCTGTCCAAAATGGACAAGCAGCACAGAAAAGAAAGGATGGCTGAATTTTGCCAAGACAAGGTAGGAAGGCCTTTTAGAAAATTCTGCTTCACAGATGAATCTGTCAAATATGCTTGACCTGTAGTCTGAAGATTAATGCCCCAATGTTGTAGAGAAATCTTGGGTGACTGTCCAGGCAGCCAGCTGTTTCTGTCATTTCTCACATCCTTTGGGAGTTGCTTGTTTGCACTTCCTTTTTACTTAGTTAATATTAGTTTCTTCTCAGGTCTCTGAAGGAGTTGAAGATTAGATAGTTACAATTTTCCTTGTTTAAAGATTTGGAAAAGAAACTCACTAAAGATGTATAAAGTGTTTAAGTTTGAAAGACATCAAAAGATATTTTCAGGTTGGTAATATAAGTTAGGATAGAAAGTGAATTAAATACAACACTTTGGACTTACAAAAATAGAATAAATAATGGAGTATTTTCTCAGAATTTGTCAAATGTTTATGGGCTGGACATTGTTAATGTAACACTTGATTGTATTTATTGTATATAGTTTTTCTTATATTAGTTATAAACTTTTACTATTTTAGACAAAAAAAGGGGAATGTAGTGATATATTGTGTACCCCAATAAAGCTTGCCTGAGGATCAGAGGACAGAGCCAGCCACTAGATTAGACATAGAGGTCAGCCAGTGGTAGCACACACCCATAATCCTATTACTTAGGAGGCAGAGATCCATCTGGATCTCAGTGAGTTCAAGACCACATTGGAAACTGAGCCAGGCAGTGGTGGCACACACCTTTAATATCATTACTGTGAAGCACACATGCCTTTAATCCCAGAAAGTGACAGCAGGGCAGAGAAAGTTATATAAGGTGTGAGGAAATAGGAACTCACTCTCTTTAGGCTGAGGACTTTGTAGAGGTAAGAACTAGTGGCTGTCTGTTCTCTGAACTGAAACCTGATAACTGGGCCTGGATTTTTTATTATAAGACATTTCAAGATTCATGCTACAGGTAATGGCCTCTAAAAAGCCAGCTCATGCACCAGGGCTAGATCTTAATCCCACTGCCAAGGGACTCCTTAAACAGCTCAAGCTACACAACTGTCTCCTGTATTCAAAGAACCTAGTCCAGTTCCCTGCCTCACCTCTGTGTCACAAACCCCACTTGCCATGGGCACCCTCTGCTCAACCACAGGCCACACCTGCCGGAAGAACAATTAGTCTGCCAGCAGACTTTCTCCACTCTCACTGTTACCTCAGACCACATTCTCAGGTTAGCCCCTAGTTCTGCAACAGACCATGTCCTGCTGGCCTACAGTCTCCAACATCAAGCATTCCTTATAAACACACCAATGCAACTAAGGGGACCATTAAAACAGGCAACAGATAGCAAAAACACTCCCTGAAAAAACACAGATAAAAGCAGAAACAAAGAAACAAAACAGCTACCCAAAAAAGACAAATCAGAAATCATCACTGAAATTTACAATCACCCCAAACCCAGATGCCTAGATGCTAGGGTAAGAACATTATAACAGCCGGGGCAAAAGGTCTCTACCAGAACCAAACTATACACTACAGTAGGCTCTGAGTATTCCAACACAACTGAAGCACAAGGAAAAAAAGTCCTTAAATTAACCAACTACATGAAGGCGATAATGGTTCTCAAAGAGGAAATGAATAAATCCACTAAGAAAGCCAAGAAAAACCAAGCTGTTGAAGGAAACAAATAAAACAATTCAATACCTGAAAATAGAAACAGAAGAAACAAAGTAAAGAAAAACTGAGAGAATACTGGAAATGAAATATTTTGTAATGTGAGTAGGAATTATAGAGGCAAACTTCACCCACAGAATACAAGAGACAGAAGATAGAATTGCAGGCATTAAAGATATAATAGAGGAAATGGATACATCAGCCTGTAAGCCTCCTCACTTATTTTCCAGGCAAAGGTCCACTTACATGGCCACAAAAAATAAAGCCAGGCTTGGGTTGGAGGGGCCACAGCAAGACTGTGGCTGTGACAATTTTATTGAGAGCAATCAGACCATTTATATCTGTATCAGAAACAGAATATAATGGCAATTGCCAGGATCAATACAGTTGTAGCTGCCAGGATACAGTGATGTTTGAAAGACAAACAGAGTACACAAGATTAATGTCTAAGGTAGATTGTCCTGTCAAGCTTTCATGTTTCCTTGACTATTAAAGGAACATACAAAGAAATGCAAAGTGGCCTGAACACTTCACTTCCTTTAGGAGTGTATCAATCATTGTGCCCCAGGAGCCATGGGGACTGTCACCAGAAAAACCTATGATGCATTCCTCTCAAGTTAGCTAGGCCAAGCCAACTACATGGTTCCCTGCATCAGTCAATATGTTAAATCTAAGATATTGCCGACACAAAACATCCAACAAATCTGGGATACTGTGAAAAGACAAAACATAAGAAAAATAGGTCTAAGGGAAGGAGAAGAATACCAGCTCGAATGCTAAGAAAATATTTTCTACAAAATCATAGAGAAAATATTTACAACTGAAAGAAGGTGATTCTTACAAAGGTACAAGAAGCACGCAGAAAACAAAATAGATTGGACTAGAAAATATCCTATCAACATAATCAAAACATTAACATACATAACAAAGAAAGAATATTGAATGCTTCTAAGGAAAAAGACCAAGTAACATATAAGGACAGATCTACAAAATTACACCAGACTTACCAATGGGGACTTTAAAAGCCAGAAAGTCGTGGACAGGTGTGCTACACACTCTAAGAGACCACAGAGGCCATTCCTAGATCATTATACTCAGGAAAACTGTCAATGGTTTCTCTTCCTGTGTCCTCAAGATTATCTTTTCATGCAAAAGATTTGTAGAGATCTCATAGAAGCAACTTAACAGTACACCTGAAAGCTTTAGAACAAAAAGAAACAAACACACTCAACAGGAGTAGCTGGCAAGAAATAATCAAACTGGGAGCTAAAATCAACTAAAATATAAACAAAGAGAACAATGCATAGAATCAAAGAAACAAAAAGCTGGTCCTTTGAGAAATTCAACAAGATATACAATCCCTTACCCAAACTTCTTAAAAGATGGAGAAAGAATATCCAAAGTAATATAATCAGAAAGTAAAGGGGGGCATAACAACAGATAGGAAATACAGAGAATCATAAGGACATACTTTAAAAACCTGTACTCCACAAAATTGGAAACTATAATAATAAGGGCAATTTTTTCAATTAATATTGTTTACCAAAGTGAAATCAAAATCACATAAACAATTTAAATAAACATATAACCCCTAGTGAAATAACAGCAGTAATTAACTCTTTCAAAGAAGAATTAATGTCAATACATCTAAAATTATTCCACAAAATAGAAACAGAAGGATCAATGCCCAATTCATTTTGTGAGGCCACAAGAACCCTAATACCCAGATAATATAAAGACTTAACTAAGAAAAAGAATTACAGGCCAATTTCCCTTACAAACATACATGCAAAAATACTCAACAAATACTGGCAAACCAAATATAAGAAGACATTAAAAAAAATCCACCATGATCAAGTACACTTGATCCTAGATTGAAGTGATAGTTCAGTGTATGAACAATCTCTAAATGTAATCCACCATGTAAATAATCAGAAAGAAAAAATACACATGATCAATTCATTAGATACAGAAAAAGCCTTTTTCAAAACCTAACACCTTTTCATGATAAAAGTACTGGATAGATCAGGGATACACAGGCTTACCTAATATGATAAATATAATTTACAGAAAATTAATAGCCAACATCAAATTTAATGTAAACAAATTCAAAACAATTCCACTAAATCAGGAAAGAGACAAGGTTGTCCATTCTCTCCAAATTTCTTCAATATAGTAATTGATGTTTTATTTATAGCAATAAGATAACTGAAGCAGACCAAGGAAATACTACTTGGGAAGGAATATATGAAAGTATAGTTATTGGCAGATGCTACTATGGTATACATAAGTGATTCTAAAAATTCTACTTGGAAACACCTACAGTTGATAAACACTTTAAGTAAACTGGTAGGATACAAGATTAACTCACAAAAATTAGTAGTCTTCCTATATATAAATGGCAAATTGACGGAGAAAGAAATAAGTAAAACTACACTTTTCACAATAACCTCAAATAATATAAAATAACATGGTGTACCCCTAACCAAGAAAGGGAAAGAATTGCATGACAAATCTTCAAGTCTTTGAAGACAGAAATTGAAGAAGCTATCAGAAGATGGAAAGATTCCCCATGCTCATGAATATGTAGGATTAACATAGTAAACATGACAATCCTACCAAAAACATTCTACCAATTCAATGAAATCTCCATCAAAATTCCAGCACAGTTCTTTATAAATCTTGAAAGGATAGTTCTCAACTATAAAGAAAAACCCAAAGCCCATGACAAATAAATAAACTTGAGCAATAAAAGAAGTGCTGCAAGTATCACCATCCCTGATTTCTTATTTTTTTAAGGTTTACTTGTTTAAAGAAACAAGTTTTTTTTTCATTTTACATACTGCTCACTGCTACCCCTCCCTCCCCTTCTACCATCCCTGATTTCAAAATACACTGAATCTCATAGTAAAGGAAGTGGGAAACAGGCATCCTTCTGAACAAAATACTGATTGTGCCAGCAAAACAATTAATACATGGGACCTCATGAACTTGAAAAGCTTCTGTAAGGCAAAGGACACCATCAACTGGATGAAGAGATAGCCTCCAGAACGGGAAAAGTTTTTTACGAACTCAATATTTGATAGTAGACTAATAGTTATATATATATATTATATATATATATATATAACTAGGAATTAGATATCAAAAACCCAAATAATTCTATTAAAAATGGGATACAGAACTAAACAAAGAATTGTCAATTGTGTAAAATGAAATATCTAAGAAGCAACTTAATGTTCAACATCCTTAGCCATCATGGAAATGTTAATAAAAACTATTTTGAGATTCAATCTTACAGATCTGAGAATGACTAAGATCAATACACAAGTGAAAGGTTATACTGGAAAGGATGTGATGCAAGTGGAACACAGCTCCATTACTGGTGAGAGTGCAAACTTGAACATTTATTATGGATATCAGTATTTTTAGTTCCTCAGATAACTAGAAATCAATCTTACATCAATACCAAGTAATAACATTCTTGGTCATATACTCAAAGGATGCTCCATCTTACCACAAGGACACTTAGTCATTCATGTTAATTTGAATTTTATTCATAAAAGCCACAAACTGAAGACAACCTAGATGTCCTTCAACAAAATAATGGTTAAAGAAAATGTGGAATATTTACACAATGAATTATTACTCAGCTGTTTTAAAATGGCATGATGAAATTTGTAGGCAAACAGATGGCACTAGAAAAGTCATCTTAAATGAGTTAACACAGACACAGAAAGAAAATCATGATATGTATTCACTTTTATGCAGATATTTGCTGTTCCGTAAGTGATAATCAATTTACAACCCAAAGAGCCAGAGAGGTTATGTAAAGAGAAGATCTCTAAGGGGATATATGAACCTCCTAAGGAGGAGAATTGTCATAAATTTTGCTGGAGAACTGGGAACATTTGAGGATGGAGCAGAAGACAACAGGTGGTAGGAGTTTGGAGAGAGACTTCTGGAATTGGAGAACATGGTGTTATATGGAAACTTAATGCAGTAGAAATTTTCTAGAATCTATAAAGGTGACCTTAGTGAGGATTCTTAGTAATGGAAGATATAGAGTCTGAAGTGGCTATCTTTTGTAGCCATACAAGAGTTCCAGTGATAAAACTGTTTCATTCTCTTGAGGTTTTGGCCAAGGAGGCTTGTTGATATTCCTAAACAACCCAGGCTGATGCTAGAACAGAAAGTCACTTGAAAAACTGACAGCCAAGCCCCATTGCCAAGGAAAATATCTACAGTGCTCAATGAATACAGAGACATCCATCTGGTGCCTGCCTATTGACTTCACCCCTGTGTCCTAGTCTTTTTGGTGCAAGAAGATATTCTGCAGGATATGGAAAGAAAAACCTGGTCTCCAACCCAGCCTCACAACTATTGACCTACACTCTGTCCTGCCTGCAAGATGTGTTGGGCCAATGATGAACAAGCACCTGTGGGGGTGGCCAAACAATGTTTGGTTTAACTTGAGGCCCAAGCCAGAAGATGGAGCTCATTCCCTATACTATTTGGATAGCCAGGAACTGGAGACTAGATAGCCCAGAAACATAAAGTACAAACGCACACAAGTAACAACAAATATAAAATTAATTAAATGATTTCCCAGTGATATTCTGCTATACTCACAGGTTGGTTACTTGTCCAGGTGAAATCAGAGAGACTTTCCCCAGCAGCAGATAGGAGAGGGTGCAGAGACCTACAGTCAGACATTAGGCAGAGAAAGAGTCTAAATTAGAGGTCTCTATCAGGTCCTTCTCTTAGGAGATCAGGAACACAATAGAAGAGTGGGAGGAAAGATTGTAAGAGTCAGAGAGGATTGAGGACACCAGGAGAACTTGGCCCATTGAAACTATTCAGCAGTTTTCATATGGGTTCACAGAGACTGAAGTGGAAAACAGGGAACCTACATTGGTCTGAACCAGGTGCACTAATGATTTCTTTTTTTTTTTTTTTTTTGTGGAACTGCTAATAGTGGGAGCAAGTGTATCTCAGACTCATTTACGTACTCTTGGAACACTTTCCTCATTTTGGGTTACCTTGTGTGTAACAAACAATTATCTAAAAAATCAAAAATTTAAAAAGGAATTTTGTAATTTGCAAGCTATAGAAAAGAAGTCATTAAAAGAAACAAATGAAAATGGTAAAATCAAAGATACCAATAGCAAATCACTGGAAAAAAATGGGAAATGTATTTTGCTTTCTAGTTACTTTTAGATCAATCAGTAAGGAATATCACCCAATTTACCAAGATTTGTAAGTATTTTTTAGAATTTTGAGGGGGGTATAGTTTATAGTCAACACAGACATCTTTTACTTGCCTAGTCTCTATTTGTTGATTTGAGGAATGTTCTACCTGAGTGAATTTCTTCTCACAGTGCATATGAGACAGTGCCCTCAATCATTTCTTCTGAAATGTTGTTTTTATGATTATCACTTAGGGATAAGTCATGATATTTAGAATCGCCTAATTGGTAACCGGTTTCAAAAACAAATAAGCAAAATTCATGCTCTCTGTATAGGAATTCTGGCAATAACTTACTGGGTAATTCCCTGGTTACTGTGGATAGAGCCACAAATATTCTTCAATCAGCATCTCTCTACAAATGCCCTTAAGACTAATTCACATTTGGCAGGCATCCTTAATGTAGATTGCTTAATTAGAAATCTAATTTCTTCATCATATGCATGTGTCTACATACAAGCCAGAGTGATGGTCTAAAGCAGTTAATGTGAATCCACTTCAAAGACACTCATTAAATGCTTGAAAACCATGGTAGAGAGGTCAGGATGATTAGAGAACAAGTCGACATCCACTGGGGACCTAATATAATTATTTTTAGGTTGAAAATTTAACCTTTCATGTCAGAGTATTCTTTTGAATGTGATACTAACTGCCTCTAAGACTGTCTGCATCACTCTGTGTGTCTACTGTTTCATATATTCAGCTTTGATCCAATCTTTAAAAGAGGCACTGGATGAAGAGCCACAGCCAATTACTGACTACTGAAAGGGGGGCAATTATTCTTTTCCAGAAATGAGCTTCCCTAACAGGTTATCCAATAACAACTGGTCAGCCCTAAAAACATATATTATATATATATATATTTATATATATAAACATATATATATTTATATATATATGTGAGAAACACTGAAGAGCATCTGTATGATGTATTTTATACATTTACATATGTATATATATAAATCAGTACTATTCTTTCTTTATTTAAAAAAGTAAATTAAAATACGTGTTAAATGCTATGAATTTTAAGAAGGAGTTCCCGAGAAGAGACATGGAAAGGGTAGGGGGGAGGAGAGAGTGCCTGGTACAAATTATGTAAATAGATATGAATTTTTTTCTTTTAGAGTTGTCTTTTTTTATTTAATTCATTTATTTTTTTACATCCTGTTTTACATAACTCTTTTCTACTCCTTCCAGTCCTTCCCCTCCACTTTCCTTTTGCTTCATTTATCATGGAAACTCCTTCTCCTCCATTTATTATGGAAAAGGACAGGCCTCCCATGGATACCAAAAGAAATTGAATATCAAGTTGCAATAATACTAAGTACTCCCCTCATCTTAAGGCTAGACAAAGCAATCTTGTATGAAGAAAAGTTTCCCAAAAGCCAGAAAAGGTGTCAGAGAAAGTTCCTGCTCCCACTGTTAGGAGTGCCACAAGAAGACCAAGCTACACCAATGTAACGTATATGCAGAAGTCCTAGGTCATCCCATTCACATTTGCTGGTCATAGATTCAGCCTCTGTGGGCACCAATGATACCGAGTTAGCTGTTTCTGTATGGTTTCTTGTGGTGTTCTTGAACCCTTTGGCTTCTACAATCTTCTGCCCCCTCTTCCACAGGATTCCACGAGCTCTGCCTGATGGTTGAATGTAGGTCTCTGCATCTGATTTTATCAGTTGCTGGATGAAGACTAGATACCAATCTATAAGTATAACCATTAAGGATCATTATATTGGCAGTTTTTTTTCTAGCAGTGTTTCATTTTATTTTAGGTTTCTTGGCCATCCAGTTTCTTGGTCCTGGCACTCCAGGCAGTGTCAGGAATGGGTCCACTCTCGTATCATGGGACTCAGTCATTGGTTGACTACTACCAAAATATATGTGCCATTCTTACCCCAGCACATCATGTAGCCTTAAAAGAATGTAGAAAAAAGGCTTTGTGGATGGGCTTGTGTCTCAATACTGTGGGAGACAGCTTCCACATTTTTATGACCGTGAACTCTTGAGGAGAGAGGTTAAGAGACTGAGGTAAAAATATAGAGGTAGAAGGATAGAGAGGAGAGAAACAGATAGAAATACAGGAAAGCCTCAGGAGGACCTGGATTCGTATCCACCAGCCCCTTCTGTCTCTTCTAAAGGGCTATTTATAAGAATGCCAGGGGGTGGAACAAAATACTTCCCTCTATTACAGCCAAGTACAAACCTTTCCAATCACCAGGCATGTGGGCAAGCAATCTTGTAATATAGCCATGCTGGCTAAAGTAAGCCCAGATCTCACTCAGGCCTCCACAATTCCTCCTTCTTGATATAAAAAGCCCCCTCCCCTAAGCCCCTCAGATAGACTGTGCCTTTCTTAGGTCATCTTTTTTGATTATCTTCCTTACCCATCATGGAGATATACTTTCCATCAAGCATATTCTGGCTTAGATTGGAAGTTTTCAAAAAGAAAGTTGCTCATCTTTGACTACCAGCCTCAGGTAAGAGGTGGTACAGAGCCTAACTCAGGTCTGACTCAGATCCCCACTGTGCTTGAAAATAAACCACAGTGATCTTCAAAGCTGCCACACTTCCCAGTAAAGGACTAGAGGATAATAAAGATAGAATATCCTGAAATGTGCCTAAGTTGGCTACAGCAGTCTCAGCTGCACCAAGCCCTTTTCATGGATCAAAACTCTCTCCTAACAGATGTTCAATAAAATTTTCAAGAGACTATTGTGATTCCCAAGAAAAAACTTTCATTTCAAAATACTTCAAAGTATCTACTCACATAAACAGAAACCTATGCTAACTATGAAAACATTTTTAGCTGCTTAAGTAGCACAAATATTCCTACCACAGCAGTAAAATTTCTGTATAAACTAACTTAATTGTGGGAGGCCAACAACTTTGTGGGAGGCCTACCCATTTTTAAACAGAAACAGAAACTTCTAGGAAGAAGACAGAAAAACTCACCTAATTATGACACCTTTGCTTAAGTTTTCCAGGGGCCACTGAGATAATAAAATTATATTTTAAGCTATCATAAAAAGTAATCAAATATGCCTGAAGGTTAAAAAAAGTAATAAATACTTCAAGATGCTTCTAATTTGATTTGGTTTATCTTTTAAAAATTAATGTTACTTAAATTGTCTGGACTAGACAGATACAGAATTTATACTTTTTTTGAAGATTTATTTATTCATTATGTATATAGAAGAGGGTGCCAGATCTCATTACATATGTTTGTGAACAACCATATGAGTGCTGGGAATTGAACTCAGGACCTCTGGAAGAACAGTCAGTGTTCTTAACCTCTGAGCCATCTCTCCAGCCCCAGAATTTATACTTTTTACAAAGTTATATTCAAAAGTAAACTCTATTTACACTTTTTACATATTTACAAGTAGCATGAATATCACTGTACATATTTACACTTTTTACAAACTTACATTCAAAAGGAAAGTCTATAGCACTATTTTACAAATTTATCTAGAAGATATTTTCTTAACAGAACAAACTTACGTTCAAAAGCAAACTCTATTAGCAAATATTTAGAAAGGATTTCTTAACAGAACTAATAAAAAGACAGAAAGTACCCAAATGATTTCTAAAGTTCAGTTTACAGTTACCTTTGATATTATTCTGAACGTTTTCTTGAGAGTTTAAAGTCAGAGCCTAATTTATCAGTGGCTCTTAAACTTGACTGATGGTAAAATTTCCTCTTCTGATTTTTTTAAAGCTACATTTTTTTTAAGATTACTATGAGATTTTCTAATGCCAATATTTCTCAGTTGCATATTTAGCACAACTCAATTCTGTAAGTTTTTTTTTTCAAACCTGAAGCAATTTCCCAGTACAAGAATTTCTTTCCCTTGTTTCTAAAGGACTTCAAAGTGGCTTGTTGACAAATGGTATTAGCATTTTAATTATCTCCTTAGAGGCAAGCTGTTCATTCCAGGGCATAAGTTCTGGCCACAGGGGATTCTGGCTGCTGTTTTTCTAATACTAGCTTGAAGGGGAGATAGGACTAACAGAGAGGATTTGACCTGTACCAAGAGTTGTTTTTTTCTTTTTCTAGAGCAATTACAGGTGATTTTCTCATACTGATAGATGTCATTTCCAGGTGAGTTAAATTTTTCCCTTACAGAAAGAAATCTGAGCAGGCAAAACCTGAAAAGCTTTTAGTTTTTAAGAGAGAGAAATAACTAAGTTTTTTCCTAAGACTTCTGTTCTCTAAACTTTGGCTTCATGGTCAAACAGAAACTAATTTTTATTGTATGGTGTTATAATGTCATCTGCCAGTACAGTGGAGGATTTTGTTTTTTCTGCACCCAGCTCAGGGAAAAGTCCTTCCTCTGCCACTCAGGACTTAGAGTTAAGCTGTCTATAGGCCAAAAGCTCCCACAGGAATCTTTTTCTGCCCATTTTTCTCATCTTTGATAGATTTTTCTCTGATTCTTCCCCAGGAGATTGAATTCATAGCTCCACAGTTAGAAAATCAAGGACATAGTTTCTCTGTCTTATTGCTTATCTTATCCTAAGTTTTTTTCTTATACTATATTCCTATATTCTGCCTTATTTTTTCCTTCTTACCCTATTTTTTTTTCTAAATTTTATAGGTAGAAATTAAGAGAGTGAAAAAAAAGAAAACTTGATAGAGTGAAATATACTGTGCAGCTTCAGTTTTTAACTTATGCACTCTGCCACCTAACTTTCACTCCCAAAAATAAAATACCATCACCTTTATAATTCATTATAGAGTTTGGCCCCTTACACCCGCAATGCCCCCTAACACTCCTTTCACCAAGTCCCTGTCCCTGTTCCTGGTGCCATTTGCGAAAGACCAGCTCCCATTTTTTTTTAATGACATGGAACTATTGAGGAGAGAGGGATATGAGATTGAGATAGAAATATAGAGGTAGAAGGATAGAGGGGAGAGAAACAGATAGAAACACAGGATAGCCCCAGGAGAGCCTGGATTCTTATCTACCAGCTCCTTCTCTCTCTTCTAAAGGGCTGTTTATAGGAAGGCCAAGGGATGGAGCAAAATTCCTCCCCCTGGCACAGCCAAGTGCAAACCCTTCCAATTACCTAGTAAGCAGGCATGTAGTCAACTAATCCTCTAATGCAGCCCTGCTTGGTAAAGCAAACTTGGCTCTCACTAGGAAGCCTTTGTGAGCCTCCAGATAATACTTGCAGTGAAAGTCTTGCCCAGTCATAGGTGATGGCCAGTTCAGACTAAGTGTCCCCTATTTCTAGGAGTGTTCTCTAGAGTTATCCTTGTAGATTTCTATGTCTCTTTGAAATGCCTCCCCCAATTTTCTGTTCTCTCATTCAGTAATTTCTCATTGCATCACCTCCTACATGATTACTCATATTCCTTTCACCACCTGCATGACTCCCACTAGAGAAATATACTCTATTTCCCCTTCCCAGGGTGATCTAAGCATCCCCCCCTCTTGAGCCCTCCGTGTTACTAGCCTCTTTGTGTTTGTTGACTATAATATGATTCCCCATCACATTATAGCTAATATCTACTTATGAATGAGTACATACTATATTTGTCTTTCTATGTAGGGTTTACCTCACTCAGGATGATCTTTTCTAGTTCCATCCATTTGTCAGAAAGTTTCCTGATATCATTGTTTTTAACAGATGAGCAACACTACATTGTATAAATGAATCAAATTTTCTTTATCCATTCTTTAGTTAAGGGACATCTAGGTTGCTTCCAGCTTCTGGCTATTACGAAAAAAGCTGCTATGAACATAGTTGAGCCAGTTTCATTGTGGGATAGTACATCATCCTTTGGGTGTATGCCTAGGAGTAGTATAGCTTAATCTTGAGATAGATTGATTTCCAGTTTTCTGAGAAACCACCTTATTGATTCCCAAATTACTCTACAAATTTTCACCCCAACCAGCAGTGGAGGATTGTTCTCCTTGCTCTACATCTTCTCCAGCATAAGCTGTCACTTCTGTATTTGATCTTAGCCATTCTGACAAGTAAAAGATGGAATTTCAAAGTATTTTGATTTTGATTTCCCCGATGGCTAAGGATGTTGAACATTTCTTAAATTTTTTTCTCAGACAATTGAGATACTTTTGCTGAGAATTTTCTGTTTAGATTTGTAAACATTTTTTAATTGGATTATTTGTGTTTTGTATATATAATTTTTGAATTCTTTATATATTTTGGAAATTAAGCCTCTGTCAGATGTGGGGCTGGTGGAGATATTTTCCCATTATGTAGGCTGCCACTTTGTCCTATTGATGGTATTCTTTGCCTTACAGATGATTTTCAGTTTCATGAGGTCCTATTTATTAATTGATGATCTTAGTGCCTGTACTATTGGTATTCTGCTTAGGAAGTTGTCCCCTGTTCCAATGAATTCAAGTTTATCTTCCATATTTGATTCTATCAGGTTCAGTGCATCTGAATTTATGTTGAGGTCTTTGATTCACTTGCATTTGAGTTTTTTGCAGGATGATAGAGATGAATCTCTTTGCAATCTTCTACATACTGACATCCAATTACAACAGCACCATATATTAAAGATGCTTTTTTCCCCACTGTACAATTTTGACTTCTTTGTAGAAAATCAGGTATCCATAAGTGTATATTTTATTTTGCCATCTTTAATTTGTTTCCATTGATCCATCTTTCTGTTTTTATGTCAATTCCATGGGGTTTTTTTTTGTTTTTTGTTTTGTTTATTTTTTCTGCTTTTTTTTTTTATACTATAGATCTGTGTCAGGGATGATGATACATTTGATGTTCTTTTATTGTTCAGCATTGTTTAGCCATCATTGGGTTTTTGTTTTTCCACATGAAGTCAAGGTTGTTCTTTCAAGTTCTGTAAAGAATTGTGTTGGAATTATAATGGGAATTCCATTAAATCTGTAGATTTCTTTTGGTAAGATGGCTGTTTTTGCTATCTTAAGCTTACCAATCTATGAGCATGGTAATATTTCCCTCTTCTGATATCTTCTCCAATTTTTTCTTCAAATACATTAATTTCTTTCCACATAGGTTTATTGCTTGCTTGGTTAGAGTTATACTCAGATAGTTATATTATTTGTGGCTACTGTGAAAGATGTTGTTCCCCTGATTTCCTTCTCTGCTTGTTTTTCATTTTTATACAGGAGATCTCCTTATTTTTTGAGCTTATTTTGCATTCAGGCACTTTGCTGAAGATGTTTATCAGCTGTAGGAGCTCCCCCATAGAATTTTTAAGTTTGCTTAACTATACTATCCTATCATGTGCAAAGAGTGATACTTTGGCTCCTTCCTTTCCAATTTTTATCTCCTTGATCTCCTTTAGTTGTCTTATTGCTCTAGCTACAACTTCAAGTATTTTATTGAATAGATATTGAAAAAGTGGACAGCCTTGTTTTTTCCTGACTTCAGAGTAATTGCTTTGAATTTTTTCCCCATTTTATTTTGATATTGACTATCCGCTTGCTTTATATTACCTTTATTATGTTTAAATATGTTCTTTGTATCTCCACCTCTCCAAGAATTTTATCATGAAGGGGTGTTGGATTTTGTCAGACTTTCTCACCTTCTAATGGGATAATCATTTTTTTTTCCTTTCAGTCTGTTCATATGGTGGATTACATCAACAGAGTTTCAAAAGTTGATCTACCCTTGCAACTTAGGAATGAAACATATTTGATCATCATGGATGATTGTTTTGATCTGTTCTTGGATTTGGTTTGTGAGCATTTATTTTTTTTCAATGTTCTTGAGGGATATTATTTGTAATTCTCTTTCTTTGCTGAATGTTTGCATGGTTTGGGTATCAGGGTATATGTGGCCTCATATAAAGAATCTGATAATATTCATTCTGTTTCTATTTTGTGGGATAATTTGAGGAGCATTGAAATTAATTCTTCTTTAAAAATCTCATATAATTTTGCACTAAAACTGTCTGTACATGGGCCTTTTTCAGTTGTGGCTTTTAATTAGTGCTTCTATTTCCTAATGAGTGTAGGTCTACTTAAATTGTTTATCTGAACATAATTTAATTTCAGTTAATGGTGATCAAGAAATTTGTCAATTTCTTTTAGATTTTTCAACTTTGTAGGGTATAGGTTTTTGAAACATGACCTAATGATTCCTGATATTTCTTTGGATTCTGTTATGTCCTTCTTTAAGTTTCTGGTTTTGCTTAATTGAGTTTCCTTTTTCTGACTTTTAGTTAGTTTGGATAAGGGTTTGTGTATCTTGTTTATTTTTCAGAAAGAACAAATTCTTCATTTCATTGATCCTTTATATTGTTCTATTTATATTTTATTGATTTCAGGATTCATTTTGATTATTTCCTGCCATCTACTCCTCTTATATGCATTTGCTTTTTTTGTTATAGAGCTCCAGTTATTTGTGGCTCATTATCTTTAATTTTTTATTAATTAACTTTATTCATTTATTTTACATCCTGACCACAGTTTCTCCTCCCTCTTCTCCTTCCATTCCCTCACCTCACCTCCTCTCTGCCCCCCTCCCCACTCCTCCTTTGTTTCTGTACAGAAAGGATCAGGCTTCCCATGGGTGTCAACAAAGCATGGCATATCAATTTGAAGTAGGACTAAGTTCTTCCCCTTGTATTAAGGGTTGGTAAGGCAATGCAGTATGAGAAATAGCTTCTCAAAAAGGCTGCCAAAGTGTCAGGAACAGGCTGTGCTCCCATTGCTAGGAGTACCACAAGTAGATCAAGCTACACAACTGTCACAAATATATAGAAGGCCTAGGTTGGACCCAGAGGACTTCTTAGTTTACAGTCAAGTGTCTATGAGCTCCTACTAGCCCAGGTTAGTTGTCTTTGTGGGTTCCCTTGTGATGACCTTGACCACCCTGACTCAAACAATTCTTCCTTCTTCTCTTAACAGGATTCCAGATGCTGGCCCAAGTGCTTGACTGTGGTCACTTTTGATTTTCCATGTGTGGCATACACAGTAACACACATCTTCTGATTAATCCAAAATTTTACAATCTTAAGCCAGTTAGGGATAATCATGTAGAGCAGAGTCTGCAACAAATATAAGGTAATTGGTTTAGATTTTGTTTGCAAACTTTTCTTTCTTAGTCTAGTTATGCTAAAATTATATATGTATATATATATAATGCTAAAATTATATATAAACATATATAATATATATGTATATATATAATGCTAAAATTATATATAAACACACACACACACAATATGTATGTGTGTGTGTGTGTGTGTGTGTGTGTATGTGTTGTTCATTCCTAGCTAGAGTGGAGATAAAGTCTGCAGCTGCTCAAAGCTGAGTAATTCTTCCAGAATTCCATTAGTTCACAGAATGATGGAATACACTGATGTCTAGGAAAACATCTAGAAAAGAGACAATTTGAAAGAATGTATTACAGAAACTAATGTAGTGATTCATATATTATCTTATTTATAAATTGTGGAAATTCTCTATTTTATATTAAAATACAAGATCTTTATGTGAGTGGAAGTAAAGTCTCTTAAAATGATGTATTTTGGCCGGGCGGTGGTGGCGCACGCCTTTAATCCCAGCACTCGGGAGGCAGAGCCAGGCGGATCTCTGTGAGTTCGAGGCCAGCCTGGACTACCAAGTGAGTTCCAGGAAAAGGCGCAAAGCTACACAGAGAAACCCTGTCTCAAAAAACCAAAAAAAAAAAAAAAAAAAAAATGATGTATTTTGTAACTTACATGGAAATTCACATCCAGATTTAAGGATAATAAGAGGATAGCCATATGGAAAACAGCTAATTTAACCAGAATATATTTCTGTTTTAGCATAATTACTGACTAGTTTGGAGTCACAGAAAATCAATCTCACCAAGCTAAGACTTGAGGCCTTAAACTATATAAAGTGATGGCCAAAAGCAAATGTGATAGAATTTTATTTCCAATCCAGATTGTTCTGTATGGCAGTTAAAAGCAATGCACACTGCCAATGTCATAGTAGCTTGTTTTCTTTTGCCTAGTTGTTACCATTATGGGGAAATCAATTCATGGTTATGTGATCCCCTTGCGCAAGATTTGCTCATTCTCTAAAATTTTTCACATTTATATCTTATATTCAATTGTTTTCAAAACACTGTAAATATGCAAATTGATCCTAAAAATTCCAATGGATGTTTGATTTTGAATCATCACACTGATCTAAATTCTTTTTTAGTTATGAATACAGAGATAGATAGATAGATAGATAGATAGATAGATAGATAGATAGATGATAGATAGATAGATACAGACAGAGACAAAGAGCAACTTCTTAAATCCAACGGGTCTTTTGTGTATATATATATATGTTTTCTAAGGACTCTACCATCATATTTCTTATCTCTCTTTCCTTAAAAAGGACCCCCATTTAGTTCTCTTTCTTTCAATAACTTTGATTTCAAAGGTTGTTGTAACTGTATTTAATGAGGCAATTCTATGTAATTTTTCTGGTAATCAATAGAGGTTTATTTCTGGGATAACTTACAATCAATAGGGGTTGGATACAGGATCTGGGAGAGATGAGGTTCCATCCAATGGAGAACTCTGTCTTGGTCTCACATCCAGCTTCCAGGACCATGAGGTATTCAGAAGGGCTCAGATCATATGCACCTTGAATCTTAAGGGGCTCCCTGTTAGCCATGCCCCAGGGACAGGTTATAGGCAGGTGTGGCAGTTACCTGCTATTACTCTAGGGGCAGTGTTTCAAGGTCAAAGCAGGAACAGCTACCCACTACATCTCCTCCCTTTTGTCTAAATAAGAAAATTCTAACCTAATACAAAACCATTTACAATGATGATTACCAAATGTTTTCCCAGAGGAATAGGGATAATGACCTATACAAGATGAAACTACACAAACAAGAACAACACCAAACAAGAAACACATACTAAAATCCAGAGAAGTCTGGAACATAAGTAAATGACATGTTACAGAGATCCTTCCAAAAGATGTCTTACATTGAAGAACATGAATCTAATACTTAAAAGATACAAGAAGATTGTAATTATAACTCTTAGTTTCCAATCCCATCAAAGACCTGAGAATGAATATAATAATAGCTGAGAAACTGGAGAAGGACTCAAGCAACTTTTGGGAGTCTTGCAAGAGTAGACAGAGACAGCTGGTAGCCTGGAAAGTTACCTAGAACTTCTCAGTATTGTCGGTATATACAAATTGGCTACAGGCCTACAGTATCTATCAGACCATTTTCAGAAGCAGGTTTTTTGAAAGACCATCCTAAACCTGTCTTGACAGACTTAAATAGTTGCTTTTCCTTGTGTCCTGATCACACCAAAGGGACAGTATTCATACTGTCAACACTTGAGGCAAGGGAAATTTTTTGCCCAATAGGCCATTTTTTTGTGCCAAGAAGACAAACTTCCAAATGGAAATGTCTCAGAAGCCCAACATTCTCTCAGGATCAGATCAGTCCTGTTAGGAGCAATCATGTCTCATGTCAACAGAATTCTAAATTATCAAAACATTTAAATGCCATATGCTCTAGGTCTATGAAGTGTTTGAAGACTAGCTATCCATCTGACATATGTTTCTGTAAGTCTGAAGTACTGAACTAACATAAGTATAGAAATGACAAACATGAGAGACTATGACTCAGTAAGACTTCTCCGCTAAAATAACTTAAGGACTACAGTTAGTCTAACTGAGATTTAACTATCTGAGCTTTCTCATAGTACCCAACAGAGATAACATCACCCCCTAAACAACAGGAAACAATTCTAAGAAAACGACTCCCCTTCTGCCTTAGGTTTCATAATTCTCAGGGTTATGGATGATGGTTATAGGGTTAGGGGTGGAAGAAAATATTAGACTCAGTATTCTAAAAAAAAGGGAAAAGAAGAAATGGAATGGATAGGTATAAGATATTATGGTAGACTATTGTATATACTAGTAAACAAATTTAGTAAAATAGCAGCCTTAGATAATTTGCACTGTAATTTGCACTGTTATGGATTCTTATATGTTGATACAAGTGTAAACTATTTTTATATTCCTGTTTAAGATAATTTGTATATTGATACAAATTCTGAACTATATTTATTATAATGTACATATGTTTCTAATCTTATTTAAAATATTTGTATATGGATACAAATATAAATTTATATCTGTCATACTTTATGTATGTTCTACTTCTGTTTAGGATACTCAGTATATTGATATATATTTAAGACTAATGTCACATTGCATGTTGCACTATATATTCCTACCTCTGTTATAAATATCTTGTATATTGTCACAATTTTAAAGTCATCGTTCTTTATCATACATTTGCTTATAGACTGTTTACCTTGTTTACATGAAGCCTTAGTTCTTAGGTTATTTCAGTAGATAAGACTTATAGATTTATAGTCACCTATGCTTGTCATCTCTATAGTTACATTAGTTAGGTTATCCAGATTTACAGATACATAGGTCAGATGGACAGGTAATCTTCAAACACTTCATAGACCTAGAGAATATGGCATTTAAATAACTTTGAATTCTGTTGACGTGAGACACAATTGCTCCTGGCTGCACCAATTTGATCCTGAGAGAATGTTGGGCTTCTAAGACATTTCCATTTGGAAGTTTGTCTTCTTGCCACAAAATGGCCTTCTGGGCAAAGAACTGCCCTTGCCTCGACTGCTGACAGTACGAATGCAATGCTGTCCTTTCTGGACAAGCAGGGCACAAGGAAATTGACCACTGTACTCTTCCAAGACAGGGTAAGATGGTCTTTCATAATTCCTGCTTCTAAAAATGGTCTGTCAGATACTCTAGGCCTGTAGCCAATTTGAATGCACCAACAATGCTGAGAAACATTAGGTGACTGTCCAGGCTGCCAGCTGTCTCAGTCTACTCTTGCAAGATTCCTGAAAGTTGCTTGCGTCCATCTACCATTTCTCAGGTACCATTATATTCCTTCTCAGGTCTTTGATGGGATAAAGACTAGCAGTTATAGTTACAACTTAGTATATATATATATATATATATATATATATATATATATATATATATATACTAGATAGAACATATTAAGTATTAGATTCAGGTTCTTTAGGATAGGACGCCTTTCGGAATGATCTTTGTAACATGCCATTTACTTATACTCTATACTTCTCTGGATTTTAGTATGTGTTTCTTGTTTGATATTGTTTGCATTGGTTGTAGTTCCATCTTATCTAGGTCATTATCCCTCATTATTCCTGGACAATATTTGATAACCATTCCTTTGTATATAGTCTTGTATTAGGTTGGAACCTTCTTATTTAGACAAAAAGGGGGAGATGTAGTGGGTAGCCATTTCAGCTTTGATCTGGAAGTTCCAACCCCCATTGAGACTTCCGCAACTGTCACGCCTACTAGGTGGGGCCAACAGAGGTGCCTGGAGACCCGAGATCTGGATGGACCAGTGCTCTCTCTGTTCTGGGACCCTGAACGGTGGAGGTGGACCAAGCAGAGCTCCAGAGAACACTGCTGGACTGCAATACACCTTCCCCAGACCCTGTGTCCTACCTATCCCTTAATTTGTAAGTTACACCATTAAATAAATCTCCTTTTAACTACGTGGAGTGGCCTTAATAATTTCACCAATAGACTAATGTTTCCCATTACAAGATAAATTGTCTGTAAGCAGATATACTGTATAAGGACAATGACTTCAAGATTGTGACAATACACAAAATAGATTAAACAGAGGTAGGAATGAATATATAGTACAACATGCAATATGACAATAATCCTAAACATATATCAGTATACAAAATATCCTAAACAGAGGTAGAACATACATACAGTACGACAAATGTAATTTTACATTTGTATAAATATACAAAATACTTCAAACATGAGTAGAAATATACATACATTACAACAAATATAGTTCTGTATTTGTATCAATATATAATGTATCTTATATAGGAATATAAAAATAGTTTGCATTTCTATCAATATACAATAATCCAATCAGTGCAAATAATCTAAGGTTGATACTTTACTAAATTAGTTTACTGGTAAATACAATATTCTACCTCTAATATCCTATACCTATCCATTCCCCCTTTTTTGTAAAGAAAAAAAGAATATGGAGTTCAAATTTTATTGTTCCACCCCCAACCATACAACCATACATTTATCTCAGAAAAAAATTAAACATTTTGGAGAGGGGCATCACTCTCTTATAGTTATTTCCTTCTATTTAGGGGGCGATGGTATCTCTGTGGGGTGTTGTAAGAACGCTTAGATTGTTAGGTCTCAATAAGGCTATCCATAGAGTATGCAGCTAGTCTCAGAAATGGATAAGATTTTCTGATATTCTGGCTAAAAGTGTAGTATGATGGACTATCTCATCTTGGAACTGTCCTGAAGAGTTTTCAGTCTCAAGGTGATCATGAATAATGTTCTTAGGTACCATGGCATCATTCTTGACTGGGTAGAGTTGTTGTTGTAGAGCCCCATTTTCCTTCTGGAAACTTCAGAAATTGCTATTGGCAAAGGATTACTTTTTATTGTGGAAAAATGAGCATTATTAATAATATCAAAGTGGAAAGTTTGGATTTAAAGATAACATAACATTTAAAAAGTAATTTCAAGAAATCAAGAATAAGCATGGGGAGAAATAGAATCTTGATGACAATGGTCCCTTTTTATTGTTTTTTTTTCTGTCCTGCACCAGATGGCTCTTTTGATATGAGACAGAATCTCTTACTTTTTTTTTTAGCAATATGCTTGGTTTTAGAGTAGGAGGGAGCAAACTTCAAACTTCAAGGCAATCTTGATATATAATTGAATCAGAACCATAACTTTTCTAGAATTAAAGAGATATGGATGTTAGGGAGTGAGATTTTACCTCGTGTAGATTGGTACCAAAAGATTCTTTTCTTCTGTTGTAGATGTTTAAATATCCAAGGCCTTATGATTTCTGGAAGATGGGTATTTTTATTATCCTGTAAAGACAAAAAACAGAACCCTGCCCCAACCCTTGTTTGTTAAGTATTTCTTATAACTTGCAGAAATGTCACATCTGTGGATGAATTTTTACTTCTCCTCATCAGGGGTTTGTCCTGTTCAAATCAAATTTTTATTAATTTTGTTGGTATCCATAACCTTTCTTCTTTTGCAGAAACAAAAGCAAAACCCCTTCTCCAACTTAGGATGTATCCTGGTTTCCATTCTGAGTTCAACACATCCTTGAAACAAACCAGTTGGTTTAGCTCAGAAGTTTTATCTGTTGTTCAATGTCTTTCCACAGATATTATTCTTTTCTCATCAGCATTGAGAAAATTCAAGATAAATAAAGCATTATGAATTGATTTCTAGGAGTCATTGTTACCTGTTGCTGTTTATTTAGCATCTCCTTTAAAGTTTGATTGGATCTTTCTATGACTACTTGGCCTGTGGGTTTGTGTGGTATACCTGTAGCATGCTTCATATTATAATAGGCAAAAAAACCCTGTCTCACTTTATTGGAGACATATGCTGGGGCATTGTCTGTCTTAATTTGTAAAGGTATTCCCACAATGGTCATAACTTCTAATAGGTGTGTAATCACAGAATCAGCCTTTTTAGAACTCATAGGAGTTGCCAACTGAAATCTTGAATAGGTGTCAATGATATGGTGTACATATTTTAGTCTTCCAAATTCTGTGAAATAAAACACATCCACCTGACAAAATTTATTTCTTTGTATAGCTTTTGAATTGCTTCCTGCAGGTAATGGATTTTGGTTATAGAAGGAATAAGTAGGTTATTTTCTTACAATTTCCTTTGCTTGTTGCCAAGTGATGGAGAAATCCTTCTTCAAACCTTTGTTATTTACATGATGTTTCTTATGAAATTCTGAGGCTTCTACCTTGTTACCTACTAGTAACTGATCAATTTCATCATTGCCTTGTGCTAGATATTCTGGCTGATCTGTATGGGATCACATGTGAGTTATATATAAGGGATGCTTTCTATTCCTGATTATTTCTTGTAACTGAATAAGTAACAAGGTTATTTCTGACTCATCAGGGATAAATTCTGCAGTCTCAATATGTAATACCACTTTTTCAGCATATTGAGAATCAGTAACTATGTTAAGAGGTTCCAAAAAATCCATTAATATCAACAGAATAGCATACAATTCCAATTTTTGAACCAAATTATTAGGATTTTGAACAATTTTACTTAAACTTTCTGATTTGTAAGCTGCCTTTCCTTGTTTATTTACATCCATATAAAATTTAAGGGCTCAAGATATGGGTTTTTCCCTTACAATATGAGGTAGAATGTAATCAGCTCTCTTTATTAGTTGAATTCTATCACATTTGGGATATTTGCTATTAATCTCCTCAAAAAAATTACTGCAACCTCTTTGCCAAGGTTCACTTTCTGCCCATAATTTGTCAATGTCATCCTTAGTTAAAGGTACTATAATTTCTGCTAATTGACAAAGTCTCAATTTTCCTTTTAAAATCAAGTCAGAGGTCTTTTCTACATAAGTTTTTAATTTTTTACTCTGTTTATGTGGTAGAAATATCCATTCCAATATATCTTTCCTCTCCAATAAAATTCATGTAGGAGAATGCTAACAGGGTAAAATAACCAAAATGCAATCAAGCTTTGGATCTACATGATCCACATGTCCTTCCTGTACTTTCTCTTCCACCAAGGCCAATTCTCTCTCCACTTCAGCTGGTAATTTGTTTGGACTATTTAAGTCCTTGTCACCTTCTAAGGTTTTGAAAAAAATTACTCAGTTCATCATTTTTTTTTACCCAAACAACATTTCATAAATGGGAAATGTCTCCAAATAATCTTTGAAAGTCATTAAGAGTCTGTAACTGATTTATTCTAATTTGCATCTTTTAGGGTCTAATTTTCTGTAGACCTATCTTATAACCAAAATAATTGATAGAATATCTTCTTTGTATCTTTTCAGGAGCAATTTGTAATCCCCAGTGAGGCAAAATTTTCTTTACTTCTTCAAAATTTTTGGTTTAAGGTAGCTGCGTTTGAATCAGCTAGTCAAATATCACCCATGTAATGATAAATTATAGATTCAGAAAATTATTTATGTTTTAGTTCCAATGGCTGTCATACAAAATATTGGAACAGGATTGGGCTATTTATCATTTGCTCTGTGAGGATTCTCTATTGATATCTCTTAACAGGTTGAGAACTATTATAAGTAGGCACTGTGAAGATAAATTTTTCTCTTTTTCTTGTGAGGGTATTGAGAAGAAAGAGACTTTTAAATCAATAACTATAAGAGGCTATCCTTTAGCTAGCAAAGTAGGCAAAGGAATTACAGATTGTAAGAGCTCATTGGCTGAATTACCTTGTTAAAGTCTGTTACCATTCTCCATTTACCAGATTTCTTTTTAAAAACAAAAACTGGAGAACTCCAAGGGCTGGTAGATTCTTCAATGTTTTGAACATTATCTGCTCTTGAACCAGCTGTTCTAAAGCTTGTAACTTCTCTTTTGTCAAAGGCCATTGTCCAATCCAGACAGGTTTATCAGTTAGCCATTTTAAAGGTAGGGCTGTTGGTACTTCTGAGAGTTAAACAGCAGTTGTACTCTGCTTTTGTACAGTCTGAATGGTTGGTGGCTGTTTTTTATAATATGTTATAGTATTATTCCTAGAAAAATGCATTGGTCTATATTCCCTTTCTGAGATTGTAGAAATTTTATTCTGGGTATTCCATTACTGTAACAGATCTTAGCCCCAAAGAGTCATTGCTACATTTACCACAAATGGCTTCAGCCTTCCTTTCTGTACTTCTGGTCCTATGCATTTGACCCATGTTGAACTCTGTTTTTTCTGAGATAGGGTTCCAATCTCTAAAGTTGGACATCTACTTCTTGATGAGGCCAATTTGGATGCCATGATTTTGATGTAATTATAGTCATCTCCACACTTGTGTCTAGCAGACTTTCCAGAACAATGCCATTAATTCAAATTCTAAGCTTTGGTCTTTGTTCATTTATGGAAGTCTGCCAAAATATTCATTTTATTATGTTCTTTGGAACTTTTGATTCTCCTATCAGAGCTGTTCTATCCTTCAGTGCAGTGTCATTCTCTACATTAGGCATTGGTTTATTTAATTGTCCTGGAGAGGCATTTCCTCCACAGTGGCTGGAAATGTTTGGACCACATTCAATTTTGGGGCCTATAGGAGGTCCCCTGAGGTGTTTCCCATTTGTAAAGGGTTGCCTCGTGTATCTATTACTGATGTGCACTCATTGGTCCAGTGTCAGCCTTTGCCATATCTTCTACATAATCCAGAGGGTTGGGGTCTCCTCTTTTGGTTATTTCTAGAAGTATTACTTCTAGAAGCACCCCATGTACAGGTTTTACTTATATATAACCTGGTGTACTACATTTAGAGCACTTCGTACTTCGGGTTCTTCCACCTCTGGAAATTGCCTGTCATATCCAAGTCTCATTGCTATTGTTAAGAGACTAAACACCATCTGTATACTGAATCCATTCTTCCAAAGGAGCTGATCTGTCCTTTAATGGCATAAGTATTCTTTTGCATTCTGTATTAACGTTGGTGAATGTCAAGGACTCAGTTAATACTTGTCTTAATCCTTTATCTGGCACAGCTTTCATTATAGCTCTGGTCATCCTTTGTAAAAAAAAAAAAATCAGTGAAGGGTTCATGTGGTCCCCAAAGTATCTTTGTGTATACCACAGTTGGTTTTCCTGGTTCTGGAACTTTTCCCCAAGCATTTAGTGCTGCTGTACAGCATAGAGATATTGTATGCTCATCATAATTGGCTTATACATTCCTATCAGCAAAACATCCCTCAAAAAGAATTTGATCTTAGGAGATCTCAAAACCTTTGATATTACCTTGTTCTAAAATTTTTGCTTCTTCTCTCAACCAGTTTTTCCATTGTAATTGCTGGCTATATTCTACAACATCTGAAATTAACTGATTCCAGTCATCTGGAATGATTCTATGTGAGGTAGACCACGAATTTAACATCTGTCATATAGATGTTGAGTGTATACCATATGTAACTATGGCTTCCTTCATATTTTTAAAAATCCTTCATCAGCATCGGTTGTAATGTGTATTCCACATATGGCTCAGGGTGTCTATCGCCTGCTGGCCTCTCATGGAGGATGACAGGATAAGCCACTGTATAAGAGCCATCTGGAAATGTTATGAACTGTATGGTTTTGCCCTTCTGCATATTAGGTTCCTTGTTATGTTTACTGAGAGTTTCTTCCAGCGCTTATAAATGAGCACCTAGTGTCTGTCCTAGTGAGTAAACCTCCTCTGTAGCAAGATACTCTAAATTTCTCATGACATCATGCAACTTTTTATGTTCTTCTGAAAAACATGATTCCATGGACCTTATTTTATCAATTAATGATAATCTTTCTTCTTTGTAAAGTGTCTGAGCAGTGACAACATCACCCTGGAGAGTTATTGTTCTGTCCATTGTGTATGCATATTTACTAGCAATAAAATCAATTCTGTTTATACACTTATTATTAATGGACTGAAGTTCTTATAATAAGTTAGCAGATTACCAAGTAAGGAGCCTGTTATTTAATTCTGTATTGCTGTCTTATAAATCCTGGTTAGTAGATTTCAAAGCAAGAATCTGTTTATTCAAGTCTGCAGTGATACTTTGTAAAGCCTGAATAGCAGATTATATAGAAAGAATCTTTTTGCTTAAATCTTGGTTGCTATCTTACAAAGCCTGTATCAGTCCCAATAATGAGTCATCTTTGTTATTATTATTATAACCAGTTGTTCAATGCTATGTAAATTATTATGGTATATGCCAAAATGGTGTATGCTAGATACATTCCAGAAAATTCATACATTTTCCATAATGTTTCATCTATCATATGAACAAAGAAGTTTTTGAATCCTTGTGAAGTAATATTTTGAGAAATATTCAAAATTTGTAAAGAAAATTTTATTAATTTGTTTATTTATTAATCAGTTTTAAGGTGTAAAATTATCAAGTGCTCTTGCTTGTGTTTACTTCCTTGTGATAACTGTTTGGGTGTAGTAATGAATTCAGCCATTAGGAGGTGGTGGTGTGTCATTAAAGCAGGAATTTTTTTTTTTGGGGGGGGGAGAGGTGTAGTAACACAGTTTGGCCAGTAGGTGCAAGGTCAAAGCTGGAGCAACTAACCACTACAGGTTGTTTTCTGAATAACAAAGATAATGACAAAATGCAAAAAAGATTTTGTTTGTTCATACCAATAATCTCAAAACCTGGCACATGAACAATCCCAGGCAAAGATTAAACATGGCTTTTACTTGCTTTATATAATGACTTGTTTCCCTACTTTGTATTCACTCATGAGATGATTAATGATATAACAAGTCTCTGAAACTGAATGGTAGTTACGTCAGTACATGCCCTTCCTTATTTCAGTTCTTCATGTTGATGGAATATCCCTTTTAAATGTCTTACACTCAATATTTTCATTCTTCTCTACTCATTAAAGAATCATTTTTTTGTTTTCCATGCTTTTTTATTGTCCTCTTGTATTAATTATGCTGCTTTGCACTTTTATTAGATTTAAGTTTTTCTTCACTAGATAGAAAAGATTCCTTTGTATTAGCATCAGTTGCTTATTAGGATGGTTTCTTTGATAACAATCTTAATGTTACAGTGTTTTAAGCAAACATCTCAATCATTGTTTTGGCTCCTTGCCATTGATCTGTATGTCATGAGTCCAATACCAGATGAACAATGTCACAGCACATATGTCTCTTGGGGACACTCAGAATGACAGAAATTATTGTTATTGTGGTTCAAAGCCTTAAAGATTCGAAACAGCTGTTCTTCTGATAGCAAAGGAGGTGCCAACAGATACTATTTATCAGTGTTGTAATAAACAGAGACCCAATGCTAAGAGGACAGCACAGAGCTCACCATGAGTGCATTTGTCTTTATTTTTAATACAACTAAAAGACAATATTAAGATACTCCAGGACTACAGAGAGGTTATCGCTGAACAATGAAATTTTTAGTTCTGAAAGTAAAGTAAGGCAGAGTAATAAAATCTATAGTAAGGAAGAAAATAGGGGCCACAGGCTTGTAGGTGTATGAAGGGACATCTCCTTTCCAAGAGTCTTCCTCTAGGCAGCAAATTTTGTGCTAACAGTCATATTCAAGACAGTACATGCAAATGTTTATAAGTCATAGAGTTGCTAATATAATAAAATTATTTTACTGGACTAAATATTTGCTATAATGTACGTTTACTCATGATAAATGTTAACTATAAAACTAGAAGCCTGTTTTTCTAGATACAGCATATTTCATCTCAAGTTTATCATGTGTCTTGTTCTCTTGTTCTTTATGGAGATTGTTCATTATGGCTTCAAAATATACAAAGTCAATTACCAACTTTGACTGTAAAAGACCATGCCAAATAATTGGCTAAGCTACAGATATGAAAGTAATAAATGATTACTTGTGTGGAAAATCAATGGTGGGTCACAAACCAGGCGGTTCACTTTCCACCATATTAACCATCATAAACAAGAGCAAAGTGATGGGAGCTGTTAAATGACCTGATTCATTAAAAGCAACTAGTATAACAAGAACTCCTGTCACATCATGGAGAAAATTTTAATTATGTAAATTCAAAACCAAGCATTATATATCTCTGTCAGCAGTATAATAATTTTTTGCTGAATAAAAGCCTTTTTTAACATTGAAAAAGCAGCATGTATGCAATTAGATGAACTGTTATAACTGAATTGTCTAAAGACATCAATACTTATTAATGTTCATGGTACTAGAAGGTACAATGCATGCAACAAAATGAAAAAAAATCGATCTAGATGTGAAACATTTGATGTACAACATTCTGTTAGTGCAATATGTTAGTGCAATAGTGACACAAGTATGGTTGGAATAATCAAACACTATCTGAACTGATTTAAGACCCACTCCATGAGATGGAATCCATGCCTAACACTGCTCATGGGGCCAGAAACCCGATAGCAGAGAGCCCATGTATTTGGGGAAACCAATACTATTTACTGTACTCTTAAATTAATATAATCATAAAATGACTCAATGCCATTCTGCTATACTCTTAGAACAGTGACTTATTCAACTTATGTCAGAGAAGCTTCCTCTTGCAGTACATGGGAACATAAATAGAGACTCAAAATTGGACATTCTAAATGGATATGTACATAAAATCCCTCCCTTCAAGGCTTAGGGAAGTCTGTAAAAGAGGAGGCACAAAGATTGTAAAAGCCAGTGAGGATGGTTGACCACCAAGGCAACAATGTCTTCTAAACACAACAGGACTGACACACAAATGGATTCACATGGAGTGTGGCTATATGCACAGGGCCTGCACATGTCTAAGTCAGATAGGGTTTCAGGTCTGAGATAGCAATTGTACTCAAGCTTCTATCCCTAACCCAGGAGTTTTCTCCAATTAATAACTGCTCACAAAATAAATACTGTTTTCTCACGTGGATTCTCACTAGGTACACAAAATATTGTAAGAGCCAGTGAGAATAGAAGACAACCAAGGCAAATGTCTTCTATACACAACAGGACTGAAACAAATATGAATTCACGGAGAGTTTGCCTGTATACACAGGACCTACACATGTCTATCTATGTTTATACTCAATCTATTATCTAAATCAGTATCTATATCTATCTGAAAGCTGACAGTGACTTGGACTCTTTGAACAACACAGCCTTTCTAGACTTCCCTTCTTAAGACAGTGAAGTTTTACCTACATGAAATATCTCTTCTTTCATTTGCATTTCTTTCACCTTTAGCTCAGGTGGAGTGTCCAAAGACTATTATGCTCATAAACTCTATATACACCTTCATATTACACATTAGAAAATTATTTTCGATTTTTTTATTTTGCACAAATTAATTGTTTTTAAGTTTTGACTAATTTTTTAGAAAATATTTTTTTCTGACACAAAATATTCTAATGATGATTTCTCTTCCTTTGACTCCACCCAGGTCCATCCCACCTCCCCATCTACCCAAATCCAAAAGCTTTCTTTCTATCTCAGAGAAAATAAACAGGCATCTTTAAAAAAATAATTAAAAAAATGAAAAACAAAACAAAGCAAAATAGGATAAAACAAACAGAAAAAAGGTATAAATGAATCAGAAGAAACACATGCAGATACAGAGACACACATATTATTATACATAGAAACCCTATAAAAATACAAAACTGGAAACTGTAATATATAAGCAAAAGATACTGTTGTAGCAGGAATCTTAGAGAGTCTTATTAATAAAATCAAACCCGGGGCCAGTTGTTGGGGTGAAATGCTGGATAGTCAGAGAGACAGAACAAGCCACAGCTATCTCACCTCGCCGGATCCTCAGCTGGTCTTGTTTCCTCAGACTGGAAGCTTCTGTGTCCTCATCCCAATGGCTCTCCGCTGAACTACTGCTCGAAGCCTAAAAGCTTAACCAGCCAAAATGCTTCTAGTTTCTGGTCCTCAACACCTTATAAACCTTTCTGCTTTCTACCACCACTCCCTGGGATTAAAGGCTGCTTTCTGGGATTAAAGGCGTGAGTCACCATGCCTGGCTGTTTCCAATGCAGCCTTGAACTCACAGAGATCCAGAGGGATTTCTGTCTCTGGAATGCTAGGATTAAAGGTGTGTGCTACCACTGCCTAACCTCTATGTTTAATACTGTGGCTTTTCTGTTCTCTGACCCCAGATAAGTTTATTAGGATACACAATATTTTGGGAACACAATACCACCACATACTGTTAGTATCTTCATTACACAAACACGGGTTAAACTATCACCATGCTGATGTCCACATCTTGATGACATCATTATAGGCATACTGTTGAAAACCCACAACCCACTTTTATTGATTATTCCCATTCCAATATCTAAATGTCACTTTTCCCTCAAAACATTATCTCTTTGATCAGTAAAGCAAAATGGTATAATAAATTGATCTGAGGAGAGCCTTTCTCATGCTATGGGTGCATCCACAGACACATTTAGAAAACCTGGATGCAATTCTGTAAAATGTCGACATCTTAGCTGTAACAAGAACAATGCCCAAGCTTATACTGATGTCATCAACATGTGAACACAAGGCATGAGAAATACTATATATTAACAACCTTGCTTCAGGCTACAAATTGAAATCCTTTCCCTCCAAGCAGATTATAAAGTCCTAAGCCTTAGAGCCGATCAAGATGTGCAACCTGCCAGTATCCCACAGTGACAGAACAGCATGGCAAGAATTACTTGAATCTACTTCTAAGATGTCCTCATACTTTGTATACCTTGGAATGAAAGAAAGCAAACAAACAAAAAAAACCAAAAAGGCAAGGAACAAACAAACATAAGCGTGGCTTAGAAAGAAACGGTATATTTTAAATCATTTAAAATTTCAACAATATAAAAATAATGGTCAATATTTTAACAGACTAAAATCCTGAGTAAAAGCTGTTTCAAAGAATTGAAGCACAAAGCATGTCAGAGAATGAGAAAACCTCATTTCTTAGGACACGCTACAGCCTTATGATACAGTGTACATCTGTGTGTAAAAGAGGAGTCAGCTGCAGTAAGAAAGTATTTATATGGGACTAACATAGTAGTATTACTAAACAGTGTCTATAAGCCTTGATTTTTAACAAGTAATATTCTTTATCTCATTTCAAGAATTAGGGACAGTGACTGACAAGTGCACTATACTTCTGCACATCTAGAATCAGTCAACCAGATGAAGAGGTAGCGAATGGAGTGGGATAGAATCTATGCCAGCCACAAATATGATGGAGGATTATCATTCAGAGTATGGAAAGAACTCTAAAACAAAGAATCAAAAAGAGAAAGATCCATTTAACAAGTGGACATTGGAGGTATAAAGAGAAAGACTTCTGAATGCAGAAAAAATGGCTATGAAATACCTCAAAAACTATTGTCTCTAGCAATTAAGGAACTTGAAATGAAAATAATTTTTTTAAAACTTCATTGAAATAACATTTACCCACTTATTTTACATACCATCAGCCTGTTTGTCCTCCCTCATTCCCTCTCAACCCATTCCTACCTGCCCTCCTTCCCGTTCACTCCTCCTCCTTCATCTCCATTCAGGCCTCCCATGGACTTGCACACAGCATGGCACACTAAATTGAGGTAGGAACAATTTCCTCCCCTTGCCTCAAGGCTGGGCAAAGTAATCCACTATGGGGCATGGGTTCCAAAAAGCCAGCTAAGTGCCAGGGACAGGTCCTGATTTCATTGATAGAAGCCTTATAAAGAGACCAAGCTATAAAACTGTCACACATATATAGAGGGAGTGGGTCAGTCCCGTGCAGGTTCCTTAACTGTGGGTCCAAAGTCCATGAGGTCCTACAATTTCAGGTTAGCTGTCTCTGTGGGTTCTCCCATCACGACCTCCTAGAGTTGAGCCCAGTGCTTGGCTGTAGATCTCTGCATCTGCTTAAATCAGTTACTGGACAGAGTTTCTCTTATGATAATTAGGGTAGTCACCAATCTGATTACAGGTAGATGGCCAGTTCAGGCACCCTCTCCACTACTGCTAGGAGTCTCAGCTGGCGTCATCCTTGTGGATTCCTGAGGGTTTCCCTGGTACCAGGTTTCTCCTATCCCCAAAATGCCCTCCCATCAAGACATCTCTTTCTTTACTCTCTCCCCATTCACCTCCCCCCACAGAGCCTGCCTAACCAAATTCCTCAAGTTCTAATTCCTACATCCCCCACCACTCCCAGTTTACCCGGGAGATCTCTTCTACTTCCCCTACCCAGAGAAGTTCATGTATTCGTCTTTGGGCCCTCCTTGTTATCTAGCCTCTCTGGGACTGTGGATTGTAGGTTGATTATGCTATACTTTACTCCTAATATCCATTTATGAGTGAGTAGATACCATGTTTGTTTTTGTGCATCTGGGTTACCTCACTCAGAATGATTTTTTTTTCTAGTTTCGTCCATTTGCCTGCAAATGTCATGAAGTCATTGTTTTTTACAGTTGGGTGATACACCATTGCGTAAATGTATCACATTTTCTTTATCCATTCTTTCATTAAAGGGCATCTAGGTTATTTCCAGGTTCTAGTTATGATGAATAATGATACTATGAACATAGTTATGCAAGTGTCCTTGTGGTATGATTGAGCATCCTTTCGATATATGCCCAAGACTGGTATAGCTGGGTCTTGAGGGAGATTGATTCCCAATTTTCTGAAAAAACGCCATATTGATTTCCAAAGTGTCTGTACAAGTTTACATTCCTACCAGAAGTGGAACAATGTTCCTCTCAAAACAACTTTGAGATTTCCTCTTACTACTGTCAGAATGGCTAAGACCAACACAACCAAGAATAAACTGTGGTGTGTGGAAAACAGAACCCACACTCATTGTGGGTAGAATTGCAAACTGGTGCAACCACCATGGAAAATACTGTGGAGAATTCCACAAAATGTCTTATTCAGGAAAACCTTTCCTATACTTGTGTCATATGTGATATTGTCTATGTTTTCTTATATCAGTTTCCATGTTTTGAATTTTATGTTTAGATATTTCATATTTGGATTTAATTTTTGTTATAGGTCATAGATATGTGTCTAATTTCATTCATTTGCATATGGACCTCTGGTTTTCACAGTGTCATTTCTTGAAGATTTTTTTTCTTTTCTCCAGCTTGTATGTTTGGGCATCATTGTCAACTCTTAAATGACTGAAGTTACATATACACATGTTTGAGTCTTCAATTTTGTTTTATCTGATAACACTTCTGGTTTTGAGTCAGTACAATTTTGTTTTTATTATAACATGTTTGTAATATTTGTTATGATCTGGTATGGTAATACCTACAGTGTTGCTCTTTTTCAGGGATTTTTTGGCTATGTATGGACTTCCAAGGATTTAGGTGAATTTTATAATAGTTTTTTCCTATTTCTGTGAAAAATGGAATGGGAATTTTGATAGAGGTTAAATTGAATGTATAAATACCTTTGGACATATGGTCATAAACACAATTTTAACTCTACCAATCCATAACTCATAACATTTTTTCTTTTTCTTTTTCTTTAAACTTTTATTTATTTATTATGTATACAGCATGTATGACTGAAGGCCAGAAGAGGGCACCAGATCTCATTACAGATGGTTGTGAGCCACCATGTGGTTGCTGAGATTTGAACTCAGGACCTCTGGAAGAGCAGTCAGTGCTCTTAACCTCTGAGCCATTTCTCCAGCCCCATTTTTGCTTTTTCTATCATCTTTCTGTCTCTTTACTCAGAAGTTAAAAGTTTTCATTGTAGATGTCCTTCTCTTTCTTACTGGTGTTTATTTTTAAATATTTATTTTCCTTTCAGCTATTGTGGTGGAGAATCCCGTTTTTAGTATGTTCACTGTTATTGCATAGAAAAGCTATTGAGATGTGCAGGTTGTGTCTTTATCCTCTCACACTCATGAATTTACCATTTGTAGATGTTTTAGTGTAGAACTTTGGGGATCTTTAACATACAGTATCATGCCACCTGCAAGTGGGAATAGTTTGACTCATTTCTTTACTTGGATCTCTTTAATTTCCTTCTTTTACCTTATTGCTCTATCTAGTACTTTGAAAATAATATTGAAAAATGAGTGGAAATTGTTGAAATATCTGTCATGTTCCTTAATTCAGTGGGATGGCTTCAGTCTTATTTTTTTGATGATGTTGACTATGGGTTTTTCATTTCACATATTTTATTGTGTTGAGGTATGTTCCCTTTAACTTATATTTTCTTGTATTTTTATGATGAGGGCATGCTGGAATCTAACAGAGGCTGTTGTTACGTCTCTTGTGATGATCAAGTGATTTTTTTTAATAGTTCATTGTTCTTTATATTTATTGATTATATTTGTATTGAACCATTCATACATTCAGTGATAAAGCCAACTTGATCATTTGTATAATCTTTGTTATATATGTCTTTATCCTATTTACAAGTATTTTATTGATCACCTTTGAATCTATCTTCATTAGGAATAATGACCTGTAGTTCTCTCTTTTGTTTTCCTCTATGTTCTATTTTTGTCTGTTTTAACTTATTTTATGTTTGAGACAATTAAGTGATTACATTTCCTCCCCTTTACTCCTACAAAATATACACATTCTCATTCTAAATTTATATCTTCTTTTTAAACTAATTGTTATCGTACGCATATATAGATATGTATGTACATATGTATTCTTAAAATAACATGTTTAGTCCATATAATATTTTTTGTTTGTGTATTTTAGTGCTAAATTTTTTACTTTGATCAATCAATTGTATAGCTCTCTATTAGGACTTAAGAAACACTCAGCAAGTGGGAAATAATGTCTGATACTGAATATCTAGCTAAATCTTGAGACTAGTAAAGTCATGGTTAGTGGAAGAGACTCTACAAGGTCTTATTCACTAAACCATCATAATTTATAACTGTCTGTAAACATTTGTCTTTATATCCAAAGGTATGTGCAGTCTTCTCCCCTCACCCTGACTGTGTTTTCATTGTCATAGTGGCCTCACAGAATGAATTTGGGAGTGCTATTTCTTTTTCTATTCATTTGAATTTTTGAAGAAAGAATGGGTATACATTTGCTGTGACAGTCTGGGAGAAATATGCTGTGAATATGTCTGACCTTGGATACGTGTTAACTAAAAGGCTTTTGATCAGTATTTCAATCTCTGAATTTGTTATGGGTCTATTTTAATTGTTAACATCTTGGTGTAAATTGGTTGTTTGTCTGAATCTAGGAATTAATCTATTTCTTTTAGGTTTTTGATCTTAGGGGGAAATACTCTATTATAATATTCTTAATTTCTTTGGCATCTGTTGTATATTTCCCTGTTCATTTCTGATTCTGTTAAATAGGTTTTTCTCTCTCATTTGTTTGGTTAATTGTGCCAAGGATCTATCAATCTTAATCTCTTCAAAGAACCAGTTTTTAGATTCTTTGTGTTGTTCCTAGTTCATTAATGTCTGTTTAGATTTTTATTATTGCTTGCCATAAACTTGGTTTGAATTTGGTTTGTTCTTGATTTTCCAAATATCTGGGAAGCATCATTAAGTCCATTATTTGTTCTCTTTCTGACATTTTAGTCTAGGTAATTTGAACTATGTAATTTTCTCACATAACTGCTTTCAATATGTCCAAGATATTTCATTATGTTGTGTTTCAATTTTAATGTAATTGCAGGAAATTATTACTTCTTTCTTGATTTCTTCTCTGACCCATTCTTTATTTAGTAATGACCCATTTAATCTCCATGAGTTTCAGACTTAGTAGATATGTTTGTGTTTTCAATTTTAAGTTTTATTTTGTGGTGGTCAAATAGGATAAAGAGAGTTATTTCAATCTTTTTGAATTGTAAGGATTTATTTTTCTCTCACAGGATGTGTTCTATGTTTTAAACATTTCTGTATATGCTTTGTAGGAAGTTTATCCTTTGTTGATTGGTTGGAATATTTTGTAGGTACATATGAAGCCCAATTGACGTGTGATGTCAATTAATATGGATGTTTCTCTGTTAATATTTTGCCCACATAATCTGTGTATTAGATGAAACAGGGTATTAAAATGACTTAAAGTTGATGGATTGAAGTTAATCTGTATTTTTAACCCAGCAGTTTTTTTTTTTAAGTAAAAAATTGTGTGCCACAGAGTTTGATGTGCATGTGTTTAGGGTAATATTTTCATTGCTGTTCCATCTATTAGGATGAAGTGTCCCATTATATCTCTTCTGATTAGTTTTAGTTTGACATCTGTTTTGCCACACACCGTGATAGCTGTGTCTACTTGCTTCCTAGTCCCATTTGACTGGTATACTTTTGTTTATCCTTTCTCACTAAGGTGATGCCTACCTATACAGCTAAGATGTGTTTCTTGTGCACAACAATTGGTTGGATTTTGTTTCTTGATCCATTCAAACAGCCTGTATATATTTGATAGAAAATTAAGTCCATTGATATTTAAAGATATTATTGGTATGTATACATTGATGATTTTTGAGTCATAACTCAACTAGAAAACTGAAAGGAAAATCTTACAATTTGAGTTATTGTGTTTTTCAATTCCATCTTATTTTAAGCTTGGATCTTTGTAAGTATCAGCACTTACTTATAAGGGGCTCTTATACAATTGTTGGTGAATATCAAAACTAGGCCAGTTTGGAGAAATCTCTGTAAGACTGAGGCTGGGATAAGCTTATTCTAAGCAATCATATTTTTATACACTTATCACAACAAAATGAAATGACAGTTGCCATGATATAAAGGTGGTTGCAAGCTAGACAAGTTTCATAAGAAGAATGTCTAACACTATTTTTTCTGCCAAACTCTACATGCTTTACTGACTTGTGAGGAACCCAGAGAACCACTGGGGGCCTGAATGCATCACTGCATGAGGGAGTATCTTGGTTTATCAGGAACTATGAGACACACAGTTCCCCATAAGCCATGGAGTCAAAACTCAGACATTCATGATGCGTGCCTCTCTAGAGGCAATTCCAATTCCATGACTCCCTGGAGGTCCTCTTCAGTATTCCTACATCCTTATTGAATTCAGTTCTTGAGTCCTGGATTGTCCTCATCACTACCATCATCTTTATGTTTGGGTTTTCTGTGCATCCCTCAGGCATTTATTCTCTTCTTAATTTTAATGAGGTCTTCCTTTGTGTCTTCCTTAAACTTGAACTATTTGCTTAATTTTCTGATTGTTGTTTTCAATTCTATGTCCTAGGATTCAACTCAACAACTCTCTTCATCAAATATTTTTTTAAGGAAATGGTAGGTTTTGGGAGAAAGAATATTGGCTGAATTTGCCATAAGGAGAGTTTTGATGTGAGATCTTAAATCTTCTTTCATTATTTCTAAATCTAGTTTAGACAAATAGAGCAGGTTGTGTCAGAAGATAAAATGTGCGAGTTGTTTGGATCTAGAGGTAGACAATGGCATGAGTACAATGAAGTTAGTAGGACACAGAGGACTGGCTGGATATTTCAGTATGTGCCTCCTCTTACAAACGTAGAAAGTGATAGTAGATCTGGATTGGTAGAAAGGTTGGCTGTGGCCTCAGAAAGGTCCATGTTTGTGGTCTTAAGAACATAAGATTCTTCCAGAAGCCTACAAGTCATTTAGAGTTCAGGCACTGGAAGTCAGACTATCTCAGACACTGTGTGTGGGACCTAAGTTAGATCTGGCTTGTTGGGGAGCATGTTTGGATGGGGAGGTCAGGGAGACTCACTGTGCAATACCCCAGAGGAAGTGTGAGGTCCGGCTATATGGTGAGGTTTGGTGAGGAATAAAAGGAACTGTGAATGGTAGCAGGGAAGGAAGGTTCTCACAGAAGCCAGATGATGTTTGATGTGCAGGCATGGGTAGCCAGAGAAGGACAGGACACTGGGTATGGATACTTGAATAGACCTGTCTGATGATGTAGAAGGCATGGGTAAGGAGGATATGAAGATTTCCTGGAATAGAACCTATACAGAGAAGTCCCTACTACTGATTTTTGATAAGATGAGAGAAAAATATTTTCCAAAAATGATTATTGGAAAATACATATCTACCCTAAATAGAATGAAGCTGTTCTGGATATAAGACCTAAATGTAATATTGAAACTGTAAAATCCTTTGATAAAAATCCAGAGGGGAGATATTTTTGAGATAATGGATTTGGAAATGAGGTTTTAACAACACAAGAAATTGAAGGAAGTAGATTGAACCCTATCAAAGTTAATGATTTGTGAATCAGTTCTTTGCTATAATGGCATTTTATCAGTAATAATGTAGTATGTTGGATAGTTTCTTGTCACCTTGACACAAATTAGAGTAATCTGGGAAGAGAAAACCACAGTTGAGAAAATACCTGTATCAGATTGTACTATATGCAACTTTGTGGGACAATTTTTTGAGTAGTTGATATAAGAAGTCCCATTCCAGTATGGGAGGCACATTCCATGTGTCAGTGGTCCAAGTCATATAAATCAATAAGCTGTAAGAGCCATAGAGTGCCGAACAGTAAGCATTGCTTCTCTATGGCTTTCACTTTAGTTTCCTACCATCATCTTTCAGTCCCTGCCCTGACTTCCCTTCATAAAGGACTGTAAACTGAAAATTGAAATAACCTTTTTCCTTCACACATCACTTTTGGTCATGGTGACATCACAGTAACAGAACACAAACTAGAAATACAGGATGAGTCATAAAATTGGAACATATTTTGCAAGATAATACTTAATGTGACACATTTGTTCTTTTTTAAATTCATAAAATATTTACAGAAGCATGTATATAAGAAACGTTTTAAGGACTGAACAAGATATATTAAGGAATATATATATATATATCATATGCATGTGATAACAATTAATTTTAAAATGAGGCCATGAAATTGAAGTAGAAGCCGGGCGGTGGTGGCGCACGCCTTTAATCCCAGCACTCGGGAGGCAGAGCCAGGCGGATCTCTGTGAGTTCGAGGCCAGCCTGGGCTACCAAGTGAGTCCCAGGAAAGGCGCAAAGCTACACAGAGAAACCCTGTCTCGAAAAACAAAACAAAAAAAAAAAAAAAAAAAAAGAAATTGAAGTAGAGCAGGAAAGAGTATATGTAAAAATTTTGAGGGAAGGAATGGGAGAAACATTGTAATTAAATTATAATCTCAAATGTTCAAAAGTTTAGACAATAGAAACAATATTTACAGATATAAATTAGAATGGAACACATCTTTAATGTGTTAAAAGAACAATATAGAATAATGTGGGTGTTAGCATTTCCCTTGCAGGTGATCCTGTGCTGTACAAGAAGGTTACCAAACCAGAAGCCTTGGAGTGAGTGAACAGGAGAATCAACAAGGAAGTGTTGTTTCCCCTTTTTAGTTAGGGCTACTATTTCTGTGATGAACACCATGACCAAAAGCAACCTGGGAGAGAAATGAATTTATTTGATTTGCACCTTCATATCACTGTTCATAATTAAAGAAAATCAGGACAGGAAGTCAATCAGGGCAGGAAGCTAGAGGCAGGAGCTGATGCAGAAGCAATGGAGGGATTCAGCTTACTTGTTTGCTCATCTTGGTTTACCCAGCCTCTCTCTTATAGAACTCAGAATCATAAGCCAACCCAGGGATAGAATTACCCACAATGAGATGGGCCCTCTAACATCAGTCACTAAGATAATGCCCTACAGTCTTGCCAAACAGCCCAATAGTATGGAGGCATTTTTCCAATGAGGCTACTTCCAGCCTGATGACTCTGGCTTGTATCAATTTGACATAAAACCAGCCTGCACATGGCCTTAACATTTATGAAACTGAGAATATGGTCAATGAATACAGCTTTCTATTATTGCTGTTACTCCAGCTTGATAAAAACTTCCTACTACAAAAAGCAAAACAATAAGCTAACACTACTTTCTTTCTAGACAAATTTTGGATCTCTGCATTTATAGTTATCTCTTTTTATATGAACACAAGAAGAGACATTTTAATGTGATAATAGAGCTGTCAGCAAAAATTAAAATAATAGAAACCAACATAAAAATATACAGAGTGAAAAGAAATGAATTAGAAAAGGCAAACTGATACTTCTACCAAACAAACTTAATATTAGTGACCTTTTATGACATGCTTGTTTCCTGCTCTATAAATTCTTTTTGAAATTTATTATATGTACACATATGTACATATAATATTTATAATATAAAAAGTATTATGTTATACTTGGTGACATATTAATTTTCTACAACTTTGCTCTTTCTATATTGATACACATAAAGAATTGTTCTATTGTTAGTTGACCAAGACAAAAGTAACTTTGCTACACAGAGAAACCCTGTCTCGAAAAACCAAAAAAAAAAAGTAACTTTTTTATATTTTGATTTTTTTCTCTTTTCAGTTAATAAAGTTTAAAAAAAGTCAACATAGTGGGGGAAAGAGGCCATGATGTGCTTCAAGGATGTAGTTAGATTATGGTGGGATTCCTGACTAGCCAGCCTAGTGAAAGAGCAATCTTCAGTCCCAGTGTGAGACCCTGCCTCAAAAAATAAGGCTAAGTAACAATGTGCATATAAATACACACACACACACACACACACACACACACACACACACACACGTGAAATACACACATATAACAGATTTCAAATAGAAACACAAAATGATAGAAATGTCCTCAGTCCTCTAGATGCTTCTGCTTATTAGTTGTAGCTCTAGGTCCTCCTTTCCTGACTTTACCAATTTACAAACCCATTATTGACTGAGATTTGTCTTCAATCTGATGTTTCCCATCACACTATTCCTATTTATGTACTGTTATCCCATGTATCTTTAACTATATTTAAAAATGAAGATTAGAAGGATTCCATCTAAATATTCGTGATTAATTGTACCTATGAACATGTATTGAGGTATGTATATGTCAGGTGAAAATTTCCCCAGTTTTCAGTCTTGAATATTAGCCCACAAACAACCCCATAAATTGTTATTGACATATTTTTAAAAGTTTACCTCAAGGCATATATTCCACTTCCTTTTAAAATTTTACCCTAACTTACATCACATAAGAGAAATCCACATGCTCCCATCCAATGAACCAACTAACAACAAATTATGAAGAAAGTGTAGGGGCAAAGTATCCTCACTCACTATTGGTGGGATTGAAAACTTGTGCAACCAGTATGGAAATTAGTGTGAAGAACTCTCAAAAATCTAAAAATAAATTTACCATATTACCTAGTTACACCAGTCCTTGGAATGATTCCAAAGAACAAGGCATCCTATTCTGCCGATATGTGCTCAGCAATGTTCATGGCTGCTTGATTCACTATTGCTAGGAAATGGAAACAACCTAATGTTCTACAAGTTACGACTAGATAATGAAAATGTGTTATATGTGCATTACACAATACTATTTACCTGTAAAAAAGAAATTATGAGTTTTGCAGATAAATGGGTGGGAACAACAACAACAAAAAGCCCAACATATTTAGTGCATAAACTGCAACCCAGAGAAACAAGCTGAGAGTTTTCTGTCTTATCTGAAGAACTTAGCCCCAAATCTCAGATGTGAGTGCATATTTCTTGAGGAACTGGAGAAAATAGGAAAGGGAAAAGGGACCATTGCTGGAGTGGGGAGGTAGGGGGTTACTAGATACAAGTGTTCTGATTGGAGAAGTGGAGAAAACTGTGGGAGAGCCTTATTTAGTGAGGATGGAGGTAAATAAATAAAAAAAAGACAGGAGGAGGTTAAAAAACATTAAGGATATCTGAAAAGTAATAAGAAATTATTCTATTAATTATTTACCTAAAACCCCTACCATACCTGTAAGTATGTGTACACATAGATATACATTTTAAAATATATTTTTTAGTCAGGGCTAACATTCTTTCAAGAAAACAATGACAACCTAACAGAAATCCCAATATGAGATGCGAGAAGCCTTCTTTTGAGTTCTTGGTCTCAATTGTCCAGGAGACTCCTCAAATGTACAGGTGCTTGTTATTGCTCTTCTTGGTTGTCTCCAAAGTGGTAGATTGCTGAATGCATAATGAACTTCAGACCCAGGACTCAGAGGACTCTGACCTGGAACCTGAATGACTCCTCCCTGAGGACTAACTTTATTAGTAGTAGAAGACACCACAGAAGCTTCCAAAGGAGAGAAACATCCAAGAGTTCTACACAGTTATGATGCCCAGTAGCCACAGCAACAATGAGCATGATATGATAACCCCAAGGGTACCTTGGCAATTACCAACAGCTTTCTAATTGGACTTAAAATTCCATCAATTAAATGGAAATAATTCCTAATACCAAAAGCCTAGACAACTATCCAGGACCAGTGAAAAAGAACCTACAACTTCCACTTTACTAAACCAGCAAAATTGCTAATTACACTCTAAATATTTGTCCTTACACCATCAGCATAGTCATGATCCCTCATCAAGGAAACTTCTCTTTGCAACTTCTCTTTAAGAAGATGATGAGAGAATGACACAACCAACAAAAAATGCAGAATTGTGGATGTCAGTACCAATGGATATACCTACAAAAATATCCCTGCACCTAAGGCTCAGGGAACATTGTGGAAAGGGTGTGTAAAGACTCTAAGAGCAGGGGAGAGAGATGGTTCAGTGTTTAAGAACACTAGCTACTCTTCAAGAGGACCTAGATTCAGTTCCCAGCATCCACAGGTCAGCTCACAATTGTCTACAATTCCAGTTCCTGGAGATCTCACACCCTCACACAGACATACATGCAGGTAGAATACCAATGCATATGAAATAAAAATTAAAATTAAAAGAAAAAAATTCACTTAAAAATACATTAAAATAAAAGAGTGTAAGAGCCACATGATCATAAAGTTTGCTGTGAGACTGTGTCTCCTAGTAATGTCAGAAGTTATACCCAGAAATTCACACCAACAAGAGGGGAACAATTTCAAAAATAATACACATGCAAAAGAAGACAGAGGAAAGTCCACTAAACCTCAACATTCCACACAGACCAACAGACAATTAAATAGTGTTCTGCAGGGACAAACACATCAAGTAGTTTTCCAATATTGAATGGTTAGCCCTGAAATCATAATGCATGTAGTGTTGTACAGATTGAAAAATGTTTTATTCAGGAATACACACATACACATACACATATACATATACATATACACATACACACTCAAATAGATATATTAATGAAACAATAATTCATGAAAGGGGGCATGAATTAAAGTAGAGAAAGGGAACTGGAACTATAATTGAGGGACTGGAGTGAGAAAGTGAAGGAATACTTTATTTAATTATATTACAGTGTCAAAAAAAAAACCTAGGTTTTCCACCTGTACCTTTATGTTTAAGTTCAATTTAATGTTTCTAAAATAATACACACTAGTTCTACCAATTTACAATTTTATAAACAAGTATCTATTTCTTCAAAAACTTTCAAATATTGTTCCTTAGTTTTTATTTTCAATATTATTACATTTCATGTATATAAAAATCTGAATAGCTTTTTCACATGCCTTCTCTGTTCTAAAAAAATCGATGCCTTTACTTTTTATTTTCTATACCTAATAACTTTTTGTAGTTTATTTAATACTACTTGTCATTTATCTATCATATGACATAATTTATTTCTATAACTCATATTCATATTAACTGTCTGTGTCTTCTCAACATTTTTGAAATTTGTTGTTCTGAAAAAAATGAAATGTCTTATTTTTTAAACATAGTCTAGATCTCTAACTGTACTTCCTCTTGAATCTCTGCTGATGAAACACATGAAAGAAGGCACTTTTTGCTTACTTACATCAAAGTACAACAAGCAGCAATTTTATGCACAAGAATGGATTCTTTCTTTATGCTCTAAATCTATGAGCTACATCATAGTTACATGCCTTTCTCTGTCAGTAGTAGGAATGAGCTGTATAAGCAGCTATAAGAAGACAGTAGCTCAAAAAGTAACCTAGACTAACTTCTCTGTCATATAGAAGTAATTGATTCTATATGAGCTGTACTATCATTCTAAGAGTGTGCTTGCCCACACAGCTGTCCTGGCCTAGCTTTTTGCACTAAATATTTCCATGCTCATGTTAAGATTATGCAAGCGTTTGCTTTGATGATATTTCTACTATATGCTGACTCTCCTTTGGGCATTTGGTTTTTATTTATGCATACCTTGCATCATGTTTAATAGATAATTGCTTTACAGCACACTGGTACAATATATAGTCACCTTTACTAAACATAAACAAATTTGAAAAATGTCACAGTAGATATATTGTGTTGCCTATTCATATATTTCTTTATAAAACAGAAGAAAGGAATTAAAATGTGAAATGGACAGTCCTATTTCAACAGCACTCCTCTGATGTATACTGCAATTTGAAGGGTTATTGCACAGGATCCTTTTACAACATTGACTGAGCCAAAGTCCCTGAGAAGGGAAATAATGGACTGTGCTTGAGGTATCGAATATTTGGCTTTGGGCATAGACTGTTCCCCAAATGCTTCACAGGTATCAGTCATGCTAGATACTGTGCCACCCTTTCCAGGAACCACGCCATCATTACATTCTCTATGCCAGGCTTCCTACCAAAACCGGGTGAAACCTGAAGTACAACTCAAGAAGCAGCCACCCAAAACGTTGGCAGCATGCCTCTGATGATTTCAGACAAAGATAAGATATTCTGAAATAGGTTTTGTGCTATCAGACCCAATGGAGCACTCCAGGGTATGAAAAATGTTTGAAATAAAGTGAGTAAATGAGTGAAGTAATGTGAGTTTGAAGTAAAGTAAGTAAAATGTTGGAAGGGATTTGCCCTCCAACTGATTCCTTAACCACCTCAAACTGCTTTGTCTTTTCACAATCCACAGAGGTATATAAGAACTCATTTCAAAGCTTTCCAATTGATTGCTTTAGAACCATTTTTCTTAGAGCAGAAAAGAAACACTCTGCCCTTTTCTCTTTGTTAGAGACCAAGTGTATGCACGGCTCTCTGATAAAGGAGCTGCCTAAACAGAATGTCACAGCTGGTATCTCGGTGGAAAGTAGTGTGTATTAAAACTAGATATAGGCCAGAGGGAAAGCTCAGTTGGTAAAGGCACTTGCCACACAAACCTGACCTGACTTCAACTTTTGGAAACTACATAAACTGGAAGAAGGAAAGAACCAGCTCCACAAACTTTTCCTCTAACCTACACATGTACATTGTGGCATGAATTATCATGCAGGCATCACACACACTCACAAACATACTAATATTTAAAACATATAAATATACATGTGTATGTGTGTACATATATATATATATATATATAAATTTATTTTCAACTTAGAAATGGAATTCAAAGTGTTGCAAACTCACTATTATGTGTATTCTTTCATTATATAATCTAAAAACAGATTACTAAATCTCAGCACAGTTCTGCTCTTGATAGGCTTTTATTTAATGCACTGACTGTTTACTCTAGGTATTGTTCAGTAAACTCTATTTCTGTATGTTACATAATGAGACATCCATCTACTTAATTTTATCATAACATTTTCATACATTTTGACAAAGAGAACAAAACACAATGTCATACTGAGAACTCATTTTTTGGTTTTTTAGTACTGTCCATATTTTAAACAATGTGCTGAATGCTTCTCTACTTTTTGCAAGTGATCATCAGTATTTTAGTATAAAAACTAAAAATTAATGTTTTAATACAAAATATTTTCTCAGTACAGGCTAGAATGTCTCACTATTTGGTATCATCTATTTCTTGCTAAACATAAATAACTGTAGCACAAATAACTACAGAGAAGATGGATTTCACAAAACTGAGTAGTAATAGTTTACATATTGTCCTAGCCAAAGTGAACCACTCAAATTAATTAGCAAGAAAACAAGTAAAATACTACTATGTAAAGATCAAGGTAATTAATATGAAAATAAATTACACTTTTTTCTTAGAATTAAATACATATTCTTGTTCATTTAGAAAATAAGTTGTGTGGTGTAAGTGGCTTAATTCTGAATATACTTTGCTATGTTGTGAGTAGATAATTATCTTTTATACAAAATGTATATGTGTCTGCATGAAATCTAAGCTTCAGAGTACTGAACTCTAAGAGCATAACTTTAATCTATGAAACAAATTACATACTGAATGTCCTTTTACTCTTTCAAAAATATAAATTATAATATTCACTTACATCATGTTTTTATTAATTCAAACTTTACATGTTATCATACATCAAAATTTTATAGGAAACCTCAGGTTATTCTTTGTATTTATAATGTTTTCATTAAATAATATGAAAATTAAATTCTATAGCAAAGAGCATAAAACCTTTATTCATGAATACAGCCAAATCTTGTAATCTTAAACTTGGTTATATGGCCATATAAGTTCAAGAAGAACTATAGTATTCTTTTAACTACAAGTAATATGGATTCTGTGTTACTACCAGAATTGTTTTCCACATAGATTTACAAATATCAGGTTATTAAAGTAGCAGTTAACTGAATATATACACTTATTCTTTGGCTGTAGTATGCAAATAATTATAAGAAGACATAGTCTTCATGAGTGATATTTTTCTGCTTGACAACAGTTTTTTTAAAATCATTGGCATTTAGGTTTTGGCAACTTAAAATATTATCCAAAGGTACTAAAATTTAATAAATATTTTTCACTAAATCAGTATTTAGAAGAATGTGACTTTGTGAAATATTAGAAGTTTGTATCTTTCCCCCATATCTCACATAAACCTTTATACTGCCATGCGTGCCTCATGTGCATTCTAAGGCTTGAGGTGATTGGCTGCAGGCAAAATGTTTGTGACCCTTTAGTTCATTTTACTCACTGTTTTGACAAAGTGCTTGACAAAATCACTTAAGAAATAAGGTTGTATGTTGTGCTGAGTAAGTGACAGCAGTGAGAACAGATCTATCTGTGATTGCTGGGGACTGATGCAGCCAGTCACTTGTGCAGGAAATCAGGGAAAAGAGAGAATATTGATGTTCCTTCTTTACAATTTCCATGAACCTGATGCCAAAAGCCCAAGCTGTTGATCTGCCCACATTCAGGGAGGATTTTTTTCTCCTCAGTTAATCCTGACTGGAAATGCTCTCAAAGCCATACCCAAAGGTATGTTCCTTGTGTGATGGTGATTCCAAATCTAATCACTATAGACTACACTATAAAAATCAATCAACTCATCATGTGTTTATCTAATTATTTATTATCAATAAAAATCAGAAGTCAAATATTGGGATAAGAACATGAAAGATCAGAGAAGCAGTGGAGCAGCCACCAGTGACCTCCTATCTCTTGTGTCCCTCCATCCAAAAGTGATGAGATCCTCTCCCAGTCCTGCCTTGTTACTTCCTGTCTCCTATCTGTTCTCAGTCCCCCATTAGTGGTGAGCTCCCTGCTCTGACAACAAGCAAGATTTATTGTCAAAGTATGACAAAATATCACACAACGTTCCCCCTTTTTGTCTAAACAAAAGGTAAGGCTTTTAACTAACATAGTAAAACTATATACAGTACATACAATAACTATAACTATAACTATAACTATAACTATAACTATAACTATAACTATATATATATATATATATATATATATATATATATATATATATATAAACATATACAGGTAGGGATCACCTTAACAATGTCCAGTCCATTTTCCTTTGGCAAATGCAGAGACAGTACTCCATTAGCTATTACATCTTGGTAATTCCAAAGTGTTATACCTAATTCATTTTCTATCCTAACTTGCAATACCAACCAAAAATTATATTTTTATGTCTCTCAACTTAATACACTTTATGCCTCTTTTGTGATTTTCTTTTCTGGTTTTGGTAACAAGCAAAACTAATTATATCTAGTCTTGAACTAAATCAGAGACTTGAGAAGGATAAAATGTTACCTGAGTAAACAGGAAGTACAAAGAAAACAGCTTCAAAAGCTAGAGGGTCATTCAAGGTTTTTCTGTAACATTGAGGTGTCCGCCTTTGGTCTATAGGCCTAGAATATCTGACAGACTTTTCTGTGAGGCAGCAGTTTTGAAAGACTGTCCCATCCACCTTGTTCTGGCAAATTTCAGCAGTCACTATCTTTTGTGTCCTGCTTGTCCTGCTTTGGGAAGCATAGTTTTAGCAGGTGACGCAAGGGCAGTTTCTTGTTCAGTGGATATATTTTGCCACAAAGAAAGCAAACTCCATATGGAGTTTCTTTGATATCCATCATCTTCTCTGAAGTACATTGGTGCTGTCAGAAGTAGACATGTCTCATTGTCATAAAAAATCTTATATTATTAAAACTTCTTAAATGTCATATTCTGTATATCTCTGGAGTGGTAGAAGAACATCTGTCTATCTAAAATATATCTCTGTTTGACCTTGAAATCATACCAAACATGCCTACAAGTCTGGTTGTAATAAGCAAGCAACTACTAACCTGCAATTCTTTATTATCCTAAATAGTCTGTAATAATAACTTTGAAGGACTAGAGATTTACATTGCATTGTTAAATGAGCTGTGCAGGTAAAATAATACCTTAAACAAGAATATAAATTTATGTACAGTTTGTACTAACAAAAAATAATCTTAAATTTGTATCAACTTATGGAAATCCATACTAGTGTAACATACTTAAGACTAATAGTTGTTTTTTTTTATTTAAAAGTAAATCAAATAACCTACCCTTTTATTCTATTATTTCTATAACCCCCAATTTTCTTTTCAGAATGAGATTATTGAATTTACTCTCCTTTGTTCAGCTTCTTTCCTGACCATTACCAATAACAATTTGTAACAACCCCCCCCCAATGATGACAACCCACTAAATGTCCAAAAACTACCTACCCCTCCTCTTGGGAATATGGGCATCTGTCTTGCCCGCCTCGACCAGCAAGGAAGACACAACACCGAGCTCTTCTTCAAGCTGCTTTATTCAGGACTTTTAATCTGTTTCCTTTGTTCTTCTACCCCTGGGGAGAGCCCGCCCCAGCCTTATATAGATCTCAGTTCACCAGCCACCATGTGCCACATGGGATTCCTGGATAGGTACACGTATGCCTTAGCAAGCCAAAATCTGAAACCAAGCCAAATAAGGTGTTGCTTAACACAAAGAGCGCTCCCCACCGGGAGGGCGGGGGGTGGAAGCCAGCGCCATCTTAAGGGTGCAGCTCCCCGCAGCTCTCTACAGGCATCATGTTCTTAAAAGCACTTCCTGTTGTCTGGGGGTGATGGCATTTGTAGGAGACCCCGAGAAATTGGGATAATCAAGTCCTAGGAGAACTAGCTGCATCATTGTGATCCAGTCTCTGTGTAATGGGAAAAAGGAGGGCTTATCTCAAGTCCTGGCTAGAGTAGTCTGTGAGATTGGATCATCTCAGGTAGCCATCTTGAAATTGTCCTGAGAAGTTTGCAGTCTAAAGCTGATTTTGGGGTGGTGTTTGGCAGCTTAGTAGAATTACTATAATCCTGGTGAAATCGTCCTTGTGGGGATCCATTCTCATTTTGGAGACTTCAAAGGTCACTATTAGGAATGGTCACAGTTTGCTACAGAAAACTTAAACATTTTAAATGTTGAAGAGGTTAACGGACCATGATTTGTTATGTACATCCAGAGTACAGAAGCTTAATTCTTATTTATCTGAAAGAGACTCAAAGCTGAAATCACATACAGGAATCTAGACAAAGCCCTTTTCTAGAATTAGTTACTACTCTATATGACCATTAATATAATAAGAGAAAGTTTGAAATATATAATTATTAATTTTGAGATATTTTCTATACCTTAAAAAAGTTTTAAAGAATCAAAATAAAATCAAAGAAATACGAGATTAGTGGCAATAGAATAGTCAGTCCCTTAATTTTGGTTTTCTTCTGTTCCATACCAAGTGGCTCTTCTGATATAAAACAGAGATTTTGGATTTTCCTTTAATAAGCATGCTTGAGTTTAGAGAAGGAGAGAGTCACATTACAAATCCAAAGTCAGCTTTAATTTTTAATTGGACTAGGACTACAAAAAGACCATTTGCTTTATGTGTCTGTAGAGAACAGCAAAATCAAACATTTAGGAAGACTTATGAAATTTGATCCTGTTAAAAATGTGATATACCAGTAGGCCAATTTACTCTTTTTCTTGTGATATTTTCTCTGAATAATTTGTCCTTCTTCAGATTTTTCATTTGTCAAGTGGTCTTCAGATTCCTTAGTTGGATACCTTTATTCTCCTAGAAAGACAAAAACAAAACGCTATCCCAACCCTAACTTGGAGTTTCCTTTTTAGCAAGTTATATGTGATGAAGTAGTATTTGTTAGTCATATATGTTTAGATTGAATGATGACACCATTTGTTGAACGATCACCTCTTCTAATCAAAAGTCTCTCCTGTTCAAATCTAATCTTTATCAGTTTTGATGGTATTTATAGTATTTTTTTTCTCCTGTGGAAACAAAAGAAAAACCTCTCCTCCAACATAACACATACCCTGGTTTCCATTCTGAGATCAACACATCTTTAAAGAATACAGGTTGATTTAATTCAACAGTATTTTCTATTACCCAATGTCTCTCCATGACTGTCATTCCTTTATCATTACCATTAAAAAATTTAAAATTAATATAGTATTGTACAATCTATCTCTGGGGGTCTTTATTACTCCTTTCTGTTTATTAAATATATCTTTTACAGTGTGATTAGATCTTTCTATAACTGCTTGCTTCTATAATTGTGTCATATACCTGCATATGCTTTATGTTTTAAAATGCAAAAAAAAATGTTTCATTTTACTAGAGACATATGCTGGAGCATTCTCTGTCTTAATTCATACAGATATCCATCCCCATGATGGCCATATCTTCTAATAAATGTGTAATTACAAAATCAGCCTTTTCAGAAATCAGAGCAGTTTCCCAATGAAATCCTGAATCTATATCTATGGTTTAGTGTACATGTTTTAATTTTCCAAACTTTGCAAAATTAAACACATCCATTTGGCAAATTTCATTTCTTTGAGTACCCTTTGAGTTATTTTCTGAAGGTAATAGAGTTTGGTTACACAAAGAACAAGTAGGACATTTCCTTATAATTTTCTTTGATTGTTGTCAAGTGATGGAAAAAATCTTTATTTAAAGGTTTGTTATTAACATGGTGTTTCTTAAGAAATTCTGAGGCTGATAACACATTTCGTACCAGTAGTTGATCAATTTCATCATCAACTTGTTCTAGAGGGCCTCATAGACCTGTATGGAATCTGATAGGTGTTATATAGAAGTGATAATTTCTATTTCTGAATATTTTTTGTAATTAAATAAATAACAAAGTTAATTCTGAATCTTCTGGAATAAATTAGTTTCAATATGTAAAACAATCTTTTCTACATACTGAAAGTAAGTAACTATATTAAGAGGTTCAGGAAAATCTAATGATACCATGAGAAAAGCACATACATCTGACATTTGAACAAAATCATAAAGACTTTGAGCCACTTTACTTAAATTTCATAACTTATAACCTGCCTTTTCTGATTTGTTTGCATCAGTATAGAATGTAGGGGCTACAGAAATTTGTGGTCCCCATAAAATGTGAGGAAACATCCAGTTAGTTCTCTTTATAAACTGAAGTTTCTTGCTTTGGGGATATTTGTTGCTAATCTTTCCAAAAAAGAAAAAAAAATTACTGTAAGTTCTTTGTCACTGTTCATTTTTCATACATAATAAGGAAATTTCATTATTAGTAAAAGGTATCACAATTTCTGTTGGATCTATCCCTGCTAATTGATGAAGTCTTAATTTTTCCTTTCAGAATCAATTTAGACCCTTTCCACATAGATCTTTATTTTTTCATTCTGTTTGTGTTGTAAAAATATCCATTCTAATATAATGTATTATCTTCTGTCTGCATTACAATTCCTGTAGGGGAATGAGCAGAAGGTAGAAAAACCAAAATACAATCAAGCTCCTGACCCAAAGAATCCACGTGTGCATTCTGTAATTTCTTTTCTACCAAAGCCAGTCATTTCTCATCCTCAGCTGATAATTTTCTTGGACTATTTAAGTCCTTATCACCTTCTAAAGTTTGAAATAAATTACTTAGTTATTGAGTTGTTAATCCAAATGTGGGCAATACCCTGTTAATATCTCCCAGCAATTTTTTGAAAATTACTAAGTGTTCACAATTGATCTTTCCTGATTTGTACTATCTGTGGTTGAATTTTTGTAAAACTATCTTATATCCTAGGTAATTAATAATTTTGTATTTTTTTCAGGAGCAATTTTTTTTGTTTGTTTTTTGAGACAGGGTTTCTCTGTGTAGCTTTGTGCCTTTCCTGGAACTCACTTGGTAGCCCAGGCTGGCCTCGAACTCCCAGAGATCCGCCTGGCTCTGCCTCCCAAGTGCTAGGATTAAAGGCATGCGCCACCACCGCCCGGCTCAGGAGCAATTTATAATCCCCAACAAGGCAAAAATTTTCTTTACTTCTTCAAGCATTTTCTATAAGATGTCTCCATCTGAATTAGCTAGTAAGTTATCATTCATATAATGATACATTTTAGATTGAGGAAACTGATTATGAATTATTTCTTATATTTTTGGTTGTGAGCCTAGCCTTTAATGGCTGAGCCATCTCTCTAGCCCATGAATTATTTCTAATGACTATTATACAAATTATTGACACAAGGTAGAGCTATTTAACATTCCTTTGGAAGAATTTTCCACTAGCATCTTTTAACAGGTGGATATAATAAGTAGGCACTGTGAAGGCAAAATTTTCTCCATCCTGTTCTGGTAAAGGCATAGTTAAAAAAAATTAGGGTGTTTGGCCATCCTATCACCAGAGTAGGACAGTTCAGGCTATCTCTCGACCATTGCCAGCAGTCTACCGTGGGGGCATCTTTGTGGATTTCTGTGGGCCTCTCTAGCACTTTGCTTCTTCCTATTTTCATGTGGTCTTCATTTACCATGGTCTCCTATTCCTTGTTCTCCCTCTCTGTTCTTGATCTAGCTGGGATCTCCTGCTCCCCCAAGCTCTCTTTCCCTGACTCTTGCCCTTCATTACCCCCACTCACGTCCAGGCTGTTCATGTAGATCTCATCCATTTCTCCATTATTGGGTGATCCCCGTGTCTTTCTTGGGGTCCTGTTTTCCAGGGAGCCTCCCTGGTGACTTGAGTAGCAGTCCAGTCATCCTTGTTCCACATCTAGTATCCTCCTATGAGTAAGTACATACCATGGTTGTCTTTCTGAGTCTGGGTTACCTCACTCAGGATGATTTTTTTCTAGATCCATCCATTTGCCTGCAAACCTCATGATGTCATTGTTTTTCTCTGCTGAATAGTATTCCATTGTGTATATGTACCACATTTTATTTATCCATTCTTCAGTTGAAGGGCATCTAGGTTGTTTCCAGGTTCTGGCTATTACAAACAATGCTGATCAATATAGATGAGATACTGTTAGTATGAGTAACAAGAATTTTATTCTCCATGCACAAAACTATAACAACCCGGAATGAACATAGCTGAGCAAGTGCCCTTGTGGTATGATTGAGCATTCCTTGGGTATATGCCCAAGAGTGGTATAGCTGGATCTTGGGGGAGATTGATTCCCAATTTTCTAAGAAAGCGCCATATTGATTTCCAAAGTGGTTGGACAAGCTTGCATTCCCACCAGCAGTGGAGGAGAGTTCCCCTAGCTCTACATCCTCTCCATCATAAGGTGTCTTCAGCGTTTTTGATCTTAGCCATGGCTGAGGGGCCCCAAAATGGATCAGGCCCTCTGAATAGGTGAGACAGTCGATTGGCTTGATCTGTTTGGGAGGCATCCAGGCAGTGAGACCAGATCCTGTGCTCAGTGCAAAAGTTGGCTGTTTGAAACCTGGGGCTTATACAGGGACACTTGGCTCATCCTGGGAGGAGGGGACTGGACCTGCCTGGACCAAATCTACCAGGTTGATCTCAATCCTCGGTGGAGTCTTTGCCCTGGAGGTGATGGGAATGGAGGGTGGGCTGGGGGGAAGGGGGTGGGAGCGGGGAGAACAAGGGAATCTGTGCCTGATATGTAGAATTAAATTATATTGTAAAATAAAATAAAATAAAATTTTTAAAAAAGTCCTTTAAATCAATACTATAATATAGCATCCTTTTGGTAATAGAAAGAGCAAAGGAATTCCATGCTGTAAAGAGTCTATTGGCTGAATCACCTTATTAATAGATCTTAGATCTGCTACCATTCTCCATTTCCAGATTTCTTTTTAATAACAAATACAGGAGAATTCCAAATGACTTGTCAGTTCTTCAATAAGCTGAGCATTTAGCTCCTCCTATGCTCCTATCCCAGCTTTTCAAATGCCTGTAATTTTTCTTATGTCAACGCCCATTGTTCCACCCAGGCAGGTTTTTCAATTAACCATTTTAAGAGTAGGGCTGTTGGTACCTTTGGAAGATCAGCAGCTGCCGTGGCCTGTTTATGTACAATATGAATTGTCAGTGACTATTCTTTATAATCTTTTAATATTTTTCTCAGAAACATAGGTTAGTTTACAGCTTGTTGCTAAGATTGGAGAAATGTTCTTCTGGGTAGTCATTGCTGTAACAAACCATGTATCCATAAATTCATTGCTATGTTAACTACACATGGCTTTAATTTTTCTCTTTGTCCTCATCCCAAGCATTTGATCCATTTTGCACTTTGTTTTACTGGGTATAAAGTTCCAATCCCAAAAAGATAAAAATTTACCTCCTGAAGAGGCCAATTTAGATCCCAAGATTTTGATGCAATTATTAATTTTTTTGTTATATATAATTTTACTATGTTGAGGTTAAAGCATTCCTTTTTAATTAGACAAAAAGGAGGTAATGCTCTGGAACAATCTTATACCCTGTGAAAATGTATTGCTTCATTGTTAATAAAAAACTGTTTGGCAGGTACTAGTCAGGGTTTTAGGAGCAGAGAGAATGCTGGAATGAAGAAAGGCAGAGTCTGAGGAGTTGCCAGGAGATGAAAGGGAGCATGGCATGGTGGAGGACAGGTAAAGCCACGAGTCATGTGTCAATACATAGATGAATAGAAATGGGTTAATTTAAATTGTTAGAGCTAGTTAGTAATAAGCCTGATATATTAGTTGAGCCTTTATAATTAGTATTAAGCCCGTGTGTGTTTATTTTGGAGCTAACAGTCTGGACAAAACTCTGCCTACAATCTCACTTATATTTGCTATAAGTAAAATGTCGAATGAGTTTAATCTTTGATACCCAGAGAAATAAATACTTTGCATTAGAAAATTAAATCTTTAAAAATAAAATTTTCATTGTGTTTAAAGTTAATTGAGTGAATGCTATAATTAAAGTGGTATTTGATACTTATATTGGCTTTGATTATCTGATTGAAAAATACCCAAATAGTACTTTGTGCTTGAAGACTTGATCAATGCAGGTTGTGTAGTTTTAAGAAGATATGGAACATTTAAGTAATGGGTTACAGATGCAAGAAGCAGAATACATCTTAAAATCTTCCATGATATCCACATTATGGTTCTTGATCAGTCAAGATTTTGGCAAGCAGTCTCATATTTTTTTCTTCCACAAGGAAGCCCAAACATCATTCATTCTCCTACATGATGGATCATTGCCTTCCACAATGACAATATCATCTAAAACTCTGAGAGAAATGGATCCTCTCTTATTTAAATTTATTATAGATATTCAATAATCTTGCTAGTTCAAACAGTTGTTTCAAAATTTTGATACTTATTCCTTTTTCTTTTTAAATTTTTATTTTTATTAATTATTTTTTCTCGTCTGGTTCACAGTCTCCCCTCCCTCCCTCCTCTCCTCTCAGTCACTCCCCAACCTTCACTCTTCCCCCTATTATTCACTCCTCCTTTCTTTTCAGAAAAGGACAGGCCTCCAAGATATATATATATATATATATATATATATATATATATATATATATATATATATATATATATATAATCAGCTAGCTCTGGCATATCTAGTTGCATCTCCTCATCTATTAAGGTTGGATAATGCAATTCAGTAGAAGGAAAGGGTCTCAAAAGCAATCATCAGCCAGAGACAGCTCCTCCTGCTCCTACTGTTAGAAATCCCACAAGAAGTCCAAGCCACACAACTATAAAATATGTACAGAGGGCCTAGTCCCATGCAAATTCTCTAGTTGGCAGTTCAATCTCTGTGAGTTCCTATGAGGCCAGGTTAGTTGATTCTTGCAGTCAAATGATTGGAACTGGAAAAGACCATCTTGAGTGAGATAATCTATACTCAGTAAGACAAACATGGTATGTACTCACTTATAGGTATATATTAGCTATAAAGTAAAGGATAATCATGTTCCCTCAAAGAAGCTAAGTAAGAAGGAGGGCTCAAGGGGGTGGGACACATAAATCTCACTGTGAAGGGAAATGGAATAGACATCACAGGAGGGCACGGGAGGTGTTTGGATGGAGAGTAGGCTTGGGATAAGGAGGGATCAGGTGAGGGGAGAAAAGAGGGGAAAGTACTTGGAAAAACAACTGTAATTAGGAGGATCTCTGGGATGAGCTAGAAACCTAGTGCAATGGAAACTCCCAGGAATCTCTGAGGGTGACCCTAGCTAAGATTTCTAACAATGGGAGATATGGAGCCTTCAGTAGCCATTTACTGTAACCTGGAAAGACTTCCAGTCGAGCGCTATGGGATATCTTTCGGTATGCTGTGAATATGTGTTTCTCTGATTGGTTGATAAATAAAGCTGCTTTGGCCTGTGTCAGGGCAGGATGGAGCCATGTGGTAAAATCCAGAAGAGACAGTGAATGGAGAAAGGAGAGTAAGGGTAGACGCCAAACTGCCATCCGAGAAACAACACGTAATGGGGTGCAGGTAAGGTCATGGAACATGTGGTGATACTTAGATTAATACAAAAGTGTTAATTTAAGATGAAGGTGTGGTTGATATATTGTGCGCCCCAATAAACTTATCTGGGGGTCAGAGAACAGAAGAGCCACTATATTAAACATAGGTTTAGGCAGTGGTAGCACATGTCTTTAATTCTAACATTCTGGAAGCAGAGATCCATTTGGATCTCTGTGAGTTTAAAGCCACACTGGAAACAGCTAGGCATGGTGACACACACCTTTAATCCCAGGAAGTGATAGCAGGAAACAGAAAGGTATATAAAGTGTGAGGACCAGGAACTAGAGGCTTTTTAAGCTTTTAGGCTTTTAGCAGCAGTTCAGTTGAGATCAATTTGGATTAAGACACAGAGACTTCCAGTTTGAGGAAACAAGATCAGATGAGGAATTGGCAAGGTAAGGTTGGCTGGCTTGTTCTGTTTCTCTGACCTTTCAGTGTTCACCCCAATACCTGTCTCTGGGTTTGTTTTTATTAATAAGACCTTTTAAGATTCATGCTACATGAAGGAGCTAGCTAGCAAGAACCTTGTCATAGGCCACACGGTTGATAATTAAGATAAGCCTCTGAATGATTATTTTATGAGTGGCTGTGGGACCTCAGGGCTAGGTAGGACCATAGAAACTTCCAGCTACAGTGGAGGGCTGAGACCCCAACCCACCACAAAACTTTTGACCTAGAATTTGACCCACCTTCAAGATATGCTGGGGTAAAAGTGGCATAGAAATTATGGGAGTGGCCAAACAATGACTGGTTCAGCTTGAGACCTATATCATGTGAGGGAGCCCATCCCTGATACTGCCTGAAGGGCCAGGACTTGGGGGTTGGACAGCCAAGAGACCTAGATAAAACCCAACATGACTGGGAAAAAAAATAAAATTGTTCCAAATGATGTCTGCTACACTCATAGATTGATGCCTTGCCCAATTGTCATCTAAGAGGCTTTACCCAGCAACACACAGAAACAGATGCAGAGACTCACAATCAACCATTAGGCGGACCTTAAGGAATCCTGAGGAAGAGAGAAAAGAAAGATTATAGGATCCAAAGATCCAAGGACACTACAAGAAAACATTCTTAGTCCAAATTATCGCACACCAGACACAGTCTAAACCACTTAGTGATCTTACATTTGGTGAGAATTGACATTTGAAAAAGAAGCTGTGAAGCTTCACATTAAATTTAAACTTCCAATTTCTAATATATGAACTTATTTATCACTGAAAACAAAGTCTCCATGACAGAATTAGAACTAGATAAGCAATTATCTTTTTATGATCTTGCATAACTCATATACATTTTAAAAGAAAACATTGTGAACTATTTTCAGGAATACAGGTTTATTTCTTCTGTTCCTGAAGAATCCTATCTGTCATAATTCAGACAAAATTTGATTGATATGTGCCAACCTCCTGCAGGTTAACAAGAATCACATGATATATGTCCTGTCTATGAATGCTGCCTTGTTCCCAAAGGGATGTTTCTGTAGTGACTCAGAAACAAACACTCATTCTTAAGGTTATATCCTGTGGGTTAAGAACTAAACAGTGCAACTTTTGCTCCAGTGTCTTGCCAAAGGGGATTAGGGACAAAAATCTTTCAAATTTTACAAAGAAAATTCTATCTTCACAGGATTTGAACATGAATCAACTGAGAGTCTGAACACTGAGATAATCCAAGTGGCATACAGTATGTCATGCTGAGAACTGGCCTTCTGTGAATGGACTGGCTAGAAAGCAAAATCAGAGTTACTATGAAAATAATGAACAGATCCCTTCCATTCCCCCAGGCTGTCAGTATTCCAGTTATATTGATGATAATATGCCAGTATCAAGACAGACACCCTAGGCTCATTTATACAGGAAACATATAAAATTCATCTTATCTCTTGTGACTTTTGTGTAAGACCATTGCAGAAAAAAAAAGTGACACACTTTATACTTCACAGCATCACATATGTGGTCTGGATAATACCTGTGGAAACAGTATTTTCATTGTTTTTAGTTTCATATTAGGATATGAAAAAATTCAGACAATGTAGTTGACATGCTTTAGTCAATTACAATTCATAGGCCATTACTCATTTGCAAGAGCTCCTGTGTAATAATATGAAAAATACTCTAAAGGCATTCGACTGCTTAAATTTGCAAAAGGCTAACCTGAAAGCCTTTTTGTGGTTAATTTGTTGTATTATTCATGGTTTTCTAAAGTAACAGAACTTACAGAATGAACAACCCCTGAGAGAGAGAGAGAGAGAGAGAGGAGAGAGAGAGAGAGAGAGAGAGAGAGAGAGAGAGAGAGAGAGAGAGAGAGAGAGAGAGAGAGTTAGTTTATTAGAATGACTTACAGGCTGGCTGTGAGTAGACAATTCAAGAATCCAGTAGATACTTAGTCCACAAGGCTGTATGTCTCAGCTGGTCTTCAGTATACATAAGAATCCTGAAGAATTAGGCTCTAATGCCAGTGAAGGAATGGATGGATTGCTAGCAAGGGGAGGATAAGCAGGCAAACAGCAAAAATTTCCAGCAGAAGGTGTGGCCCAGATTTAGGAAGTGTTTTCCCACCTTAAGACCCAGATTAAAGGCTTATGCCTTCTTACTTCAAGATCTAAATTAAAAGCATGTGTCTTTTTACCTCAAAGGTCCAGATTAGAAGTAATCTAACTACTTCAAATTAACCAGAAATCCCTCAAAGGTGTGCCCTCCATTTTTTTTTTGGGGGGGAGTTTAGTTAATTCCAGATATAGTCAAATTGACAATCAAAAATATGCATCACATTTGATAATTCTTTGACATATCTAATGTATTGGTCTTCTTATTGGTTCAGTTAAAATCATCTAAATCTTATTTCTGTTTCTCAAATTGAGGACTTCACACAACTTTCCTACTGGATATTGGAGGTTCTATATTTAACTATCATTAGCTGTATATTTACCATATTTCTTGATAAATCTGTACATTATTGCAGTGATGTGATAAAGAGAAAGAAGAGAATAAAGAGAAAGGAACAACCTGGACTCAAATGTAAATCAACACATAGATAGAACTCAACATTTTATGAGTTTGAATACCTTATTTTCAGATTTTAAATAATAAGAGAATATTACAATGAAAATCACGAATATCAAGTTTGTATATCAAGGCCAATAGATAAAGGTTTGGGGCCTAAAAGAGACATTGTAAGGCTTACTGTCATGACACTAACATGCGGTTTGCTGTTACGAGCTTTCCATTCTGGAAATTCTCTAACTCTCCAGAAAGCACCCATTTAATCTGTCATGTGGCCAAGTTGCAAAGCATTTTTTAAAATCAAATTTTATTTCTAAGCCATTTCAAGTATATATGATACACTCTTGAAAAAAAAAGTGGAAAACACAAAATAAGGATGAAACATTTGCATTGTTGGCCCACAAATAATCGTTCAGGCCAACATCTATGAGTGGATATTTGAATGTGATGCCTTGATTGACCAATTAGGATTCTTCCATGCAGGATATTTCCATTCCTATGTATTTATTCATTTATATTGTGTTTTTTGTAAACAAAAGGAAGACTTATCAAAAAGACCATTTGAAAGTGTCAGTAATACATTTTTGTTAATATGACAGCATAAAATAGCCACATTGGCTTCAATTTCACTATCTTATGCTAATCATGTACCAAGGATAAACAGGCTAATAGATAAAGGACAAAACTCTATTTTTTTTTATTCAGAAGTACTTCTCATAAATACTTGTCACAGTTTTATTTAGAATGTCAAATAAAGTACAAATAGATCACGTTATAACAATGAACTACAATATATCAACATGCCTAGAATATATTACAAGAGACATGCTAGTGATTAAAAGAATAAAATCAAATCTATACTTGAATTTCATGGTCAATGTCATGTTGACGACAATTAGTACTTCTGGTTCCCTATAATGTGCTAACAATCACACACACACACACACACACACACACACACACACACACACATACACACACGACACATTTTTATGTATACACTCATGTGTTTTTCTTCCTGTATCCATTGATTGTACAAAAAGTAATTCAAATCTATTTCTATGTTCTGTTAGTTCACGTAAATACTGTGACAAGTAGACTGGATTTTTAATCCCTTTAGTTCAGTGAGATTTTCCATCATTTTTTATCTGTTACATGAGAACAAGGGAAAAAAATCAACTGACATTTTCTCTCAAGTGAATATATTTTACCCAATTGTCATTGAAATTCCAATAGGTTATTTGACTGTGTGTGAATACATCCACCATCAGATATGCATCCTTGAAAACTCATTCCCAGGAAATCATTGTCATCACAATGGTAGGAGACCTTTCTGATTGTGGTTCTTGCTAATTAGTTGTGGTGGAGCATTTCATTCTTGAGCATGATCATTTAGAATCACCCCTTTGCACAGGTCGTACCTATCAACAATGCCAGTCAAGGTTCCTGGAGCATAGCACAACTCAAAAAGAATAGAAAAACTACATCTATGTAGGTCAATCTGAATCTCTCTCTGTTTCCAGTGGAGAAAATGCATCATGTATAGATTGTTGATGCTAGAAAAGACTTTAGAGATCAGCAGCTGCTGTACTTTACAGATGAGAAAGCTCAAATTCAGGGGCATGGAGATGTTCTGGGTCAGACAGCTAATTAGTGGCAACAGCAAGGTGAAAACCCTGGTTTCACATTTCACAGCTGGATGCTCTCCTGCTTCATCAGCCGCTTGTTCTTTTGACTGAAGATCAGAATCAAAGTCTCCCTGTGGGAAGCAGCGCCTTGTTTGCAATTAACCAGGAGTGTTGGTTTTCATTTCCTTTCATTTCCTATCTGTAAACACAAAAGGAGCAAAACAAAGTTTTAGATGTATAGGAAACAGCCTACTCTAATACAGAGGTTCTGAAGTTATACATAAGACCCAGCTTTGCAGATTCAATGATAGAGGGCCACCTACAAATCTCGTAAAATATAGGTGAGCTCCAGCGGCTGCAGGCGACTTCCACCTACTGCATTCTACCCTTGCTCATTTTCACAGACATAGTGAATGTTCTTTTCCTCTTGTTGATATCAACTGATCTCTGTTGTGTTACTGGCCGTCCTTAAGCTTCCTGTCCTCTCTTCATTCTCATGTCTATAAGCAAGCTCTGGAAGAGAATGACCAACTTGGAAATGCTCTAAACTATCCCTTTTGCCAGATTCAATCCTTAGAAATGCATGCAGCTACAACATTGTTTCCTGATGCACAGGCCAATGGAAACATTATTCTAATAAAATAAATATACCAAGTGTCTGGTTTAGCCCTACATCTACTATTTTATAGATGCACAGAAATACCTCTTGTTTAAAGATCACCAACATCAAAATTTATTTAATTAAACATTGTGTTCAAGTCTCCTTTCTTTTATTCAGACCGCTTTTACTAAATGACCAGGAGAAATTACTTTCAGGGCTATCTTTTTAGGAATAAAATAGTATTTTTCTGTTAATTTAGCTCATTCTCTTGAAAATAATTATGCCTGGCTATTTATTAAAATGGTCTGAAAATGTGCAAATGTTGTTGTAATATTCTGGGTCCACCTCTCTGCAGGCTTCCGTTCTGTGGGTTTTGTGAGCGCAGCAAGCTGGACAATACAGAGTGATGGCGAAGGCTGTGGAGAATCCGGGATGCAAACATATGATTCTGTTCTATTTGGGCTTTTGCCTTCTATCCGGGAACATCTTTGATACTAATTGTGTAGGTGGTGTTGGTCCTAGAAGTGTGGAATGTCAACATTCTACTTGACGGCTGTAATAAACAGGTTCAAGTTTGCATGTTCTTTTATCATGCTCTTTTCCTCGCTTTGTGGTCATGCCCCCTCTGCTTTCTCATGAGTCTTTTGCCTTATTCCGTATCTCCTCTTTCCTTTACAATTTCTTCAATCTCCTTGATTTAAAAGTATTTTCCCCTGAAAACTTAACTAGCATTTTAGTAATATGAATGGAAGTGGAAATAGCAAAACTGTAAGTGAAAACCAAGCACACAAGCCCATTCTTAGTTACATCTGGACCACAATTGTGTTCCATAATGAATTCAGCAGTGCAATAATAAAGGATGAAACATTCTAATAAACTGTAAGATGGAGTAGATTTTTTTTAGAAGGAAGTTTTACATCATAGTCCAATTTTCTTTCTAACACTGCATGTCGCAGGATGAGCTATTTGGCATCTGTGCCTAGTAGCCTCATCAGTGATCTCAAGGTAGCAGGGGCTTTTGTAACAGCACAGTGTATTAAACTTAGATTGCACAAATACGGAATCTCCCAAATTAAAATGAAAAATCAGCTTTGACTACCCATCTGATCCTGTACAGATGCCTAACTTGTTCACTAGAGTGTAGTAAGTACAGCGCAGGTGGTACCCTGCATAGGTCTGTAATAAAGGAAGAGATGTGCATGCATAACTACATGGAGGGCAGTCTCCAGAGACCTTCCTTCGGAAGTTAAGAGAATGCTGCTTTCTATCCATTCATCGCATGATTTATTGTAACTGTGCCAAGGAGCAGCACCCAGCAGAGAAACTGTACTTGAAGTTGTCTTGCTATTTCCTTCATAAATCCCTCTTTTTGAATGATTTATAACTTGGTTGTTTTTACTCGCTTCTCTCTAAAATTTGGCATATCGGTGCTTACACTGTGAATTGTTATTTCCTCACATTTAATTTAATCCGGTTTAGTCTTGATTTCTTTCTCTTTCTGTCCCATCAACCAGAGAAGCGGAAAAAAAAAAGTCACATGGGACATCAGAAATTCTATGTAGCTAAAATAGGGCACTTGCTGCCAGGAAGCAGATAATAATTATCATCTGAACATCCTCTTTAAAATCCCTGTCAGACAAAATGAGCATGTGGCGTGTTGTAGGGCAACCAGTGCTCTTCCCAAAACCAGTTCTGTGTTTGACTCAGTGAGGAACACTTTCAGATAAAATTTGCAACCCTGGAACCCTGCTTATAAATCAAGAAATCAAGAACTATTTTTTAAAATGTGAATTTAATTAGCTCTGTCTACAAAGCAGAATGAATTTGCTTGATCAAAAATTCCTAACATCATAGCTATTCTTATGTTGAATCTAGTATAGTTGAAAATAATGATATTTTTCCTCTTTTTTGGGATCCTTTGAATTAGGATCATGCAGATAGCAGTTATGATTACAAACTATTTAAAATAGTAACTAAATATTACTTTGTAATAAAGCTCCAGGTTTGTGCACATACTAACTCAACAATTTAAACATACACTTGGAGTTAGTGTTATATAATGAATGTGAATAACTTAAAATGTTTAATTGAATAGGTTTTAACTGTGAGATGTATGTGTAGCATAAAGTGTGTAAGGTGACCCCCATAGACTCATTTGCTACAGCTGACTTTAGCCCCTTCTCTCTCCGCTTAGCTCACAAAGTGGTTCATCATTCGAGTACTCCCAAGACAATGTGGAAGCACTGATGTGAGGTTCCTTTTTCCGCAATGCAGAATGCAAAGAGCATAGCTTAGGGCACCTTCCATCATGATTTAAAAAAAAAAGTCTCAGAGAAATGATCAGAATTTAATGAAGTTTTGGAAACCTCATAACCCCAAAGGTGTTGAATCATGATAATAGAGTCTTCATGAGGATCTCAGGAATAAGGCCCGCTTGAAATGTTCAATTAAGGACTGCTGGGCAAAGTTGAAGACAATGTGCAAAGATAGCTTTAGAAACTAGTAATGTGGCCTGCATAAAGACATGAAGATGTGGCTGCTGCTGCCATTAGGGATGAACCTTGTCACAGTGTACATAAGATACCAGGCATGGAACATCAAGATTTAGTATCTGTCCTGCTGGGATTGGTCTAGCTTTAGGATGGACATTCATTCCCTTATATTTTCCTATTTTGTCTATAAAAATTGGAATGCTTATACCCTCTTCTTGTTACACAAATATATATTCCAAATATTTACCTCAGTTGGATTTTACTGCTCACAGGCAAGAAAATTTCTCTGATAAGACTTTTGTTTTAATTTTTGAGCAATGTTCCAACCTGTTCAAAATCAACATTCAGAATCATTCAGAATCAACAGGCTAGAATGAATGTATTTTCCATAGTTTAAAGGAGATGGTCTTTGGCGCACATAAGAAAAGTAACATGGTTTTGGTGTTCTTTGTCCTGTCAGGGTTCACATATGTTGGATGTGAATTCAGCACTGTAACACATAGAAGGTGGAGAGACCTTTAAAATCTGGGCTTACTTGGAGAACGTTGTAGACACTGCCCTTGGAATCAAGTGATGTGGACTTCAGAGGGCCCAGGTCTTTTCTCATGGGATGGTTACCAGACAAAGAGCAAGCTGGACAAAGAACACTCACATCCCGATTTTCTGTTTACAATGTGACTTCTCTGTCTATTCATCGCTGGGATCCATCCTCAAGGAGGATAGTACTGAAGGTGATACTATGCCCAAATACCTCTAGAACTTTGAACTAAGTAAGTATCTTTATTTTAATTTTTAATAATTATTTTTATTAAGATTATTCTTTAAAAACTTCATACATATACATAGCATATTATTATTATTGTCTTGCTCCCCCTTTCCAACTTTCTTGCATCCCTAACAAATTCTCTACCTCCATCTCCTTTCTCCAAACTCATATTTTTTAATTATTTTCTGAACTGCAGAGTTTAACCAGATCCATCTGTGTGAACATTAACTTGAAGCTATCCATGGGAGGCTAGTAGACTTACCTGGCAGTATCAACTAAAAGCAATGGCTCCTTATTTATCACAGGCTATCAGTAACCAATAATTTATAGATGAGAATGAGGTCCCCTGAACCTCCCCATCCATGCCTGACTGTTGGCTGACCCACTTTTGGGTAGACCTAATATAGATGTTCTCAGCTGGTTTGAGTTTATGATCTCAGTGGCTATGACTTGCCAAGGAAATTATACTTTACTATCCTCCTCTCTGTTTCTAATTTTAAATTCTTTCTGGTCTGTCTTCTGTAGTGTTCTGTAGCCTTGGATTGGGTATAATGAATGTCTTATTTGGGGAGGAACACTCAGCCATTACTGATTCTCAATACCTTGAGCTTGCATGACTCTCTGTATTTACTGCCATTAGCTGGAAAGATCCACGTTGCACATTTTGTGACAGTCACATAATAGAAGAAATAAAAAAGACTAATACAACGTCCTGTAAGAGTTTTAATTTTATGCTGGACTACTTGTTTCCGTCAGTCTTATTAAATTTAGCAGTCCCCGATACAATTTATAAGAAGTATTTTTATTTTTTGCAAATGACATTCATGTTTTATTAAGCAGTAAAAAGGAAGCCATGACTTAACCCGAGACTATGAATAATGAAGTTACTTCCCAGGAAGCACAGTAACATTTTATTCCCACAGTCCACATTAGCTAATATGAATCATAACAATGAACTGAACTTAATACATGCCTCTTTGGTAATCCATCTCTGGTTGTTTCATTCAAAATAAAGCTCTATTTTCTTTGAATTTTTGAATCATTCAAAATAATCTTTTTATTCAGTTGAAACATTATTGCTTGTATACTATCTTACCTTTGTCAACTGATCATGTATATGAGAACAGATTTCAAGAAGTACTCATTTGTATACTGTAGGAACACTTGATGCTTACATTTAATTATGCAATATAGAGAATATTATGAAAAAAAAATTTAATAAATGGTTTATTTAATTTATACAAATATTAATTTTAGTCACATTATTACTATACCTGTGTAAAAACACCTTTTAAAAATTGTTATTTTGAATATGATTATGTAATGTCAAACTCAGGAAATAAGATAATGAAGCAATTTTATTAAAATATTTAAATTTTGATGAATGTCAACCAATTAAACATTATACTTATCAAAATACATTTTGACATTGTAGTGTAATAATTTCATATTATAACTATTTTTACTTATTACTATATCTTCATTGGCACTGCTTGTGAAATTTGAGGCTTTAAAGATTAATTATGCTACAAGTGACAGACAGCTATACTAATGTGTGCAATTTGATGAGCTATGACACTCATATTAACCCAGTAAACTGTTATTAAAGTGAGAAGAAGAGAACATAAGCTGATTATGAAGTCAAAATTTTTCACTAAGTCTGTATTTGCCATCCCACTCTGTCCTAAATCATTCTCACACAGAAATACATTTGTGTCATTATAAAGTAGTTCAAAACATGAAGAATTTTACATAAGAGAAATTTATATTGTATGTATTCTGCATCATTTGGTTTTTATAGATTAAGTAACATCATTTGGATGTCTCTACACCATTGCATTTTTATCAGTGTTTTATATTTATGAATGATGTCTGTAAGCAATGTTTTATATTCTTCCCTTGTTGTGTGGATTACCTTATTCTCTTAGTGGGTGTTTTGAAGATGAAAAATTTCCACTTTTATAAGGCTTTTCAATTCCTCTTTGTAGAAGAAGCATCTAGTGTTGTACTTCAAATTTCATTTCCTACCGTAAAGCCACAAAACTTTTCTCATGATGATTTATAAAGCTCTATACATAGAATCCCTCTTCCCTCTGTTCCATTGGACTAGTGGAGCTCTGCCTGGTGCTTGGCTGTTGATCTCTGCATCTGCTTCCATCGGTTACTGGATGAAGGCTCTATGGTGACAGTTAGGGTAGTCACCAATCTTATTACCAGAGTAGGGCCGTTTAGGCACCCTCACCTCTATTGCCAGTAGACTAACCTGGGTTCATCCTTGTGAGTTCCTAGAACTTGCCCTGTTGGAAGAGGGAATGTGGGGTGGGTCGGGGATAGGGGTGTGTGGGGGGTGGGAGGAGGGATGACAGTGGTATATGTGGTTGGTATATAAAATGAATAAAAAAATAAAATAAATATTCTATATCTTAGTCAGGCTGTGGTGGCACATGCCTTTAATTGCAGCACTTGGGAGGCAGAGGCAGGTGGATCTCAGTGAGTTCGAGGCCAGCCTGGTATACAAAGCGAGTTCCAGGACAGCCAGGACTGTGTTACACAGAGAAACACGGTCTCACAAAACAAAAACAAAACAAACAAACAAAAAATTCTACAAAGTAGAACTTAAATTTCTTGCTATGATTTATCTAAATTCAAAACATAACCCATGAAAACTCTAATTTTTATATGTTGTGTGTATTTTTGTGGTGTATATCATGTTGTATGTGTTTGATACTGTGTGTATGTGTGTAGCATATGGTGTGTTGTACGTGTAGTGCAGTATGTTGTGTGTGTGGCAGGTGTTGTACGGCGTGTGTGTGTGTGTGTGTGTGTGTGTGTGTGTGTGTGGTGTGTGTGTGTGTGTGTGTGTATTTGTAAAACATCTGAAGTTCTGTTCCCTTAAACTCTCTGTCCTTTGACAAGCAATATCCTTGGCAAACTTGTCAAATAATTTCTCAAACATAATTGTTCTTTTTAGACATATTTAGGTGCCTTGTTTGTCTATAGGTGTCTGTGTAGGGTAGCAGTTTCCTCTGAGATTGAAACATTCCTACTAGCAGGAAGCTTCTTAAGCCAGAAGGTAAACAACTCAATATAGCTTCAAGAAGTCCCTGAAACTTACCAGGTGAACTAGGCCCCTTCCTCTCAAATGTAAACTGCTGTAGGATATTCTATATGCTCTGAATGTGTTGCTCTGATTGGTTAACAAAGTGCTAATTGGCCAGTAGCCAGGCAGGAAGTATATAGGCAGGACAAAGAGAGAGGAGAAGTCGGGGAAGAGGAAAGCTGAGTCAGAGAGACACTGCTAGCTGCTACCATAAGAAGCAGGATGTAGAGTACTGGTAAGCCACAAGCCACATGGAAAGGTATAGATTTATAGAAATGGGTTAATTTAAGGTATAAAAACTAGATAGCAAGAAGCCCGAGCCACACAGCCATACAGTTTATAAGTAATGTAAGTCTCTGTGTGTTTGCTTCGGTCCAAGAGGCTGCGGGACTGGCAGGCGAGAGAGATTTGTCTTGACCATGGGCCAGGCAGGACCAGGAAAACTTCAGCTACAGTAAAAAATAATGACTGCTGAGAAACTTTCTCAGTTAAGTTAAGCAGCAATGAAGATTCTCAGAGCAGTCCAGCTACCTGGGAGAAGCAGAAAGGAGAACATCTGTGTGACAGACCAACAGGGTCACTTGAAAAGGACACTCTCCAACATGTTGAGTTTCCAGTAGGCTCTTTATTATGCTCCAAGTTGCCAGATTTTGTGATTTGCCACCCATGCTAGGGTAGGTTTTGGTGGTACAGCTATTGTTTTAGTCATTACCGCTCTTATAAGTAATGAATGCCTCACCCATATTGCCTTAAGTAATCTCAATAAAACTCAGTGGTTCACTAAGGTGGACTCTGGTGGTATTCTTAAAGTAGTGTATTATGGGTTCCCTATCTGGGTGAGCAGAAATGTATCGTGTCTCCCCAGGATAAATTTTGTCACAGAACACTGTAACAATATCTCACAGTTATGATTACCATGTTTATTATGTGTAATATCAGATATGTTTGTTTTCCCATTTTTTCTTTATTTTCCAGCATCTGTATTATTGTCTTTCAATGTGTCTCAACCTATCCTAGAGTTCACAATTTCTTATTCACACTTCCAAGCGCAGAAATGAGCCACCATGCACATATTTTTAACTGCATTTTCATTTTGTGTTTGGTCAAATTTGTTCCTTCTTGTCTCCACCATACATCTTAGAATCAGGGTATCTTACTGAGAATTTTGAATGTATAGATCAGCTTTTAGATAATTGATATCTGATACTATTACATCTCTCATAAACAATATATCTGCATGTTTATTTAAGTCTTCAATTATATCACTTGTTTTGTATTAATATTTCCCTTATTAGTGATATTTTAATACAGGTATGCTTTGAAATATTACCATATACCAAAATTCTACCTCCAATTCTCATCCATATTCTCTCTCTTTCTTCTACTTCTTCTTTTCTCCTCCTCCTTCTCTTCTCCTCCTTCTCTTCTTCTTCTTCTTCTTCTTCTTCTCCTCCTCCTCCTCCTCCTCCTCCTCCTCCTCCTCCTCCTCCTCCTCCTCCTCCTTCTCCTTCTTCTTATTCTTCATCATCATCTACTTTTTGGATTATTCATTAAACCCAGTTAGTCCTGCCCATGTGTGTGTTTGTGTAGTGCCATCCAATGGAACACGGGAATCTTACCAGTGACTGTATCTTTTTAAAAGATTTGTTCTCCCCAATAGCAACTGTCAGGTACCAGTACTCCACTGGGGCTCGTTTCTGTATGAGGTCTGTGTGTTTGTGGTACACAAATGTGGGTGCGCAGATGTGCTAACACATGCATATTCCCAGAGGTCAGTGAGAACATCCAGTGCCTTCTTTTTTCTATGCCCTTCAGCTGATTCCTTGGAGACATACTGTCTCATTGAATCTGGACCTTCCTGGCTTTGCCTTACAGTTTTCATCAAGACTGACTGGCCTGCCAGCCTCTGCGATCTTCCTGCCTCTGTTGTCCTACTACACTCATCTGGAATTACAGGTAAATGCAGTCTTTCCTTCTTGTATGTGGGGACTGGGAGACCAAATTCAAGTCTCCATTATGGTCCAGTGAGTTCTCCTACCAACTCAGCCATCAACCTAGTAAAATCCTTTTTAAGTTTCATCTGCACAATCACTTGCACTGTACTGATCTTTATGTCTTTTGTTAGATGCTTGCATAGGATATCCTGGTCTCCTTGAAGGTGTTCTTTTTAAGTTTTATTTTCTATCTCTTCCTATATATTTGTATTTTTTACTTTCCACACTCATTTTTAATTCATTAACAATTTTCATTTTTGTAGATATTTACAATGAAAGAATATTTTGTTTGAAATTAAGGATCACTTTTCTATATTTTCTTTTTGAGTACAAAAAAAGATGGTGTCTCATTTTTGCTACATGTTCTGTGATTCATTCAGTTTAATGTTAAATAATTAAATAATGAGAATTGACAACCTTTTTGTCTTGGAAATTATGTATATTCATTTTGCATTTCAGTGTTCATTAACTTTAGACTTTTATTTGTTTTTCGTTACTGAGCCAAGAAGAAAAAGTTCTATCTTTAATGAGCAGCAAGGTTTTTAAAGAGATGAATGTTGAATTGTCTGAAATACTTTTTAGATTATCTACATAGCTTTTTGTATATACTGTTATTTTTATTTATATAATGTAATATATTTCACTGATTTTAAATGCAGGAATGTTCTTCTGTTATCATGATGTAGTACCTTTAATAATGATGGAGTTTTTGATGTTTATCTTCACATTAAATTATCTTAGAGTATGTTAAAATGTTCCCACTGATATTCATGGAATTATTTTCCTTATTTTAGCTAATGCTCTTATACCTGATGACCACTTTTTCAGTATTAGTAAAACTCTATAGAATTATTTTAATTGTGTAGTATGATATAAACTTTCTGAAGCCCTTTTAACATTTCACATCTTTATATGTAAATTTCATTTCAATAACCTATAGCTGGTTGCTATTTTTATAAATTAGATGAAACTGAAGGCCTTTTAATCAGCATTTAAGTTATTTGCATTTAATCTACTTTTGACTAATTAAAAACAATTTTATAGTGCTGGATATGGCTCATAGGTTAACAACACTTGCTGATTTTGGAGAGAATCTAAGGTCAGTTCCTAGCATCCAGAATCAGGTGGCTTATAGCCACATTCAACCAGAGCTTGTAGGTATTTAATGCCCTCTATTAGTCTTTTCAGGCATCCACATCCATATCCACATAAGTAAAAATACACTAAACTAATTGTATCAGTTTACAATATTCCATTCAAGCTATTTGTCATTTGGAAAATGAGAAAGAATAAGATAAAAAATAAGAACATATAATATGAATTATTATTAATGTAAGAAGCAAGGCTTTCCTTTTTCTGAATATATCTGTGTATATGGAAGCCACTATATGGTACACTAATATCATCATTCTTTTTTTAATTTTTTCATTGAAAATATATTCTTCTCTCATGCAATACATTCTAATCAGTTTCTCCTCCCTCTACTCTTCCTTGATATGCCCTGCCTTTCCTCTCTCCCAGATGAAGTCCCTCTCCATTTTCTCTTCAGAAAAAAACAGATTTCCAAGAGATATCAAACAGAACAAAACAAGATACAGTAAGAATAGGCAAAAGACATTGAGGCTAGACAAGACAGCCCAGTAGGAGGAAGAGTCTCAAGAGGAGGCAAAAGAGTAAGAGAGATACATTTGTCTCCATTTTTAGAAGTCTCACAAAAAACACCAAGATGTCAGCCTTAACATAGCAGCAGAGGACCTGGTGCTGAGATGGTGGACACCAAGCTGCCCTTTTGATCTCTATAAATCCATGCAAGGCCTCCCTAGTAGATTCAGTGAGTCATGTTCTCTTGATCTTCTCTATCCCCTCTGTCTCCTACAGTATTTCTTCACCCTCTTCCTTCTGGTTCCCTGATCTCTGAAGGGAGGGACCCTATAGAGACCTACAATTTAGGTGCTCTCTTTGCTTAATATCTGGCTATGGGTCTCTGCACCCTCTCCCATCTGCTGCCTTAAGAATCCTCTATGATAATGACTTGGAAAGACACTGATCTATGGGTACAGCAGAATAATATTAGGAAACATTTCATTGCTTTGTTTATGAAATTTTTTCCTTTTGGACACCCTAGGTGTTCAGGTTATCCATCCTCTTGCACTTGTCCATCCAGGCAGTATAGCGCATCCCTTTGTCTGCCAGTTTCATTTTTTTAAAAATTATTGAATAATATTCCATTGTGTAAATAGCATACATTTTTTTAATCCATTCTTTTGTTGAGGAACATCTAGGTTGTTTTCAGTTGGGCTATTATGCATAAAACCACAAAAAATGATAGTTCAGAAAGTTTCTTTGTGGTAGGATGCAGTGCCCTTTGAGTATAAGCCCAAAACTGGTATACCTGAGTTTTGACACAAATCAGTTCCCACATTTCTGAGGAACCATCATATTGATTTACAGGCTGTATAAGTTTTCACTCCTGAAAGCAATGGAGTAATGTTCCCCTTGCTCCACATCCTCCACAGCATGAGCTGTCACTTGTATTGTTGATATTATCTATTCTCACAGGTATAAGATGGAATCTCAGAGTCATTTTAATTTGCATTTCCCTTATGACTAAGGATATTGAACATCTCCTTAAGTATTCCTTGGCCATTTGAGATTCTTCTGTTGAGAATTTTCTGGTTAGATCTGTACCGCATTTTAAATTGGATTGTTCGATTTTTTTGATATATAATTTCTGTGTTCTTTATATATTTTGGATATTAGCCCTCTGTTATATGTGGACTTTGTAAAAAAAAATATTTTCCCATTCTGTAGGCTGCCTTTTTGTCAGATTGATGGTGTCCTGTGCCTTACAGAAACTTTTCAGTTTCATGAAGTCCCAATAATCAATTATTGATCTTAGTGCCTGTGCAGTTGGTGTTGTGTTCAGAGAGTTGTCTCCTATGCCAATGTACTCAAGGCTGCTCCCTACTTTCTCTTCTTTCAGGTTCAGTGTTTCAGGTGTTGCGTTAAGGTCTTCAGTCCATTTAGGCTTGAGTTTTTTTTTTTTTTTTTTTTTTTTTTTTTTTTTTTTTTTTTTTTTTTTTTTTTTTTGGTTTTTTGAGACAGGGTTTCTCTGTGTAGCTTTGCGCCTTTCCTGGAACTCGCTTTGGAGACCAGGCTGGCCTCGAACTCACAGAGATCCGCCTGGCTCTGCCTCCCGAGTGCTGGGATTAAAGGCGTGCGCCACCACCGCCCGGCTAGGCTTGAGTTTTGTACAGCGTGATAAATGTGTGTCTATTTGCATTCTTCTACATGGAGATATCCTCTTTGACCAGCACCATTCGTTGTGGATGCTTTCTTTTTTCCAATGTGTGTTTCTGGCTTCATTATCAAAGATCAAGTGTCTATAGGTGTGTGAATTTATAACTGATTCTTTGATTCAATTCCATTGATCAGCATATCTGTTTTTATGCACATGCCATGCAGTCTTTATTACTGAAGCGTTGTTTTATCTTCAGCATAGTGGCTGTGCCTTCATCTACTGCTATTTCCAACAACTACAACTCTGAAATTGCCATCCTGCTTCTCTGGCAGTGGCCCAGCCACTCAGGCTGCAGCATGGCAGGAAGTCTGTTCCCACAGGCCCAGGCTCTGCCTCTGACTCTAAAGGTATCTTTAACCAAATATTTACCATTCTATTTATAAATAAGTCTTGAGATTCGAAGACTGGGGTGAAAACCTGCTAGCTCAGAGTGACTGAGTAACAACTAGCTAACCTTCTCTCCTTTTCTGTCATCTCCTCAATACCTAGAATCATTTCCTACTTCCTCTCTCTCCCTAGAAGTCCTGCCTATACTGCTTACCTAGTTATTGGCTATTCAGCTTATTTAAACCAATCATAGCAATATATCCCACAACATCCCCCTCTTTTTGTCTAAATAAAAAAAAAATTAACTCTAACACAGAAAAATTATATATTATCTTCTTTTGGTAAGTCAAAATTTTGTACCTAATTTACATTTTATCTTATAACTTGTATTATCAATCCAAAATAATCTTTGTAGACATTAAAACATATTTTGATGAACAACTTAAACTTTTATGTCTTTCAACATTATATACTTTATACCTCTTTTGCGAATTTCCTTTCTGAATTTAGTAACAAGGAATACTGTAACTGTAACTTTAACTACATCAAAGACCCAAGGTGCGTATAGTATTACCTTAGTAAACAGGAAGTGCAGAACAAGTGACTTCCAAAACTATAGAAATGACAGAAACAGCTAGGTACCTGAACATTCACCCAAGGTTCATCTGTAACATTGGGGCATCCAGCTTTCACCTATAGGCCTAGAATATCGGACAGATTTTTCTTCGAGGCAGGAATTTTGAAGGACTGTCCTATCTTACATTGACAAAATTTGCCAGTCACTTTTTCAAGTGCCCTGCCTGTCCAATTATGACAGCATACTCTCAGCAGCCTAGACATGGGCAGTTTCTTGCCCAAATAGCTAGCTTTGCCACATTGAACACAAATTCCATATGGAGTTTCTTCAATGATCATCATTCATTTATGAAGTAGACTGTGTTTCCAGGAGCAGATTGGTCTCACTGGCATGAAGAGCCTCAGGTTATTAAACATCTTAAATGCCATAATCTCTAGGTCTTTTAATTGTCTGAAGATTATCTATCTATTTAAAATATCTGTTTGAAATCAAAAGCATACTTAACCATAAGTTCCACTGATATAGATGACTAACTACTAATCTATATTCCTTTATTATCCTAAATAGATTTCAAAGACTACAATGTTACATTACATTTTTAAATGAGCTGCATAGGTACACTACCTTAAAAAAAAGAGTAGAAACATATATACAGTATAATAAAAATAAGCTTAAATTTGCATTAATATACAAAAAATTCTTACCAATGTAAAATATTTGAGACTAGTGGTTGTTCAAAAGTAGACTCAACAGTCAACCCACTTATCTCATTGTTTCTATACAATATCCCCCTTTTTTTCTTCAGAAGGATGTCCCTGAATCTTATCTCCTTTGTTCAGCTTTTTTCCTGACTTGCTTGTAAGCAATCCCCCTAAATGATGGCAAACATTCATAGTAGACTGAACAACCAAAAAACACCCTTGCTACCTCTTGGAAAATTAGAAGTCATGTTTTCTAGGTTTCTTCCTGTTGTCTGGGGGTGACAGCATCTTTAGGGTGCCAAGAGAAAATTGAAATCTAATTAAGTCCTGGGAAAACAAGTTATAACAGTGGTTTCCAATCTATTTGTAATGGGAAAGTGCAGGGATTATCTGAAGTCCTGGTTACAGTAGGCCATGAGGATAGACCTCCTCATCTAGCAGCTTTGAAATTTTTCTAGATGTAGAATTTTGAGGATACTACAAAAGAGGCATTCTGAAAGGCTGGATCACCTGGGATACATGTTTTCAGTGGTGTCTAGTCCTTTTTTTTCTGAAACAAAGTTTTAAATGTAACATATATATCTGCATTAACACAAGTATCGAATGTGTGCTATATATGTCAGCTAAAGATGATTTTTTTGTTCTATGTTTGAACAGGTAAAAGACATCTGTCACCCTTATAAATTTGTTTGGGCTGTATAACCAAACCTTTATTCATGCCATTTCAAAGGACAGCATGTAATAATAAGTCATGAGGATTCTGTAGCAAACAAGAATTACCATGTTTTATCCAGTCCCAGGCAAATTTGATTTTCATTAATTTTGGAGAGAATCAGAAATTTTTGTTTCCTGTGGAAAGAAAGGCATAACCCCAACACAACATATTTTCTGAATTCCATTTTGAAATTAAGACATCCTTCAAATATATAGGCTGATTTAATATAGTGCAATCCATAATCCAATGTCTCTCAGCACCTATTTTTTTGTTCATTAGCATTTTAAAAATACAAAGCCAAAAAAGCACCATACCGGATCCAGATACCCTGTGTATTTTCCATCTTTACATTGCTTATTCTTTTATATTATTTTATTCTGCCCTTAAAGATAATTTACTTCTTTATTTTTAAACATTTTACTTTTTTATAACTGTCTATATACATTTTATTTTTTTCTTTAGCATCTAAGCACATTTTTAAACATATTCTACCTGTTCACAGGTTTTCTCAGTATGGACCTGACTTTGTGTACATCACCAGCTCTGGAAGCTGATGTGTCTGTGCTGTGGCTTGGGTTTCTACCTAGTTTTCCACTGCAGAGTAGCAAGCACATCGGCTGCTCATAGCAGGGTCTCTTAAAGGAGTCACACAGCCTTTTAAAATGCCTCTTATGCTGTGAGCAGTGGGCTCTTTGTATATATCACACAGTGGATGCCGAACGTTGTTTTATCTTTGGCACAGTGGCTGCACATTGATCTACTGCTTGTTCAGCCAGCAAATTGCAACTCTGTAGTTACCATCCTGCTTCTCTCACACTGGCCTGGGCTCTCAAGCAGTAGCCTGGTGAGAATTCTATTCCCACAGGCACAAGCTTTGGCACTGTCCCTAAAGGTTGCTTTAACTCTATGTCTATCATTCTATTTATAAATAAGATTCAATATTCAAAGGCTAGGGTGAGAACCTGCTGGCTCAGAGAGGCTGAAGAGCAACTACCTAACATTCTTGCCTTGCTGGAGTCTCTCACATGCCTAGAATCAGCTTTCTATGCCTGGAAGTCCTGCCTATACCTCCTGCCTAGCTATTGGCCATTCATCTCTTCATTAAACCAATCGTAGCACTATATCTTCACACAGTGTACAAACATCCCAGAGCGCCGTATCTCTGCAGTACTAAATGAAATCAGGGATGGCGATACCTCCAGCAGTTCTTTTATTTTTCAGGATTGTTTTTAGCTATCCTGTTTTTGCTTTGTTTTCTGTTTTTGGTATGGAGTTGGGAATATTACTTTCAAGTTCTATAAAGAATTTTGCTGGAATTTTGAAGAGATTGTGTTGTATCTGTAGGTTGCTTTTGGTAGGATGGTCATTTTTACCGTTTTATTCTTACTTATCCTTGAGCATGGGAAATCTTTCCATTCTTTGGTATCTTCTTGAATTTCTTTCTTCAAAGACTTGAAGTTTTTAATCACACAAGTCTTTCACTTGTTTGGTTAGCGTTGTCCCAAGATATTGTATATGATTTTAAGCTCCTGTGAAAGGCATTTTTCCCTGAATTCTTTCTCAGCCATTTGTACATAGGAGGGCTCCACATTTTTGTTAGTTAATCTTGTAAGTTACTTTGCTAAAAGTGTATATCAGCATAGGAGTTCCCTAGTAGAAATTTTTTGTGTCACTTATTAAAAAATATGACTTCCTTTGCAAATAACAATATTTTGACTTCTTTTCCAGTTTGTATCCCCTTGGTTTCCTTCAGTTGTCTTATTGCTCTAGCTAAAACTTCAAATACTGTGTCACATAGATATAGATAGAATGGACAATCTTGTCTTATTCCTGATTTTAGTGAATTGTTTTGAGTTTCTCTACATTTCAATAGAGGTTGGCTATAGGCTTGCTTTAAATTGCCTTTATAATGTTTAGACATGTCCTGTTTAACCACAATCCTTAGAGTAACTTCATCATGAATAGATGTTGTATTTTGCCAAAGGCTTTTTCAACATCTAATGAGATAATCACATGTCTATTCTCTTTCAGTTTACTTACATGGTGGATTACAGTTAATTTTTTTTTTTTTTGTGTTGTGCCATTCCCATATCTTTTGGGTGAAGCAAACTTGATCATGGTAGGTGGATCTTTTTTATGTGTTTTTGGGTTATGTTTGCAAATATTTTATTATTTCTGCATCTATATTTATAAGGGAAATTGGTCAGCAATTATCTTTCTTTGTTGAATCGTTATGTGATTTGGGTATCAGGGTAACTGTAGCCCATTAAAATGAATTGAGAAATGTTCTTTTGTTTTTTATTATGTTCAATAATTGGAGGAGTATTGGCATTAACTCTTCTTTGAAAGTCTGCACTGTAATCATTTGGCCTGAGCTTTTTCTTGCTTTTTTTTGTGAAAATTTTAATGAACACTTTTATTTCAATGGGATTACAAGTCTATATAAATTGTTTGTCTGATGTTTATTTAAATTTGATAAGTGACACCTTTGGAAAAATTATCCTTTTTTTTAGATTTTCCAATTTGATGTAATGAAGGTTTTTTAAATATGTGTTTATGATTCTCTGAATTCTTTATGTCTGTTGTTATTTCCTGCTTTTCATTTCTGATTTTTTTTTAGTTTAGATATTCTTTCTCTGTCTTTTAGATAATTTGGATAAGAGTTTGTCTGTCTTGTTGAATGTTTCAAAGAACCAACTTTTTGTTTAATTGATTTTTTTCTTTGTTTCTATTTTATTTATTTCAGCCTTCAATTTGATGATTTTATGCCATCTACTTCTCTTCAGTGTGCTTACTTCTTTTTGCTCTACAGTTTTTTTTTTTTGTTTGTTTTGTTTTTTGGTTTTTCGAGACAGGTTTTCTCTGTGTAGCTTTGTGCCTTTCCTGGAACTCACTTGGTAGCCCAGGCTGGCCTCGAACTCACAGAGATCCGCCTGGCTCTGCCTCCTGAGTGCTGGGATTAAAGGCGTGCGCCACCACCGCCCGGCTGCTCTACAGTTTTCAAGTGTGCTGCTTAGTTGCTAATATAAGATCTCTTAAATAACTTTATAGAGACACTTAATACTATGAACTTTCCTCTTAGCACTACTGTAACTGGAATATTCCTGTGTCCACCTGGCTTCTGTAGCCGCTCAGGCCCAATTAAACACACAGAGACTTATATTACTTATAACTGTATGGCTGTGGCAGGCTTTTTGCTATCTGTTCTTGTATCTTAAATTAACCCATTTCTATTAATCTATAAGTTGCCATGTGACTCGTGGCTTACTGGTATCTTAACAGCTGCTTTTCATTGTGGCAGCTGGCAGCATCTCTCTGCCTAAGCCTTCCACTTTCCAGAATTTTCCTCTCTCTTTGTCCCGCCTATACTTCCTGCCTGGCTACTGGCTAATCAGCATTTTATTTATCAATCAGTCATAGCAACATATATTCAAGGCATACAGGACATCTCACAGCACACTGCTTTCATTATGTCCCATAAGTTTGGGTTTATTGTGTATTCATTTTCATTGAATTCTAGAAAGTCTTTATTACTTTATTTTGTCTTGACCCATTTCTTATTCAGTTTCCATAAGTTAGTAAACTTTCTGTTGTTTCAGTTGTTGTTGTCATCTAGCTTTAGTCCATGATGATCTGAAATGTCTAATCAGGGTGTTATTTTGATTTTCTTCTATCTAATGAGACTTGGGAGATGACGAACAGAAGCTGTATTCTTTTGTGTTTGGATAAAATGTTCTGTAAATATCTATTAGGTTTATTTGGTTTATAGCATCCTTTAGATCCAACACTTTGTTTTTTATTTTCTGTCTGGGTGAGCTGTTCAATGGTGAGAATTGGATTAGCTGTCTCCCATTATCAGTGTGTGATGGTCAATGTGTGGTTTAAGCTGTAATAATCTTTCTTTGAAAAAGGTGGGTATCCATTATTTGGGGGCATAAATGTTTAGAATTTGAAATGCCATCTTGGCAGATTTTTCTTTTGATAAATATTCAGTGCCCTTCCAAATCTCTTTTGATTAATTTTGATTTGAAGTCTACTTTTTTAGATATTAAAATGGATATACCAGCTTGTGTCTTAGGTCCATTTGCTTAGAATATCTTTTTTCCAACGCTTTACCCTAAGATAATATCTATCCTTAATGTTGAGATGTGTTGCTTGTATGCAGCAGAATGTTGGATCCTGTTTTCATGTTCATTCTGTTAATCTGTGTCTTTTTATAAGGGAATTGAATCCAATGATATTGAGAGATATCAAGGAACAATGGTTATTAATTACTGTTATTTTGTTGCTGTTGTTGTGGGTAGTGGTGGTGGTGGTGTGTGTGTGTGGAGAGGAGGATGGGTTGTGTGTGTGTGTGTGTGTGTGTGTGTGTGTGTGTATATCTTTTCCTCTTTTGTTTTTGCTGCTGTGAGATTACTCATTTCTTGTGGAGTGCATTCATATGTGTTATCATCCTCCTTTGGATTTTTTTCTTCTAGCACTTTCTATTATGCTAGATAGGTAGATACTGTATAATTTTGACTTTATCATGGAATATCTTCTGTTCTCCATTAATGCTGGTCAACAGTTTTGATGGGTAAAGTAATCTGAGTTGGCATCAGTGATCTCTTAGAGTCTACAACACATCTGTCCAAGATCTTATAAAGGTATAAGAAGCATAAAGAACATCAAATGATTAGACCAGAAAAGATAGTCCCCTCTGCATATAATAATCAAAACACAAAACATATAGAACAAAGAAAGAATATTGAAAGATGCAAGGGAAAAAGCCCAAGTAACATATAAAGGCAGACCTACAAAATTGCACCTGACTGCTAATGGAGTCACCAAAAAACATCAGACATGGAGATATGGAGTTTGGAGTGTGCCCAGCTGGATTTGGTCTTGCTTTGATCTAGTATTTCCTCCTTATTCTCTGGTCTCTATATTTTGGAATGGTAATGCTTGTCCTCTGCCATTATATGTTGGAAATATGTGATATGTTTTTTTTTTTTTAATTTTGATTTTTAGGGGATTACAGTTAAGAGATTGCAAGAAACTCAGAAGAGACTTTCAATTTTGTACTTATAAACATTGTTGAGACTGTGATAGACTATGGGGATTTTTGAAGTTGGACTTTGCATTATGGTATTGTTACAAGCTTATGGCATCCCGGGAGTGGAATGTCGTAGCTTGAATGTAACTGCCCCCCGTGAGCTCACAGTAAGAGGCACTATTCGGAGCTGTCTTTGTTGGAGTAGCTATGGCCTTGTTGGAGGAAATGTGTAAATGTGGGTGAGAGCTTTAAGGTTTCATATGTGCTCAAGTAATGCCCAGTTTATTAGACCACTTCTTGTTGTCTAGAGACTAGAATATAGAATTCTCAGCCCCTTCTCCAGCACCATGTCTGCCTGCATGCCATCATGTCCCACAATGCTGGTAATGGATCTTTGATCTGTAAGCCACCCAATTCAATGTTTTCATTTATAAGAATTGCCATCTTCAGGCAGGCGGTGGTGGCACATGCTTTTAATCCCAGCACTTGGGAGGCAGAAGCAAGCAGATCTCTGTGAGTTTGAGGCCAGCATGGTCTACAGAGCGAGATCCAGGACAGTCACCAAAACTATACAGAGAAACCCGGTCTCAAAAAACCAAAAAAAAAAAAAAAAAAAAAAAAAGCCATCTTCATGGTATTTCTTCACAGTAAGAGAAACTCTAAGACACTGATCTAGCTGTTGATTTACGGATTTGTTTTGGTAAGGTGTATGTGGTTTTCTGTCAGATGTTACCTATGGTTGAGCAGCAGTGGTTTGCCTGTCCACTGTTCTATTTTTATTATAGCCTTTTACTTAGGACTGGAGAAATAGGTCAGTAACAGAACACTTGTCTAATTATCTATCATGTACACAAAGTTATAGATTTAAACCCTATCTTAACTGCTTTTCTCCTGAGGTGATAAAGCACCATGATGAGGGCAACTTATAAAAGAAAGCATTTAATTTGAGACTTATGGTTTCAGAGGATCAGAGTCCATGATAGTGGGGCACAGACACAGACATAGCACCAAGAATAGTTGACAATTTACATCTATTTTACTGCTTTAATTTTTGAGATTATAATACAATTACATTCCCCCTTCCTTTTCCTCCAAAATTCTTATATACACATACTTGCTATCTTTCAAAGTCATAGCATATTTTTCATTAATTGTTGCTACATATATATATGTAGAATATATATATATATATATTCTAATTTAAATACAACCTGCTGGGTCTGTACAATGTTACACATATGTATGTTTTCTGGGCTGACAATTTGGTATTAGATAACTAATTGGTGTGCTCTTTCTTGGGAAAGATTATTTCTCACTCTCTCAGCATTTGTTAGTTACAGGTAGTTCTTTGTGTAGTCTTCAGGCATCCGGGGCTTTCCCCTCTAAACATTAGCTTGTCTATTGTCTTTGTTCAGCTCATGTCTAAGCAATCCAGTTGGTGAGAATTTGTGGGTATAGCTTCTGATTTAGCCAGTTATGGAGGCCTGGTAAAGTCTATAGTTTATCCTCCAAAAAGTCACTGCTTTACTAAAACCAGCATAATCTTTAAGTTTAGTCTAAGTATTTGTCTTTATACTGACAAACATTTTCACAAGTAGTGCTTATTTTGTTTGTATAATTTGTTCTGAATATGTCAGAGAAGCTGACTTCAGTCCCTCCTGAATTATCAACAAAGATATCATACCCTTTTAAATTTCTTTGTTGGTCTTCCACTGTTTACATTTTATTTTTTCCTATAATTATTAGTGTAAAAAATAAATAAAAAAATATATGAGACCTCTGATTTCAATTGAGGCTTGACCTTAAGGCTTCAGGAAAAGAAAAAGCAACCAGTGCTCATATTTTAAATGTTGAATTATGTATAACATCAGGGAAAAGGTTTAAATAGGAGGTCATTGTCTTTAGAACTGGAAAAAAGAAAGGAATAGAAGAGGGAAAGGCTGTTTGGGAGTAGAGTTGAAGGGCCTGCTCACCTTGATCTATCAGAAGGTATGGAGAAGGGGTCAGTATTTTTACTTTACCCACTATTCACTTTCCAAGCACTATCATATTTGCCATTTTCGGCTTCTCTAAAGTGCACAGCTTCGTACGTTCTTGAATCTTTGCATGAGTAGAGATAGGTCACAAGCTGCTCCCACTGCAGAACTGGGATTCTGCTCATCTCCAATATTCAGCTCAGGCTTTCTATGACATGAGCAATTTTATTATTCATGTAGGTGACCTATTGAACCCAAGTCTTCATATTTTATATTTTGAATACCTGTCATTCTAAAAGCATCCAAATTTTCACAGTTAAAAAAAAAAATCCTATACCTGGTATACCCAGACCTTCAGAGTTATTTCTACAGCTAAACTTCTAAACAATTCTCTTTTGACAGCTTGCATTCTAAACTATTTTTTCAGCTTCCCCGACATCTCGACTATTTTCTTTCATGTTAACTGTGTCTGGGGTGTACCCTGTCTTTTGAAGCACCCTGTGTTCCACTCTTATGTGACTTGATTCTCAGTTCTCCTTGCAGGTCTTTTCCAATTTCCTCTATACAGGCAGTGAACCCATGTTCAGTGCTATTTGTTTTTTTCTATTCCTACAGAGTAAAGAAATCTACAGACTAAATACAGGAGGCACGGTCTCAAACTTCAGCAGAAACGAGTCCTGGATCATAACCATTTTCTTTTCCTTTTTCAGCTATAGCCTATATTCTTCCAACCATTCCTGAACATACCTAGGTGTCAGATCCAGTCTCAATTGCTCAGGGGGATGACTGTGCTTTGTCTGTTAGGAAGGATACTGAGGATAATAGTGTTACCTCTCAGTGTCCTGCCTCCTATTCACAGGAAAACAATTCAACAGGTCCTCTGCTTACCATCTCCAGTCCAGTGGAACCATTCTAATTTACTTTCTGGGCAATCTATGAGGAAATGGGTATCATGTTTTTGTTGATGATGTGATATAGCATGCGAGTCATATGTTAAAATTCAACTATGGAAAATAACATACAAAGAGCATTCTCCTAACAATGATCTTACTCTTTTTCTCTTTTATTACCTGCACGTGCACAAATAGTTTAAAGATGAAGCAAGAAAGAAAAGTCACTGATATGACTCCAAGAAGTGTGACAGATTACTTTTGGTCTTAATCTTCCAAAGGGTGGTTTTAATGGGAGTAGCAAATATCTCCTCTTATTGGCTACTGATAATATGTAAAGCCTTTTTTTCTCTAATAATATTCTCATAGATCATATTCAGAATTAGCAATTGAAAATGTATTACTGTTTTTACAAATACATATCCTTTTTTTCCATGACTCTGGAATATTTAGTGTAATATGAAATAAGATCCAACAGGCATCTATGGCTTATGGAAATTCAAACTTAAAAGTTAAGGCATTTTTCTTTAATTTATATTTAATAATGAAAGTCTCAAAGAAAACAAAATGTCTTGTTTTTTGTTCTTTTAATAATTTTACTATTTTATTACAAATTTCAGAGTACTACATAAAAATAAAATTAGGCTTAGGTTATTACTATGTGAAATTTACAAAGATGAAAATTTAATTATTGACCTAATTTGTGTCTTTTTAAAAATACATATTTAAGTTAAAGCCCTGATCTTCTCAGTTGTAACATATATTTAAAGATCAAGTAATTAGTTCATGAGACCTTTAGTTTTGATCTCAGTATAACACACACTCATATATTCATATGTGTGTATACATATGATATTTATTTTTCTGAGTCTTGTTCATTTTGCATTGATGCATTGATATGGATAATATTTGTCTTTCTTAGTTTAGGTTATTTTGCTCACTTTGAGCAACTCTATTGTGCCTATCTTCAAGTATAATTTTATTTGCTTTTAAAGCTGACTAAGACTGCATTGTGAATTGTTACCATATTTTCTTCATTTATCTGATGAAAGATGGCCAGACTGAATCCATCATTGAGATTTAGAAGTGGTGGACCTGGGGCCTATAGGAGTTCTGTTTTCAGATTTTGTGGAACCTTCAATTTTATTTCCATAGCCAATGAACTAATTTACATTCCCAGCATCGTTGTATAATGGTCCTTCCCTGGCCGCTTCGTCACCATGTACTTTGTACTTGTCTCTTAAATGACAGACACTCTGGGGCCAAATGGGATTTCAGCAGAGTTTTAATTTTCATTTTTCTGAAGTCTAAGTATTTTGAACATTTTTTTCATCTATTTATTACCTATCAGTGTTTCATCTTTTAAACTCTCACCCTTTTTAAATCAAATATTCTAATAATATTTGAATATTATTATTCAATAATATTACACAATAATATAAAAAGATGTGCTGCTTTGATACTTACAGGCTAAAGAATGGCATGGGGAAAATATTAAAGATTTTGCTTTCCAAAATTATTCTGTATGTTTCCATAAGATTATAAAACTTTATTTGTATAAAATTAACTGTAATTCTTCATGCACAATAGCTTTAATTATGAACTGTATAACTAAAGGCAGTGTGCAAGGCATCTTACAGCTTGATGAAATGGACACAGGCTTTCTGAACCGAGGCTGTGGTGAAGTCACAATTTTCAACACAGGGAAGAATTGCGAAGCACATCTCTGATTCCTTATGCTTTTGATTTGAGTTAATTTTTGACAAGGAAATCTCATCAAACATTCACTGTTTAAAAGTATTTCTGAAGCACACATTCAGTTAGTTATATGACCTTTTATCAGATTACAATTCACAATTTAAGAAACTAACCATAATCAATCAAATAAAAGAATGTTTTTATTTTGTGCACAGGATTTTGTTGTTACAGTCTTAAAGGCAAAGCTCCTCTGATCACTGATGCTACTATCCTGATATAAACTCAGTCAATAATTTACTGTGCTTTGCATTATTTAAAGGAGCAAGTATGCAATTTTTACTTGAGAACATAAAAGGTTAAAAATAACACTTTTGATTTTTAAGTTCCAGTAAGAATTGTCAATGTTATCAAAGGACTCTATTTTCCTTAAAATGAATCCAATCTAAAATTACCATATAATTTCCTAGTATACAGGACTTATGAGTATTTAATAATTATTCAAGATTCTTAATTGAATTATAAAAACACAATTTAAAAATATTTGCATAATCCAGATTACAAAAGCTTGATGCTATAACATGAAAGATAAAAGAGAAGTACAACCAAGCCAGATGGATTTTATTGTAGAGCATGAAAGGATTATAGTATGGTTTCAGATTCCACAGTGCAGTAATGGGGTATCCTACTAAGATATGTCATATCATATCACTCATCAGTGTTAGTATGACATCAGGAGTAATACCCACAATTAAGTGAATGTGTTCTAATACATTTCTCTCCTTTCATATTTTGTAAAACCAAAGTTTCTTTATATATTTAAGTTAAATATCATAGTGCATAATCGATATCAAATATCTGAAGTGTAACACAAATTATATTGATTAAAATGCATATGAAATCTAATTTATTTTATAAAGCCATGTGGTAACACACCTTTCAAAACCTGACATTTATCTGAAACATACATATTAAAAGCTTATATTGTTTTCACTAACATAAAGTGGGGAGATTATTAGCCTTAAATGAATTATATAAAACATTTAACATTTTCTTATGTTGTGAATTCTAATAACTATAACCATTTACAAAAACTCTTGGACTCAGTGAATTTGCAAAACTATATATAGCAATATTGCAGTCAACAAATTTTAGGACTGCTAATCTTCAGTACAAAAGCATATTTTATATAATATAGTAAAGTAATTAATACAAACAATATTGAATAACAAGCCTTCTTTACTCTTAGGGATACCATGAATCCTAGTTATAATAACATACTGCATATAAAAGATATGAATGGCAGTGCATAAATCATTCATATTTGCTGTTCTAGCTTCATAGTGCTGGAAGGAAAATTATCTCCTAGGGTATACATTTGTTTACATAGACAATTCTCAGTCTACAATGCTTTGATTTAGCATTTTCAACTTTTCTTTGGTGTGAAATTTGTACATACTAAGTACAAACCATACTTGAAATGTTTCTTTTTCTCTTTTCTCGGACTGTGATTGTGTGGTATGATATTGTCTCTTAATTCTGAACAGTGGCAGTGAGCAGTAACTTCCACTTAACCAGGCAAACATAAGGGTATACAGCTGATTCTAAAGAGTTTATCGGGATCAATAAATGCATCATTGATCAGCAACTACAAAACCTTATGTTTTGTTATAAAATAAACCACAAGTTAGGTTAATTAGACAAACTAAGCAAGTGGCAATTATAATCATATTTAAAATAGACTATGTTCAAATGATCAATATCTAGGGATACAATCCACACATAGGCAGACAGACAGACACACACATAGGCAGACAAACAGACATACACACAATATGCTAGGCTGTGGTGTTTAAATAAGTTAAGGGTATTAAATGCATTTCTAAATTACAATACTTTTAAATTTCTGAGGATACAGATATCAGGATACAATATAATTGTAACTTAAGAAACATCTATGCTTTTGAGGACTTAAAAATATCTAAATAGTCCTTCTAATATGAACAATGAGGAAAAATAATGAATTATATAATGTAAATTTTTTCAGGCTGTGAACTCAGATAGGAACTAGGTAAGGGGAATCTCAAGTTTGCCAGGTTCTTTCTGAGGAAGACACAGAGATTTCGACCTGAGGAATTGAGACAGGAGCTATTGGAACTAATGTGAGATGAAGTGACTGGTATTTGTACAACAGAGAATCACAAAGGTGAAGCTTGCCAAAACATGAATGCCACAAAGCTTTGCAGCACTTCTCGGAGAATCTCAGTAGTTGTGTATGGCCAGCATGAGAGCATCCACCATTTGTCAAGTAGTTGCCCATACAAGTTTGAGAATGGCACAGGGGTATGCAAAGTTGAGCAATCCTTAGGAAAGCCATGCTGAGGAAATTATCTTTCAAACTTCTTTAGAGTGATCTCCAGAGGATGAATTAGGCCTTAGAGGAAAAAAAAATAAACAGATTCACTTGAAGGAAAGACAAAATCATGCATTGTACGGCTCTACAAGTGTAGGCAAGGAAGTACACATTGCCTCTTACTAAGATTAAAACTCTAGACAATAGATTGTATGCCTTGGATCTCCACCAAAGAATCATAAATCTAAGCTGACAGTCTCCCCAAATAATCAGACAGAAAACCAACCATTTGTTAAAAGAAAACCAAAAGTGAAGAGGCTTCTAAAAACAATGAAATAATATGATGTGTTTTTGTTTCATTGATTACTGTTGTAAGTATTCCTTCCTGAGCCACTATAGAGAAAGAAAACAAGACATGGAACCTATAGACATGGAACCTATAGCAAGAAAAAGTAGGTTTTCCTCTAAAACATGGAACAAGACATGAATGGTGATTTGGTTACTTTCATTCCACATAGCTCAAGAAATCCCTAGTGAAGAGTATAGGCAAGGAAAAAGAATACACATTCAAATTCAAAAGGAGTAAGTCAACATTTCCTGTGCTTTATATATGGCATAATATTATGTATATAAAATCTTCCCTTGGTATGACTTCAGCACCTAGTATGTAGAGGCATGGGAGGTCCATATAGAGAGAACCTCAGGTATATAGCTAATTTAAATTCCCCTTGGGCCACATGAGACATTTTCTCAAAGAAACAGAAAAATCTTAAATATTCTACCAAAATGTTACAAATAATGAAACAGTAACACTATAAAATACAAATCTACATCTAAAATTTAGTTTATTTCTATGTGTTGATAATGAACTACTTGAAAAAAAAAAACATTAAAACAAGCTTATTTCCAAGAACCAAAAATATAAGGATACCTAAGATTAAAGTTAAATACATAGTTAAAAAGTATCTACACTGAAGCTTTGAGACTGAAAAACATTGAAAAAGTAAATGGACAGATTCCCTGTATTCATGGATTTGAAGAATTAATGTTTTCAAATTGTTCCTATTTCTCAGATCATTAGAATGTTAAATATAATTCTCATAAAATGTCAATTGGTTATTCAATACCAGTTGGTCAGCCCTGAAATCATAAGCATGCATGATTACAGTTAATGAACAGGCTGCATTTATGTGTTTAGGAATACATATGTTTATACATGTATATGTATATGTGCCAAAAAATATTAAAGACAGTCCAAGAATTTGAAAGACTGTAAGTTCCATTCATGAGAGTGGTTGATTGGAGGTAAGAGAAAGGGTAAGGTGTAATCATAATTTCAAAAAGTACTATAAAAGTACAATGACATTGTTTATGAAACTAGGAAGACAATTATATATATATTTATTTATTTATTATATAATATATATATATATATATATATATATATATATATATATATACTAAAGATACTAAGTTGTCAACTCAGTCATAAGGAAAAGTAACAGTGTTGAATTCAGAATAAGTTAGATCTGTTCTTAACTTGAAAATATACTAAAGAGCTTTGGTGAACAGAATACTGAAGTACTGACACTGATGTAGACACAGATAGGAACCAGTGAGGGAGTGCACTAGATCAGTCATGAGTAGACACACATATCAACAAAAATGCTAAGAACATAAATTTTGGAAACTCTTCAATAAAAGCTACTGCAAAGCTGATAATCATATATATTGAAAAGGAATTAGATCCTATCAAGAAAAATAAATTAAAAACATGAAGATAATAATTAAAAAATATGAAATTGTTATAAGAAAACATATGGACAATGCTTCATGATACTGATCTGTGAAATGCTTTTTTTCTGTTAATTTTGCGGTTTGTGTTTGTTTTGTACAAGAATTCACATGTTGATACCAAAAGAAATAAAAAAATATATAAATAAAAATAAATATGTGTGATTATGACTAATTATAATTTTTCGGTGTGGTAAAGAAATAACATAATGAAGAGACAAATCATAGGGTATCAGGAAATGTTTGCAAAGAGCACACCTCCTAAGGGCAGAAGAAAAGTGCCTTTGAACTGTGAATGGTGGCTACACAGCAAGAAGGAAAATCAGTGTGTGGAAGAGACATTGGCATTCCAAGGCAAATAGTCAAGCATGGTTTAGAACTGCCAGGCAAGGAACCAGCCTAGGTGCCAGAAATTAGTGAGTTAACAAATCAGATAATATGCATACATCAATATCTAGCATTAGAATTCAGGAAACCATGATTTGCAGAAATATAGGTGAACATAGAAGATATCAGGATAAGAGAATCATTCAGACATAGAATGATGAACACATGTAATTTCTTCACTCCCTTGTAACCTTAAAAAGCTGGACCCGTGGTCATCATGATGAGTGTCTACAAAATAATAGGGAGAAACTGTAAGATGGGAGATGTGTGATGATCAGTGACAAATCTGAAAGATAAAGTACAAAATCATATTTAGTAAAGTTAATGAATTATGGTCTTGAATTTCACAGCAACTGACAATAAGATGTTGTATATCTGAAAATAGCCAGAAGAGTAGATCTTGAATACTCTAACCCCAAAGAACTGATAAAGACTTGATGATATATACCTCTATAGAAACATCATATGGCTTCCCATTCAGACCTAAACTAAAGGAGATTTCTAGAGATATAACTAGACAGAGAAAGCAAAAGCAGGCTCATTCAGGTGGCAGCTATTCTTCTTAAAAACCACTGCAAGAAGAAATGACCAGAATGCATTGAGGTGGGTGTCTACACAGGACTATTAGAGGAATGGGAAAGACCAAGGGATCCTATAAAGTACCCAAGCCAGAATATATTTAACTGACTACCAGTGTTCAGGTTAGGCATTTTATATCCTGAAGGAATAACGATGTTATATTCTCTTTGTGCCATGGTCTTCTACCTTTCATTCAATTATTTGTCCATGCTAGGGAATTAGCTTGACAAACCAGTGAACAACTACTACTACCCTGTTATGGTAAGATTTACCATTCATATATTCAATTATTATACATCAATTCAAAACTTTTTTAATGTTTTAATTATTAAGAAATTTTCTATTCATTTTACATACCAACCACAGATCCTCCTTCCCTCTTTCTTTCCCCCTCCCAGCCTTCCCCCAACCCACTCCCCATTCCCAACTCCTCTAAGGCAAGGCCTTCCATGGGGAGTCAGCAGAGCCTGATACACTCAGTTGAGGCAGGTTCAAGCCCCTCTCCCTGCACCAAGGCTGTGTAAGGTGTCCCACCATAAGCAGTAGGCTTCCAAAGGCCCACACATGCACTAGGGATGAATGCTTATCCCACTGTCAGGGGGATCCTTAAGCAGATTAACCTACATAACACTCTTGCCTATGCAGAGAGCCTAGTTCAGTACCATGGAGGCTCCACAGTTATTGGTCCACAGTTCATAAGTTCCCACTAGTTTAATATGAAGTGATTTAATTGTCTCAATTTATTGATGGATAATTATTTTTAATGTGCATAGGTGAGATCATTCACCATTGAAACCGTAGATTGTATTCATAAAATAAATTTTTGTACATTCCAAACTCTAGAAAAGTTCAAATTATGTATATCAAAATTCATTAAATGAAATTTTTAAAAAGATTAAATGTGACATAAAAATAATTTTAATGAAGATCAATTGAAATTACTCACTCTGAACAAAAGCCTCAACAAAGTTACAAGTGAGCTTGTGTACTATAAAGTGATACACAGGAGACAAAGGAAAACGTATTTTTGAAGTTAAATTACTTAAGGAAATGATTCACTGACTCTCCAAGTTTCATGAAAAACATTGGCCTAATGATTTTAGAAAAGCAAACTAATTCCAAATAGTATAAACCATATCTCAACAAGTTAGAGAACAAATTCTAGAATTTAAGATAAAAGGAAATCTTCACACTGGACAAAATGGGGTGTGGACATATTATATAAAAAGGAACAAAAATAAAAGTGTATATTGTTCTCTCAATAGAAAAAACTGACCTTAAAATCAACTTATTTTTGTAAGAAGGTTTGAGGTAGGTAGAATCCAAGATTCCATATCCAGTAATACCTAATAATAAGGTGAGACTTATCACAAGCTTAACTGACATAGGTAAATATTGTTAGGTTAAATTTCAAATAAGAAAAATTAAAGGACTATCAGATATTAATAAGCACCTGTGATCTCACATAGAAATGTATTTTTATAAACTATTCAAGTTATATGTACAAAGTTAACAAAATTTCAAGATGAACTATGTATTTAAAATAACAGAATGGGCAGAAATTGATGACTGAGGGGGAAATCAAGTTTTATGTTTTCACAAGGTGATGTAGGACCTCAGAGGAAGGAAAGAGTCTTAGACCCTAGATACAATGTGAAATGATGTAAAACTCTAGACAGTTTCTGATGACACATGCCCACATGATGTGAGAATCTTAGTTAGAAAAATAATTGAGATAAAGTTCCAGTTGTGATGAAGTCTCCTCATTGTCCTTTACTATTTGCAACAACTACTCATTCATTTTTTTGTCTAGTCTTTTAATATATGTCTCTTTATATACTTATGCCTATTTTTTCTTCCTCAATATGAAAATTCCTCTGCATTGGAAAAGTTGCAGTTCACCAGAAAGAGGTGAGTTTTCTAAGATTAGTGGTCATTTGATAGGACCGCCCTTTAGGTGCACAACATTCCACATTGGCTCATTGCATCAAGCCTTTGGGATGTTGGAAGAAGAAAACCCACACAGAGGAAGTTTATCTGCTAGGTGGAGTATTAAACTCCTTCACATCCTATCAGTGATTTCCTGAATGCAAGGCAATCTGGCTCCTAACCTGAACACAAGGTACAATCCCACACATTTCCAACTTCTGGACAGTGTTTCACAGGCTTCAGTGTCAATGTTTAAATACTTACATAGTAGCTACTTTTGTGTGGCTGGAAAAGAATGTCTGTCAGGACTGCCTATAGGAAGAAAGATCTTTTGGATTTGTGTTTGGTTTTTGGGCTCATAGATTCTGAAGGTGGATTTTTTTCTCAAGCAGGGAAAACATGGCAAATGCCTTAGCTGGGAGCCCAAGGGTGCAAGGCAGTTATTGTTTACATGCCTGCTGACAGGGAGCACAGAGCTGGAGGATCTAGGGGGTTGTATAACTTTCATTTCTAAGGCCTCCATTTCTGACAGGCCCATTTCTCAAAGTCTCTAACGCCTCCTGAAATATTGCCAAAAATGGGCAACAAGCCTTCAAAGCAGGAGCTTGTGAGTGACATTTCATGTTGGTAATAGCTGCCTTAATGTCAACATCTTCTCCTTGCAATATCCCTCAGCCTGTGAATATGCTTTACTCACTCCATCGCCAGTTATAGGCTGAAATATTAAGTTTTCCTATTTCAAAAATATATAGTGACTGTTACCTATTTGATGATGTTGAGAGCTATTTTTGAGTTTTCTTTGATTGTGCATTGAGGACTTTGTTCTGCCCCCTTGTAGTAGTACATTTTTTGTTTCGCTCTTTCCCAATATCTGACAAGAAGCGTGACAAGTTCATCTTGGTTTAGTTTGTGAGTGTGATGGCTAAATTTGTTTGTCAACTTGATACACCAGGGGAAGTGAGAACCTCAGTTGAATTTCCTCTATCAGATTGGCCTGTGGACATATTTGTGGAACATTTTCTTGAGTGTTATTTGAAGTAGAAGAGCCCATAAATAAATAAATAAATAAATAGATAGATAGATAGATAGATAGATAGATAGATAGATTGATAGATAGACTGTAGATAGATGATAGATAGATTGATAGATGAGGAGCTGAATCTGTGCCTAGAGGTAAACCATTCAGCAGTGTTCCTCTGTTAGTTCTGTTTCATACTTCTGCCTTGAATTCTTATCTAGGCTTGACTTAATAGTAGATATAACATGAAAGCTAAAATAAACTCTTTCCATCCCAAGTTGCTTTTGGTCATAACATTTATCATAGCCAATGAAAACTAACTAGAACAAATGAAATACATTCCATAGTGGACAAAGAAGGTAGAATCAAGGGGCATTAGATGCCCGGTCATGTTGTATTCATTGTTAGATCCAGAATGGACTGAGAAGACTGGGAAAGAAAAAAAAAAACACACAACTCCAACTTCAACAGAAGTGGTTTGTACTTTAATTAGAACAATGAAAGACAACAACCTCTCTGTGGAAACTGTGATTATACACTATGGCAGAGGATGCTTGAGGCTTTGTAGGTCTTGAGGGGGAGTGTCTATCAGGGTGGGAGTCCCATTGAAATTTTGCTGGCCCTGCAATTTCAGGTAAGGACGTTTTGTGTAGACAGATATCTGTGAGCACAGGGTTACAGTTTCAGACAGTAACCATTTGTACTATAGGGTATTCTTGAGTGTGAGGTAGCTTCCACATCAGTATTCACCACATGGAGGTATTTTTACCCTTTATTTCAGACCCCAGGTGCAACATAAAGAAAAGAGGGGGCAGTGAGTATCTCTCTGGCTAGTTCTTAATGGTTAGAGGGACGATAAAGAGAGGGGAATCTTTGTTACAAGGATCTCAAGGAGTGTAAGTCATATTGACTTCATATCACAGGATGACAGTTCTTCCCTGATGGGAGTACTTGCTTGTGCTTGTCATCATGCACTCCTGGAGAAATTTTTGAAAAAGTAGTTATGAGCAGGCTGAAAACAAATAACTTGGTTAAAAAGTGAAACAGGAAAGTGGAGAGGGGAAGAGGAGTAGAGTCCCTAGAAAGACCGTGATCAAGGGGAGAAAGGGAAAAGGAGGTTTATGGCTAGAGAAAAACAACATTTCTATTTGAAAAGCTAGAAATGGAAGGCACCCTAATACAGGTGAAATAAGGAAGGCAGTGAGTGAAGTCAAGGATTGTAGTACAAGGGAGGAATTCTCTCATTTCATGTACAAATGTTTGGGGTGACAGTGGCTAGCACCACTGCTGGGAGGACTGCTCCAAAGTAAACTGGCAGGAGCAATGGGGACTACAGAGAATCAAAGGAAGGACCAGGGAAAAAGAAAGGACTAACCCAAAGAATTGTATCTGGTCTCCCATGGAAGTTAGGAAGGTTTCTGGCAGCTGGAGCTCCCCAACAGCACCCAGTGGTCTTCTAACAGATATGTCAGGAACCAATAGAACTCTAGAAATGTGCCATGCATTTGGAGAGCTTATGTGGAGCACTCCTATATAAAGGAATGTCTGGTTATTTTAAGGGATGTGGGTCCAATATGGAAAACATTTAAAAGATAAGTTAAAAATGTAAATATGAGAATAATAGAAAGAAGAGAATAATCAAAAGAAGGAGCCAGAGTAGGAGGGAACGACAGGCTATTCATGCATTGAGGCTTGTCACTGAATTTTTTTTGTCTGGTCCCTGTATATTTGGGCTTCTTCTTAAATGAGTGTGAATTTGTCAGTATGGAAGCAGCATCCTTCCTGGAGGGAAGCATAAGTTCTATCCTTAGTAGCAGTTAGGATATTTAGCACTCTTTAACTTTAGAATACCACAACAGCCAGATAATAAATGAGTTCTCCCTGCAGGATATTAAGCTGATCTGAAATTCCTGAAAGATTTTGTGAGTGCTGGTAAGACAGGCAGGTTAATTGATGGAAAGAAGGCTTCAGTCCAGCTGTTCTAGTTCTGAGGTCTGAAAAACAGTCCAGAGCAGCTAGTAAGGAAAGCAGTGAGTGGCATGGCCCATTAGTCCCTTTTTCAGAGGTTACTTCAATTGCTTTTAGGGGATTGGGATACAGATATCTCTTAACTGCTTCAATCTGGCAAAATGGTGATGTAGAAATGGCAGTCATTAGAATGCTTCGGAGGGTAGTCTATCTAAAGGACCATAGTCAAACGTAATAAATGGAAGATAACCAGAATATAAGACAGTCATGTGATAAGCATTTTATGTGAATGACATAGCATTTGTAACATATGAAAGGGAGACTATTAAGACTATTATTACTTTCTGAGAGTGTGGTTAAGAAAACAGTTGGGGCCTTTTTCCTTTAGAGGGAGGGAAAACCACCTAAACAACCCTTTGTAGACTTTTTCATCGGTCTTAGCAAAACTGATGATTTTTGTCACTGTTATCCTTTCCAAGAGGTGACACCACTCATTTGATAGAAAAGATTTAAACTTTTTTTTTAAACTGTCCACAAGAAGTTCAGAATCAACCATCCAGTCTCATCTAATACAATCCTGTGGGGGGCAATATTAAAAGATAAAGTTGGTCAAGAAAGCTTTCTTTCCATCATAATTAACTTAAGATTTGTTTAATAAGGTGAAATGTAATTGCACATCAAGCTAAACTGTGTACCAGAGCTCTGTAGAAGGATAAGATATAATCAGCTGTTTCTTACATCAGATTTCTGTGTAAGGAAAAAGCACTTGGAAGCTTTGTAAGAGAAATCAGTTAAAGCAAGTATCTTAATTGATAATTTATAACAGAAATAGGATCCTATTGGGTCCTTTTATAAGATTTTCTGGCAAAGTTTCATGAACACCACTTGAGTATCCTGAACAGTTCTCAAACTTATGAGTTTGATGACATAGTACTTGGCAGCCTCCTTTAATAAGAAGGCATGGGTGGTTAGGGTGTGGAAGGACACATTGCAGCTTTGAAAAGTGCTCTTCCAGAAAGAGACAGTGTCCCCTGCTTGGTAAGAACAGCTTTTAGATTTGGCCTCAGCATTTAAGAAGATAGGTCTGTTTTTCTTAGCTGTGGGTAGGCACAGCAGTGCTGATATAAACTAAGGAAGGTCTAGTCCTACATCTGAGCAATGCACCCATCAGGAAGAGAATACTTAGTGAGAAATAGTTACGAAATAATAGTTTATATAGTTAAGAATGTCTGAAGACTGCAGTCGCTTGAACTTTTTAAGAAGAATACAGCTCATTTTAATCTTGGTTATACATTCCTGCTGGGTGTTTAGGACCATGTAGGTAGCCAAAGTTCATTGTTGTTTTCATACTGGCCAGCTCTTTGAGAACCTACTCCTCAGGAGCCACACAGGCTTGTGAGGAATCTTTGAATCCTCCAGGCTTTCTTTTACCAGTTGTCCATCTATGCAAGTTAAGTCAAAGGCCTTGCTTGGTCTGCCTGAGGCTTCTTTAGAAACATTGAGGAAACTCTGTGTTGCCCCTCCTCTGTGTAGACTGCAAGCTGGTTAGAGTTATGCATAGGGTCTCCATAGCCTTCCTAAACAAGAGAACAGGTAATTTTCCACAGGTACAGCATATTTCTAGAGATATCCCATGGACCTCTGTGACCTCACTAACCTGGGAGGGAGAGGAGAGAAATTATTCTCATATCTTTCATCCCTTGGACAACATCAGAATAGCCTCCAAGTGTGGTTATTAAACACCCAGATGAGTTACACAAATTTGGTATTTTTCACTGCTGTATAATATTTTAATAGCCAGATATTTCTAAATAATCTTTGATTAGGCAAGCACTTTAGCTACTTTTTTTTAATGGTTGATCTTAGACCTTAAAAGCTTTGAAGCTATATATGCTATCTTTAAATGTCATCCTCTATGTACTGCAAATAACATACTTCATAATTTGTATAACTTCATAAATTACAAACATTTCTAGTTATTTTTTTTTCTTTTTCTTTGACTGAACACCTGGAGCTTGGCCTGGTGGTTGGCTGTGGATGGCTTGTTCATTTTAAGAAATTCAAGGATTTCTTTTAACCTCTAAAGTCTCTTTAAAATAAACAAATGAATAAATTGGTTTTAGCTTTTGAAGATCCAGTCCAGGGCTTACGTTCTGTCTTCTGAAATAAACAACTGCAATCCTCATTCCTTTCAGTTTCCTAAGGTAAATGACAACAAGCAGGCTTGGTAAATGTTAGTACTCTTTCATAAAAGAGGAGATGAACAAGCTATCCCGGGCAAACTTATACACAAAAAAATAAATGATAGATCATAGATAGATGGATAGATAAATAGATAATAGATAGACAGATGATAGACAGAAGATAGATAGACAAATGATGATAGATAGATAGATAGATAGATAGATAGATAGATAGACAGATAAGAGGGATTTTATGAGCAAGGGGCATCAAGAACATGATGGGGAAACGTACAGAAACAACTGAACTAAGTTAGTAGAAACTCATGAAATTTAGACCAACACCTGTGGAGCCTCCATGGGACTGGACTAGGCCCTCTGCATAAGTGAGACAGTTGTGTAGCTTGATCTACTTAAGAGACTCCCTGGCAGTAGGTCAAGATCCATCCCTAGTGCATGAGTGAGCTTTCTGGATTCTACTACCTAAGATGGGACACCTTGCACAGCCTTGAAGCAGGGGGAGAGGATTAGACATGCCTCAACTGAATATACCAGGCTCTGCTGACTCCCCATCGGAGGCCTTACCTTTTCAGAGGAGAGAATGGGGGATGGGCTGGGGGAGGGAAGGTTGAGTGATAGGTGGGAAGTGGGAAAAGAGGGGGATCTGTGATTGGTATGTAAAATGAATAAAAAATTTCTTAGTAAAAAATTACAAAAAAACAAACAAACAAATGTAATACAAATTTCTAAATGGTTCTTTTAAATAAAAAAAAAAAAAAAAAAAACCCTCAGTGCCAGGTATTGGGGTGAGTTCTGAAGGATCAGAGAAGCGGAAAAAAGCTACAGCCAACTCACCTTGACAACTTCTCAACAGATCCTGTTTCCTCAGACTGAAAGCCTCTGTGTCTTCATCCGAACTGATCTCAAGTGAACTGTTGCTAAAAGCCTAAAAGCTTAAAAAGCCTCTAGTTCCTGGTCCTCACGCCTTATACACCTTTCTGCTTCCTGCCATCATTTCCTGGGATTAAACGTATGTGTCACCATGCTTGGCTGTTTCTAGTGTAGCCTTGAACTCACAGAGATCCAGATGGATCTCTACCTCTGGAATGCTAGGATTAAAGACATGTGCTACCACTGCCTAACCTCTATGTTTAATAAAGTGATTGTTCTGTTCTCTGAACCCCAGGTAAGTTTATTGGGGTTTACAATATATCAACCACAAACAAAAAATAAAACACTCTCTATAGATGAGAACAACTTATGTATGCCCTTAAATGTAATATATTTATACATATATATGTCTCTGTGTGTGTATGTGTGTACATATATATATATCCATATATGTATATATAATCTGTAAACATATTATATCATTAAAGAAGAAGTATGCATAGCATCACTGTATACACTTTGTATCTTTGTATAGCAGTTGTTTTTATTATAGTCCTCTCTATATTATAAGATAAATGTTGGAACTAGTTTACTGTCAAGGGCAAAATCTGTTTATTTCTTGGGCACTTTCATTCTCCTTTTCCCTGGCACACTTTCAGGGGATCAGTCTGGACCAAGACCTTCTGAGACAACCATGCTTCAGTCTGAGTGGGAAAGCCAAATACCAACATTATAGAGCCAGTTTCTCAGTTTAAATAGCACAGGACAATTTGACAGTAATGTCTGCTCTGCTGTGAGTGATAGGTAGGGGGAGAGGGGTCTCATTTTATGTCTGATTTCTGAGGGGGATTAACATCTAAGAGGGACTTTGGGAAGCTTGAGCTGCTAAAACCTGAAGTGCAGAGGTAGAGGGAGAGAGCAAGGCCCTATGTGAAGACAGAAAAGAGGTGAAAGTAGGGAACACTTCAGATCTTTTGTTACTTTGTTGTGTGAAATTATCTGAGTCAGTGACACTTTGAAATTCAAAAATACCTAGTTTGTATTGGGTCCAAACTTCTGTCAACAAGCGTACTAATGCCTTGGGCTTTTTTAAAGGTGAGCAAAAGTGTGTAGGAATGGAGATCTTGGACAACACTTAGGTAAGCTTGTAAATGTTTTTGTGATCAAGGAATGCCACAAAAACATACCATGCAACAGATCTCACGTAAGATATTTATTGGGGCAGTGGTGGGTTTGGGGTCATATAGAAGGCTGCCCCTGAGCAACACTGAAAAAGACAGGCCATGAAGGCTTCGTAAAATGTATGGAGCATGCACATAGGGAAAATACACAGCCCCATGGTGACAGTGGACAGCTGTGGCTGGTCATGATCTGGCAGTTGTTACTGAGTCACTGAAGGTGGAGTTGGAGATGAAGGTGCACCTCGTTCTGAGTTGTGGGTGTATCTCAGTTTACCAACAAAGGTAAGGATGAGGCTGGTTTCTGGTCATCACCTACAACCAGAAAGTAGACAGAAACAAGTGGCCAGGGTCAGGAACCAGTATCCTACTTCCCAAAGCCTGGCAGGGAGACCTGGAAGCAGATAGACACAGGAAGCAGAGTCCCAGTATGTGGAGTAGGACATCACTATAGACTCCTAAACTGTGTGTGGAAGTTGGATGAACTGTAGTTGAATGACGTAATGCCTCTGCTCTGGAGGTTACAGGGGGTGACAGAATAAGTTTGATCCTGTTAAGAAAGAAAAGAAACCAAAACTGAGTTCATCCTTCTAATAAAGACCCAAGAACAGGGAAACTATTCCTTCAACAGGACTTGAACCTATCAACTAGGTCAAATTGGTTATTCCACTGATTTTTCAGCTCATAGTGAGTACTGCATGGATCTACTGATGATGGGTTTTAGTGGAATAAAAAATGGCAGGAGAGTGGGGGTGGGAGAGAGAAAAAGAAAGTGGAGAAAAAGAGAAACAAAGGAGTTATTTGGGGAAGGAGGAGAGCTTTAGTTCCAATGAAACTGTCTCCAGATTTTGGTACCAAAATGTAATTTCTGGAATGGACCAGGAGAAGCAGAAAAGAAAGGACAGTGGGACTCTGTCCTCAACAGAAGCAAATTGCCCTAAAATTAGATCAATAATGGGCAGCAACTTTTCCACAGGAACGGAGGTTGCGTCTTGAGTCTTGAAGCTTTGTTAGGGCTTCAAAAGGGAAGTGCCTATCAGGGTGAGCATTCAGCGGGCATGTACTTGTCCTTGTTCTGCATCTGCAGTTTCATATAATGACCATTTTTGCTGCCATATCTGTGAGCAAGGAGGGGTAGTGGTTGTGGTTTCAGATAGTAAACCTCTGCACTAGCAGGTATCCTTGAGTGAGGGAATCTTCTATGTCATGATTTGCTGGACAGAGATAATCTACCCTTGATTCACAGTCAGGAAGTAGACAGCAAAAGATATGGGGCCATACTAAAAGCCTGAAGTTCCAGCATAATGACCCATTTCTTCCATCTCCTATAGGTTCACAGCCTTCTAAAACAGTAAGTACCACCGTCTCAATGTGAACTTTTCCATCTGAGCTTTTAGAAGACATTTCATATTCATAACATAATCCTACCTGATGAGTAGAAAACTGATATATTTTTGACTACCTTCATCCTGTCATAAGTGCTCCTTGTTCTTAAAATGGTGCTCTTTTGTAGCTTCATGTGAAAGTCTGGTAGATTAGCAAGGCATTTCTGGGCTGACTTGTTGGTCTTATGCTTCTTGGTACTATGCAATTTCTGTAACTTCTGTCTTGCCCAATAAAAGACTGCAAAATTAATTTCTGCAAAGGTTGTCAGAGTCTGGCCCTACATGTGCTAATTTTGTGATGCCTGTCTCACACACTGGCATTATACTGAACATTTGCACACTTGTTTGTTTAGAACTCTTTATGCTGGCTGCTGGCTTGACATATCTGCTTCAGAGTTGCCTAACCTATTAACTAAATTGTTTCTACTTTCTAAGGCTGCTGCTCACTTTTCAAGCTGCCCTTATGTGTCCAATGGTTTGGCAGATAAGTGACTTTCCAGATCCTATTGAGTCTACACATATCTTAATTGTTATATTCCTCAACTTTCTATTTCTTAATTCCCGAAAGGAAAAAAAAATCAACATATAGTTTCTCTATTTTTCACTAGTTTTAGTGAGTATCATGTCCAATTATTGCCGTCTCATTTCTGAAGTATATTATCTATTTACATTGTAAAGCAGCACATTGTATGTTATTACATTCAAAATCCTACATTTTAAAATTTCGCATTACAGAGATTGATTTATTTCAGAACATTGATCCCAATTGTTTTGAACTTACTAAAGACCAGTGTATCTATGTTAAACAGGATCTTTATTATTATCTGAGTCAATAAATATTAATTCATACCTTAGCCAATGAATACTAATTAATATAATTGTTTCCTTGAGTACTAAAACTAATTCAAAAGTGTGACCCATGTATGAATATTATGCAGCTTATGTTTTAAAGTGTCATTATTATTTCAACCATTTTGAAAGTAATTTATGAACAATAATAAAATATAACATATTTATTATGCTGATCAATAACAAATGATATAACAGCTTACAAATGAATAATTTAATATTTAACTCTCAGGAAGTGTGGTATTTGAATAAGAATGGTCCCCATAGCTGCATCTATTTATGCTTAGACACCAGAGAGTATATCACTGACTTGGGGCTTCAAAAGCCCATGCCAGGCCCAGGCGTGTTCTCTCTCTCTCTCTCTCTCTCTCTCTCTCTCTCTCTCTCTCTCTCTCTCTCTCTCTCTCTCCTTCTCTGCCTACATATTAGGATGTAGCTCTCAGCTAATGTGTAGTACTTGCTGTGCCTGTCTGCTGCCTTGCTCTCTGCCATGATGATAATGGACTAAACATCTGAAACTGTAAGCCAGCTCACAATTAAATGCTTTCTTTCATAAGTGTTGCTATGGTCATGGTGTTCCTTCACAGCAATAAAATACTTACTAAACAAGGAAGGGTTTTAGTCATTCATCTATTTACATTTTAAGAATTTTGTGCATGTATACAATGAAGCATAGCACTACCTTCCCATGTCTCTTTCAATATTTCCCGCTCATAAATTCATGGCCTTCTTTTTGATAACCCTTTAATCCCAATTAAGCTCAGAAAATGTTTTTAATATTAATGGGAACAATAAAACCACATATTTATCACAAGAATATAATTATAGCTGATGTTAACTATAAAAATAAGAAAATTATATTTAGTTGGGCAGATTGCTCAGTGGTTAAAAGCACCAGTTGTTTTACCAGAGACCCAAGGTTCAGTTCTCAGTATCTACATGAAAGCTAATAATCATCTCTTGTTCTAATATAAGGAAAGCTGGTGCCTTCTTCTCAACTCTGTAGGTAACAATATGCACATGGTACACAAACATACAGTCAGGTAAACATTCAAACATACACATAAAATGAATTAAAAGTGAGAAAATTTTATACAATTATAATATGAAAAATAAAGTAAAAGACATTGCAAGCACTTGGATTTTCTCTGGCAGTCTAATTTTGCGTTGGTGGGATGGTGATAGGCTGATTTAAATATTATTTGGTATTGTATAGAATAGTGTAAGAATGAAGTAATTATAGGTAGTTTGTCATTTATACAGAGTCATATGAATAGAATAATTTCTGGAGAATCAAACTGCATTTTCGGCTGGCAGAAGTTCTTGAGAAACAAACACAGTGTTGTTTTCATTCTGAAATTATTTACAACCAACTACACCAAATATTTGTGAAGAGGAGTTTTTTCCTCTGTTCTCAAAGAGTAAAAGATCTACAATACTGCTGTAAACATCCCATTTATTTACAAGTATTAACTTCTGCTGAAATGTTATAAAAAAGCTGAATCCAGCTCAGACATGTAGCACATTCTTCTGATCTTACCTAGAGAGGTAGATATAGAAGACATGTCTTAGATCAATTTAAAAATAATCCATAAAGCAATAAACATTAGTGTTTTGAAAGTTCAAAGGCTTCAGAAGAAAAATGATTATTTTTATAGATTTTAGTCAAAATTATTATTACTACATGAAGTAAAATTTAGAAGTATCAGTTTTTCATTAGTACAACTCCAAACAGGAGACTGGAGTCATTAATGAATGGAATGTCAATCCAGAAGCTTAAAAATACAAGCTTCCATTGACACGTCACTGTGTATCTAAAAACATGAAGTTTAAGACTTTGTATTGAATAAAATAGGGATTTAAAATTAAGATTGTTATGATTAAATATTAACCATAACTTTAAGGTCACTAAAAATTCGAGGTATTCAGTAGAAGCTAGGTTTTGCCAATCAAGACACTGAAGATAAAGATGAATATTTTTAAGCATTCAAAAAGAAAACTTTTAGCTCACAGACCCTAGTTTGAGTTATTTTATGCCTCAAATGCAATTGGATTGTTGGCAATGCCATGTTCAGAATTTAACTCTATCAGAACTGTTTTTTTTTTTTCTCTTGTTTGTGTATATAGTGGTTACACAGGGAAAAATGCTTCTTGCTTTTTTTTTTTTGTCCTAGTTATAGAATGAACAACATTTGTTTTGTGTGTTTTGTGTTGGTATTCTCTTGACAACATTGCCTTTGATTCCTCTGGGACATTTTTCCTACAGTATTTTCATAACACAGCATCTGTGTTGGCTGCAAAGGAGAAAATTCCTCCTGAGTGAATTGGGGTAGGGAAAAAGAAACATTCTTTCCCTTTAACGAAGAAAACACCATGTCCATACACAATCATCCCTTTTGCCTAAATGAGGAGCCAGTCTTAAGCAAAATCCTTTTCTGTTCCCTATAAACACTGAAGTCTGTCAAGAATGTTGGTCTCATTTTCTCGTGTTCGTTCACTCTGAGACTGACATTCAATCTTTAAAATAATTGCATGTTGGGAAGGTAATTGGCTGGAAGGTTTTATATGTTTTGGGCTTGCAGAAAATTGAGTTTCTATTCATTGCTCTGCCTTCTCTTTTTAGCAAGATTTTCTCAGTCTTCTGGGGTGGTAAGACAGATTCAACAATGTATGTACTGTTAAATTGTTTCATTAGTACTTATGATTAAATATGAAAAGAACATATTTTCTAAAGGGCTAAGAGAAAGTGTGTTTATATTCCATGTTATTATTTGTCACGACAGTTTTCTGTGAAAATATTTACACAAATAAGAGAGGAAAATCACAATAACTATTTGTAAATGATCTTCAAAATTTTCCCCAAAGATAAATGTGTACATACAAAATGTTCTTATTGATCTCTATTTTTTTAGTATAATGACTCTTTAAATTGGTAAAATAAAAATTATTATTCCCAAATCCTTGTTTGTTGAACAAATTATAAATTATTAAAAAAGGTAATGTGTATGACTAATAGCCAAAATCTATATTTTCAAAATTATTTTGCATTAAAGGTTTTACAAATCAATCTTTTTGTGATATTCACCTGGTTTTGTATAACATTTGAGTTTAAAATCCTAACTCTCCTTTTTATATGTGCTAACTTTTGATTCCCATGAGTCTTTTATGATACAATGTGTTGACCTATAAAGCTTAATATATTGGTATACCTCAACAATCAGAGTGATAATTCAGTTATCGCTGCATTGAATAAACTCATGTGTTGAAATGAACTGGTCATCTTGGCTAGATGCTGTCACATGTTTTCCCCCACATGCTAAACTATAGAAGATGCAATGCTGTTCACCATGAACTAGGGAATAGGAATATTGATTTCATTTCTTCTCTGTTATTAATCATTAGGAACAGGCTATTGTTAATCAAACAGTTCAAGAGGAAACTACAGGATGAATGCATCACTCAATTGATGTAAATTTATCTGTAGAAGCAAATCATCAATCAATTTCTACTAATTCATCTGCAGTGTTAACATGAGAGAGTGTAGTAGAGAGAGTCCCTACCAAGACTGGTAGAAAGTGTCACCCTGCTATGGATGTGATTACAAGGGACCACTTAGGAAGTGAGAATACAGTTTTCACAGTCATTAAAAGGCCAATGACATAATTGACTAGTGTAGTCAGAAGGTTTTCCTCAGGTTCTGCCTGGCCGCTCCGTTCCACAGCCGCTTATAAAATAATCACTCAGAAGCTTAATATTAATTATAACTGCTCAACCATTGGCTTAGGCTTATTACGGACTAGCTCTTACACTTAAATTAACCCAGAAATCTTATTTATGTTTAGGCACGTGGCTTGGTACCTCTTCTCAGTTCTGCCTTGTCATTTTGCTTCCTCTGTGTCTGGCTGGTGACTCCTGACTCAGTCCTTCCTCTTCCTAGAATTCGCCTCATCTGCTCACCCTGTCTATACTTCGTGCCTGGCTACTGGCCAATCAGCCTTTTATTAAACCAGTGCACAAGAGCATTATCCCACAGCAGACAAGGTATCCAAATATATTATCTTGATTTCTCAAGGTCTTTAGTTAAAAACTGAAAGTGAAAAGTAGAACTTATTAATGAAGATCTGAAGTAAAAACCAAAACTGCAAAAAGTAAAGCTTTTTGATAGTTAACTGAAAAAACTCCCATGTGGCAAAGCCAGATGTTATGGATTAAGCACACAGCTAAATCCCTAATTCTATTTCCTCAAACACCTTTTCTATTTTAGCCCTATTTGATAATGCTTGTCAAAAACTACTTTATGCTTAGAATTTTGAGTAAATAATTCTTCTTACAGATTTCATAGCTGTCATTCATGTAGGTGATCTCTCAGAGGTAAAAGAGATCTGTAGATAGTTATCTTTCTTCTCATTGACAGAAGAAGTAGATCTTCATTATGGTTTTTCTTTCCAGTCTTTTCTAATCCAAAGCAATGTCAAAACATCTAATCCTCTCCAAGAAACTGAAGACCATGGATAGCAGTAATTAAGATTCAAATCGCACTTCCTTGTTGGCTTATTTAAGGTCTTCAATTTCTGATGTATTTACTTAAAGTTCTTCTTTTAGTACACTAATTGCCAAGGACTGCTTGGCAGGCAGAGTTGTGCTGTGATTGAAAGACTATGTTCAGTGGCAAGAAGCAAACCAGAAGAGAACATTTTTTTTAATTTTTCTGCAGGAGACATTGTTTATTTCAGGTCTCTGGAGCTTCCAAAAAATGCCTTTCTTTCCCTTTTTCTCCAAAGTTGCTGGAAGAATACACTTCTGGAACCAAGAGATAAAAGAAAGGAAGTTTCACTGTTTCTTCAACTGTTTTGTGTTTGCCTATCAAATACAAAGTCACCCAGACACTTTTAGTCATCTTTCTTTACTTAATTATATGGATTAAAGCCTTTTTAATATGCTAGATTACTATTACAGCTTTATTTGAAATACATCTGAGGAGTCTATGTGAGAAAAGGTAAACTGAAATAATTTCACTAGCATAAAATAAATCACAAGAAGCAAAGGATTTAAGTTGATGCTATTTGTTATGTGAAGAGACAGAATAAGAGCAGCCCTTATTAAAGGGGAAGTATCTAGAGCAAATTGCTTTATTTCGATCGTTATGCTCCTATTTTACATTGGTGAATAGTTTGTGTATTAACCTAAATATCCAATTGATATCTAAAGTTGAAAAAACAAGAAAGAGAAACAGCATATTGTCTAGAGTTGTAGGTATTACAATAAAAACAGATAAAACCACTGATATGCATTTTTTTTTAAAGAGAGGCAGTACCAGTGGGTCAGGAAACTGGTTTATATACTAGTCATTTAGACCAAATCATGTATGTTCTTTCATAGTTACCACATCATCATAATTACTGTAATTCCATAAGGTTCTGAGATGAACTAACATGATTCCTACTAGCTGTTATTTTTCTTTACTATGGAATTGATTATTCAAAGCTTGGCTAATTTTCTATGTAATTGCTAGACTAGGTTTATTGGTACTTAGAAATAGTGTGCTGAGATATTGCTTGAAAATACATTGACCTGTAGATCATGATGTTAGGAGCTGACTTCCCAAGAATAATAATTTTCTTGATGTATAGGTACGGAATAAATCTCTCCAGGAATTTAATTTTTCTTTTATGCTTTTCATTAGTTTTGCACATTCACCATTCTAGAGCATGAATGTAATTGGTTGAGATCTTTGTGTCCTTCACTTCTGTAATTCTGTTGTAAATGCCATTGTTTACGTCTTAATTTCAAGTTCTATATCCATTGTTGTTTTTCCAGCACATGAGAAACTTATGGGTTTTTTTTAATATGTTATCACCTAGAAACTGCTATGCACACATATTTTTTCAGATCAGTTTTTGAGACATTTATAGACAATCATGATATCTATAAACTAAGATTTACTTTTTTCTTACCATACTGAATACCTTGTTTTTTGTTTTTGTTTTGTTTTGCTTATAATTACCCTAGGTAAGTCAGCTACTAATATGAGTATAGTATTGAAAGAAGGAAGGAAGCCAGTCTTGTCTGACTCTTAAATTAGAGAACAGCAGGATTTAATTATTGAATGCCTATTTTTAGTATTTTCATTGTAATCTCTTGACAAGCTAAAGAATATACATTTACTCTGAGCTTATCATTTTATTTGGAAAGGTATTGGATTTCTTTTTCCATGTGCAACTCACCATCAATAGCTATGAGTATGTAACTTTTCTTTGTGTGTTTTTATGGTGAATTACCCTGATTAATATCAAGATGTTGAGAAATCCTGTCTGGAATAAACACTTAATGAATCTTAGTCACTGATAATTTATAGCTTTCAGAATACAATATTTACATTAACATATTTCAATAATTAATTTGAAATATATTTTTGTCCTTCTGTTTGTGAACAATATCAGAGTTGTCTTTTCTGTCTCTTTTTCTATAAGCTATAATCTAGTTACATGATAAAATGTCATGTTCCCTTTGCTTTTATTTCCCCAGGGACATCATGTGGAGCTTTAATTGCTTCTTACTTTTAGAAACATATGAAACTCACTAGACCAGTATTATTTTTTTTCCTGAGATCTTAATAGATAAAGCTATTTTCATATTACAAATTATCTAATTGTGAATTTTAGTATTGTTTCTCTGTGAATTGTCCCAATTTATCTGCATTATAGTTTAAGGTATTTCTTTATGAGATGATTCCTCTATATTCCCAAGACTTTTAGTGAATCTGTGGAATTCTTATCTTTTTACACTTGGCTAATGTTTATTAATTTTGTTACGTCATCAATAAAAGCAATTATTTCATTTTACTTTTATTTCTTATTCAATGTTCTAATTTTCATAGCATAGACTTGGTGTTGAGCTGCAATTCTTTCTGTCTATTTGGAGAATTAATTTCAGCAGTTTTTGAAGAACATTTCTGGCATAAACAACATTTATTTTTAGGTGACAAATAAACAACCTATTTATCTATCTTTCTGAACACAGAGCATTTTTCTATTGATTTAAGTCTTCAGTTATTTTCAATAGCACTTCATGATTTTCATCCACAGGTCTTTGTAGATGATTTTCTAAGTGGTCTTATTAAATAAAAAACACAGAGCCAAATATAGGAGTGAAAGCCTTAGAGATCAAGGAAATAGGAATAGCCATAAGCTAACCTTATCTCACAATGCTGCGGCATCCAAAGTGAGCTACTTCCTGTCTACCTGTGTCTTTATTGCCTTATTGTTCTGCCCTCTCATTGGCTTTTAGCCCAGTGACCTCACTTCCATGTCACTGCCTCTCTGTACAGACCTCCAGTTCTCTATGGTTGGTACTGGGATTAACAGCCTGAGTCATCATGCTTGGCTCTGTTCCCTAGTATGGCCTTGAACACACAGAGACCCTGCCTGCTAAGTGATCAGATTAAGAGAATGTGCTACCACTGCCTGACTTTTGTGTTTACTTAAAATGGCTTACTATTTCCTCTGATCTCCAGGCAAATTTTATTTATTAACATACAAATAAAATATCACACCACATTACAGCACAAACAAAATATCACCACAGGTCTCGCATTTCCATGTTTAAAGTTACTCCTGAGTATTTTTGTAAATGGAACTATAAATTCCATTTGATTTTAGTTTCGGTTTTTTAATGATCATCAGCCTACCCCCACCCCATACATAGATACAAAGTTGATAGATATTGGTTCGTCAACAAACAAGGATAATGTGACTCATTCTTTTTGTAGTTACTTGCTTACTGTCCTCTTTCCTAACTCCTCAAGCTGGTGTTACTGAGCTTCAGGCTCTCACTAATGAGAACAGAAGCATTATCTGATGGAGAAGACAGGGGTCTCAAAGCAGCCAGGAAGGCCAAAATAGAGTTCAACTTCCTGTTTTCTCCTTATCTCCTGAATAAGCACCTCTGCTGACTACCTTTGAGTAACTGAAAAGAAGAACCTATATTCCTGGTGGTTGGGCCACATGGACTCAACTCACAGGTGCTTCCTCCTCCAAACATCCTGCCCCGTTCCTGCCATAAGTCCTTCAGAAAGCTTCTAGACATGCAATTCAATGGTACCCTATTTTCTTGGATTATCCCGACACTAAAAAAATGCTACTCTCTCTCTCTTCCTCTATCTACTGGTGTGTATTGTTTCTATGGTTGTTTTGCCTGCCTATGTCCTGGTGCATCCTGTGTGTGTCTGTGTTTACATAGACTATAAGAAGGCATCTGATCCGCTGTAGCTACAGTTATAGGAAGTTAGGGGCCACCATGTGGGTAGTAGGAGTCAAACCTGGATCCCTTAATTGAGTGCCCTTAACCACTCAAATATCTCTCTAGCCCCTTCTGCTCCATTTTAAGCTCTCACCTATGACTTCATAATAAATTTCTTTCCAAAACTAATCGTCTTTTTTTTCCCATACATTTTGCTTCTTGAAACTATGGGACATAATCCTGAAAGCCCATGGCTCAGATCAGCATTGGTGGTCATTAGTTTTTCTAGGCCCCTCATTCCACAAACCAAGCTCACTAGGACTTGAAAAAGACTCAGTCCCTTTCACAGACACCCCAGAATTCCCTGATTTTTTTTCCTCAGCAAGATAGTCCTTATAAGTGGCATCAATCTGTCAGTCAATCGATAAAACATTCATGTGATGTAATACACAATATACCATAGAAGACACACTGAGTTATTTCAGAGTAAAATGGGACATCCTCAAAGGTGAGAGAGAGGAAATGGTCTGAGAGAACTTTAAGGAAGAAAATACACTAAAAGCATAAGAGTTGACAATGGCCAGAGATCTCATTGTGCCAATCTCAAACTTTTGGCACTGGAAAAAAAATAGCTTTTCTAACTGATATTTTAGTATCTGAGTGAATGTCAGGCCCACTCTTGTCTAACGGTCATGTAGCATAATAGATTAAGATGAAATGGCATGAAAGAGAATACAACTAAATTTATAAAATAACCAGGCTTTACCAGGAGAAATATCCTTCCCTTGACAGGCCTAAACAAAGCCTGTTACCTCAACCTTTGTCCTATTAATTGTCTGTAGCTCCCCTGACATATGGTGTTCTAAAGCTTAAGGGATGACAGATGTGAAGTTTCTTTTCTTACCTACAAGTTTTGTTTGAAAACTGTTGTATTAACAAGGGCACAATAATTGAGGCCAGAAGCTGATATTTCAAGGAAAGCATAGAGTCACTTCTAACCTAGAGATCTGTCAAAATGTCAAAGACATGTCACAGGATATAAACTCTACCAAACATAGTAGTCTTCCACCTGTTACCACATTAAAAACCTTAACATCTTTCCTTTTAGAACAGGGAGTGCTTTTCTTTAAAATAGACAGGCCTCAACCCAATTTTTCCAAGCCTGGACATTAACAAAAATCCTCCCATCTCTATCTCTCACTTTGGGTCTGTACAAGTGGGTAGTAGGACCACAAGGGCTTGGTGACACTTCAGGTGAACAGCTTCAGTGCTGGGCTTTATATGACTATGATTATGAGAAAGTTGTCAGCCTTCAGCGACTTGCACATTAGCTAAGCTCTATCTAAGGACCTAGCAATACAATATCCAGTACTTTGTTGAGTGGCAAAAGAGGGAATGTTTTATTTGGCCTCAATGTTTTATGAAATAGAGATGCTTGAAAATAAAAAATAATGGATTTTTAAAAATAATAAAAAAATTAATGTGCATAAATAGTTTTACTTAACTTTGCAAAGCTAGAGGTAGTGTTAGATGATTGGGTCAAAACAACAATAAGAATAGTGGGCAAATGTTGAATAAATTTATCATGTCAAGAATGGTCCTGTCAAGGTAGGTAAGAAAAAGGATCATCCTTGAAGTGGATTATTCCAGAAGAAATATCACTAGTGGAAAAGGTTCTGCTTTGCAGGCTGTGTGTGTTTATGTGTGTGTGTGTGTGTGTGTGTGTGTGTGTGTGTGTGTGTGTGTGCATGCATGTGTATGCACATGTATGGAGGTTTTATATATATGCACTGCTCCATAAAGAACAAAAACAAAATAAAACTTGCATCAGAAAGGAAGATACTACCCATAATTCAATTCAGAGATATAATCAAGAACTGCTTTCACATAATTTCTGAGTTACCAAAGATTTTGTTTTCTTTTAAGTATTGTGGTCAGGTAAGGAGCAAACAAGCATAGTTAAACTATTGCAATTTGGTCAAGGAAAGACAGTATCAAGAACTGGGTTGTGCCAAAGACGACAGCAGGAATGAGTAATGGCAGCATGTGTTTGAGAATTACAAGACACTGTGGCTTTAAATATGAGTGATAAGGAAAGCAAATGTGATGAATGAATCTTGAGCTTTTTGTCTTGAGAAGTTAGTTAGATTACTCTGTCATTTACTTTTATATGAAGATAGAAAAGAATGAATGAACTTTTGGGGTCATAATTGGGATGAATATTTGTGGTTTGCTAGGAATGTGATACCTTTTAAAAAAGCAAGAGCTGTGATGAAAACTACAAAGCTATTGGCAGCTGCTTTTCTTGGTAAGAATGCCCAGAGATAGTACATCAATGAGCAACAAAGGAGATGAAAATTTGATAAAAAATTGTGAGCATCCCCACTGTAGAGACATTTGAAATAAACACAAAAAAAGTAAACCTCACAAGACCTCTATAGCAGAGAAGGGAAACACAAGGCAGAGGTGAGAATTATGCAAGAATATCTGTTAGATATCTGTGGAAAAAATATAGAAAACAAAACTAAAATAACCCACAGGCTGAAAAGAACCAAGTAAAGGAGATGGGGGAAACACACCCAAGTTAAAATCTGAGGACCACACTGGTGATCTGTCTCTCTAGCTTCTCTCTCCCTCTCACAGATACCAAGCATGCCCTAACTCACACACTTCATTCCCCTTGAGACAGAGATAATAGGACACCAAAGCTGTACTGTGACTTTGCTGCTGCACCATTTATAGCTGCAAGATAAATGCATGATCCAGCCTAGTTCTGCCTGCTCTTAGACAAGTCCTGGATAAATCACATGGTATGAAGCTTGTCCGCCTCCCTGAAAGCTTATAAGGGTCAGAAGTGGACTTTGTTCTTTGGAGCTGAAGAGTCTATGTCTCCCTCCAGGTTCCTCATCATCCTGTTTATGGCAGTTATCTCTCCAAATGTAACTCCTCTTCTGACCTGAAGGCCTGCCCTCTTTCTCCAGGACTCCCTCTCTGATCAATCCTCTGTTGATGGGTAATCTTACATCTGTTCCTTTCTACAAGAATGTATTTTCATCTATAACACAAACAGTGTCAGAAAATTAAACCAGATGAGCTACAAGAAGATCTATGATCATGGGTATGGAACCTGTCTTCATGTCGGCCTTCCTGTTGCCTTTGCTTATTGAAACAAATGCAGACAAAGAGGGTATATCTGCAATCTTAGCACAAAGACCTCCCTGGATTATTTAAGGGGAATGCAATGATGGATTTGATGAAACAGAAAACAATATCACTTTTACTAACCTTAAATCAATATCTGCCATTCCTTTAAGTAGCATTTGAAACATCATATTGTTCTCAATCACTGTCAGCCATTTATATACACATAATTTTTATTCTTAATTATGAATAAAGGAGTTTAAAATGCATGCTTAAATCAACTTATTCTTTTGTTTGAAACAGGGATTCTTGTAAGTCAGGTTGACCTCAATCTATGTAGCTGAGGATGGCCTTGAACTTTTGATCCTACTTTCTCCATGCTAAAGTGCTGAGCTCACAAGCCTATAACACCAGATTTGTATTATATCATTTTTGCAGTAAATCCCTGGGCTTTATACATGCTATGCAAGCACTCTAGCAACTTTGCTGCATCCTCAGTTTCCCTTGATGCCCAAGCTTTTCCCTTAATATCTGAATCACAGCTGCAGGTGGTGTTCCTGTTACTGTGGTGCTTGCTGCTTGACTGCAATTTACTCAGCAAAACCCCAAGTGCAATGGAATACTTATCCCAATACCATAGACAGCTTACATTTCCTTCTGAGACTTAGGACTTCCAATTCACCATGTCCTAAGTCTTTGTACATGAACTTTCAAATACAGGAAATTTCAGCAACATAAAGACTTTTCAATGTCCAGTATAACCAGGGTGCTTATATCCCCTACTTATTAATCTTTCCCTACAAGATTCTCAATTAAAGGTTTTAAAATCAATCTATGTAGACTATGAAACAAAAGGAAATCAAATTATGTTTTTCTTAGCATACCATAAATATTTGACTATTAAAAAGGAGATTTAAACAGAGTGACTTAAGAATGCCATCAATCCCTTTAATATGATTTTTAAAAATTTATCTCTTATGAATGTTGGTATTTTAGAGTGAAGCATTTATTTTTCAAGGCACCTTCAAATGTGAATAATGTGCTAAAATAAATCAATTACAGGATGGCATTTCTGATGTCTTTTAGGGAAATATTTTCAAGCCTTTTTTGTCTTATAAACTTAACATTCATCAATAATTTTGTAAATAAGCTTTATGTATCTGAAGTCCCACACATGGTTTTCACACAAAGCTTTGGCCAAAGCTTCTAGAGACCCGAGAACACCAATGTTGACACAAGACAGATTTGCATGCACCACTGTGAAAGCTGGGAGACAGGATTTCCTCAGACATACTTCACCCTGCAGAGCCTGAGTTGCATAATTTTCATGGTTAGTAATGTAGGAAGTGACTCACTCTGCCAAAACTAATGATTGATTTCCTAAAACTGGCATGGCTACATCCGTTTATCAAGCAGAGCGTATTCAAGTATTGTAACGGTTTATCCATGCAGACTTTTGTGTAGGACAGGATTATAAGCATGAAGTATAAAAATGGCTTTTCAATGTGCAAATTGCAGAAAGAGATAACAAAAATCCCTGTAAGACTGTGCTCCTTGGCATCTTAAGGCAGTATCACATTAATACTGTTGTATTTGTTGCTTCATCGTAAAGAAGGTATCACTGTCTTTTCTCTTTTGTCTTTTGTCTTTATGTATTTATTGGGAAAGTGAAAATGAGACATATTTGACATATAATCTGGTGTAATGAAAAAGGTGCACACCATGAGATAACTAATTTTAGTTAATTTCTATTTGTATTACTCACATAATTTTTATTATTACCTATAAATATTCCTTTTCTACACAATCATTACAAATGGTAACAGTTCTAAAGCTTTTTCTTCATCTGTGCATGTTAGAGGTATGAATCTGTATATTCTCAAATATACTTCTTGAAAACGACCAGAACAAAGACAGCAGTTTAATTACAATTCAAATTATGTGTTCTGTGGCATTAGCTTGGCATCAACATATTGCAAAAGAGATATTGAAGGTATCCACTTGAGTAATGAGGGATAGAAAAACAAAAGAGTAGAAGATAAGATCAATAGAAATTTGCACATAGAAAATCTGGTGTTTCTCTAAGTACAGAAAAGTTTTTAACCTATATATCACAAAGCATCTCTTTCAGTTATGAAGATATATGATAGGTGATATTAAAATATATATGAAAGTATTTCATTAGATATCCATATCTTAAACCCAATCATAACCCAGCTTTTAATGTGTACTAGTTGAATCTATATGCAATCTCATTTATTAAATTATAAAACAAGCAAAAGAAACAAACAGTTCAGTAGAAGTCTACATTTGTTTTCATTTCATAGCATACTTCTTTTTCTGACAAGCAGAAAACTAGAGGAAACAGTAATTTCCTTTAAAACAACTTTCATTGAGATCTTAGCTGCTATGGATCCAGTGGTTCCAGAGAAAAACAAGATTCAGGTCTGAGACAGTTTGCAATCTATATGGAAGCTAATTAGAAGATAAAAATCTAAATTTTATAGCCAATTATGCAATTATAATTGTGAAGCATGTTCTCCATCCATCTTCATTCAACATAAACGTATTGAGTGTCTATTATGTGCCAGGGACCATGGCAAGTACTGCAGATCAAATGGCAAGCAGAAAAAACAAGCAAAGCAAAAGGAAAAACTTGGATTTTGTTTTCATTGAGGAATAAGTTCAATGGGGAACAAATGTAGCAACCAGCTGTTCACACAGTACATACATGTAAATTGGATTGGATAATAGAAACAGCATCTACTAAAATGTATTTTTAAAAAAAGAGTAAAAAAGTGACATGTGTGGTAGCTCAGGAAGACTTCCTGAAGGAAGTGACAGAGGCTATGTAATCAAATTTTGGTGAGATATTAAACCAACTGTCTGAAAAAGGAAAAGACCATGAGCAAAGACCCATGATGAGGAGGCAGGAAGCTTCCTGGAAACACAGATAAAAGGAACTTGAGTCAGTCAGATTGAAAAGTATCTAAAAATTGTCAGAGCATAAAACAAACAGGTGCGTGGTAGAGAAAGAAATTACTTTTAAATCAGTGAGAAAATAAACAGGATTCCAGGAAAAAGACACACATATATCTACAGTAGAAAGAGCACAGTTCCAGCATGCAGACACTATAATGACAGTTATCCAGCTGTGGTCCTCATGAAGAGTGACTCATCTACCCCTCAGGATATTTTCCAGTGGTTTCTGTACTAGTCAAGTTTCTCTTGAGGAAAAGAACTGAAACTGTGAATCCGTGTGTGTGTGTGTGTGTGTGTGTGTGTGTGTGTGTGTGTGTGTGTGTGTATTATAGTGGTTAACAATTTGTTATCCAACTAGTCCAATAATGCCTGTTTCCCAATGGAAAGTCCAATTACCTAGGAGTTGTTCAGTTCATGAGCTTGGAAGTCTCAGCTCATGTTCAGTGTTCATTAAAACCCCAACGAAGTAGGCTTCAATTCCACTGAAGCAAGAGTGAATGCAAACAGGCAAAGAACGTAAGTTCTTTATTCCTTATCCTTAATGCAGGCTGCCATAAGAAGGGAGGAGGTGAAGCCATGACTGAAGGTGGGTCTTCCAATCTCAAATGACACGGATTTATGATGATTTTTCCTACCACAAACAATCAGATTATCTAAATATCTCTCACAGGTTTCCCCAATGGTTTGGGTTTTTTGTTAATTCCAAATATAGCCGAGATGACAATCAAGATTGGCCATCACAGCAGGAAAACTTTTATTTATTTATTTATTTTTTTACAGCTTGTGAGACTGACATACTGCTGATATCTTTGAGTACAGGACGGGTGATTCACAAGACTTCAGCATCCTATGCCAAGGAAGTAATCAGTGACAAACAGAAACACTGCTATAGCTTAAAACTGTGGTCCACAAAGTTGAATATTGAAAGGATATATATGAAACATGGCTGAAGAGTAAAGAACAAACCACACTTTCCCAATTTTATAATTAAAGCAATGTCAAACCACTGAAAAATTTCCAAAAAGAATTGTTCCAAAGGAGTTATATTCCTGAAAGAGTACTTTGACCAATATGAAGAATGAGTTATAAGACAAGATAGAGATGCAGAGATAATTACAGGATGTTTCAGTGGTCCAAGTGATATTTAATGATGGTATCTGAAACAGAGTCTTGTGGCCACATTGAAATGACTTCTGAGAGGGTACTCAGTGACCTCTGTGATTATGACAAGCATCTGAATGATGGTACTGGTATTTTTAGAATCAGAATTCTGAGCAGTTAACACAGAGTCATCAGGCTGACTCTCCTTGCTCATATTCTCTCCTTCAGAAAACTGGGATAGAAAGAGAAAGAATATAATGCTGAAAAGTATGCTTAAAAATTCTCATATACGTTCTTTGCTTTAAACAAGTCTTAGCCGGTTTAATTTCATAAGATAGAGACCCACTCCTCTCCATAGAGAATTATTTAACTATCCAAGTCCTTGTAAAATCCTAGTTATTCAAGTTTCTAATTATGTAAATGATTATATTGCTGCCCTTACAATGTATCAACTTTTATTTCTGTAATTTAAATAATACTGGTGGTGAATAAACATCTGTAAATATCAGGAAGTAAACACTGATTAGTTATCAATGGTATATTGATTCCACATATGGAATGACTAGAATGACAAGGTATTAGGCAACACAATTGCTGTAGTTCATATCTGTTGATATGAATATATGTCTAACTTTGAATTGACTAAGTTGCATGGAATTGTCTATCAAATAAACCATTGGTAAAAAGTCAACGCTTTTTCTTTTGGTATCTTGGTAAAATATGAATGTAATATAGTTGAATTATACCTTGCATAATGTCACAAACTCTCTCCTTCAGTGTAACCTCTGCTCAGTGATTCTCAAATTTCAGTGGTTCTCAAACTTCCTAAATTCTGTGAACCCTTAATACAGTTCCTCATGTTGTGGTGACTCCCAAACACAAAATCATTTTCATTGAGACTTCGTAACTATTTTGCGACTGTTAATAATGTAAATATCTGATATATAAATGACCTAGGCAATCCATGAAAATGGTCATTTGACCACCAAAGGAGTCACTACCTACAGATTGAGAACTCCTGCTCTAGACACTATGTACAGAAGTAATGTTAAAAGACCAGATCACTCTTCCATAGTAGTTGCCATTTCAACGTGTGATTAGAACTCAAGAAAGTGTAGTTGCTTGTCTGTTATTATTTGTGTGATTCCTAATCTATCAGAGCCACATGTGTCTGAGTCCTTTATAAAGCACAAGTGACTTTTAATGAAGACACCAAACAAGATACTCACAGTTCTGATGTGTCACTACATGCTGCCATAGGCACCCTCATAATGGACAGTGAGTAGGACAAGTAACGACTTCATCATGTAATCCTGCATTTCTTGTAGAGTATTGTTGTTCACTTGAGTCGGTTGTCTTTACAGGATAGAAAGAACTAGATGCAGTTCTAAGGCACTGAAAGACTTTCAGTCTTCTTTTTTTGGAAGAGGGGGTGCAGGAAAAGATAAATTGTATTTCTTATTAGAAAACAATAGCATCTCTATTTGGGAAGGCATCTAAGTCCAATATTATAATAATCTACGATTTTAGAAATATTATATTATCCTATTTACTAAGTAAATACTTATGCTTATTATATAAATTATTAAAATACTATGTTCCATTATAAGTGAATGATGATCATTATATATAAGTCTTCCTGTAACATAATATTAAAGCATGTCATGAGAGTGCTCTTGGAATTGGTTTATGTCATGTAAACAATTGTAGTAGATTCTACTTATGTTTTTAACTGTTTTTAAGTTCATATCTTAGAATTAAAAGTAAAAACTTTCATATTTTATGCATAATCTCAAATGAATTTTAATTTACCCAATTTTAACATGTATTTTATTTTATAGAAATATGGTGCATTTGACAATTTTTCAAGCAAAATATTAGTGCATTCACCAAGCATTTTTTTTTGTAAGTAGGACCTTTGCCAGTCTTTTCTCTCACTTTTTTGTTCCCATAAATTTATGTCCATGAGAAAATCAATAATTTATAAATGATGCTGACACCAGACATATTTCAAGATTCATAAAACTCAATGATTTACATGTGTCATGATGATAATCCAATTTTATAATCACATATCACAAACTCACTTCTTGAAATCCTGGTTACAGAAGTAGCAAGTTGTCTAAAATCATGGTTTCAAGACATATATCAAATTTCTTGAAGGTTTTCACAGATTTAGTCAGCAATTTTGACTAGGTTTTATCAAGCTTTTGACATTTACATTGAATTATGGAATTTGAGTTAGCTTCAGTCTAATATATACTCTGCAAAAGCAAATTCACTCTTTGATGCTATAAAAAGGAACAAAGAGAAAAAGCAATACATCATATTTTTTAAGCTGAAAGTATTAAAATCATTTTCATAGTACATTACTTCTTACAGAATTTTATTCTAAAGTGACAATGCCATGTTTTATTTTGTGTATAAGTCTTGTGATGAAAGCAAATATGCATGATGACTGGTTGACTTTAAATCTTATAAACACTGAGAGAGAAAAAGAGAGAGAGAAAGATCTGAAAAATAGTCAAACAAACATGATCTGATTCGTTTGCTAAACTCAGAGAATAAAGAGAAAATAATCAACAGTGCAAATTTTTATAGGAGGACTGATATGTGTCTTTGTAATTTATGAACCAATACAAAAAACAAAAGTTTCTCTGATATTATTAACATCATGATTTATAAACAGAGATACTACCAAGACAAAGCTTGGATTATCTTGCCTGAACTGAAGGCATATGTGTGAGGCAGAAAAAATGAACTCTGTCTCCATCATCCTGGAAAGTGTCAGTAAAGCTGAAGAACTGGGGAGTTATTTCTGTTTCCATCACAGGTTTACCTTGGTATGTCCACTTTTAATATTTACAAGAAAGTAGGAATCACATACTTTGTAACAGAGTCCAAATAGGTATTATTTTTCTTTCTTTTATTTCTTATTCTTGTTTTTTTTAATTTTTTTATTATTGCTTTTCTTTCTTCCTCTTTCACCTCTCCTTACAATCTTCTTATCTACCATCACCATGTCTTCTTATGCTAATGGACTTTATCCCTTCAGTCTGTGAAACAAATATGCCATCCTGTTGTAGAACAATCTTTTTGTACACTGTGAAAATGTGTTGCTCCTATTGGTTTAATAAGGAGCTAAATGTCCAGCAGGTAGGTAGGAAGGACTTGTGGATATAGAGAGAGCTCTCTGGGATGAAGAAAGGTGTAGTCACCAGAAGGTGCAGGGAAAAGCAAGATGAACATGCCATGTTGAAAAATGGTACTAGCCATGTGGTATAACATAGATAAAAAGTAAAAAATATACGTTAATTTAAGATGTAAGAGCTAGTTAGTAGCAAGCTTAAGCTATTAGTCAAGCATTTATAATTAATAATAAATCTCTGTGTGGTTGTTTGGGAGCTGGTTGGTGGAACAAAAAATTACACCTACAAATGGTGCCCAATATCTAGGGTCACATAAAGCCTGAGAAGTTTTTTGTTTTGTTTTTGTATTTTTTTTCTTTTTTAAGTTCAGAACACAGAGTGAAATGTGGCTTCCTGGTGACTACCTTCTCTCTTTTGGCCTGGTGCTAACAGCAAAGGAAAGTATGGCTCTTTTAAAGGCCCCGCTACTGAGGGCTTGTATAGGGTTTATAAGCAGTGGGCAGTACACTACTTGATGACATGAAACTAAGTAGAAACACCTACAGCAACGTGGACTATGGACTCAGAAACTTCACAGAGCCGGGATCATAAACATGGCTCTACTGGTACCTCTGCCAAGAGGCTAAGCTATCAGGGAACTGAGTTGGGTGCAGCCAGCTGCCAGGACATCGTGAGCTAAACTGCTCAGTAGTTTAAGGTATAAATAGTTATTAAAGATAGTTTAACAATAATAAGGTAAAGTGTTTAAAAAAGAGTAAAATAATATAAAGAAAAATAGCCGCATAGATATGGAAAATACAGGGAGTCTGGATCCTGTATGGTATTGTATTGACTTTAAATTTTTTGATTGCTGATAAACAAGCTATAGTTGATGAGAGACACTGGATTGTAGGGGCTGCTGGAGTAAACTAAATTATATATATTTTAACGTGTCTTAACTTCAAAAGGGAAGTCAGAAGGTATGTTGCTTTGGTGTAGAGGTTGTTCTTTTGTTCCCACAGAAAAGGAAACGCTCTGGATTCGATCAGGGTTATATAAGATCAAGTTTGATCAGAGAAGACCCCCTAAAAATTCTGGCTACAGAAAAACAACTAAACCTTAAAAAAACCCACAAGTTATATTATGTATATGTTACCTGCTCAAACATGAAACAAAAAATCATCTTTGTAACTTATAAACAATGCACAGTACTTCTACTAGTACAGATATATAGGATATCTTTACAAGTTTATGTGTTTTCAGAACAAAGAGACCAGACACCAATGAAAACAAATGGCCTAGGTGAACCAACATCTTGAGTGCCTCTGTTGAAGTTTCCTCAGAGTTTTGCATCCAGAACATTTTCAAGGATCCTGGCCGAGATGGTCCAGCCTCACAGATGACTCCAACCAGGACAAAGAAAGGGGTAATGTTGTGGAACAAGTTTTTTTGTACACTGTGAAGATATGCTGCTCTCATTGGTTTAATAAAGGGTTAAACAGCCAATAGCTAGGCAAGAAGAGTTTAGGCACAACTTGTGGACAGGGAGAGAGATCTCCAGATTGAAGAAGGGCAGAGTCACCAGGAGTCATGGGGAGAAACAAGATGAACATGCCTTGTTGTAAAAGATACAGAGGCACAGGATAGAATACAGATTAAAAATATGAATTAACTTATGATGTAATAGGTAGTTATTAATAAGACTAAATTATCAGCTGAGCATTTACAATTAATAATAAACGTCTATCTGGTTGTTTGGGAGCTGGCTGGTGGGAAAATATATTCTGCCTACATTATCCCTTCCTTATATTGCTTTCATCTGGTATTTTGTCACAGCAAGTGAGAAGTGACTAGTGCAAAAATTAATAGTATAAAACATTTACATAAACATCTGATAAACTAATTATGTGGAAATGATGTTTTTAAAAATATAATAGATGGCTCAATGGCTGAGGGGTCCCCAACTGGATCAGGCCCTCTGAATGGGTGAGACAGTTGATTGGCTTGATCTGTTTGGGAGGCATCCAGGCAGTGGGACCGGGTCCTGTGCTCAGTGCATGAGTCGGCTGTTTGAAACCTGGGGCCTATGCAGGGTCGCTTGGCTCAGCCTGGGAGGAGGGGACTGGACCTGCCTGGACTGAGTCTATCAGGCTGATCTCAGTCCTCAGGGGAGGCTTTGCCCTGGAGAAGGTGGAAATAGGGGGTGGGCTTGAGGGAAGGTGAGGGGGGCGGGAAAGGGGAGAACAAGGGAATCCATGGCTGATATGTAGAACTGAATTGTATTGCAAAAGAAAAAAAAAATATGATAGATGTTAAACACCACTAAATTAAATAACTTAAGAACTAAAACTACCTGAAATACAAACAAATTTGAATGTCTCATACTTCTGACTTTCAGAAATTATTACAAAGGAAATGTAATCAAAACGGTATAAAACTCTTAGAAAGATAGATAGAAGAAAGAACGGATTAGCTTGAAATCAGTACGTGAAAGAGATGTCTACATTGCCGTGTTATTCAGAGCAGTGTTCATAATACCAAAAGTATGGAGATAAAATATAAATTATCAACAGATGAATGATGAAGATAACACAGGTATGTATATATACACACAACAAAATTCTATTTAATTTTATAAACTTGGAAATTTGGTCACTTGAGTAGATTTAATTCATGCCAAGCAAAGTAATCTATGATAGAAAGCTAAATATCATACCATCTTTCCTATATGCATGCAATTCAATACACTGAATTCTACAATAGAATAGAAGTAATTTACAGAGATGGGACTATGTTGTTTTAAGGCTATGGAGTATTATTTGATGATCTGGAAATGAATTTTACAGCATGGTAACCAAAGAAAATCATTATACAAGATGAAAATATTTACAGCATATTAGGCTATCAATTTTAGCTCCTATAATAATATGTTTATGGAGTCAAGAGGTGACTAGTTAAACTCCCCAATCTTTCAAAATGTTTCACGCCTTTTTCTCTTTATGTCCATGATTACTATATATACATATACTATATATATGTATGTGTATGTACATGTTATCATCTGTGTAAATTTAGAATTTTCATATTAGAGTAGTCAAATAAGCTCAAAGAACAACATTTTTCATTAGATATGCAAATTTATTGTTTGATACTTGTTCAGTTTTATAGTATGTAAAATTAATATTCATTTAATCCATTGGAATGTTTTTTTAAAAAAAGATGCTATTAATTAGTAAATATATAGCACAAAATTAATATTTCAAAGTTTCTATGTACGGCTTTAACATTTACAATATTCCAATTTAATTACTTGACCTAAAATTTGATTCATGAGTTGACAAACATTGTGACATTAGTAATTTGGGGGTTGAATTTTTGCATATCAATTGGTTGACATCATTTAAACATTTAAATTAATATTTGAAATTATTTAAATTGTTTATTTTTGTATTTAACAGTTTCTAAAGACATCACAAAACAGGATCTATGGACAATGGCTTTAAAGGTTGTGGAAATCCTGTACATGTGTCCCATTAGTGAGTCTAGACACATTTTGAATTTTACTTTTTGCCCCCCCATTTGATTGGCTTAATAAAATGTCTTTAATTTCATCAAAAATTGGGGTATGTTTTACAAACAGGGACACTTCAATACACTTAGAAATCCTAATTATCTCTTGGATGGAGAGGGATGTGAAGGGGTGAAGGAGGGAGTTCAAGGGGAAAAAGAGAATGAGGATGTAGAGATAGAGAAAAGGAAGAGAAATGGAGGGAGAGAAGAGGAATAAAGAGTCAATCAGTCCATGGAAAGACACAGCTCTTAGTTATAAAGAAAGTTCAATCCAGGGTGGAAAGAGGACTGAATCAGCTTCTACAGGTGGTGTTGGGGAAATGAGCCATTACTGAAACCAAGGAAGTATCTTCAGGTCAGACCTGGGGAAAGAGTTAAAAAATGGACAAGATACAGCCATGAGCTTCTGGAACATCCTATTTAGCGAAGTGTTCTGCTGACAATCACATGGAGTTTTGAATAAGATATTGCTTACCTTGGAGATTACACAATAATTTTCATTTTGACCAAGGCCTAGAGGATAACTAAACATCCCAAACCTTTGTTGATAATGAAGTCTTGCAAGTGAGTGAGATGTGCTTCTTTATTTTTATGTAAAAATGAAATTTTGATGAACATTTGTTACTGCCAGAATGTAGAAAGCCTTCAGTATATTCCAGATTTGGTCAATTTTTAAAATTATACATACATGTGTGCATCAGTATATTGGACTCTGTATGAAATGGAAATTATTCTGAAATATTTTGTACAGCCATGCAGTTTAGTGATGTTATTCTGCTTCATTCATGAATTTGTCCTAAATTTACATATCTGACATCTGAAAAGTTAGGGCTGGCAAGATGTTTCAGGAGTTAAAAGTATATTCTGCTCTTGCAGAGTCCTGTTTGGTGACCAATACCCATGTAGGGAAACTCAAAAGACATCACTGCTGTGGGATGTTCTGTATGGCAAATGTGTTGCTAATTAGTCAATAAATAAAACACTGATTGGCCATTGGCTAGGCAGGAAGTATAGGCGGGGCAAGGAGGAGAATAAAGCTGGGAAGTGGAAGGCTGAGTCAGAGAGACACTGCCAGCCGCCACGATGACAAACAGCATGGGAAGATACCGGTAAGCCACGAGCCATGTGGCAAGGTATAGATTAATAGAAATGGGTTAATTCGTGATAGAAGAAGTAGATAACAAGAAGCCTGCCACGGCCATACAGTTTGTAACCAATATAAGTCTCTGTGTTTACTTGGTCGGGTCTGAGTGGCTGTGGGACTGACAGGTGTCAGAGATTTGTCCTGACTGTGGGCCAGGCAGGAAAACTCAAGCAACACATCACCACTTCTTTCGGCCTCTGAGTCCACTGCACTCCTGTGAATTAACCCATCCAAGCTCACACATACACAGACATAACCAAAAACACAAAATTACCTTTAAAGGAAAAAAAATTATAAGGAACATATAAAAATACATTCAAATATAGAATATATTCATATACATATTCTCAATACCTATTTATGAGTATTACAAATATATGTGTCTTTATAGACATGCATTTCATTTAAATAGTGGAAAATTTTGCTAAAGAATTATTTTCTGTCTCTGTTCTGGTGTCAAACCATTTAAGCCCTGTTACTATCTTGTCTTTTTAATCTTATTTCAGAAGCTGTTTGGACCCTCTCAAACAAACATATTTTCTCAATTATTAGTCTCATAATTCTTCAAAGATAGAGTGCAGAAGTCATTTGAAATCTTATTTGAAATGTTCCATTCAGCTATAGGCTATGGCTTTTATTGAAACATAAATATAAAATCGTACTGGGGAGCATTGATAAGCTCTGTTAACCACAAGACTGAGCCATGGCTAGCTATAAATCAAGGTTTCACTTCTAGTATCTATCTGTGTGAAAAGAGCTGTTTGATTTGATACCTGGAAGTTTCAATGTTGTAAATAATATGATGATAGCTATCTCCCTGTGTCAGCTGTTAAGAGTTGGTTACAGTTTTAAACATTTTTAACAAGTTATTTTAACTTACACTAGCATGTATGTATATACACAGAATCTAAATAACTTATTGAATAACAGATGATTTATCACAAGGATATCTCCATATGATGAATACAAATTCACTAATTACATATAACTATACTTTTGTCCCATTTATGCTAAATTAGCAGACTGAGTAGAGTTATTGATATTCCATATATGTTTAAAATAAAACTTTTTAGTCAAGCTTATTTTGCTTGCTCAAAACCAATTTTTATAGCATATGTCTGAAGCAAAAATGTTTATCATCTGTGATGCTATTACATAGCAGAACCAAAAGAAATGAGCACACATTCAAAAAATGAAAGATGAGAGAGCACACAGTCAGGAATTTTCCATTCACAAGGAGATTATGCCAGGGCCCTTATGAGCCTTTGAAGTCAAAATTTCTTGAACTTTTCCAGCTGTAGCTCAACTGTCAATTATTTTGATTATTTTATTTTGTAAGAAAGTCAGTTGTAATTGTGCTGTCTGGGCAGAGAGTTAGAAGACATAATTTCCCTGGTTCTGGATAATTCTGTTTGTATTTAAGGTGGTGCATTTAAATTTAGTGAAGATGAGGTGTGTCACAAGCCAGAGATAGTGCAGGCACTGACACTGCTTCTTCCAATGTATACAGTGATCTCTCCATTTCATAGAACTTCACAGCGTATACAATGCAAGCAACCCAAACAGTCCTCTCTAGAGCTGTTCAGATAACAAAGCTAACTAAAGTGGTCCCAAATCTCTCTCTGCTTTCCTTTGTAATGTCTTTCTTAACATTTACTGAATCTGTACATTTCTACTAACTCCACTTATCTTATTCTCCCAGAATACTTCTCTGTCTATAATAGCCTCCTAACTGTGCCCTTGGTAATGTTTCTTATTTAGTTATTTTTTTTTTCTGTAATCTCTTCAATCTTCTTATTGTAGATGGTGTGCTTGTCTCAAATAATCCAATATGTGTTCTTTTTGCTCTAATTAGATTCAGTCATGACTCATTTTTCTGAATAAAAAAATGCATGCACTTTGAAATACATTGAATGTCAGATGGTATACAAGCACAGTGTTCCCATCACAGTGTCAATGCTGTCAGTGCTTAGAAGGAAATGCTTTTTCAGCACGTTTTGATGGGCAAATGGCACAGTGGAAGTTAATTCAAACTTTATATTCTGTAACTTACAAAAAAAGCAATTTAGCCAAGACACAAAACAATAATTTTATACTAAATCTAAGACACATAACTCTTGAATAAAATCTCCTCTTCTAAAACCATACATTGTGATTTTTCTTATATGACTTGTGTTGAGATAGAGTATATTCATGTCTAATGCATTAGGCTATGTACAAGCACTAATTAAAAATCATTTCAGTAGAGACTGTAAATAGTTAATGAGCTGTGAAAAGTTTCTCTCCCTCTCCACGTGTGTGTGTGTGTGTGTGTGTGTGTGTGTGTGTGTGTGTGTGTGTGTGTAAAGTGACAGATGTGAAATTTTTAAGGTAATTTAATTTGTTGTTCATAAAGTGGTATTTCACTGCTTTAAGAAAACCTAAGAACCTGGGCAGTTGTGGTTTACACCTTTAATCACACCACTTCAAGGGAGGTGGACCTCTGTGAATTCAAGGCCATCCTGGCCTAAAAAGCAAGTTCCAGAACAGCGAGGGCTATTGCATAGATAAAACTTGTCTCGCAACAACAATGAAAAGAAAACCTGAGACAAATTATAATGACTAACAAATTGATACTCACCACAAGTAACTCAAAATTCACAATTTTTGAGTGGTGGAATACAAAAATCTTTGCATAATTTCCTCTTGTAATTTAATTGAATGGTACATAAAGTAAAAATGAACAGTCTGTGTTACAGGCAATATGCACCATTTTGATCAACACAGAAAGCCAAACATTAATTGCAGAAAAAATTATGTATAAAATAAAAACTGCTAATTCCTTTTAATTTTTTAAGAGAGAAAATGAAACTAAATACATGAAAAAGTAATAATTACATGATTTTTTCCCAGAGAAAAATTTTTGTCTCATCATTTTAAAATAAAATTTGTTTTAGTTTTGATTCTGAAAAGTTAGGCCAACACTATTAATATTTAAATAAGAATCATTTTGCTGTGTCTTATCCTATCCTCTTCTTTGAAAGCTCTACTACATAAAACATCTATAAGCAATAAAGCAAATATAGCCCATCAAGAAGGATGTAATTCAATAAGAGAGTCCAAGAGCATGCAGCCTCATTCACTGGCATCTGACTTTGACTAATGCCCACTTTCAGGGATGACTTACTAGGTTCCTCTTAAGAACATATGATCTGACTTAGGTTCTTCAGCCAATATGTAAAGATACTAGCTACAAATACATCAGAATTCTATATGTGCCGTTATTAGTACAAAGAAGTGTGAGACTCTCTCAAAGAAGACCATGACCATGCTTACAAGTGTGTCTTCTTGCACATCTTCTCAAATATTTCTCCAATGAGTGAGAAATGCTGAGATATGAAAGCTACAGATGTCACCTTGAAGAGTCAGCCCACATTGAAGGGTCAGCCCAATATCATTACAGAAAATGGAGTGGAAAGACTATAAGAGGCAGAAAATGCAGTTAATACAAGGAAACAAGGTTTTCTGGGCATTGCCAGGCAGCCACACATAAAAACCAATAGTGATTGGGATAGCCTAGACAAGACCTACAGACATTCAAGTTAGATAAAACTCTAGAATGATGGTGGCAGTGTGGGAATAAAGTCTTACCTCTAGCTAAAAATAAGCCTTTTGAAGCAAGCTGGTCATTCACAGTCTAGTTCAATAGGACTTGTAGATTCAAGTAGTTGACATAGGTAATAAAATCAATAAAGTGTGTTTCATGTTGAATGAAGTTCATAAAGATATCCTAAGGAATCAGTAGAATTATTGTTTTAATAATCATTATGCTAGTAGTATATTGTATAACTCTAAATAATCAGTTACTAAGGAAGATATCTTGGTTATTAAAAATAAATGAATTAAATGACTTTACAAATTGCTAAATCATCAAATCTTCTGGAATTCTTTAACAGAAATGAGTGTCATTTCTTGATCTCTAAAGAACTCTCTATGTGACTTTTTGAGAATTTACCTATTTTCCAGCTTCAACTAATGGAGCATTAGTCTTCTTTAAAAAAACGAAGAGCCAACCAAGCGGTGGTGGCACACGCCTTTAATCCCAGCACTTGGGAGGCAGAGGCAGGCAGATCTCTGGTCTAAAGGCACAAAGCTACACAGAGAAACCCTGTCTCAAAAAAACACAAAAAAACAAACAAACAAACAAACAAAGAGCCAACAGGTGAAGGATAAGACAGAAAAAGAGAAATGTGAGCACAATGTATTATCTTAGTTAGGGTTTCTATTCCTGTGAGGAGACAACATGACCATGGCAACTCTTATAAAGAAAACATTAATTGAGTGGCTTGCTTACAGTTTCAGAGGTTCAGTTAATTATCATGGTGGGGAGAATGTCGATGTGTAGGTAGATGCGGTGCTCAATCTGAGAGTCCTTACATCTTGACTCAGAGGCAACAGGAATTGATTGACTTGCTGGGTGTTATCCTGAGTATATGAAACCTCAGTGCCCAGCCCCACAGTCACATACTTCCTTCAGAAGGTGTGGCCCAGATTAAAGGTGTGCCCTCCAGCCTCAAGGTCTGGATTAAAGGTGTGTGTCATTCAGCCTCCTCCAACAAGACCACACTTCCTTCAACAAGGCCACACTTTCCATTAGTGCCATTCCCTATGAGCTTATGGAGGACAAACACATTAAAACTACTGCATATATCAATACCTTTAGTCAAAGAATTGTGTGTTATTTGCATTAAAAATCCTTAAAAAGTAAACTGTGATATGGTGGAGAGCAATGGAAGTTCCCTCGATAGATCCGTGGTGGAAACATTGTGGTGTGGGGCTGTCATTCCAAAGTCCTTTCCCTGTTTTCCCAATCAAATTATGATGTCTTAAGTTTGATGTAGAAATGTTATTTGAGGTAACATGCACTACTATACTAGTGAAACTGGATTTTGAGAATCTGTTTTGTTTTCTTTAAATTTCATGTTTCTGCCCTTAACTAGAAGAAGAGAATGGTAAGGGATTCAGACAATAAAGAAATCAAGATCCTTGATCCCTGCCTGATTAGAGGTGGCTGGCCAGCTGGAGGCCCTGTCATTGTAAGTCCAATGCCTGTAGAGATTTTTTTTGTTTGTTTCATTGTTCATTGGTTTGATTTGAGGCAGCATCTCACTTCATTGCCCCCACTGATCTGTTCACTATGTAGATTCATCTTGCCTTGAACTCCCACAGATCCTTTTGCCCTGTGGCAGTGACTGTTCCACAAACAACTGCTAAGTAAATGTAGCTTAAAATTAATTCTTTTCTAAATGTTCTTTTCTATATATGTCCGTTTTTGATTACACCCAGAGACATCATCGATTATATGAAAAGTCAACTCAATGATTTTTATTAAGGTATCAAAATAAGTCTTTGGTTTTGAAGATGTGTGTGTGTGTGTGTGTGTGTGTGTGTGTGTGTGTGTACATGCACACGTATATGCATGTGTGTGTTCATGTGTTCACATTATCTCTTTCTTTATATCTTCCTTTCTACTCATGTTAAGGAGTACTGTTTTTCTGCTATTTCTAATTTTTAGCCCAAGTCCATCTTGTGAAACAATGGGTTTAATTGGGGTTACAGGGGCATGGTTGAGTAGTTATTTACAGAAGCATAATGAGGAATTATTTAAATAAGCATGAACAATTTGTACGTAGTACACCAACAAAGAGAGTGATCAAATGCATATCTCCTCTTAGGAATAAGTAAAGCTTTACATACTCCTTCTCCTAGAAACCACTAAATAATGCCACATGTCTTAAGGGAGGGGCTTCATTTGAACTCAAACCCACGAAACAAACATAATGGACCCAATCTATGCAGTTCTACTGCATACTTTTTAGGTGTTCAACATATGCATTAATTAATCAGTGTATTGCATCATATTACCTCAATAAAAATAAAGATTATTTAAGAAAAATATAGTCTAGGGAAGGTCAGAGGTTAAGTACTTTTTCAGTCTCTAGAGCCACATATATATACACACACATATTCCCTTCTTTTTAACCATTTTCTGTAGTAGTTACTTATTTTTTTATGATTGGCCTCTCATTTTCCATTTCAGGCAGGCATTGACTACCAACAAAGTGCATGGCTTCAATAGAATCAGAGTCTGCATCCTTTAGCTCCTTATCAATATAGCCTTGAGTTCTTCTGTTCTTCTTCAAAGTCCTAGGATATCCAGGAGTAATTAAGATCCAAGGTGTTCCTCCACAGACAGAAGTCCAGTTATTATTTCTAATAAAACCTAGTCAAAATTGTAGATGTGCAATTCAGGTGTTATACCTACTCGTGGACTTCAAGTGCCACATAAGCTGATATGCTCACAATTATTCTGAACGTGTTTGTTCAAACTTTGTAGAAATCCTTGGAAGCTCAAAGTAAGATATTTTGGTATTAAAGTCTTTGTCCAGTCAGATATTTGCACTTTTTATATGTCAATGAATATGACATTTTTCATTTAAAAAACTGACGCTATTTGTTGCAATAAGCATGCTTGCATCTCATGTACCATCTGAGTCATTCTGTGTGTGTATCAGTCAACCACTGGCCATGTAAGCACACACTGAGCAGAAGTCAACACTGTCTATTCAGAAGACAAGTACTTCTAGCAAGTTTTCATGCTGGCCCTTTACTGTAACTTTAATTTCTTAATCAAAGTGTTGCTTTAGCTCTTCAGTACCAGTATTAACCATGGCTCTAACCTTATTCACTGCCAGTTGCGCCAGATTTTATTTACTCAAGTTCCAATCCTCCCTCTCCAATTGTGCTGACATTGACAGAAATGACACTCATTAAAGTCATTTGTGATGCATTTCCCTTCATAAAATGAAAACATGTCCAAAGAAGTATCACAGGCTACAGACTTTTATTTTCTAGATATGAGTCAAGTTTTGCTCTAGTTTTTCCACAGGTATCCCAGATGCCCTGTCTTTTACCTCACAAGGAATCTGTTTCTCCAGGATTGTTGCAGCTTTTCTAGACAGTAGAGTACCAGTGGTTTATCTGCCCAGAGAAGATGAGCAGGAATAAAAACTTGATTTTGGGTCAAAAGATCTACAAAATCACCAACAGTATAATTTGCAGTAACTAGTCAAACAGTGTGACAGAAGTGGAGATTTTTCCAGATTTAAGTAATAATTCAAATCTCTTTATATGAAATTAATAATTTCTACTACCACTAATTTCTTCATCCTTCCTAAGGATCAATAAACTCCCACAGCTTTCTAATGACAATGATATTGAGGATACCTACATATGTTTATCATGACACAGGTTTATTTATCTTCTACTTCATCTCTGATGTTCCTTATTTTGAGCACAAAATAATCAACATACAGCCACGATACCTCAACAATTCATGAGCAGAGAGCATAAGGCTACAGGCAAACTTCAAACTGCCTGGGATCAGGCAGACATGGGTTCACAGAGATGCTACTCAACAAAGTAAGGTCTACGGTAAGCTGGTGATGAGAGCATGTAAATGGAGCCAACCAAAAGGCACCCACCCACACTCTATTATTGTTTCCTTGATACTCTTATATAACATTAAATGTTCATACCATATGAACATACATTTTGTTATGTATTTTCATTATTTCCTCAATAATATTTTTCAATACATAAACACTGTGTCATAGTGAAAAATATATACATTTTCCATTCTGCAGATTTATTACTATTTATTCAACTACTTCTGACAATAATTTTTTGTCATTTCAATTTTTCAACTATCATGTATTCTGTCTCAAGATTGATATTTCTGTATGTTCTAAAGTAATGTTTTATTGCAGCTAATTTGTGGGATGAGTCATAATTTACATATTGCATAAATTCATTAAATTTATGTTTCTTTGGAATCAAAACATTCAAACATGAATATAACTTTAAGTAAATTGTGTAATCTAAAACACCTCACTTTTTTCTAAGGGTTAATTTTGTCTTGCAGTAACTTCTTTTAGCTCACACATATATTTACAAAGCAGTTTAAAACTTACAAATAGTTGCTATAATCTGAAGAGATGTAGCATGTATTTTGTGCAGTAGACTTTTGAAGTTAATGAATATACATGTTTACAATATATTAGGTACAAATATTAATAAAGACGTATAGACAACATAGTTTAATGAAGTAGCTAAGCTATAAGACAGTATAAAATATATATCAGAAATAGACAAACTCTAAAGTCATTGGAAATATGGAATTAATATGGAACAAAGATTTATAAAATATATTAATATTAAAAGTTATATAAATAATTAAAAGCTCACTGCAAACATTAGAATAATATTTGTGTACATTAGAAAAATCATCTAGTACAGTGCTTTTCAATCTGCCTAATGCTATAACCCCTTAATACAGTTTCTTCCAGGGTAGTGACCCTCAATCATAAACTTATTTTCATTTCTACTTCATAATCATAATTTTGTGTGAATTGTAATATAAAAATCTGTATTTTTTCCAATGGTGTTAGGTGATCCCTGTGAAAAGGTAGTTCGATCCCCAAATAAGTCATGACACACAGGTTGAGAAACACGATCTAGAAAGCCCTCACACTGAAAGTAAGAATGCAAGTTTTTAAGCAAAATTTTTGTAACTACATAGGATTCATTGAGAAACAACAGAACATGTGCCACACAAAATCTACGGACTTTTATTTTGGTGTCTATGAATGAACTGTGTTCAAGTACACATAAGCATTTCATTCAATACTTTTGAATTTCAAAGGCACTCATTAATACACAAGGAGTTCTCTGTGCAGGTAATGTATAAAGTTCTTTCTGTGGGTAAGGCTTGGCTGTCTCCTTAATAATATATTATTCTGTCTATGGAAGTAGAATATGCAAGTGTAAGTTCCCTGACTAATGCATAATGGAAATAAAGCTACCTCACAAGGGATAAATATAGTTAGTATTTTAATGTCTTACTTTGAACTTGTTTGAGGTCAATTACATATACTTATTTGGAAATTAAAATGGAAAAATTGGGAAACAATTATAATTCTAATCTTTAAATTTGTTTGGGTTCATAAAACATAATGGAAAATTTTTAACATGATGCCATTTGTTAGCTTGACAATTACAAATTTGCCAATTATAAATATGCCAAAATTGGGCATAATGGTATTGTCTATGATCTTATCACTTTGGAAGTAAAGTCAGTCTAACTATACAGCCTTTTTCTGATCAGCCTTGGTGACATGAGTTTGGCAGAAGGTGAACAAGCAAACAGATCCAAAAGACCAAAGTAATTCAATAAAAATAGGTAAGTTAGGTTGAAAAGAACTGGAAAAATGGTATAGAAAAAGACTTTATTTTGATCCATTTTGGTATACATGTATAGAAATATCACAATGAGCTTAAATCACATGAATAATTACAAATGTTCTTTTGAGTTTCATAAAATGTGTTTTAGACATAATTGTCCCCCATCTCCCAACTCTTTCCAGATTCACTTCCTCATCTCCACCCACCCAAATTTTGTGTCCTTTTAAAATCCAATTTCTTAACCAATTTGTGCTAACCTAATATTCTTTGACATGTGGCAATGGTATTCAACAAAAAGTATCTCCACTTTTCCCAGGAGCTGAACACAGCCAATCGCTACAATAGATTGAGATGGGATTTCATCTCAAACCTCATCTTCTTGATGAGATTTGGTCTACCGTATGCTGTTGGTTTTGTGTGTGCTATCCCAACCACTGAGAATTCCATTGTGAACAGGTGCTGTTCTCTTTCCAGAATATCTTATTTCCTTGTAGTCATCCACGTCACCCTTTTTTACTCTTTTCATGCTTCTATTACAATGATTTCTGTACTTCGGGGAGAGTATACATATACTCCTGTTAGTACTGAGCCTTCTTTACTCTTAGGCAGAAGTACCTTGGCCAGTTGTTCATCTTTGTGTCAAAACACCATGTGTGCAAACAGAAACTTCTCAGTGGAGGATTGAAATCCTTACTGATCTACGGGTACAATGATAAGTCACTGAATGTTGGTTTATTTCTATTTACCAGAGGAGTAGTAGTAGTTGGTTTTCCTCTAGAGCCTATGACTTGTCTAGCAGCAGATTGTGGCCTTGTAATGATGCCAGATAGGGATTTCATTTTATGGAACCACACTTGAATCCTAAAAAGACATGAGTGGTTACTTCTATGATATTTGTTCTACTACTGCTCCAGTAGACATGTGATGACAGTAGAGCTGCCATTACTGTAACTCACAGAGTTCGCAACTAGGTATGATCAATCATTTTTTTTTTCTTCCCTGGTAGAAATGTAGTCAGTAGGATGAAGCTTCCAGGTGAGAACCAGCTTGATGTATCCATGTTCTGTAACTCAAGCATGTGGTTACTTCAGCAGTGGAGTCTTATCACTATATTCTGGAGAGTAATCAAGAGCAAGGGCAAGGGCCAGCATTGTTTGTAGAGGGGATGATCTATAGAAACTCGCTGCCTTACAACTCCTAAAGGGGAAAAAAAATAGTAGTCCTTGAACTGGGATTTTTATCTAGTAGGAGCATTGATATCCTGTTATAGAGTAATTCTATTTTAATTCATATACATATTTAATTCATATATATGATGTGTGTGTGTTTGTATGTGTGTGAATGTATATGCTTCTATAGTATTAGGTGTCCATATATCTAAAAATCTTTAGCATTATTTAATCCCTTGCCATAATCTCTCCTCTGCACTGCCCTCTACTCCAACACTTCAATTTAATACTTCTTTTTCCATTACTCTTCTTTATCCTTTTATACAAGTGCCTTCTATAAAACCTGCTTTGAAAACCCCCTCCTTGTGGTCCATTAGTAATTTCTTGACTTCAGTAGATGTTCCAAATGAAGAACACATTCAAATTATTTCAAAAACGAGAGAAAGCATGCCAAGTTTCTCTTTCTGGGTATGAGTTACCTTGTTCAGAATGATTGTTTGTAGTGCCACCCATTAACATCCTGATTTCATAATTTCATTTTTTCTCAATAGCAGAGTAATTGACCTAGGCAAACTGTGTTCAGTTTTAAAGGGTCTTAATTTTTTCCTGTGCAATAGTTGCAAAGCTCATAATGCAACACCGATGCACCTTCCACCTAAATATTCTGACTGGGCAGATTGAATAGGGCTAGAATTTATGTGTATAATCAGTTTTATCATGTCACTGACACTGATGACCCAGGAAGTTTCATTACTCTTGTAGACTCCAAAGTGTTATCTCATTAATGATTTTAAACTATGAGTGACTGAATGTGCTTTTCCTATGTATGGGAGATAATTGGATTTAATGATTATGGGTTTTAAATGTCCATAGTACTGAAAACTTACTATTTCAATGATTGTAATGTATTTTAAATTTTGTAATAAGCTCTATTTTGATTTCTTAACTCTATTATCTAAATATTGGCATTAAAGAGCATAAGTAAATAAAATAGTTAACTTCATACTGGAACAAGCTATATGTTCTCATCCTAATGAAAGAAGACCTGCTGTATAGATTATAACTGGGCCATCTAGCACACATACGACAAAATCTAAAACCAATTACTTGTATATGTTTATGGGTTGAATAAAAGTATATGTCTTTTCATTTGTGATTTTTTACTGAAATGATAACCTCATGACTGATTCTGAATACTTGATGGCTCTAGTAGATAACATATTTTCTCTAAATTCATGGATTGGATTAATGTATTGACATAGAATTTCATTTTAAATATTATCTGAAATTCTGCTTTGAGTGAGAAATAAAGTAACTCAGAAAATTGCGTTATGTATTAGAAAAATATATTTTCTATTTGAAAATCCTGTGATTCAAAGGAAGTAACTGGAGTCTCTTATAGAAATTACTCAAAATTTTTATTTTATCTGCATATGAAAATAACTGTACTCATGTGTCCATATACTCACAGACAATATAGCAGAATAAGCTAATAATTTCTTTGTGCTTTCTTTGACTATAGATTTGATACTGGGGCTATGTTTAAGTGTTTTGGATATGTTACTCCTCTCATTTAAAAATTTTAGAGGTAGTCTCATCTTTTTTTATTTAATTCGATTCATTATATCATTTGATGCTTTAGTCAAAGTTTAGTGTCATGTCTTAATTATATTTTTCTATAGATGTAATTACATAGAGAAAGACTGCATTGAATCTGTCAAGAAATGATTTTAGTATAAGTAAATTTCTCTAAAAATTAAGATACATAATAACAAATCACATTATTATCAATAATATATTACAAATTATACATAAATCTGTATGTATGACTTACTGCTTTGTCTCTTTAAATTTGATTTAATATTTTTACTTTGATAATTTATTTTTTGCAAGTATGGATACAGTGTGTTATTTAATAAATTCACAATGCTCAAAATGGACAAATCTGGGTAGCTATAATTTCTATCTATTTAAATAATACTTTGAAAACTTTAAATAACATGAAATAACTCTATGTCATTACTATTTGCAAGATACACAATAATTCTGTGTTTTACGATAACATGTAAGTTCTTTTTAGTTATTTTCTATCAATTACATAAATGTCAGATAGATTGAACATGTGCATTGAACAGATTCCTGGAGTTAATTTGATAAGATCAACAATATGTAGATTATGAACACCTTTACAGTAGTCTACATCAGTCAAATTTTGTCAAAACTCTTCACTGACATTCAAGTGTCTTGTTAGAGCTACTTTCTCAGTCTTTCATAGATGCTATAGTGATTTTCTTTCCTTCCACTCTGTTTTATAAGGATAGTTCTGCTAATGTACTTTTTATTGTTTTCTGAGATTTAGATTCTTATAATGCAAGTTACATAAGAGCAGACTGGGCACACATAGATTTACACACATAGTAGGCAGCCAACAAATAGTTATGAAATAAGTGTATTGGCCAGGCAAGATGGTTCAGCAGGTAAAACACTTTATGTGCAATCCTGGTGATGTGCATTTGTACCCAGAAGCCATATAAAGGTTGAACAAGATAAACAACCCATAAAATAGTCCTCTGACCTTCATACATTTTATGATATATTCACCATATACAAACATATTGCATACATGTACACACAATAATACAGTTTTGATTTTTCAGAATAACTATTATTAGTATCATTGTCATATTCTATATGTTTTAATTTCAATAGTAAACAGGATTGAGCAAGTGAAATATTTTAAATCATGTTTTTTTTTGCTATTGGATGTTCTGTATAGCAAATGTGTTGCTGATTGGTCAATAAATAAAACACTGATTGGCCATTGGCTAGGCAGGAAGTATAGGCGGGACAAGGAGGAGAATAAAGCTGGGAAGTGGAAGGCTGAGTCAGAGAGACACTGCTAGCCGCCATGATGAGAAACAGCATGTGAAGATGCTGGTAAGCCACCATCCATGTGGCAAGGTATAGATTAATGGAAATGGATTAATTTAAGCTGTAAGAAAAGTTAGTAAGAAGCCTGCCATGGCCATACAGTTTGTAATCAATGTAAGTCTCTGTGTTTACTTGGTCAGGTCTGAGAGGCTGTGGGACTGGCAGATGAGAGAGATTTGCCCTGACTGTGGGCCAGGCAGGAAAACTCTAGCTACAGTTTTTGGTTATTCTTCTTTCTCAAGAAAGAACTTTATTTATTAACATACAAATAACATTTTAGTACAAAATAAAATATCACCAAAGTTCTCCACATGGCTTTCTTCTCTTTGGCATTCTTTATCTCAAATGTATCTTATATTAAGGTCTTCCCTTGTTACCTCTAGAAAAATAATCTTTCTCTGGTAACTCCTTCAGTCACTGCAGTGTGTCCTTGCATTAAGTTTCCTTCACAGCACATGTGAAGACCTCAAGAGATATTTACTTTAGGATGTCATCAGTGTTGCCTCACTGCTTTGTGGATCATGAACTCATTCAGGTATTGCTTTCTTTGAAGTTCTTAAATTTTTCTTTACTGTATAGAGGACATTAAATACTTTTAGATGTATGGAGGAGTGATCAAGTATTAAGGATCAAACCTGGTGAAGGAGCATTAGCCAAACAAGTTCAGAAACTTGAAATCAAGCCTTTGTACCCCACAAATAACAACAATAACAGAAAATAAAGAAAACATCATAGAAAAGAACAAATAAATTAATTTGCTTTGGAAATTATTTAAAAATGATATATATATTGTTCGTTTATCTGAATATTTAATATACTAATTTTGCCAGTACATAAATACTAGAAAATATATTTAATTTTCCCAAATAATTTAAAACATCCAGTAATATTTAATGCTGTTGAAGAGATAATGAATATCACTGAGGTGTACAAACTAGGAAATATAGTATCATTTGCTTGGATAATTTTGAAAGACTAAAAATAATGTATAGACACAGTTTAATCATAAGTACATATTTTCTCTTTCAATTCAAAGAGTATAATTTCTGGTATATCTATCTAGAATTCTAAATAATAGGAAAAATAATATGTGGTAAATACTTTACATGGCAGCATCCACAAGTTATTATTTATTTTGTAGGTAAACTGCATGCTTTCAGGATTATATTTTTTGAATCACTTTCCCTCTTTTGCAGTAGTACTTCTGTCTATAAAGGAAGCCTATAATTAACTCTCAATTTTTAAAAGTTTCTTGTTATATGAGTCTACAGGAAGGTCACAAGGCAGTGGAAACACAGGTCAACAATGGGGATTTAGATGCTCAGAGATCACACTCTGAAGTAAAGGGTATTGTGTCAATACAAAGTTTTATTATGCTCTGGAGACACCAGAGAATCACAAAGCAATTAGCCAATAATGTTAAAAAGTTATGGCTAATTTAACTAATGGTTAATGGAGCCTAGTAAAGCTGTCAGAGTTGATGAGCCCAAGGAGATTTTTGTGTAGGAACAGACATTAATGTTAGAGTCCTTTCTTTTTAGAGTTTAATCAGTTTTTAGAATAATAGCTTTCATTACAATCATATGCCAAAAAGTATGGTTCTGATTTTTAATGTTTTCAAAGTTTAAAATAGATGGAAAATGATTGTTCATCATTATATTATATATTTCACAGACCATGCTTATACAACCCCTAAAAATGTATTCATTTCTAGGACTACTAGTACATATAGAACATTAGTGGATATAGATAAGAGTCTATTCTTTTATTATTTTATATTGTATATGCATATAAATGCAATAATTTGTATGTGATTTTTCTGAACTGCAGTAAAGTATAACTAAATGAGCCAATATTTGAAATGAAATGAAAGGGTTAGAGAGAACATAAATTTTCAGAATTGTTCCTCTGAAGAGTTAGAACAAACAACGTTTTCCAAACAAAGTTTTGAAGTTCCTAGCTAAAGGGCAATGCACAGTTCTTTATGAGCTTCATGTTTTATTCATTAAGTGGTTTGAGCTTGTGGGAGAAATGGAGCTTTTTTACACAGCCTATGTTATAGATCTTTTACTCCAGGAAAACTCAGCTTCCTACTGTGAGAAATTTCACTACTTTCGAAAATACAGAGTTTAAGTAATGCATGAGGAAGTGGACTTATGTACCAAAGAGAAGGACAGCACTCTGTACAAAAAAAAACTTAAAAAAATAAAGCTGAGAAGAACTCACCAGGCACATCATCTTGGCATAGGATCAGAGGATTCTACTTCACTGATAAAGTTTTCATCTGACTCTTGATTCCATTCAAAGGAATCTGGAAGAAAAGCTTTACAAATTTGCTTTAGGTAACAACATTGGAAAGAAATCCTACTGTTGATGCTGAGGCAGGAGAATCAGGAACTCAAGTTCAGTTTGGGTATCAATGTATGATCTCTTAAAGTTTTGTTTTGTGCCGGGCGGTGGTGGCGCACGCCTTTAATCCCAGCACTCGGGAGGCAGAGCCAGGCGGATCTCTGTGAGTTCAAGGCCAGCCTGGGCTACCAAGTGAGTCCCAGAAAAGGCGCAAAGCTACACAGAGAAACCCTGTCTCAAAAAAAAAAAAAAAAAAAAAAAAAAAAAAGTTTTGTTTTGTTTTGTTTTGTTTTGTTTTTTAGTGTCCATGTGATATGAATAGGACAACTTTCAGCAGTCTGGTTCTGTATCCACTTTGTTGGGGCAGGTGCTTTCTTCTTGTTTCTCCTTCTGCCCAGGGTTCCCTATGTTAGCTGTTCCATAAACTCCAGATGATTTCCATGCCTCTGCCTCCTGTCTCCCCATAAGAGTTATGGGATTCAAGATGCATGATCATGTATCCATATTTTAATGCCATGTCTAACAGCTAAAGCATCTTCCTTTGTAGGCGGTCAAGGGTGGTTAATGTCCAGTCATAGATTACTATGAGGATCTGTGCAAGTGATTTCCAGCTATGCAATCTCTCCCATGCAAATGTGGGCTATGCAAATCAGAGCATTCCTGGTTGATCAATGATTCCATGCTGAACTGCCTTCATCTGCACAGCAGGGTTTGCATACTGGGAAACTGCATGCAAAGTGGCTTGCTCTAACTGTGCAAGTGCTTCTCAGAAATGGAAACCCCTGCATCCCATTTTCTTTCCACTGTTAGTAGTATTTATGTAATTTTCCACACTCATGACTAGCTGAAGTTTTCTCTGGTTCTGCCCAGTCCCAAGGACCTGCAACCACTTATAAAATAATCACTCAGAAGCTTATATTAAACTGCTTGGCCATTAGCTCAGGCCTACCACTGACTAGCTCTTACACTTAAACTCAGCCCATTTCTGTTAATCTCTATGTTTCCACGTGTTCTGTGACTTGACCTGTTGCCTTTACATGTTGCTCCCTGGACAGCAGGCTGGCATCTCTCTCTCTCACCCTTCCTATTCCCACAATTCTCTTCTCTGCTTGTCCTGCCTATACTTCCTGTCTGGCTACTGGCCAATCAGCATTTTATTTATACAGAACAATATCCACAGCACATGACCATTATGATATACTAAATAAATGTTTCTTTCTGTAAAAGGGTCTAAAAGGTGAAACCTTTCACCATGGGCCATCCCTATCCTCACTACTTTAGTGATTTATTGACTTATTCATCTAACTACACAAATAAAATATTCATAATCCCCAACAATATAGTAACAGAAAATCAAAGCCATAGTAACAAGACATTAAACTTAAGATAACTAATTATAAAAAAGACCAGACAAAATAATAAGTAATTTAATATTTTATTCTTGAATATTAAAATATAATTGTTAGTTTAATAATATTACAATGAGTCTCAGATCATCTTTATGTACTCTGATGTGATTCTGTTATCTGTGTTGGTGGCCAAATTTAGTCAGCCACCTGCAGGGTAGTGTGATACTGTGTAGGGCTGCGAGAAACCAGCCTTCCACTATTCATCCTGCATCTTTAGTATGTTAATGTTTTAGAATTTGAGCAAAGCTCTTCTAGACCTTCCTCTCCTCTCTGACATATTCTCCTATCTGGGATGAAGGGTTTATAATTTCTCCCTAACCATGCCTGAGGACGTGTTTTGATTTATAAAAAGTCATGATAGTAGAGTATATGTAAATATAGCTATAAGATTGAACAATTGATTCTTTCTTGGATGCAAAGGACCAGAGATATTAGTTGTCTCAATAAAGTTTTCTTTTTCTTTCTCTTTTTTTTTTTTTTAAACTGGAAGAAAACATGGGGTTTAAAAAGTATCTATTAGGGCGGGAGAATTCACTCACCAGTTAAGAGCACTTGTTGCTTTCATAGAGGACCTAGGTTTAATTCACAGTATCCACATGGAAGATGACAATCATCTGTAACTCCAGTTCCTGTGCCAGTTATCCGGCCACTGCTGGTACCAGGTATATAGTGGTAAGCATACATGCCTTCAGACAAATTATTTATATACAAAAATAATACAACAATTTTAAAAATGATTAAACAATGAAAGTACAAGACAATAAAATTATTAAAATTGCAAACAAGCAACAACTACTACTCCAAACATAAGACACCATTTAGATAGAAAAGAATCAGGAACTGAGAGTTGTGTGACTGCCTGATTCTGAACACAGCTGAATTCTGTCTCGGTAACTCTCCTCCTTTAGTAGTTGTACAGTGGAAGCTTTTGAGATGAAACTCTCAACTTTTGTATTCATATTTAACACATAAAATTTCCAAGTGAAAAATGATGATAGATTGATAGTCAAATCAAGGGACACTGGGCTGTTCCAACAAGATTTTGGCAATGGGTTTCTGTTAATACTGACTTTCTTCTCCCTGTGGGAGCTTTTCTGCATAGACAGAGACAGGAAGTCCGATGTTTATGGACACTAAGTTATAACAGACATACTACTGTAGAGAGTTCAACCTGTGACTTCCTACAGGCTAGAAGTTATCATCTCAAAACAAAAGTATGACAGAAGACAGAAACTCCCCAGAACCTCTCCTTGTATTAAGATTGAGCAAGGCAACTCATTATAAGGAAGAGGGTCCTAAAGCCAGCCAAAGAATCAAAGACAGACCCTGCTCCCACTGTCAGGAGTCCCACAAAAAGCTACACAATTGTAACGTATATGCAGGGGCTAGCTCATTCCCATGTGGGATCTCTGATCTTCAGTTCAGTCTCTCTGAGCTACTATAAAACTGAGTTAGTCGATTCTGTGAGTTTTCTTTATTAAGAAATTTTTATTCATTTTACATATCAACCACAGATTCCCCTCTTTCCTCCTTCCACCCCCTAGGATTCCCCTGCTCCAACCCACCCATCATTCCCTCCTCCAAAAAGGTAAGACCTCCTATGGCAAGTCAGCAAAGCCTGATATATTCAGTTTAGGCAGGTCTAAGCCCCTCCCCCTGCACCAAGGTTGTACAGGTGTCTCTGTGGGTTTTCTTGTGGTGTCCTTAACCCCTCTGCCTCCTACATTCCTTCTTCCCTCTCCTTAGTAGGATTTCTCTAGCTCTGAGTAATGTTTGGCTAAGGATCTCTGCATTTATTTCTGTCGGCTGCTAATTGAAGCCTCTCTGATGACAACTGGCTTAGGCACCAATCTATGGGTATAGAAGAATATCCTTAGGCAACATTACATTGACTTTTTTTTCTCCAGTTGTGTTTTCTCCAGTTGGTTCTATCATAAGTTTCTGGGCCATCCACCCTCGGGGTCCTGGCACTCCAGGCAATATCAGGATTGTGCTCACTCTCTTGGCATGGGTCCTAGGCTAGACCAGTCATTGGATGACCATTCCCATAATTTCTGTGCTAGCCTTACTGCAGCACATCCCATAGGAAGGACAGACTATAGGTAGAAGGTTATGTGGCTGAGTTGGTATCTCAATTTATCCACTGGAAGTCTGTCTTGTCTAGTCACAGGAGATATTAAGACTAGATATCACGTATTGCTAGGAGTCTTAGTAGAGGTAATCATTGTAGATTCCTGAGAGTTTGCCATGTACAAGGATTCTACTTAATCCCCAGATGACCCCCTTTCTATTTATCTCTTTAAGTACTCTCCTCCACCCATGCCCTACTCCATCCACAAAATCTCTTCAAATTTTTTTTTTCTTTTCCAGGGAGATCTGACTATCCTTTCCTCTTGAGACTTCCTTGTTACCTTGCTGGGACTGAGCAGATGCCACAACAGGCTGCTCAGTCTTAATTCAGGGATCAGACAACAATTTCAGTTTCCTGAGACTTGACAGTTTCTGAAGAGGAACCATGAACAAAGGACAATCAATCTCCAACACCCCAACAACAAAGACTAGGAGACTTGCTTAAGATAATAACCAAATAAGGATGAAGCCTGGAACTTCTTCAGGCCTGCCCCCAGATGGAAAAGTGTACCTCTTACTACACTATGCCAATTAGAAATTACTAATATGATTGCCAGTTGCTTAAGCCAATTGTAGATAAGATGAGCTAACTGCCTTGGGACCTCCCCTTTACTGTGCTGAAAAGGAGCTCACACCTCCACTTCAGGGTCTATGCCATCTTGCCTTTGTATGGGATGGAAGGTCCTAGAATGCTGGAATAATAAATGCTATTGCTGATTGCATATGTGGATGATGGTCTTCTCTGAGAAACATCCATATTGATTTCCAAAGTGGCTATACAAGTTTGCCTTCCCACCAGCAATGGAGGAGTGTTCCCCTTGCTCCATATCATTGTCCACATGAACTGTCATTGTGTTTCTGATCATAGCCATTCTGACAGGTGTAACTGAATCTCAGTCATCTTGATTTGCATTTCCCTGGTGGCTAAGGATGCTGAATGTCCTCTTAAGTGTTCTTTGGCCATATCAGAATCTTCTGTTGAGAATTCTCTTTTTAGGTCTTTAGCCCATTTTTAAAATTGGATTATTTGCCTTGTTAATAACAAGTTTCTTGAGTTCTTTATATATTTGGAGAATCAGACCTCTGCCGTATATGAGGATGGTGAAGATCTTTTCCAAATCTTTAGGCTGTCATTTTGCCCTCATTGATGGCATCCTTTGCCTTACAGAAGATTTTCAGTTTTGTGAGATCCCATTTATTAATTGGCAGTATTAGTGTCTGTGTTATTGGTGTTCTATTCATGAAATTGTCTCCTGTGCCAATACATTCAAGGCTATTTACCACTCTGTTCTATCAGGTTCAATGTATCTGGATTTATGTTGTGGTATGTGACCCACTTGGACTTGAGTTTTGTGCAGGATGATAGACATGGATCAATTTGCATTCTTCTACTTGATGGCATATAGTTAGACCAGCACTATTTTAGAAGAGGATTTCTTCTTTCTATTGTATAATCTTGGCTTCTTTGTCGAAAATCAGGGGTTCATAGGTGTGTGAATTTATATCTGGGTCTTCAATTTGATTTCATTGATCCACCCATCTATTTTTATGCCAATATCATGCATTTTTTATTACTATAGCTTTGTAGTAGAGCTTAAAATTAGGGATGGTGATATACCTAGAAGTTCTTTTATTATACAGGATCATTTTCATTATCCTGGATTTTTTTTTCTATATAAAGTTGAATTTTTTCAAGTTCTGTAAAGAATTGTGTTGGGATTTTACTGAGACTTGCATGGTACGTGTAAATTACTTTTGGTAAGATGGCCATTTTTATTACGTTAATCCTTCTAGTCAACAAGCATTGGAGATCTTCCCATCTTTTTATATCTTCAATTTCTTTCTCCCATATCTTGAAGTTTGTGTCACAGAAGTCTTTAACTTGCTTGATTAGAGTTACAAGAAGATATTTTATATTATTTGAGGATATTATAAAGGGGGTTGAATCTCTGATTTTTTCTCAGCCCATTTATCCCTTGTATATAGGACGGCTATTGATTTTTTTTAATTAATCTTGTATCCAGCCAGTTGACTGAAGGTGTTTATCAACTGTAGTTCTCTAGTAGAGTTTTGGGGGTTGCTTATGTATACTATTATATCATCCGCAAATAATGGTACTTTAACTACTTACTTTCCAATTTATATTCCCGTGATGTCCTTTTGTTGTCTTATTGTTCTAGCTAGAACTTCAAGTACTATGTTAAATAGGTATGGAGAGAGTGAACAACCTTATTTTGTTCCTGAGTTTAGATGAATTGCTTTGAGTTCCTTTCCATATAATGTGATATTGGCAATTGGCTTGCTGAATATTGTTTTTATTATGTTTAGGTATGTCCCTTGCGTCCTTAATCTCTCTAAGACATTAGTCAAGGCCCTTCTGGATTTTAGTGTCTCCATTGAAAAGTTGGGTGGGATTAGTAGGTCTGCCTGTTTATGTCACTTGGCCTTTTTCCCTTGCCACTTTTAATATTCTTTCTTTGTTTTATATGTTTAGTGTTTTGAATATTATGTGGTGACGGAATTTTCTTTTCTAATCTAACTATTTGGTGTTCTGTAAGCATCCTGTACCTTTATATGCATGTCCTTATTTTGTTTAGAAAATTTTTCTATGATTTTGTTAAATATATTCTCAGGGTTTTTGAGCTAGATTTCTTCTTTTTCTTCCATTTCTATTATTCTTATTTGTGGTCTTCTCATATGTGTGGTCTTTCCTGGATGTTTTGTGTTAGGGATCTTTTAGATTTCACATTTTCATGGAGTGATGAATCTATTTGCTCTATCATGTCTTCAATTCCTGAGATTCTCTCTTCCAGCTCCTGTAATCTGTTGGTGATGCTTGCATCTGTAGTTCCTTTTTGTTTACCTAGATTTTCCAATTCCAGGATTCCCTCCATTTGTGTTTACTTTATTGCTTCTCTTTCAATTTTCATGTCTTGAACAATTTACCCCACCTGTTTCTTGACTTTTCCTTGACTTCCTTTTAGGGATTTATTGATTTCTTCCGATTTTTTGTTCAACTTTTTCTCAAATTCTTTAAGCAATTTGTTCATATTCTCTTTAAGGACCTCTATCATCTTCATACAGTAATTTTAAGGTCTTTCTCTTGTGCTTTACCTGTGTTGAATTGTTAATAATTTGCTGTTGGAGGATAATTGGGCTCAGTCAGTGCCATATTGGCTTTTCTGTTATTGATTATGTTCTTACCCTGGCATTTAGGCATCTGGATTTGGGGATAAATATGTCTAGGTGTTGATTTCTGCATTTGTCTTTGTTGGATTGCTGTTTTGTTCCTTAGTTTTTCTTTCCTGTCTGGTCTTCTGTCCTAAATGGACTAGGGTTCTGGTGACTAGTATGTCTTCATGCCCATTATGGTGTCCTCTCTGTGGTTTGGGGGGCCTGGAGGCCCTAGATCTGGTCTGGCTTCCGGGGTCTCTAGGACCAGCCTGACCTCCAGTACAGCTGCTGGCACTGTGGTCCCTAGATTTGGCCTGGCCTCTGTTAAACCTGAAGTCTTCTTCCAGTGTTGTTGCCCCAGATATGGAGCAAGGGGTGACAGGGTAGAGGTGGGGCAAGGGTTGTGCAGTCTAGAGTTTAAAGGGGCTTTGTCAGTTATGGACAGTGTCCTATCTGGTGTTGCTAGGCTCAGCCTTGCCTCCCTCTACACTGCCAGGACTGTGGGCCATAATAGGGAGACCAGTAGAGGTGGTGCAGTTTGGGTTATTGGGCAGGTTTTAAAGAGTATTAGCTGGCCTTGGGTAGTGTCTTACCTGGGGTTCCTAGATCCTGCCTGGCCTCTGGTGAAGCCAAAGACTTCTTCCAAAGTACAAGGCCTGGATATGGGGCCCACGGGTGGGGGTGCAGTCTGGAGTTGTTGGGCAGGCTTAAAGGGGTTTAGTGGGCAGTGGGCAGTGTCTCCCTTGGGGTCGCTAGGAACACTCTACCCTCTGGTACAGCTGGCTTGGCTGTGGGCCCTAGTGTGGAGCCCAGGGGAGGGGCTTCCTCTACCTCTTGTTAGAAAACAACCAGGCAACTAAAGAGTAACAACAAAACAAAACAAACCAACTTGAATAGGACAAACAAAAGAACAGAAGAACAGAGAGTTTTTAAAAAGCAAAAGAAGCACCCATAGACTCAGAGACATAGTTTTGTACACACAGGAATACCACAAAAACTCAAAACTGCAAGCCATAATATATATGCAAAGATATATAAGGTTAAAAATAATGCCCTGCCTAAACATTATGAGACAAAGAATTTCCAAGGAGGTCATTGAGTTTATTTTGTGTCGTCCATCTACTGGGTATGGAGCCTGCCCTTAAGAGTGGTTTGAATCGCCAGTGAGATTCACTTGTAGGGAACTAACATTGCACGTGCCAGTGCTTACGATTGGAGACAGATTGTGGGTGAGGGATAGAGGGTGGTGTCCACTCCTCTCAGCACTGGGACTCCATTTGGTGCAGACCCATGCAGGAGATGTCAGACACTAAGGAATCAAGACCTTTTCATCACAGCAGGACCAACACACATGAACTCACAGAGACTGTGACAAGATTCTTCAAGTTTGTGAGACACAAGACCTTCAAGCTACATTAATAGAGCTTCTGTGGTAGTTAGCTAGCACCCTAGCCTACAGGACTTATGCTGTCTTGAATGACAAAGTCTCTCATGCAGTTAAAATCACCTTGCTTTCCATGAGAAGGTTAAATCGTAGGCCTGTTGTTTCAAAACACTAATCAAACTAAGTGACTGGATCTCAGACCCTCAAAAAATCAGGCTTCATGCCCCTTCAGTGAGCCCTTCGGTTCTCTCTCTCTCTCTCTCTCTCTCTCTCTCTCTCTCTCTCTCTCTCTCTCTCTCACATCTATCTATCTCTTATTGAGAGTTCAGAAATAATTCTGGTGTGCTATCCGTTCACAGCTCCTAATTTATGGTCTACTAACAGCTTGCCACACCAGGCTTGTTGTGATGTAGGCTGTGGGAGGCCAACTCCTACCTTTTAAAGGGTCCTATAAGGAGAAGAGAGGGATAAGAAAGAAACTTCTAGACAGGAAGATAGCAAAGAGGAGAAAGACAGAAACACGATAGCCTCAGGAGGACCTGGATCAAAACCCAACGGCTCCTTCTGACTCTTCAAAGGGGAGGGGCAAAAGACCTCCCCCTTGCTAGATCAAAGCACACAGTACAGCCAAGTGTAAACCCTCCAAACACCTGGTAACCATGCCTGTGGTCGAAACATCCTCTTATGCAGCTCTGCTAGGTAAGCAACCTCAGATTCTCTGACCCTGAGTAATTTGGGCCTTCACAGTAGGCTATCCCAGGTTAAATCATGTGCTGGGGAATACCCCTCGACCCCCGCCCCCTGCAGGGATGTACAAGTCAGTTACTTTCTGTGCAGAATTTATCTGAAGGCTCTCCCCTTGTTCTCCCACTGCCATCCTGTTTCCAGCAGCTCTCTCTCTCTCTCTGTCTCTCTTTTACTTTAGCTATCCCTCTTAGTAAAGACTCTCACTGTTATAAAAGGAAGTCTCTTTTTCCTGTTAAGGCCACATTTTGTGGTCTTATTATGATGTACTGTATCTTTTCAATGCTTTCTCCCTTCACAGCGCAGTCATGGCTCCCGTGGTTGCGAGGCCCTGTATCCTAACAAAGCTCATGTCTGAAGAGTTATTCTATGCAGCTCTGTTCCTGAGTGAATTGCCACAGCCCTATCTTAGCTTTCTTATTTCTGAAAGAGAAGAGAGCTATTTATCTAGGTATAAGAGCTGCTCACTTTCAGGGTAAAACAAGTGTGCTTCTCCAGGTCCATTCAGTCCTCAAGGAAGTCTGTTGCTTTTGGTGGGCTTTGATAGCCACTAAGAATAAAGGTGACAGAGTCTACTGTTTTACACAGTGTTTGGTTCTCTACTTGTCTCATTAACTCTTTACTGACTTTTACTGTCATGACGAATATTACATAAGTCAGTATAGAAACATAGAGAAAATTATGGGGGCATATGAAGAGCCCTATACCCTCTGGTTTAGTTGAAGCATCCTGCCAGCTGAAAAGCAAGAATACAGAACCAGTTAACATTGGTTTTGAAATTGGCATAGATGAGACAGTTCCTTCTCAAATGTAGATACATATTTTGTGTTAAAATAGCATTGAGCTGCCCCAAAGCCTGAATGTACATGACCTTGAATATCACCTCATTCTTTTCTCTTGATATCCTCTGTGAATCTCTAACAAGAACGTGACTTTTGTTTTCCTGCTTGTATCCCTGTGCTCAATCTTTTTACTTTATCCATTGTAACCCTGTCTGGAACCACTCTGAGATTAGGTTGTTTGAGGATATTAGCTTCAAACATGTCATAATTGTGTGTGTGTGTGTGTGTGTGTGTGTGTGTGTGTGTGTGTGTGTGTGTGTAAGACAAGACCCATGTTTGTATGTATACTCTTTCACCCTGGTAAAGCTATTTCCTGTAACAAAAGTAAACACATGACAAACATCGTCTCCTCAAATTATGGGAATTTCTAAAGAAAATGTAACTAAGACAATAAACAGACCACGCCTTGCCAGGAGGGCTTGCTTTCTTATGCATACTTCTTCTCGCTATGTTTCCTGCATTTAAACCTGAAGCTCATGTCAGTCCATCAAAGGCATATTTTTGTGTTCTTGGATCCTGTTATCTGTTTCTGTTCTGACTAAAGTCACGTTGAATTAATTTTCTTCATCTGTCCATCAGCATCTCTTTAATTGATATATAGGAGACAGGTAGCTAAACCAAGCTCAGGGGTGTGGGTGGTTACAGGGTCCAAGGCTGTGTCCGTAAAAACCCCCATTCCAGAACAAGGGTATTTTCTGGTGATATTCCTTGAGGTGCTTCTGCAGCTTCAGAAGAGTGAGGTGTGAATAGTTGATGATGCTTTAACTCTAGTGAAAAGTTTGGATACCAAAGTGATTTCTATCACAGATGAATTATTGAGTTTTAGACTGAGCATAAATAATCAAAACAATTTTGATATATAGTGTAAATATTTCAGAAAGGAAGAGGTAAAGCTTAAAAAAATGGACAAATTTGCAAACGGTTTTCTTTTTGTGACATTTTCTTCTTGAATGTGCATGTTGACAATCTGACTTCATAAGCTGCTTGTCAGTTGACATAGAAAAATTTGACTTTATTGAGCTTTCATGTAATTCTGAAAAATAAAGTTTCTCCCCATCCTAAACACTAAATAATCCTGCAGGTAAATTACATGAGCTGAACATAAAAGTTCAACCAAACTTAATTCTCTTGGTACTTTTATTATTTAAAGGCACCTTAACAGAAAATACTTCCAAACTGCAGCCCCAAATAAAACATACAGAGCAACACGTGAGCCTGCTCAGCACACTAAAATATGAATGTAGAGACGATAATGGTGATGGAGCAGAGGTCAGGATACATGGATAATAGTGATTTGGAGGATTCCATGGGGACCATCACAAGGATTTTAAATTTTTAAAAATTGGATTTGGAGAACAATAGGTACTAGAGATCTTAGCTACCTACAAAAAAAAAAAAAAAAAAAAAAAAACCAAAAAAACAAAAAAACAAATCAAAGCAACCTCCAAGGGAGGGTGCCCAGGATGTTGTTATTAGTGACTTTGATGAACTTTTACCTTTAGGGGCAACAAAGTTCTTTACATAGTTTTGCATCTTATGCTACTATTTAAAATAGTCTGACTTCTGAGTAAAATGGCCTTCCAAGAAAAGCATACCCCTTTCCTAGAAGCATGCACTCCAGGGAAGGCATAGGAAAAAAGATAACACAGAAAGGAAAAAATGTAAGCCCCAGACATGGCAGGATTGGGGCTCTTGATGCTAACTAAGCTCAGCCCACTCTTTTTCCTACTAGAGTACTCCTGTTTCCTTGCTTACTGAATTAAACACTGTGCTACTTGCTCTGCTGCTGTGTGCCTTCTGAATTCTTTCCTTGCAAAAGCACAAGGACCAGACTGCTGCTGGGATTGAGATGAGGCCTAGACAAGGTGTGGCCCTGCAGCCCTGTGTAGCCTGGCTTTAGTCTCTATTGCAAGAGGATCGGACATGGTGTCAGAATTGCATGAAATCTATTTCCAAAACACATGTTACACCAGTGTCTGGGTCCAGATTTCAGGGTTTTTATTTGTTTGTTTGTTTGTTTAGCCAAGTACATGCTTCCTAAGGAAATTCTAAGACCTTGGGGACTCTTTAAACCCTGTGATTGTTGTGGGAAGGGACATGAGTGTCTCTGTGGAATATCTTCATCCCTGCTGGAAAGGTTTTCATATTACCAAATCAGGTTTGTTGTAGGCTTGGAAATCGTTGTTGGTAATTCAAGTGAACACTTAAGGTATTCTTAATAATAACAAGGTTTCATCTACACTAATACATATTAGGATTGAAAACACAAAGGTAAAGCAGAAAACAGGGAAAAGCTGAGGTACCATTAACTACACCACTACAGATGGGGTTTAACAGAATAAAAGTATTTTCAAATCAAGCATCAGTCGTGAGTTAGAATGTGGTTACTCATGCCTTGTGTAATGTCAGCTGCCAGGGAATGCATTCTAATTCTATTTAATTAGTCATGGAATGCTACTCTTTTTTCATCTAACATTCTCTTGAATTATTCACCCAGAATTATTTGTTCTTTAATTACTACATTTTATCCTGTAACCTTTCATAGCGAGTTTCACAAATGCTCTGTGAAGGGACTCACAGTAAACATTTTCTGTTTGGTGGGACATACTTTCCATTGCAACTACTCTTCACTGTCATGTGGTGTGAAAGTAATAATCAGTAATGAAAATAGAATGCACGCTTGCCTGTGTCCAAATAAAACTTATTTATAACAACAGGACATCAGCTAGACATGGCCTGCAGGTTAAGTTCTCCAACCTCTCTTTGAGTGCAAATGGAGTCCTTGAAAAAGTGTTTTTGTCAAACTTCATCCAAATCTGTCAGGTTCTGTTTTAATTTTACCATACAACTTCAGATGTCATTGTTTATTTACAAAATTATTCAGTATTTGATTGTCATCTTAGTTCATCTTTTTAATGAATATTTATGATCATGATAACAGTTTCCCCAAAAGTACTTTTACAACCAAAGCATTACTATTGTTTTTCAACACGTAGGCTAACTCCCTTCTGAAATATATGTCCCTTGTATGTGGTGGAGATGTATCACTAGAAAGAAAGTTCTTATTCTGAAGTTACATTTCCTTTCCCATACTAGTTTTAGATGTCATAGGACTCATTTTTAAGTCAGTACAGTGTCATCCAAATCTATGAGGACTTCTTCAAGGGCTGGCACATAAAATTCTCCCCACCTAGATTTTTCCTATCATTCTGGGAGAAAGAAGTCAAGAGAAAAAAGAACACAAACTTAGAAGGCTGAAACTCTCTAGAGTACAAAGCTAGACCTCCTACAGAATCAGGAAAAGCATGCTGGACAGGAATTAATATAACTTTATTGTTTTGTGAAAGTAGAATTTACAAATTATTATTATAGTAGTATTTGAATAAATAAATATCAGCTGACTTACTACATGCTAGTAGGACCCACTTGCAAACAAAATGAATACATGTGGCAATGGGTTGGATTTGTTACATTGGTCCCTAAAGAATAACAATTAGTGGAATGGAAGATTGCATTTTGTACAGTAGATATCATGATATTAGTATACATAATACAATTTATGCTTATAATTGCAAAAGAGATCTACTGTCTACAATATGAGTAGATCAATGGAAATGGTTAGAAGCTATTATAGCATTAGGATATACTAGTTATTCCCCTCTTACTTAAAGAGAGAGGTAAGCAAAGGCAACATGCTTTGGGTTAAAAATGAGATTGAATAAAAACAAGCCAAAATTTTATATGTAACTTTGAAAACTGTAGCATCAAGAAATGGTAAATTATGTCGAATTTGAGATTATTTTTTCAGTTAGATAACACAACAAATGTTACATTATTAACATCAAAGTCTTTTGCCTCAGGAAGTTTCCAAAGTATCATGCTGATAGAAAGAATTGTAGCTTCACATTTCTACAGAAGTAACCACTCTTGAAATTAATGTCAACCAAAGAAGCATGTGGAGGTGACAAGAGCTTGGTTCCCTTGGCTGTCTTTCATCAAAGTCTGTCATTAATCAAAATTAAGTGATGTTACCTTTCCCCATGTCTCTATTCTATTATCTGATGAAAACAGTCACATGAGGCATATGGTTTGTGATATTTGTTTTTAAGAAAACAAGAAACTATTTCATCGTTGCCTAGGAGATGAGGTCCCCTGCTGAGAAGTCAAAATGAAAGTCTGGATTAGAACACCTGAGGGTGGTAGAAAAATCCCACAGTCCCACCATGTAGAAAAGAGAACTAGTTAGCATAGTGGGAATTCTGCCATTTATTACTGTGAGGATGGTAGTATTTGTCCAGAAATTTTGTCTTTATGTATACTTGTGTGTGCACTTTTTGTGTGTATTCCTAGGAGCTTCTAGCTCTGAGTGTACATAAGCGCATTGATTTTGTAAATGACAAATGGTCTGTTAGTTGTAATATACAAGAGAAGCGAAAGGAAAAAAAGTTTCTGACTAGAAAGTAAATTTAAATGGCTTTGCATCTGCAATGTTTCCGGAGTAGTACCTAAGGGCATTATGGTCATTGGCTGGGGAGGAGGATGAACACTATGCCATCTTTAGGGAAAGTGGGTACCAGGTCATGAAAGCCACCTGAACATATCCTTTATAGTCTCTCTCAAGAGTGAACTGATGTGACAATATAGAAATGGCAGATGAACAGAACACATGATATAAAATCTAAGGCAAAAAAAAGGCACTGCAGTGAGTGGGCTCCAATTGTACCAAGCACTCAGGGAAGACTCTGCTTGGGTACAACCTGTGCCCACACCGGCTTTTCCTCTTTTCCCTTTATTTCCTGTACACTTGTCTGTGAATGGAAACCTGGAACATATCTTTAACACATCAAAAAAAAAACATGAAGATCATTTGAAAACTGTTCAGAAAGAATTAGGGTCTGTGATTTAGAAACAGTCACTTCATTACAATGTCATTACATTACAATGTAATCTCTCTCATTGTTATCACAGCCTAAGAATTGAAGCATGATATTAGCAGAAAAAAAATCTATGAGGACATGAGAGAAAAAAAAAAGTTGCTCTCCTCACAGTCTGATGGATGCCCTTCAATAGCTGAGAAATAAGAATACAGCACAATTAACAATTGTTGCAAGGACTATTTGAACAGAGATTGTAGTAATTTCATACACAGATATTTCAAATTAATACAGTAATAACCAGGGCTATGGCTGAAAGTATGCCACCTCTGGTTGATCATTATTCTGCTCTAAGACATTGTTTTTAGAAGATAGATGTGTGTGTGTGTGTGTGTGTGTGAGAGAGAGAAAGAGAGAGAGAGAGAGAGAGAGAGAGAGAGAGAGAGAGAGAGAGAGAGAGAGAGGAAGTGAGAAAGAGAGAAGGAGAGAGAGAGAAAAAAATATCTCAAGAAGAGGTCATAAATACAAGAAGTTGAGGAGGTGCATTAAGAATTGGAAGGGAGAAAGTTTGGTGTGGTAATAGTGCAAATAAATTACTTATGTATAAAAATCTCAGAAGATAATGATTACATCAGTGTTATGAATTGATATTGATAGTGTAAGCAATTTGAAAATTACAATGGGAATTAACATGACACAATATGTGCTTAAAATTCTTCCACCTTTCTTAAGGTTTGGGGTCGCAGACATTTTGAGCTAAGATTAAGAGACAGATGCAAGCCATTTATTTACTTACCAATTTATTTATTTATTTACAGGATGTTTACAGGTGCCCTGGTGTCCTTTAACTCTCTGGGACATATGCCTTTTCTTGAAAGTCCAGGGATTACAGATCCAAGTCACCTTGTCCTACTGAGATATACTATTTAACTAACAGTGGCAATTTAAAGAGTCAATCTGAAAACTCATACACTTTTTTTATAGTTAATAAATTTACTTAGCAAAAGGCTTAGTTTGATGAGTGTTCCTGTGATTTTTTTCATCATTTTTATATCATTCATTGGAGCATGTGACCTGAGAACTGCTGGTATCGTCGTTTATTTGAGCTCTCTAAGCCTCACCCTTAATGGCAAGAGCCCATATTTCACACGTAGTAGAATTTTGTTTGAGATGTACTTCAAAGTCTAAAGTTTGAAAGCTGGTAGTATCATTGAGAAGTAGTGGGATCTTTGAGAGATGGAGATTGATTAGAGTAAGGACATCATGGGGAGTTTGGCCTTGAAAGATATATTGTGATATTGGTCCCTCTCCATCGCTTCCTCTTCCTCTTCCCCTTCTCTTTCATCTACCAGTGGTGACTTTGCTTTGCTCTAAGACACATGCTCCACCATGATGTTCTACACCATAAACCAAGAGCAATGTACCATGTATCATGACCATAAAACCCTGGGTCACTGAAACTTTGATCCGAACAAAACTTTGGGAAGATGTTCATCTTGGGTATTTGTTAGAATGACAGAAAAGTGACAAAAGATGAACATTTTTGGCATCTACCAGATCTACATAAAAGAGCTCTGATTCTAGCTCACCATTCTGTACATCTTGGTTATGAGAAATTATGACAATTTCAAAGGTGAAGGTGGCTGGGCGGTGGTAGCATATGCCTTTAATCCCAGCACTTGGGAGGCAGAGTCAGGTGGATCTTTGCAAGTTTGAGGCCAGCCTGGGCTACAGAGTGAGTTCCTCGAAAGGTACAAAGCTACACAGTGAAATCCTGTCTCAAAAAACAAGAAAAAAAAACAAAAATCAAACAAAAGAGAAGGGGTTTTCAAAGTCACCATTACTGTTGATTATCATTTGAAAATACTCACAAGTTTCCTCAGCTTATTCTACAAGGTCTACTGTTTTCGTCTTAGTATAAGTTAAATGAGCCTTTACACAGATTCTTGCATTGTCTAGTGAAAAAGCATAATACACATCTTCTTGTGGATGCCCAGATGTTTGAAGGGGCATGTGGCCCGTCCCAAGTCACTTGCCAGCATGAGTATCAGAGAGGACTTCATATATTATCTGACTCCTCTGAAATTCAGAATTAGCAGGGATTTATGAGACTTTAAGAAAAGAAAAGCCTAAAAGTGAGAGACTGATTGGAGCTACCTGGAATAAGAGTAAGTTAGGGAAAAATGAGTCTCCCTCACCCGTTACCCACTTTCATCATTTCATGGCATTTATAGTGGATAGTCTTAGCAAACAGCAAGGGGAAAAGGTAAGGCAAAACCTCCTGAAAACATTCAGTACTAAGGTGTGTCTGATAGGGTAGAAAAATCCTATAGGAAATGTGTGTGTGTGTGTGTGTGTGTGTGTGTGTGTGTGTGTGTGTGCTAGCGCACAGAATTAGGGATGGGAGAAAAAGGCAATCATAAGAGGCTATCAAGAGAGTATATCCTCACAATAGAAAATTGTGCCTGTATCCATGTTCCTTCTGTGGTAAGTCTATTAGGGGCCCCAAGATTTGGATTAAAAGTTCAAGAGAAAAATATCTGTCTGCTGAGGAGAAAGCACAACCCCAGGCTTCTTGATCATCTGTTAATTGGATCCCTGCATTTGAAAATCATCTTCTCTCAATTCACCTCAGGAAGAACCTAGCTAGAATGGTAGTAAGACGGAACTAAGAGAACGAGCAAAGGACAGGTTCTGAGCTATGCACCATCACCATAGCCTAGGGAGTAGAGCCACTAAAGCAGGGATGAAGGTGGCATTTGAAGTGAATTTTGAGGGAAAAGTCCATCGAAAAAGAGAATGTTGGGTAGGGAGAAAGACGGGAAGGATCCACGAGGAATTGGGAAGGAGGAAAACAAGATCAAAATATATAGTATGAAAAAATTTTAAATTAAAAAACTAAGTGAAGCTTCTTAATACCAAACAAGAGCTAGAATTGTTCAATGGCAAACATCTCTTTCAGCCTTAATTGGTGCTGGCAAAGAAGGAAATTCAATGGGTAAAAAAAGAATGTCACACCTCATTTTACACTTAGGAATGCCTTTCATGAACATATCATTTAAAGATGAAACAGCTTTTATGAATGTGCCTTAGAAAGTCTGAAAATCTGCATTTTCAAGCTATACAACAGCTTTGTTTCTTAAATGCTTTTTTGAGTCTCTGAGCTTAATAATGCTAAGAATTTTCTAGGTGTTCTGAAACAGGCAGAATGTTGATATTGCTCATGGTATTTCCATTTTTTTATTCATATTTTATCTATGCTATTTTTTTAATTAGTCAATTCTCAACTTTAACACTAAACAGGGTAGGAAAATAGCATGATATTATAAAATTGTAACCATGTGCCTATCTTTGAAAATAATTGATATTTTAGAATCAGAAATACTGTATAGATTAATATTTTGATACAAATATTTGTTGTAATAGTCTTGTTTCTCAATACAAAAATATTGAGAGGAAGTATGCTTTTTGATTTGCCTCAGCCCATTTATCAAGTAATTTACCACCCATTCAGTGAATTACCATAATATCAATTATTAGGATGTCGTATAAACTTAAGATGAAAAAATGCTAAGGTTAATTTAAAAGAAAGTAAAAGAGGCTTATAGTGACAATGAATATGTAACAAATAGTACCAAAAGTATAGTTTATAAATCCTCTCATTTTTTTTTAAGAAAATTCCAATCAATAAAATTGCTAAAGTTGGCCATATATAACTTACATTAGAATCCTTTCGGTGGGAAATATCATTGTTCCAAATACATACCTATTACTCATCTTTAACAAACATGTTGATGGCTCAGAATAATTCAGAGGAATGCTGCCAAATTATGACATTTTTTCTCAGTATATTTGTTATCTACTTTGTTTAATTTGTTAGCAAAACAGAGACTGTAAATACACATTAATTACAACACTGATAATTCTTCCATTAAGAGCTTAGTGAAGCTGCTAAAACAACACATTATTGAATATGAGTGAGGCAACAAAACGAAGTACATTTCTATCTCAGGTTATTTAAAAATGAATCAGCAACATAGCTCAGTGAGTCATGGTGCTCGCTCCTAAGGCTGATGATATTAGTTTAATCCTCAGTTGCCACAAAATGGAAGGAAGGAACAGGTTCTCCCAAGCTGTCCTCTCACCTTAATATACATGCCATTGTATGCCCATGAACACACACACACACACACACACACACACACACACACACACGCACACACACACACACACAAGCACATATAGACACATTCACATTAATACACACACATACATTTAAATAAATGAATGTATCAAAAATATTTAATATTAAGAAAATTGGACTTGACTATGTTTTGGCATAAATATTAGTGCTTCAATTACTCATGGTAATGAAAGGTGGCATTAATATTGTTGCTATCAGCAAGAATTGATGAGAGGGTATTATTAAACACCTTGCACATCCCATGCTAAACTCCCTGGTGTGTTTGAACACATTTGTATAAACCTTTATACATCTGCTGTTGAGTACACATTTCAGAAGCCCAGATGAGGAATAAAGAAAATCTCGCAGGTTGAAGGTAGAGCTTTAATTCTGTAAATTCTTTCAAATGTCTAGGAAAATAATGTGCCTGAAATCCCAGGATATTGACTAATCGTGTACTTTTTACTTTTTATTTAAAGAAAAATTTTGTAAACATTGATAAATGTTTTCCCTTATTATCTGAGAGTAATATCCATAAATTTCCCACGGTATCTCTGCTATGATGACTGTGAAGGAAACACTCAGTAAGTCTAATCTTGGATGTGACACCGTAAATTCTTCAGCCATGAGTACTTGATGTATTTTCATCTGCATCTCAGTAAAGAAGTGTTTCACAAAAATTGTGAAAAAGCACAGAAAAAGAATAGTACAGTGAACTGCAGCTACATCACAGTTAATTTTTGAAAAATATGAGGGAGAATGGGAAAATTCAGACTTTTGATGTGTACATAGATATTATATACATTAGAATAAATTTCCACTCATTGGAATAGTCTTAAAATTTATGTTGATAGTAAATTTTCTAATAATAGATATGCAAAGGATGTGAAAAGTAGAATGATTCCTAGGAATTTCTGTCTTGCTCTTTTAGCTTGTTTTTTAGAGCATTCTGTGTCAAACTGTACTCAACAAATTTCCATGACTCTCAGATGTGCTGAAACTGCCAGTTTTGTAAATACATATGACAGATATTGAAGATATTTTTGCTGACACTTTAGGAAGAGGCCTTTCTTCTCAATAATCTTCCTCTACACAACTGATCGTCAGATCCAGGGAACTAACTCTTGTTCTGTGTTCTATTCCCGAATGCCAGCATCCCCTTCCTAATGGAAACTGAATAACAGACATGCACATCATACAAATGTATGTTCTATGATCGATACGATTACTATTAAAACTGGACTGGGCTGACAAATTCAAGCCTTCATCTCTTGTAACAAACTTGAATTTGTGTGCTGCATAGTGTATTTTGTCCCTTAATATTGGTCTGGGTTCCTGGAAATGAGATATTCAGATGTGATTAATCTTACAGGAAGAAGGTACAAATAAATGAGGAAGGAGAGGAAGAAAAAATGTTAAAGACAGTGATATGATATGAACGGTCTATTGCTACTATTGCATATTTGTATTTCAGTGGAGAAATAGCTTTGCTGAATAACTAACCCACCTTAAACTACTCCAAATAAAATAAGACTATTTGCTGACTATTTGTATTAGCAACATCTGCCTAGCTTCAAGTATAGTGTTAATCTCCATTATGCAACAAAATTAAAAGTCACTATTACCAAATAAGTAGAAATGTTCAAGGATGACATGCATTTGTAATTTATTTTATTCACATGGGTGTTTTGTTTGCATGTGTGTCTGCTCACCGCACACATGTCTAGTGCTCTTGGAGGCCAGAGAGGGGGCTGAATCCTGTGGAATTTACTTTAAAGATGGTTGTGAGCAGCCATGTGAGGATGAATGCTGGAAATCAAACCCTGGTCCTCTGGGAGAACATCCACAGCTTTTCACTGCTAGCTATCTCTCTGTCCCCATTAAATATGATATCTTAAAGTATACATGCTGTATTTTTTTCTATATGTGTACTATAATTATATACCATACACGTATACTTTCTCTATGTGTACAATAATTCACTTAGAAATACGAAGTAACAGTTTATATTATTCTAAACATAGTGATACAGTTCATAACAATACAATTAAAGTCATTTTAATAATGCTGAATGTATATTGTTTCTATAAAATAATTTATTTAATTTGAAAGTAAAATATATCCACTTACTGCCTGGTTACATATATTCTCTACTTGCTAGTGACAGTTTGTTTCAGATATTTATTTTGTGACACAAAGCTTGAATTCTCAAACAAGATGCACGTAATCAGGATCAACCATGTGTAAATACATCCTGTATTTACAACATTTGCCTATGTTTAAATTACCATATATACATATTTATCCTAATCAATTTTAAGCCTTTAGTTGTTGTCTAAAAACAATTTATGATTAGCAATCCATGCCTTGAGATAAGTTACTGTGTGTCAGGTGTCTAAGTGAAATTCAAAGAAACAGATGTCTTTTTTTAATATTAAGATGCTAAATGGTACGTTAATAAATTAATTTTAAAAATATAAATGGGATAGGTGTGGATGGCACAAAACTTTGATCCCAGCACTCAAGAGACATAGTCAAGTATATATCTGTGATTTCAAGGCTAATCTGGTCTTATGATCTACTCAAAAAGTTTCAAGCCATCCAAGGCTAAATAGGCTCTTTGTATGTGTGTGTGTGTATGTGTGTGCATGCATGCATATGTGTGTTAAACAAAATACAGCAGAGTATATTATCCCCCAAATTTTAATATAAACCAAAATATTCTATATCTCATTCATAAAAAAAAAAGTTTTAAAATATGTTGTAATAGAATTAGGTCTGGATCAGTAAAAGAAATTGTTACAAAACAGAACAAAATTGAATTTGTTTATTTTAGTTATAGAAAAAAGTATTGATGATTGTATTTTGAATAACTAGAAATTTAAATTTGCATCATTACTAAGGTATTACTTTTTAATATACTCAAAATTATGACTTTGGAAAAAATCATATATATGTATATAGACATATATATTTTTATATGCATATATACATACACACACATATATGTATGTATATATTAGAGAAGGTCCTAACCTGCTATATTAATTCTGAAAAACAATTTCCAATTTTCACCAATTGACATTTTAAAGTAGTTATAAATTTAGGACACTCTTTTGAAAGTGTATATTAAGAGCTATCAAGTGCTTTGGCTCATTAAATTCACTGTACCAACATTTGCTATTAGAAGATAATGTAGGCAAAGAAGCTAAATAAGTGAACATATTTGCAGAAGCATGATTTATAATAGCTAAAATCTGGAACACTAAGATATTTGTTGAAATGCATTTTACATGAATTAATAATTATGTAGTTAAAAAGCAATTCTGAAGTCTGCTGAATAAGGAAACCTTGTGCGATACACGAATATAATCTTTAAAATTACACTATTATACTTACACTATGTAAAAATGCCCAAATCTAGATGAATGGGACAGAGAGGTGAAAGCATTGATTTATTAGGCCATTGCTTTCTCTTTCCCCCTGCAATAATACATTGCCAGTATCATCAGAGATAAAATGTTTTTAAGGCTTGTATTTTACCAAGATCTATATTTATATTATGCCTTGCTATTGATACTCAGCTCAAGATGCATACTAAAATTATAACTGGCAACAGCTTTTTTCTTTCTTAACATTATGTATAACAGTCATGCACTTTCAATTGCTAGAAATTTAGATTAGGTGAAATACAGCCTATGGTTTGGCCATCATTTTCTGGTTGGAAAATCAGGCCTCAGAGAGATTTACTATTTTGCTCCAGATCACATAGCAGTTATGTGGCTGAAATGATATGTGAATCAAGTCATATCTAATTTCAAAGTCTTCTATTCATCTACCAGGAAGAAATGTGTAATAAATAAATCTGTCTATTAGACACTGTAGAGTTTTCTATGAGGAAGTAATGTAGGGCCTGTCAACACATATCTATAGCAGAGTATTTTTCTACATAACAAAGAGTACTGCTCAGCACCCACCTCGCTATAGACATAGAATTCATGCCTTTCAGCATATTTTTCTAGGTTTTTTGAAAGCAAATACGAAAACAGTCTACAAATTGCATGACCTTTATTCATTTTATTCACTTTAAATTATTACTCTTATATTCACTACTTCAGTAAATATTTTAACACTCAAATAATGATATTTTCAAATGCAAAATATTTTGATTTGTCAATAAACTAATAATATATCTGTTAAACAATGACTTTTTTTTTTTGAGGCTGGCCTTGTTTTAATCATCCAATACTGAGGCCTAATTTTAAGGTATCTTATGCACTCATAAAAGAAAACAACAACAACAACAAATCAAACAAACGAAAACAACAACGACAACAACAAAACCTATCAGTGGTGGTGGACAGAGAGGGCTACTGGGCAAAGGCAGGAGCAGGGGAGCAGGGGAGGTCAGGATTTGGACAGATGATCTAGTGGTTAAGAGCACTGGCTGCTCAAGAGGACACAACTCAAATTTTCCACACTATGTGACATCTGACAGCCATCTTTAACTCCAGCTCCTGGGGATCCAGCACCCTCTCCTGGTGTTAGGGGCATGAACTGTGAATGTGATGTGCAGACATGCATACAAAACCCAGAGAAATAAAATAATTCAAAAATTAAAAGCCCTGGAGTATTCTTCTTTTTTAAAGAGAGGGGAAGTTTGAAATGTCCACTGTGGAAATTGTAAGTCACAGCAGCATTTGTTTTTCTCTTGAAAAGAATAAAGTTATCTTATTCTGAAATCTGACTAGTGAATTATTTATTACTAGTTTTCAGTATATTAACCAGGGTTCCTATGAAATTTCTTATATTAAAACATCAGGGAAATGTTTTATTCCCAAAGTAGACTTTGAGTATATTATGTTTTTCTTTTCTATATCTTTTTCCAGATGCTCTGGACTTACAGAATGCTGTGAGCCACATAATGTGGATTAAGGGAATGAATTTGAGTCCTTCGGCAAAAGCAGAAGGTTCTCTAACCACTGAGCAGTCTTTCCAATCCCTATGATTTGTTTAAGATTTAAAATCTTAAATTTTAAAATCTCAAATTTCCAATAACTCATCTTCAAATACCATGGCTACATTATTTATGGTACAGAATTTAAAACATATCCTATGGTATTCAGATGATTGTTCAGTGATAAAACAGAAGCATGTTTATCCTTGATTCGCAACTACAAGTGTTTCTTATTTCTGTATTATTCTGTCTAGCTCTCAGACTGAAGGAGGAAAGGATTTATTGCATCTAGAATTAGGCTGCTGAAGATAATGAAAAAGTCCTAAAGATTTTTTGTGAGAGGCAATACAGTTTCTATGATGTTTGAGAAGTTCTTAGGACCTACAAAAGGCAGATAATAATGCTAGTAGTTTAAATACCACCACCTTTATACTCAAAAGATTCATGTCCCTCCTCATACACACTGTATCAGTTTCTTCTCCTCCACTGTCCCATTTCCCTTCAAAGAGTCTTCATTATGCTTCCATTTTATATTTATTATATATGATGAAACATGTATGTACATGTATGTATAAAGATTCTCTCTGTCTGTCTCTGTCTCTCTGTCTCTGTCTCTGTCTCTGTCTCTGTCTCTCTCTCTCTCTCTCTCTCTCTCTCTCTCTCTCTCTCGTGTGGTGTGTGTGTGTGTGTGTGTGTGTGTGTGTAGGCCAGGAGTTTACATCATTGCATCATTGTCTTCCCTTATTGCTGTCCACTCTACTTTTTGGGAGAATACTCCTCAGTGGATCTGGAGTTCATCAATGTACCTAAAAAGCTGGCCATCAAACTAGAGGGAGCCATTTGTTTCCTCCATTCCCCCAGCACTGAGATTAGAGGCACCTGTCACCATAGAGAAAATTTTTTTAACATAGATAGTAAGGGAACTAACTCAAATTCGCATACCTGTACTGCATCAATCCATTTCCCAAGCCCCTGAAATATGAAATATATTGATACATATCTAATTGCATCTGCATGTAAGTAAAACCATGTAATATTTTGTCTTTGTTATTGTCCTCTATGCTGCCTCTCCCCAACTCATTTAGACTCTCTCCTCCAACTCACTCATCTTTCTGTCTTCCCTCAAAATGGCACCTACTTTGTTAGCAGCAACCTTCTGCAGACTTCTTCACCCATCCTTCCATCATATCGACACTGCAGTCATTATGCCTCCTCACCTATGATTCTTCTGCTTGTCTCCTGAATCACGATAGGACATGTGCATGTGTTTTTAAACTGAGATACAATTTATTCAGCATTTTGCATTGTTTTGTCTTCTCATAAATTTTTATAGCTTTCAAACATGCACATTTGGATCTCGGGAAAGAGAGACTGAAATTTAAGAGGAACTAATGGATTCAAATGTGAAGCAAATACGTGCAGAGAGAGTCAGCCGCCTGGAGTTCCAGGTAAGTTAAAAGTTACGAATCTCTGCTGAGGGATTTTGTAGTTTTGGCTGGCCATGGAAAGAGGTTATGGAAAGAGAGTCAATGAGCAAATATGAAGATGGATTTACAGTGCCTGGAGGGTTCTGTTAACAGTTTTCTATTGAGTCTGTAACAAATCACTACAAATGTAGTGGCTTAAAGACAACAAAAATTTATTATTTCATAGGTACATAAGTCTTACACAGGTTTCACTTGGATAAAATTAGGGTGCCAGGAGGGCTGTGCTCTCCAGGATGTGACACCTTTGTACTATATGGGTGGCATTGTTCCATTTACCACAATACTCCAAGGATTCAAAGGAATTTTTATGATACAAAAACCTTCCAGCAAAGCTAAACTTCCTACACGTCAAGGAAGAATTATGGTTGGGATACATTCTGGTCTGAAACCTAACAAAAATATAAGCTTAGACGTAAAATTGAAAAGGCAAAATTAGTCACAGCCTTTTCTTTGTTTTGTTTCACGTTTTTCTTGGAGCAGGAGAAGTAAATCACAGCATATTTTTTCTTATTCTTCCTGGTAGAACATGGTATATAATGCACTTATAATTTTGAATGAGATTAGAAAAGTCTGGGAGAAGGAAAACATGAGAAAGTATAAATATATCATACATATTTCCCTATCAAACACTCTATAACATAAAAGAAAGGTGGTAACATTACATTAATCTTATATATATATATATATATATATATATATATATATATATATATATGTGCGTGTGTGTGTGTGTGTGTGTGTGTGTGTGTGTGTGTGTGTTATTGTTAATTCCATAAATCTAGCCAGTGGAAAACTTTCATTTGTTCTCTTTAAAAAATAAACACCCTAATTGTCGTGCTAGAAACCCCACCCAACTACTGAGGGATCTGGATGCATAGATCCATGGCTAGACCCTGGGTGGATCTCTGGGAGTCCAATTAGCGAGAATGAGGAGGGTTTATATGAGCGAGAATTGTTGAGACCAAGGTTGGATAAAGCACAGGGACAAATAGCCAAACGAATGGAAACACATGAACTGTGAACCAATGGCTGAGGGGTCCTCAACTGGATCAGGCCCTCTGAATGGGTGAGAAAGTTGATTGGCTTGATCTGTTTGGGAGGCATCCAGGCAGTGGGACTGGGTCCTGTGCTCATTGCATAAGTTGACTGTTTGAAACCTGGGGCCTATGCAGGGTCGCTTGGCTCGGCCTGGGAGGAGGGGACTGGACCTACCTGGACTGAGTCTACCAGGTTGATCTCAGTCCTTGGGTGAGGCTTTGCCCTGGAGGAGGTGGGAATGGGGGATGAGCTGGGGGGAAGGTGAGGGGGGCCGGAGGGGGAAGAACAAGGGGATCTGTGGCTGATATGTAGAACTGAATCATATTGCAAAATAAAAATAAAAATAAAAAAATATATATCTATTAGGTAGTTTTTTTGTAAATGAACATTCTGCTTTGATTTATATATGCACATAAGATCTATGTCCTATGCCTTCAGATTTCAAAATTAAGGTTTGGAGACCCTGGAAATGGAGTTATAGATGAGAGTGAGCTACCATGGGTTAATAAGAACCAAACCCATGTCCTTTCTAAGAGTAACAAGTGCTTTTTAACTGTGGGACATCTTTCCAGTCCATTTTTCTTTGTTCTTAAGTTAAAGCATAAATTTAAAAAATACATATGGTTATTTATAACAAGACTATTGCATTCCAAATGAGTAGTTTTCAGAATTCTTTTGGCTAACAATTTAACATTTTCAGGTTACCAACACACAGCCATGATATAATTTTATCTCTAATATAAATCCAAACTTAATAGTCCTTAAATTTTAACTGATAAAACTCAATAGTTCACCTCTTTAGTAAATATATAGAAAACTTATTTGAAATCTGTAATGAAGGGATATAGGATAAATAAAATTTTGATCTAACATTTAAAGAAATGGTATACTAATATCTTCAGATTTTAGTTAACTGTTTTCCTGAATTTCACAATCTAAAAAGAAAAAAAAAGTCAATAAATTCTTCACTAAATGAAATTTGTAAAGAAATGGATGGAACTAGAAAGAATCATCCTGAGTGAGGTAACCCAGACCCAGAAAGACAAACACAGTATGTACTCACTCATAGTGGATATTATATGCAAAGGAAAGGATAACCAGGTTACAATTCACAACCACAGAGAAGCTAAGTAAAAGGAGGACCCTAAGAGGGACACATGGAGGGCCCCAGGAAAAGAAAATAGGATCTCCTGGGTAAACTAGGAGGGGTGTGGTAGAAGGGAAGGGATGGGGGATGGGAACAGGAAGGACTGAGATGTCAGAGTGGAGAGGGTCAGAGAGGGAGAGCAATGAAAGATATATCTTGGTAGAGGGAACCATTAGGGGGTTAGGGAGAAACCCGGTGCTAGGGAAACACCCTAAGAATCCACAAGGATGACCCCAGCTAAGACTGCTAGCAATAATGGAGAGGGTGCCTGAACTTACCTTTCCCCGTAATCAGATGGATGACTACCCTAATTGTCATCATAGAATCTATATCCAGTAACTGATGGAAGCAGATGGAGTGATCCATAATAAAGCACTGTGCTGAGCTCCTAGACTTAAGTTGGAGAGAGGAAGGAGGGATCACAAGAGCAAGTGAGGTCAAGATCATTATGGGAAAAACCTCAGAGACAGCTGACTCAAGCTGGGGGCAGCTCATGGACTCTGATCTGTCAGCTAGTGAACATGCATGGGATCGAGCTAGGCCCTCTGAATGTGGCTAAATCTCTTTGTGGAGCCTCTGGCAGTGGGACCAAGACTTATCCCAGGTGCATGAAATGGCTTTGGGGAACACATTCCTAGGGTGGGATACCTTGCTCAGCCTTGACACAGTGGGTAGGAGCTAGGCCCTGCCTCAATTTAGTATGTCAGACTATGTTGACTCCACAAGGGAGTCCTTACCTCTCTGAGAAGTGGATGGGGATGGGATAGGGGTAGGTGGGGGGATAGAAGAGGGGGAGAGAAGGGGAACTGGGATTGGTATGTAAAATGAAAAAAAACTTTAAAAAAATAAATAAAAAATTATTCGCTAAAACTTAATTTTAAGAATTTGAATTGTGTTATATAAACTAACTTTTCACACAATCTTAAAATAATCTTTCATGGCTTATAGTATTGTTCCACATAAATTTGTTCCATTTGTTTGTGATAACCACATGAAATTGATATAAAATTCCATCTCATACAGTTTGTCATAATTAAAGGGAACAAATCTCAGAGCTGGGCATTTTTTTGATATTAAACAGGACTCCAATCTCACCAGCCACCCTTATCCATTTCTGTGAGAATCCGTCTTGAGCCTTCATCCACAGGTCCCTGCCACTCTGCCTGTCCTATGGCTCCTGCTATCACCTACCAGAGGGAAGACAAACACTGACTTTCTATATATAATATAGTTTTCTTTTCCAAAGTTGTTAGGCATCTCCATTTCATTCAGTCATTGCTGGTCACTGGCAACCAACCAACAAAATACAGTTGGTGTGAATGAAATTTTCTCTTTAATACAGGTAAATATTTTATTTGACTTGAGGTGACACAGATCTTATGCATGTGGTAACAACTACCTTTCTGATGGGTTTGGGAAACTAATTTTTCCTTGTACTCATCCATCACATCCAGCTCTTGCAATTTTTCTGCTCCATTTTCTGTTTTGATCCCAGAACCTGGGAGGGGGGTGATATCGTTGATCCAGTTAGGGTTCAGCATTCTGCAGATTCTTGTTCTCTGCAGCTTGGCCAGTTGTGTGATTTTATGTTAAATACTATCAACTGCAAATAAAATCTTCTCTGAAAATCAACTGCCATACTAATCATGTGTATAATGATAAATCATTAAGAACTGTTTTTATACCATGTCCATTTACAGAAAAAATGGTAGTAAGTTCTCCGCTAAGGCCTCTGACCTGCTTGCTCTTGGCCTAAGAATGATGACAGATATGGGTTTCATTTTGTGGAGCTAGACTTAAATCAGAAAGTGGTTGGTTATTGACATGATATTCATGTCACTATTACACCAATCAACATGTTTTGCCAGGCTAGTTGTTATTATACCTTCCATATTTCACAGTTGCTTGATGATTAATTGTCTTCTCAGGTAGTGTGTATAGCATCTACCAACATCAGGAAAGACAGCCAATAGGATAGAAGGTTCAATGCAAATGCTTGATTTCTGCACGTTCTATAAGCAATAGGTTCTTTTAATCAAGTTATGAATGGTAACCAATGATGTTCACAATTGCCTGTGCTGTTTACACATCTAGGAACTTCCCAACAATTTCAACGTAAGTAAACCAGTGTAGCCCTGGCCTTTATATTTGTCATTATTGGCATCCACTAGGGTCATTGTTGCCTTGCTTTTTATTAATTCCTTTCAAAACTATTTTCACATGAGGTGTGCATATGTGTGTATGTAAGTGTCTGTATCAGTAAGTTCACATTTATTCATTTATTCTCTCCTATACTTTGGCTTCCACCAACCATCGAAGGTTTCCCCTTTCTGCTCCATTTTTTTATTACAGTAGTACTTCTGGTTGAGGAGTTACTGGCAGCCGATAGCTTCTGGGAACCAGAGAGTCTGTTTTCTTAAAGATTGTAGCTTTTCATAGGTCCCCAGTCTTCCAGTGGACTGTCATACTTTCAAGAATGCATGGTCAACACATATTGGACTTGGTAGGTTTAAAAAAAAATGACAGAAAAATGTGTGAAGAGGGAAGGGGTGTCAATCTGCAAGGAGATGGGGGAGAGAAATGGGTGTGTTCAAAAGGCATTTTATGGATTTCTTGAAGAATTTATAAAAATGATGAACAATTTTACCAAAACATTCTGTCTCTCATATTCCTCAACAATATCTGCTGGGTATATTTACAATACCATATTAGGCCAGTATTGAAGGAGGAAGCTTGCCATTCATCAGTGATTGGTGTATTTCATTATTATTATTATTATTATTATTATTATTATTATTATTATTTATTGATTAAACTTATTTATTTATTTCACATCCTGACCGCAATTTTCCCTCCCTTCCCTCCTCCCATTCCCCTCCCACCTCTCTCCCTAACCCTCCAATCCAATCTTCATCTGTTTCTGTTCAGAAAGGGGCAGGCCTCCCATGGGTGCCAACAAAGCATGGCCTATCAAGTTGAGGTAGGACTAAGCTCCTCCCTTTGTATTAAGGCTGGGCGAGGCAAATCAGTATGAGGAATAGGTTCCTGGAAGCCAGCCAAAGTGTTAGGGACAGGCCCTGCTCCCACCTCTAGGAGTCCCACGAGTAAATCAAGCTACACAACTGTCACACATATGTAGAGGGCCTAGTTCTGTCCCATGCAGGCTCCCTAGCTGTTGGTCTAGAGTCCATGAGCGCCTATGAGCCAAAGTTAGTTGTTTCTGTGGGTTCCTTTGTGATGACCTTGACACCCCTAGCTACTATATTCCTTCCTCGCTCTCTTCAACAGGATTCCCTGAACTCCTATAAAGTAGCTTTACATCAGAATGTAAAAGGATGTGGAGTCTCTTATGATACCCAAAATGTAATCATTTCCAAACTAGTATTTGGATTGAAGACACATTTTCAGGCATGGCTTTATACAACATAATCTTCTTCAGTCATAAAATTAAAAAAAAATGGGGGAATATCATTCATCATATCAAAGAGAATGACATACTACATTAAGTAAAGAGGAAGAAGTTTATTTGTGATCTTTTTTCTAGGTAGTGTCTAAGAAATTTAAGTTAAAGAGACCAAATATCAATAGGTGGTTGTGAGGGACTGAGTAATAAAAGATAAAAGAGGAAATTATAATGGTCACAAACTTAAATTACAAAATACACATATTTGGAGAAACCTATGTACGACATAATTACAATAGTGAATACTGCTTTGTGTACTTAGAAGCTGTACAACTGTAAAGCAGAAATACACATACATATAATAAATAACTTTGGACATAAATGGATTTGTTAACTAACTTGATTGTGGTAATAATTTCACAAAATGTTGTTACAAAATCATCATGTGATACTAGATGACATGCCAGTGTGGATGGGGAAATCTAATAAGGCTCCAGAGGGAGATGAGGAGCTACAGGCAATCTATGGGTGTTGAGAGAGAGGAAATCAGTCTTCTCCAGACATGAGCCCCCTAGGGATGTCACCATAATTAAGGAGGAAGTAGTTTTGAATTTGAGAGGGAGTGAGAGAGGCAGTAAGGAGTTGGTGAGCAGCGACTAAGAGGTAAAAATGATGTAACTATACTGCAGTGTTCATGTATGTAATTTTCAATTTTTTTTTTATTATCAAAAAATCATGAAGCTGGGTACAGTAGCACACAACTTTAATTCCAACACGTGGGAAGCAGAAACTGGTGGATCTCTGTAAGTTTTAGGCCAACCTGGTCTACAAAGTGACTTCCAGGATAGCTAGGGTTGTTACATAGAGAAACCCTGTCTCAAGAAACCAAAGCCAAAGTTAACAAACAAAAATATCATTAATAAATACATCATATGTTTTTACTAGTTATGTCTAAATTAAGATAAAAGTTATACCACATAAAAATGTGTCTTTATACTAATAAGACTTACCATAGTAATTTAACTAATATTTTCATTGTGAAATAATTGTAACTATATTTTGCAAGCCATGGTGCTTATAAAATCCTATTTGTAACCACTGTATATATTTTTGATACTGAAATAAATTTTTCTTGGTTAGCATAGGAATTTTTTTCTTTGGACAGACCTCTCCATTACTATTTCACTACACATCACTGTCACTGTATTCTTTTCAAACATTAAAACTATGATGCTCTGAGTACAAAATCACCATGTGTCAAAGTAAATAACCCAATGAGAAAATAAAGCTACTTCCAGGAGGACTTTATAATAATGCATTGCATTTTACAAAGATCAAAAAATCATGCCCACAAACTGTCCAGTCACTTTCCAATTGTGAGGTGAATATTTTTCAGGACAGCAACTGTTTGTGCCTTTTCCATGACCACCTTCAAGCAAAGACTCTATATTTAATGTAAAGACATACATCCTGCTTAACAAATAATACTTTCTAAGCCAAACCAGAGACTATGCTGATCATCATACAGTAGTTGGAAAAAAAAAAAAAAAAAAAAACATTGACAAAAACTCAAGGTACTATCCATAGTGTAAATAATAAAAATAACTGACGATGCCTTTTGGGACAACACAGATTAATTTGTGTGATTGTTTTCAAATGCCCTACAGCTTCATTAACAGTTAAATCCACACTTCCTTGATTCTAGTCAGACAGTAAACCACAATGTGGGATACATCTATATGGTCCTCAGTCACTTAAATTTTTTAAGATGTGCTTATTAAATATTACCTCAGTATGACATTGGAGAATCTTATATATTCCTTTTTTTACTTCAAAATTTAGGATAAATTGTTGTAATATTGCTGAAATTAAAAATAATCAATAAAATGTAGTCTTTGGGTTTTAACTTTACTATCTACTCATATCTCTGCCTTGGTTTCATTGTAGTTGGATTTGAAGTCATTTGCTAAGGCACATACAATATATATTGTTTGTGGTTACTTAAAAGTTTCAATAAAATTATTCATAAGTTTAATTTTATTCCCCTATGCCTTTAATTATGGCTTCATCTTATGTCACTTATGTCCACCTGTACTGTTGTTACTGACAATTATTTAATTAGCGTTCTTTCAATGCAAAATGATAATTTATTAGAAGATTTTTCAAAACAATTCTTAATTATATGAAATATAAGATCTCATAAACTTTATCATATATATGGCAATCTTCTATCTTTTAATACTTTTATATGCCAGGGTTTCACTTATTTGAAAACCATTAGCATATCTCAGGACAATTTTCTCATATGTTAATTATAAGGAAAATCACCAGTCTTATGTTTGGCTAGCAGTATGGATATATTCTAAAAGTGTCATTTTATTTTATGTCCCAGAGCATTAGAAATAATATTTGGTTTATTTATTTGGTCAAGTTAATATACTGAAAATTTGCAGTTATTACTTCACTATTATCCTTTTACAGTTAAGTATTTCTATTCATGATGTAATTTTTGTTAATAATATTTTATCTTGTCTTATATTGCTGATATACACATATGCATGTATTCATACACATACACACACAAACACATAGCTTCTTCACACATAAAAATTTCAACATATTAGATTAAAAATGGTTCTCAATGTCTCCAAATTATGGCTCATCACATGATAATCAAAAGTAATATAAAATATAATGTTTTGATTATTTCCTTAGAATATTATTAAGGGTCCTTTTTAATATATGCATTTGCCACCAATCTTCATGTTCAATTATGTTGGCAGCTTGTTATTATGCATACAATAGGAATAAATATATAGACATTTTAAACTTAGATGATTAGTATCTACACTGTAAGAAGCACTTATACAGAATGTATCAGGGATTTTCTAAAGTAATAAAATTTTCTAAAATAATAAAAATGTTCTCCTAAAATATATATTATTAGGATTGCTAGTCAAGATCAAAACCTTAGAAGAGTACTAAGCTATATTTTTTTTATTTATATGTAAAAGAATTGTTTGTTTGTCTAATTTTAGTTGTAGTTTAAATAATTGGCCCAATTTGTCTTCTCTAGGAAGTACTTTATAGAAAGTAATCATTTGTTGGCTTGTGCAGATCAAGATTCATAAGCCATGGTGGCATAATTTAATATTGACATTTGGTGACTATCAAGTCCTCTCTCTTAACCCTTAATTAGGTACACCCCAATCCTCAGACAAAGCTAATATCCTGCACTGGGTAATCCAGCCCAGTCTAAGGAGCTAAGACTGCACCTTCTGAGCCTTCATATTTGGGTCAGGATTTACATTCTTTGCACACACACAGCTTGCTCTGTCCACATTTGACCCACAACCAACAAAGTCCTTGTGCCTAAGCCCTTTTACAAAAATACAAACATCATGAAATATTAAAACGATTTGTCCTACCAACCCCCAATCTATCACTCTCATAGAAATAGTCTCCAAGGAGAATTATCTAGTGGATCACTAGGACAGAGACTTTAAAAGTACAATTACCCTGGGCAGTAGTGGTACACGCCTTTAATCCCAGCACTCTGGAGGCAGAGCTACGTGGATCTCTGTGAGTTTACAGAGCAAGATCCAGGACAGACACAAAAACTACACAGAGAAACTCTGTCTCGAAAAACTACAAAATAAATAAATAAATAAATAAATAAAGTACAATTACGAATTTTATCAAGGAATTTACGGGGTTTAAAGAAGCCATAAACAAGTGCTTAGCTTTAGAGACATACATTCAGACAACACTGAAGTGACTCAGCAGGTTATATTTATATGTTTACATATTTATATGTGTTCATAGCAACATATTTAAAGAAGAGGGGGCCATGAATTTGGCAGGGGGCAGACATAGGAGGAAAGGGTGATACAATTGTATTTTAATTAAATTTATAAAAACAAATTATATCATAAAAGAAAAAATAAAGAGAAAGATTGAATGAGTTAATGAAATATTGGGATATATTGTGCACTGGGTTGGAAGCAGCAGGGTCTAGTGTGACTATGTAGACTGGATGCAATGGAATAATGCAGTGGATTGCAGGGCACAGAAGCACAGGCACACACTTTTTCTGCTGCTGAACAGGACAGAGAAAAATTGTCAAAACAATTAAACATAATGTGTACAGCAAATACCAGGGGTCTTAGATTTCTTCAGTGGCTATAGCATGAAGCCCAAAATCTTCCAAGCAAATCAGAACATTTCTTTACATATGTTTCTAATAAAGTCACTAATACACATCGTCTCTTTTCTTTTTATATGACTTTTTGTTAGTGTCATTCAAGAACTGATTTAGAGATGCATAATACGATATAGCAAGGATGAAACAATTTGCTCTATCACCCTTAGATTACAGACTCCCCTGATATTAACACCATGAAGTAGCTATTGGTCGTTACCCTTTTTTTTAAAGGTTGCTGCCCTTTAAGCCACAGCTGTCTGAATTAGCAAATGCAACTCCATGGTTAGGCTGCAAGGGGCATACCAGGAGGGAAATCTGTTCCTTCTGGCTCCAACTCTTGCAAAGCTACGAAAGGAACTTAACTAAACCTCTCTCCCTCTAAAAAACTCAAGATTCAAAGGCTAAGGTGGAATTCTGCTCTTCAGAGGCTGAATAGCTAGTAGTTTACCTCCTCTCCTTGCTTTTGTCCTACAAAAAGCCCTCTTGCTTCTTGTCACCCCTCCTTATAAACCCTTTCTCACCTGCCTCCTCCCAACCACTTCCTGTGAGCTAGTTGCTGACGCAGCCTCCTGACCGTAGGTGAATTTTATTTAATCAAACACATCTTTGCATCATAAAACAAATGTTCCAGAGCATAAACAAAAGCAACACACCTTGAAATAATATTCTTCAGAACTTGTTGGCATCTTCGAACCCTGAGACATCAGTGATTCAGTGGGGGCTTGAGCATTAAGAGTCAAATACAATCTTCAAGAAAGAGTAAATGATCTTGAAGGGAATGAAAATTTAGGAGAATAAAATCATTTTTCATTAGATATCATAAATTATTATTCTTTCCTACACTCAAAAGAAAGGCCAATATTCAATCACCATGCCTAATTATGGAGGTTTTGGGGCTGACATGTATTCTGATTTGAATTAATTATTTTGTCATCATAGACAGGAATATTCATGAACTTTCTCTCAGATCAGTACAACTTCTCTGGCATCAACTAATGATTGGTGTGAAACAGCTTATGCAAGTAGAGTTATATTGTTCAGTTTTTATCTTTTACTGTAATGGGTGAATATATTAGGCCATTTTGGATTACTACTGAGTCTTTGTTCTCAATAGTTGATTTAATTTCTGACAAATTCAGTGTCTTTTCATTCATATCATAATGCAGCCTTCATTTATTTAAGAAAGAATGATTATTATGACCTTCCTTTTTCTCATCTCTATCACATCTACAGAGAGTGAACTACATTATTATTTACAAAACAAACTTTTGTTTGTTATTCAGACACTTTCAGAGACACACTGCAAATGTTCCTATCTAATTAGATTTAGCTATGAAATCTCAGGTCTGTAACGCATGTCCTCCACAATGACAGAGGCTTACAAGGGGGGAAAATTAACAAGTTCTTGAAATTACTTACTGGGATCCAATTCCTGCTTTTGAAATGTGTCAGAATAAATCACTACTGTGTCTACTATGTTTCAACTCAGAAGCATCCAAGAGTCTCATAATTGGGCACTTGGAATCAGGTTCTTTTTAAGAATCACTCCAATTGTTAACTAGGTATCTCTTGTTTAGCAACAGAACACAATAGTGTCTACATGTGAGGCACTCTGTATACAGTGACCATTTCAATCCTTGGATCTTCTCCTTCTTTGATTCACACAAATTATAAGTAAAGATAAGTAAGTTTGAGCTTAAAACTATCTTCTAAACTGTCATTAAAATGTTTTTATATTATTATTTTAAATCTTTTTAACTGAAAAAAATCACATTATTTTGCCTTCATGTTTGTGTTCAGTTAATATTAATAGTTTACACACCCTAAAGTCCTTTCTTTTAGACTTTGCAGGGAAATGAATGGAACTAGAAAATAGTCTATAGGCTGAAGTAACCTAGACCTAGAAAAACAAACTTTTTGGGTTCTCTCTCATCTGTGGTCACCAGCTCGAAATCTTTTGATGTAAGTATTACCCAGAGTAACAGCAGAATCTGGGAAAGAAAACTGTTCCCACTATGGGGGAGGGGGGCATGGGGCACTAGGGAGCACACCAAGATATATGTGATATGAAGGGGAAAACGATAAAGTGTGTTAACTGGGAAAGGAAGAGGGAAACAATGCAGAAGGAGAGGGAAAGAGGAGGTAAAAATAACGTTCAGGAAGTTTGAAAATGCCACAAGTAATCATATTGTTTTTCATTTCCCTCAAATTACATATAACACATATAAGTGTATACACAGATCAAACACACACACACACACACACACACACACACACACACACACACACACACTTTAAATGAAGTTAAACCACTTAAGCTGACATTACTCCCCCCAAGAGAGATAGACCATCTAATTAAATCCATAGCAACATGAAAGCCTCCCATTGGAGTTGTTGATCAGAGGAGTCCAAGAAATTCTCAAAACAATACAGTATAGTACTTTGTCATTAGTTGCCTTCTAGAAGTTGTAGGTAAATAACCATTACAGAGATATGATGCATTTTGGACTCAGAGCTACTCAGAAAATCTAAGCTGGATCTGACCTGAAGCTGTAACTAGTCCAAAGTCAGAGAGCAATAAATCATGGGGGCAGAAGTGGTGGTATGTCTATGCCTATATCAATAGCTATCACCTATATATCTAATCTATATCTATATATAGATATTTATGTCTATCTACATATCAAGTCATATGTTGATATATATGTACATATATAGAAAAATCAATAGATAGATAGATAGATAGATAGATAGATAGATAGATAGATAGATAGAGATTTTGATGGCTAGTTTGGTTGTCAACTTGACTATATTTGGAAATAATTAAAACTCAAAAATGGCTGGGCACACCCGTGAAGGAGTTTTGCTTAATTATGTCATTTGAAATGTGATGATCCACTTCTAGTCTGATTTTTGAGGTGGGAAGGCAGTCCTTTAATCCACATCTTTTGATGTGGGAAGACCCATCTCTAATCTGGCCTACACCTTCTGCAGGAAGCCTATATATAAGAAGCCTTGCTCTTTGCCTGTTTACTCTTTCCCTCACTAGCAATTACATTCTTTCACTGGTGTTAGAGCCTCCTTCTTCATGATTCCAGCATATACTGAAGACCAGCTTAGGCATTAAGCATTGTGTACTGAGCAACTACTGGATTCTTCGACTTTCCATTCATAAGCAAACATTGTTGTATTAGGTGGACCAAAGCCTGTAAGTCATTCTAATAAATCCCCTTTATATATTCACACACACAGGCACACAATGTATATATAGAATAAACACATACAGTAATTCTATAAGTTCTCTTATTCTGGACAATTCTGAAAAATATATACCATATATAGGCACACACATATACGTATACACACACACACACACACACACACACACACATATATATGTATGTATGTATGTATCTCATAGGGATCCAACATTCCCCGGATGAATCTCCCCCATCAGTGGTCCTGCAGCCACTTATAAAACAATCACTCAGAAGTTTAATATTAATTACAAACTGTATAGATATGGCTTAGACTCATTACTAACTAGCTCTTACAACTTAACTCAACCCATTTCTATTAATCTATGTTTTGCCATGTGGCTTCGTGGCTTTACCTATTGTCTCACATCTTGCTTCTCTTGGTGGTGGCTCAGAGTGGCTCACTGACTCTGCCTTTCTTCCCTCTCTGTCTCTCTTGGGTATTCCTGCCTGTCTCCATCCTGCCGTGCCATAGGCCAATGCAGCTTTATTTATTAAACAATGGGAGCAACACATATTCACAGCGTACAGAAAGATATCCCACAGCAAGCACCTGTACAGGTCAAACAAAGGTAAAGAAAATATTATTTTCATGTGTGTGAATTCATTCAACATGAATATATTTAAAGTCATTAAAAGAGATTTTACATGAATTACTTTTGTTATAGGCAAAAATTGAAAATCAGCCTTCTTGAATGTATTCTGTTCTTATTTTAGATGAAAGGCTTTAAGTTATGAGCTGTGGAAATTCATAGACTTATTGAATCTTCAGGTATGGATGCATGTGAGATAATATCTAATCTCACTTCCTAAGTCATGAATGTATTTTGCCTTTAATAATTTCTCCCAATTGCACTTCTTGCATTTTCTTCAGTGATTGGAAAATCGTCTTTTAAGGCAGGTCACCTCATTTTCTGAAAACTGAAATATGGATTTTTGTAGTGGTGACCTATTGATCTTTGTGCTGCTCTGCCAGATTGCCTTTGTCAAGTTCAATCACTCATCCACGTGGCAGTGCTCTTAGTGAATAACGATAGCTCATTGGTGCCTCCCCTATGGAAGGGTAAACAGCTGCCCTGGAGGTCCCTCAGTTCTTCTAGCCATGCTTTGCGAAAATTCTTCTTATTGCAAGGCCTCATTTTTTAATACACCTCAACTATTAACTTACTTCTTAAATTACAAAGTTTTGAATGCACCTTAAGTACTAACTTTCTTCTTAAACTACTAAGTAGATATTAACATACTCCGGCTGCTTTCAGAGTCCTATCTGTCTTACTACCATGTGCATTATTTTCTTTCTTTGGAAATCAACTAGAAATATCTCTAGGTTATTAGTGACATGTGATGTTCCTGTAATTTTTTGTAGTTTGAAATTATATTTTAAATGTTTATTTTATATAGTTAAAAGTAATTATATAAGCTTCATTTAATGTTGTAGAATATTTCTTATGTGTAACATAAGTAGTGTGGACTTTATACATAAATGCATAGTTCTGATTAGTTAGTGTATTGACATTGTTATATAATGATGACCATATTTTTTAATTTCTTTGTCTTTATTGCTACAATAATTCTGTTTTATATTCACTATTAAGATAAAATGAAATCAAACTATTTGCATTATATATATACATACATATTCTAAAAATGATACTAAATGCTAACATCAGCCTATTTATTAATTTTTAACATATATACACATTATAAAGTTAATACTATTAGAAACTTCTTGAAAATTATACTTTCATGATATACATGTAAAGGTTACATTTCACTACTTCTGTCATTATTATTGCCTTTATAATCAAGTAAGGTTTGATAACCACTCACAAATGAATATTGAATTTTCCCCAAGGAAGTCTCACTAGGAAAACAAACTACTCTTACTTAAATTTAAGCTGCATGCCCAGTAGTAGATAACCAACAGAAAACAAATTCAACAGCATTTTGGGAGTTTCCTTACCTCATAATGTCATGTCAGGGTTTTTTTTTTTTAATCATTTTTTATTTTTTATTTTTATTTTTTATTTTTTTTACCCTACAGTTCCTTTGCATATATATTGTGACTTTTGGTTTTGTGCTTTTATGGGATTTCTGTGTGTAGGAATAAGTCTGTCTCTCTATCTGTATCTGTTTCTTGTGCTTTTTCTTGTGGTCTTTTCTGTGTTTATTTTGTCATATTCCAATCTGTTTTTGTTTTATCTATTATATTATACTGTATTTTATTATGATCCCTTATGTGCCACTTTTTCATTTAATTCTTCTTTTATACATTACATCTCAACCACAGTTTTTCCTTTCTCCACTCCTTTCAGTTGCCTCCTCCCTTCCTCCACTCCCATCCACTCCTCTCCTATTTCATTTCCAAAAAAAATTAATAAATAAAAGAGTAATCCTCACAGGAATATGACCAGAACGTGGAATCAAGAGATACAATAAGAAAAGGCATAAACCCTCATATCAAGGTTGAATGAGGCAACCCAGCAGGAGGGAAATAATCCCAAGAGCAGGCAAAAGAGTCAGACATACACTCCTTACACACTGTTAGGAGTTGCACAAGAAAACCAAGCTAACAACCATATGTATATGGAGAAGATCTAGATCAGATGCATAAATGATTGGTGATTGTTGGCCTCAGTCTCTGTGATTCCCTATGAGCCCAGCTTAGTTGATTCTATGGGCCGTGTTCTAATAGTGTCCTTTACCCTTCTGGCTCCTACAGTCCTTTCCCACCTCATTTCTGAAGTCTTCTCCTGGGCCCATCTAATGTTTGGCTGTGGGTCTCTCCATCTGCTCCCATCAAGTCTATCCTGGGTCTCTAGACAGTTCAGCTTCAATGTCAGGAGTAGGCTCTCTCTTGTGTTGTGGGCCTCAAATTGGACCAGTCATTAGTTGGCCAATCCCACATGTCATGCACCACCATTATCCCAGCACATCTTGCAGGCAGGACAAATTGGGGGTCGAAGGTTTTGTGGCTGGGTTGATATCTAAGGCCTACTGCTCAGTCTTGCCTGGTTAGAGAAGATGACAGGTTCAGACCCTGTATCCCTCATCACTACGAGTTTTCACTAGGGTTACACTTGTAGATTCTAGGGTTTTTTCATTGCACTAGGGTTCCACATTGTCCCACAAATGATCCCCAATTCCATCTATCGCTCCCTGTACTCTCTCCCTTCATTTCTACCCCCACCTGTTCCCTCTTTTTCTAGCCCCACTGTTCTCAAATCATAAGTTAGACTATAAAACTGCGTTATAGCTGGGCGGTGGTGGCGCATGCCTTTAATTCCAGCACTCAGGAGGCAGAGACAAGCGGATCTCTGTGAGTTCGAGGCCAGCCTGGTCTACAGAGGGAGTTCCAGGAAAGGCACAAAGGTACACAGAGAAACCTTGTCTCAAAAAAAAAAAAAAACTGCATTATGAAAATTAACATGGCTATAACATAACGGTCCTTTAAATTTGAATCTTTTTATTAGGCAATTGATTCTCCATGTGCAAGAAATTCAAAGAAAACAATAAAGTAGAGAAATTATTTTTCATTGCAATGTATATTCATCAATAAAAATAATAGAAATTCATATCATTTTTCTAAACCATAGCAACAAAGGAGCACTGTGTTAAAATTATTAGCTACTTTCTCACATAATTGGTCTTGAGAATATTGGTGCACAGGAAAAAGGTATGACAACAACAAAAATGAGTGACAAATGTGATTCTGAATGAATATTACTTTGGTCTAGATTATACAGAAGGGTTGTATCACAAATTGAACCTTAATGCTTCAGCTTAATTTATTTCCAAGTTCACTTCTCCAAACAGAAACACTTGAAGAAAAGCTTTTAAAATCAAGCATTAAATAGGGGTGAGAAAATCAATACCACCAACAAACTCAAGCATAGGTCAAGGTTAAATGCAAGAAAAATGGATTTTAAAAAGTGATATTTTAAGAATCAATAAGCAACGGCCTATAGGCAGCTGCCTTAATATATTAATGAGTTCTACTGGATTATAATTTTGTCCTTGTATTGACATGGTATTGTGGCTATTTCTAAGCGTCAATAGACCTGAAGAGATGCCATTGACATCTGGTGTCCCACAAGGTGAAAATATTTACTATCCACCATTCTAAGGAAACAGCATGCTATGTTTTAAAATCTGCAAACTCACTATTCCATATAATGCAAGTTATAAATTTATGGTTTAGCGTTCCCTAGCATAGTGAGGATAATTATATTTTTCCATTTGCTCTCTAAATTACACATATTTGCATTATGAGAACCTATATGTTATACTTTCTCCTTCAAAGTAGTTTAATTATTCTGGTTTCCTTGTATATATTCCCTTGTATTTCTTTCATCTTATCTAATTCTCATTTGTGGCTTGGTGTTATAGCTGGAAAATGAGCTTTCTCAATTTGAGCTGAATTTGGTGATGAAACTGGACTCACATAAGTTACAGATCCCACTAATTAAGGCTTTAAAAAATAAATGTGACACAAGACAGGCTAAAAAAAGATATGCCTTAAATGACAAAGTAACATTCCACAACCCCCTTCCCCACATTACTGGGGAAAATACTAAATAAAAATTACTAAACAAATCATGCTGAAGGAAGCTATGCTTATAATCTAAAAGAAAAAAAAAACCTTTTGTGTGTGGTATTTTCCAAGTAGCCATGTAACATCAATTTATAAATTTAATTAACTCTTAGTAGAAGTAGTCACAGGGAAAGATTCTAAGCTTAAGTATAGTAACTTTCGTAAACATTATGTATTGTTTTTCATCAGGTTTGTTGTTGGCTTTTCAAAGTAAGATTTAATAATATTGACTTTCTTTCTTGGACTCCTTTTCAAATAAAAGTGGTTGTGAATTGGATGATTTGATGAGATGGGTAGTCTTGGTTGTCAACTTGACATCCAAGGAAGAAGAAACCTCAACAGGGGGATTGCCTTAATGAAATTGCCTTTCGGTATATCTATAGTACAATTTTCTTGATTGCTTTTAGATGTAGGAGGCACTATCCCACTGTATGTGGCACCATCCCTAGGGAAGAAGGCTTGGGCAGTATGAAAAGGCTAGCTATGTCTAAGCCAAGAGCAAACCAGTAAGCAACATCTTTGATGGTGTCTTCTCTAGGGATACCTTGCGTCCCAGTCTTAGCTTACAAACTGAAAGTTGAAATAAATTATTTTTCCCCAAGTTGCTTTTGGCAACAGTTTCATTACACCAACCAAAAGAAAACTAGAATAGTTAACAACCCTTGACTTGTAACAATGTGAAGTAATATTTAAAAAAAAAGACAGATATTGCTGGCTATGGAAGCCTAAACTGAATATTCTGATTGATCCTAGAAAAAATATCTCAGCCAGAAGCATGCTGCACTGATTTCCAGAAGGCTAACTGAAATACAACAAATACGAAACTATGTATGACTTTGTTTTGTAATGAACGTTACCAGGCATTTGCTTGTTCAATACAAATTTTTTTTTTCACTAATCTGGAAAAGAGTTTTAAAACATATTGGATCTAAATCCTCTAATAAGCTATTGAATAAAGACAAAGGATTTCCAAGGGCCCTGAAGCAAACTGGAGAATCACTGATCACTGCTGCGTATCCGGTGTCCAATTTAAAAAGAGGAATTGTTTTGGATCTTGTAGCTATAGGCTCAAGCATGAAAATACCAGTTTTGCTCAGATGCCCCCAGAATGTAAAGAAATCTCTTGAAAATATAAAAGACTGAACCAGAATGTGAGTAGCAAATCATTAACAATTGTTATGGGATTAGAGTGGCTCGTAAAAACATCAGTCTATCATATTAACCAATTTCTTGGGAGAAAGTGCAAGTTCCATAAAATAGTTTTTAATTAGTTACTCAAGCTAGACAAATTATCTAGGATGGAAGCACAAAGTACAATTGAGAAGGAAAATCCAGCTCTCATTATGAACAATGACATGAAAAAAGAAACAAGTAGCGGGGAACAGTGGGAGGAAAAGAAGGAATGAAGGAATACATTTAGCACAATACTGACTGCCGCATACTCTGTGGGGGCTAGCACTAGCCCCAAACCATGGAATACTGAGAATTCTTTTTAAAACACTTGGAGCCTGCCAGATCTAACAGGCACACAAATCTGATGGTATCACCATCATTCTTTTGCTTTACTCGAGAAGTTAAAATAAATGATAGCATGTCCAAATATACAAGTTTTGGTTCCATGGATTCCTAATTGTAATTCACCATTGTTGTTTAGAGTTGAGGGCTGTCATCAGAGGGCCAGGAATGAAACGTGTTCTTTTCTTACCTACTGGGCACATAGGAGTTAATGCTTCAAGTCCCCCTCTCTTAGATGTCCTCATATGCACAGAGGCAGAAAAATAAACAATTCTACTTTTTCAGTGTTGTTCTTATTAAATTAAATACTGTTAAACAGTGCCAGATTATCAAAGGAAGCACACAGATGGTAATACATGATACTATTATATTCAAAGTTATTATCTAAGAAGCATATCTATAGTAGAAATGTTGAGGGGTATACTGACTAGTTTTATGTCTACTGGGCATGAGTAAGAATCATCAGAAAGGAGCCTCAATAAAGAAAATGCCTTCATAATATTTGTCTGGAAGAAAGCCTGTAGGGCATTTTCTTAATTAGTGATTGATATGAGAGGGGCCTGCCTATTTTGGGTTATGCCATCCCTGGGCTACTGTTCCTATGTTCTATAAGAAAATAAGCTGAACAAATCATGGGGAATGAGCCTGCAAGTAACAGCCTTCTGTGTTCTCTCCATCAGTTCCTGCCTCTAGGTTCCTGCCCTGCTTGCGTTCCTGTCCTGATTTCCTTTGCTGATGAACTGTGATGTGGAAACATCAGCCAGATAAATCCTTTCCTCCTCAGGATTTGTTGGTCATTGTTTTTCATCACAACAATACTAATTCTATTTAAGAAATGGGGTATTTTTTCTCAATTAATATAGAAAGAATCACAATTACATGATGAAATGTGGATGGCAAGCAAATTACCTGAGTAGTCTACAAAATGTTCATGTTTTAATAAGCAAAAGCATAAAATTATCCATCAGCATATTTAAAATATTTCATATGCTCATTTCATTTTTTGTCAGAGTTTTTGGATACAGTTTATAAAATAAATGCTTATTAATGTTTTAATTTTAAGTATATACATTTTTTATGTTGCTTAGGTAAAAGTACATAATTAAATTTGTTAGCAATGAACAGGTACATGGCAATGAAAACTAATGTATTACAATGAAAATAAAGTAAATTCTTATTCAAAATTAAATAGTGGCGTTATTTACTATAGTACCAACATCTGGAAAGATGTGGTTAGTCATATAATTAACTATCATTCATTGGAATTGAAGATTATCTGTATCTGCACATTTCACATAACTTTTAATAAATAAATGAAAGATACTGTTGTGCAAAAATAAAAACTTGAAAAAGTTTAAATAAATAGAGATAATAATTACATATGGCCATGATATTATATGAGGACTACATTGGGGAGAATCTCAATAATACAGAGTCTGGTCATCTCTCCACAGAGGAGGCAATTTCCTTCCAGATTCTTGATGTCTGGCTTGGACTTCTTTTATTACTAACTGAAGATGCCAACAGAAGAGACTTAACTTTTGATCTGATGAAACAGTTTCATAAAACAAGTTAAATAAACCCATGCTTCATTTTGGTGAAATTTTTGTTATGCCACAAAAATGACTAGTGCCTTTCTGTCATAATGGGTGCCGTAAACCAAGAAGTCCTACAGTCCAATGTTTGCTAGAGCCACTTTCTCTATACACCGTGTTTTGATTGTTTGACTGAGGGTGGATGGTACTTTTCCCAGACCTATTGATCTGGTATCTTTCCCAGCTGAACACTACAGGGCTCAGGTGTATCCTTTCAACATATTATTTATTTTACTTTTTTCTTTTTATTTTTTTGTGTGATTATAGTCAATAATATAAACTTAGTTTTTTAACACAAATGTGAAAATATTACAAAAACAAAATACTATTTTCCCATAGGAGTAAGTGCCAGTGTTTACTGATTAGGCCAAGGTCACCTGATCTGGCCATGAGGCATTAAATCAGCATGGTTGGAGGGACCACAGCCAAACTTAAACTGCAGCAATTTTATTGAGAGCAATCGGACTTTTTATGCTCTTATCAAAAACAAAATATAATGGCAATTGCCAGGATCAATATAGTTGTAGTTGCTAGGATACAATGATGTTTGTAAACTTTATTGGGTACACAAGATTAATGTCTAAGACCAATTGTTCTGTCAAGCTTAAGTGTTTCCTTGCATTCTGAGGGAACACCCAGAGAAACACAAGGTAGCCTGAACTCTTCACTGCCTGAGAGAGTTCATCAGTCTCTCAGAAACCAGAAGGCACATTGTGCCTCAGTAGGCATGGATTCTAAGCCAAAATACCTATGTCTCATGCCTCTCATGGAAGCTAGGCAAGGCCAACTCCATGATTCTTTGCATTGTAGGGCTTCCCTTTGGGGATCCTTTCAATCTTTATTCTGCACACACTGTTTAGGGATGGGAAGAATTTATGGGCAAACTCTGATCATCATTGTAGCACTACTGATACCTAAGAACAAGTCCTTACACAATCTGAAAGCTAATGGAAACAAATATATTTCCTTAATCCTTTTAAAGTGCCCAACAAAATACCATGGATTAGCTAGCTTGTAAACAACAAAAATTACTTCTTATTTTTCGGGGTCTGGGAACATCTTATGAAAAAAAAATTGGAAAGATTCAGTTTTATTTGAATAAGCAGTGTTAATTCATTGTGTGACATTTCTTTCCTCTGGATCCTGTGTCAGAAAGGATGAGCAAACTTCTTTGGGCCTCTTTTAAAGGGGTTTCATACTATTTCTAAGGGATGAATGCTCATGATCTTTCATCTCCAACAGAGTCCATTTCTTTGTTAAAAATATGTATGTATGTAGTGTGTATATGTACATTTGTGTGCATAAGGTAGTATGTGCAATGAGTATGTATGTAGTATATGTATATATGTATTTATTTATGTATGTATGTATTGTTTGCATATCTGAATGTATGTAGTGTAGGTGTGCATATGTCATATGACTATGGACAGCAAAGGATGTTCCCTCTCAGAAGCCAGCTCTCCCCTACCACCTATGAGAATTTGAGGATCAAACATAGTTTATCATAATTTCACACAAACATCTCTATTCACTGAGGAATATTGATAGACAGGTCCCACTTATCAATACATCCTTTGTGACTGAGGCTTTCAACATAAGAATCTTTGACTATGCAACATTGTTTCTTGTATTTATAAAAGGAGGAAGTGTGTGTGTGTGTGTGTGTGTGTGTGTGTGTGTGTGTGTGAGAGAGAGAGAGAGAGAGAGAGAGAGAGAGAGAGAGAGAGAGAGAGAGAATGCAGTTGAAGTTTTCTCTGGTCCTGCCCAGCCCCATAGACCCTGCAGCTGCTTATAAAATAATCACTCAGAAGCTTATATTAATTAAAACTGCTCGGCTATTAGCTCAGGCCTACCATTGTCTAGCTCTTAGATTTAAACTCAGCCCATTTCTGTTAATCTATATGTTTCCACGTGTTTTGTGGCTTTACCTGTGTGTAATCCCATGCTGATTCCTGGATGGCAGGCTGGCATCTCCTGACTCAGCTTTCCACTTCCCAGAATTCTCCTCTCTGCTTGCCCCGCCTATACTTTCTGCCTGGCTACTGGCCAATCAGCATTTTATTTATCAACCAATCAGAGCAACACATATTGACAGCATGCAGAAAGACATTCCCCCTTCAGTAGAAAGAGAGATTTATGTGTTTATAACATGTGAAAAGGGTCTCATTAATGCCTCTGTCTATGCTGTGGAGGCTAGAGGTCAACCATTGATGTCTTCCCACTGTAGCTTTCCACCCTTTACTATTATTGTTGTTATTATTATCATAATTATTATTATTATTTTGAGATAAAGACTCTCACTGAACCTAGAGCTCCCTAATTGGATTAGACTGGCCAATCTAGAGATCTGTTTAATTCTGTTTTCCTAGAGATAGGATTAGAGGTACTTCCCTCCATGCCCAGATTTTTACATATGTGCTTGGGATCTAAACTCAAGCTATCTCTGTCTGTAGACGAATTTTTAAATGGTTTTACTAAATAAAAAAAATGGAGCCAGAAATTTGGTTTAAAGCCTTAGAGAGATCAAAGAAATATGGAAAGCCACCAGCCAACCTTACCTAATCAAATCTGCGGCTTCCAAATGGCATGACTTCCTGTCTACCCAGGCTTTATATGACTTGCTTTTCTGCCCTCTCATTGGCTCTCTTAGATGAGCTACCTCACTTCCTTTTCCTACACAGCTCTGTCACTTTCTGTCTGTCTGTACAGACCTCCTGGTCTCTATGGTTGGTACTGGGATTAAAGGAATGTGTTACCACGCTCTGTTTCCTAGTGTGGCCTTGAACACACAGAGATCCTGCCTGCTGTGGGTTTAAGGGCGTGTGCTGCCTGACTTCTTTGTTTACTTAAAATGGCTGGCCTTTTCCCTGTGATCTCCTGGCAAGCTTTATTTTTTAATGAACAAATAAAATATCATCACACCTATCCCAGTGCATTGTTCTGTCTCAGTAAACACAATCACAGATTAATCACATTATTAATACAAGGAAACTAAAGTTAAAAAGAGGGGTAACATTTCATGTGGGCTTTAAATACAAAAGTATATCAGAAAATAAGGACTAGATGACTAGTAAAGGAAAGGATTTAGAATTTTCAATATGTTGTTATTTAAATCCATTTGTCAGAAATGATAAGCATAGGTTTGGTGGTACCCTGACACTTCTTTTTACATTAGGCTTCCTCAACTTCTAGTCTCCAAATTGTAGCTCACAGCCTTCCAAACAATGCCACTGTAATCATACCATTCTCAGTTGCTGATGGTTAGAACTAAAAGCACACATGGCAGCAGAGGCTTAACACGCATTTTATAAATCAGAAGAACATTTGCAGATTTTGAAGAAAGTTGTTGGTACATGCTTCTTTTGTTCTGAATGTTCACAGGTGGCACAATGCATCTCTTCGCTAGTAAGCTGTTAATGTCCTCGGTTTGTACAATACCTGCTGCAGTCACACAACAAGCAATGCCTTGATATCTTAACCCCTACGACTTACATGCCCAGATAGCATGGTATAAAACTTTGCATATGAGTTTCCAAAGAAGTCTTCTATTATTTTCTGTTTTGTTATATGTTTGATTCATCACTTGTCGCCATGGGTAATAGTAACCAGCATTGTTGACATAATATAGTGACAGATTTCATTCCCTCTATGGAATTTTCTTTCCAGCCCTCTCTTTTTTATTAACTGTTTTCTATTCACAAATGATTCTTCTGCATTTTTTTTTAGTTTATGTCAGAACCAACTGTTTGTACACAGAAATTTAATTGTTTTAAGGAGTTTCACATATTATGCTTTCTCAGTTACATTTGGACTTTTATTTTATAGTTTTTTTTTTAAACTGGCTTATTTTTAAGTGCTCAAATATTAGATTTTTAAATTATAACAGATCTCTATAGTTATGTATTTAGCTTCATAGTTTATTTAAATTTTTGGAAGCTGGTACCATCCATGGAAAATGTAAGCAAAAACAAACAAGCCAAAACAAAACAAAACAAAAAAGACCACAAAGTTTGAATTAGTTAATTCACAGAAGAGTTGAAAGTGAAAGAGCTTTTCATCACAATATAGTTCATATTCATTTCTGACTTGAGTATTTTTCCCTTTGATTAATTGAAACAGGTGGTAGCTTTAATTACTACTCAGTATCTTGCATTCATCACCTAGTATTATAATAAAATTCTTGTTGTCTCATAATTATAGCTGTTTTAATTGTATGGGTCATACTTCAATGAATGACATCTGTTACTGTTCAAGAAAATATTTAATTTAAGAATAGAGTTTCTCAATAAATGGATGAATAGACTACAGTTTTTTGTTCATTATAATTTATTTGTGCATACTTAGAATTATAAGACTCAGCAAATGTACAGCAAAAGAATAACTTTAATATCAAAATACAATAGCTATATAAATTCCAATTTTCCAGGACTATTGGGAGAAAAAATGATTAGTAAATTTAGTTTTATTTGAAACATAGAATTTAGAGAAGATTAAAAAAGTGAAACAGCTCTAAAACAGCCAAGTAACCAATAATAAACTCCTAGGTTGGGGCTGAAGAGATGGCTCAGCTAAGAAAATTGCATGTACCTCTCTGACAAAAGATTGATTTGATTTCCAGGACCTGTGTACTCACAACCACCTGTTATTCCTGCTTCAGGGGATGGCACTCTCTTTTTTGTCCTCCAAGGCCATCTCCACTCGTCCACTTGGGTAAACAACTCCCTATACAAACACACACACACACACACACACACACACACACACACACTCACACATACATTGAAAGGTAAGTCGACAAACTCATTTAAGTGTTTCTAAATATTCACAGAAATATTTCTATCATTCACAGAAATAAATCTAGTGTAAATGCCAATTTCAAAACAATAATAATGTGTTGACTGTTTTCCCAGCACCATTTAAATATCTCAAAATTGATAAATGGGAATGCTCTCTGGATGATATTTGAGGTAAAAATAAAATAATGGACAACTTTTAATATGTGATAAAGGATAACATTGCCTGTAACATTGTATGTTTATTAATTTGTTGTATTTGTAGAATAGGATAACATGATACTGATTGGTTGATTTAGAAAAACAAGAATGCTTGCAAGAAAAAAAAATGGATTTTGGTACCCATCAAATAAAAACCAATTTTTGCTATCTGAGGAACTTGAGGAGAAAAATAGACAAACAAATAATAACTTAATAACTACTGCATTGGTTGTTGTATATGTTTTTCCATTCAAACCATTTAGAGATACAGTAATTCATTATGGGCTTAGGTTTGATTGCACCGTGATTATGAATATTTTAGATTTTAATTTAAATTGATAGCCAAACATTGCAATAAAAACAGAAGCCATGTTGTAAGCCTAAAAGATAGAATGGTTGTTGCAAGCTGTATTGTGAAATCTCTAGTATAGGAAGAACAGTTAAATCCCCAGCTTCGCAGGGAAAACTAAACACATAACATTTATCTTGCAAAACCTTTTGGTGATATGTGACATAGAATTTAAGCTGCTCATTAGTCTTTTATGAAGGCAATCCAATTCTCTTGCTATTGGGTAGACAAAAGGATGCAGAAGTTAAAAAGACATTATTTTTCTAGTACTAATAGAGAAACACTTAATACATAATGCACTTAACGTGCTATGATTTACACAAATTACCCCTGGGTTTGTTCCCAGCTGACATTTCTTGGCGTCTCATGGAAACCACGATTGGAACATCTGTGCTGTTACTGAACAAAGCACTTCCTAGAAGTTGTTCCGTAGCAATGCCATATGGAGGGAATGTTTTCACGTTTCTTCCATTCATTAGACGTTACAAGAGAAAAGTTGTATAATTACTAGGAAAAAAAAGATGAAATAGAATCTCTTGAAATGTCATTAATTTCAGCTAATATAAATGCACTGTGTTCTATTTTTGATTCTTAAAAATTTACTGATTCTAAAAATTACTAACACTTTAGAAAAGAATGAAGACTATAAATACAAATATAAATATAAGGACAGAAAGCTACAATAATAATAATAATTGCTAACAATTAGATAGAATGTAGAATGAGCCAAAACCTGTGCCAAAACAATCACTAGATAGTAATTCACATGCACTATGCCATGACTCTTCTTGTTGTAGTTAACTGAGATACAGGAAAATCAAATATGCAAATAAGTTGCATAAAAGCCAATTATTTGGTATGTTTATAATGCAATACAATGTCCCCAAGAAAAGCAAAGGAATTAGCTTGTTGATTGAAATTGAGGTGGTTTAACATGTTTTTAACACTACTGATACAGTGAACATTATGACATAAGAATTTGCCACATTATCTTAACCTCTAGATTTAATGTGTGTGTGTGCATATCTAAACCCATCTTTTCTAATATGTCCCCAAAAGTCCCTCTTGTAATAACATAAACAACAAGTTCTTAAGAGTGGCTTACTGCAACATAATTTTTGCTTAATTTGTCTTATGTAAAATGTTGTCCCTCTAATTTCTGATGAACAGCTATGTAGACTACATATACTGTGGAAGATGAAAAATACAGTCATGCAAACAGTGTCTATTGTCTTTTATTGATGACTGACTTCTGTTTTCTCTCTTGCCTGGTACACAATTGGGAAGAATACTTCACTGTCTGATCATGTACTCATTTATTCACTTAAAGAATATTTCAGCCATAGTCAGTGTCTGTGCACATTCACGCATGATCGAGTAAGCGTGGACTTTCATGAGCTTTCTGCTTTAAGATTACAAACCAAAGGAGGTTATCTCAGAAGCATAAAGACTGCATTTCTTAACAGGGAATTATTTGAGAGGGTGAGGAATTGGAGATTAAAAACAGTAAGTAAAAGAATACATGGTTAAAAGTCAATATTTCTTCTAATTCAGTGAAAACAAATGAATATAATAATTAGCTTTTTCAAATGCACATTAGAAATCTTTCAAATAGACTCTGAATTCATGGGACAAAATTCAGCAAGTATACCAGGCAATTATGATTTACTGGGTTTATGGAACCAATTTTAAAAACAATTTTTCTTTTTTGTTGTTCTCTTTGCTAGTGAATACACTTTTATTTCATGATTATTTTGTTTCCTTGGGGTACACGTGCAGGGTGAATACATGTTTATATCTGTGTGTATAGATGTGTGTGTGGATATCTCTCTTTTTCTCTGTCTGTGTGAATTTGGAAAAATGAGGTTGATGTCTTCTATTACCCTTACCTTATTAATTTCTACAAGGTTTCTTGCTGAATCCTAAGGTCATCTATACAGCTATTGTCGCTGGCCAGCTTCTATAGAGATCTTCTGTCTCTATCCCCCAAGTTCTTGACTTAGAGCTAGGATGCTACCACCCACTATTATGTATTTGTGTCCTGGAAATCTGAACTCTAGTCCTGATAAATCGAACAATTTATTGACCGAATCATCTCTTGAGCTCTATGTCTTATGATTTTAATTATAATTTAAACATTGCAAATGTCTCAGTGAGTATTGAGTATTCAGTTTAACTTTAAAATTAGGCTGCTAGAGGCTAGAAAGATAGCTTAAACACATTGAGATGGTTAGGAGAATTACTGCTCTTCCAGAGAACCTGAGTACAGTTTGCAGCACCCACAGTCAGGCAAGTCACAACCTCCAGTAACTCCAGTGCCAGAGGACCTGACAGCCCACAACTAGCCTTCGTGAACATCTGCACACATGTGGCATACACTCACATGAATACACACATACACACATATGCATTTTAAAAATTAAAAATGAAGTGAAATTATGCTGATATTGTAGAGTATGCATTTTTTACCTCTTGATAAATTTAGTGAAATATTCTGGTTTGTTCTTTGTTTTGCCAAATGAAAGTGACAAGGTGTCCTGCAATTCTCCAGCCTTGTCAGCTAAACAAGCAAGACTCAGAGGAAGCATCAAGCTTTTAAGCCTTGTCATCAGGAAGAGAAAAAAAAAACTGACTTCTGCTTTCCCTTCTGGGCTGAGACTCTGAGGTTAGTTGTGGGAGCAACGGTAACCTTGGAGTTTCTGCCTATGTAAATCCAGAATAACTCTTTTGGAAGAGTGAACATTCTCATTGAGAGAAAATTTACTTGAAGTCATTCATCTAAATGACAAGATTTAGGTTACTGTCATGGCTGTTGTCACCATTCTTACTGTTATTTTTGTAACTTTGGCTTTGATAAGCCCACAAAGATAGATTTGCTTGGGGTAGTGTGAAAGCTGTATTACCCAAGCTATGCCTGGAGTGTGAAGATGACATGGATGGATCAGTGTCTTGGACAATTACCAGACAAAGTTGTGAGACTGAGGATAAGCTTATGGGTTTGTTTTGTTGTGGTCAGACAAGGATTCAAGGACTCAAAAAGCTGGTCATCCCTTGCTTACCCCAGACTAGGCAAGGAATCTGGATACAGTGTAGGTGCACTAGATCCAGTATACTTCCTAGACTGGACCAGCTTACAGGATGTAGGACCTGTACTGTGCCTGGACATGAGATATTGTCTCAGTGATCTATGGTTCAGTTAACCAAACAACTGGGTTGATATACAGGGTTTGTAATCATAGATAAAGCCTAAAAGTTTAGAATACCACAGGCAGACTAGCATTTCTGAACTCATTTGTAGTACAAATCTCAATAGGTCTTAATAAAATAAAACCCGGAGCCAGGTGTTGGGTTATGTTGGGTTAAAGCCAGGTGTTGGGTTAAAGAAGATCAGAGAAACAGAACAAGCCACAGCTTCCTCACCTTGCCAATTCCTCAGCTGATTCTGATCCTCAGACTGGAAGCTTCTGAGTCCTCATCCAAATAGATCTCAGCCGAACTGCTGCTAAAAGCCTAAAAGCTTAACCAGTGCCTAGTTCCTTATCCTCATGCCTTAAATACCTTTCTGCTTCCTGCCATCACTTATTAGAATGGTAGAGAGATTCTTCAGGCTGAGTGACTAGAGACAAGCCTGGAGAGTGGGAACAGAGCAGGTGGGACTCAACAGATTGGACCAGCTCACAAGATGTACAACCTACACTAGGCAAGTAGATTGGATATGATGTTGAGAATCTTGGATCACATGGACTCAGGGGGTGAACTGGTACACAAGATGTATGACCAGAAATGTGACAGGAGCCAGGCTTAGAAGTTGGGAGTAGTGTTAACAGGGCTCACCAGAGTGGGCTGTGCACAGGATGTATGACCCCAGGCAGATTTGGGGATTGGGGAAAGTGAAGGTTGCTTAGGATCCAGCAGATCACTCTTTGATATGATTAGTAGTGACATCTTCATATTAGGCAGATTGATTAGCTTGTGGCCACAGGTCAACTTGAGATTTTAAGCATTTTGAAACACATTGCCAATAGTTGTGTTGCCAATAGCATGTTGCCAATAACCTGGTATTATTATTATTATTATTATTCTAACAGCTGACAGGTCTTTTTAATTACATGCAGTAACTTGAGTTGCTTCTGTCCTACAATTACTACAGAAAAATATTGTCTTAGTTAGGGTTTTATTGCTGTGAAGAGACACCATGACCACAGCAATTCTTATAATGGAAATTATTTAATTGGACTGTCTTACAGCTCAGAGGTTTAGTCCAATATCATTGTGACAAGAAATGTGGCAGCGTGAAGGCAGACATGGAAGAAGCATGCATCAGAAAGAGACTGCCACACCAGACATAGCTTGAGCATATACAACCTAAAAGCCCACCCCCACAGTGACACACTTCCTCCAACAAGGCCACATCTCATAATAGTGCCACTTTCTATGGGCCAAGCATTCAAAAACATGAGTCTATGGGGGCCATTTGTATTCAAAAGACCACAAATATGTAGTCCTAGAGTTATATGTTACCTCATATCTGTCTCTCCACAATCAAAACCTAGGTTCCTTATGTAGCTGCATATGTGAATTTGTGTAGACTCATTCATATTGAAATATAAGTTTTGAATTAGTGAAACTAAAAATAGTGATACATCTTTGAGTTGAAATTTTTTTCCATTTTCCAGAAGTGCATTGAGTATTGCTTCATTTTAAATGACCTGCTGTTTATAGTATTACATAGTCCAAGCATACATACTGAGCCAAGTTATATCAGAATTAAGTGTCCCCACTAGTTATGATGTTCAGAAAGCCATAACATTAAGATGATTACACATGATCCATACACCCTTTTGACAGGAAATTCCAGTACAAAATGTAATTATTTCATCTGACTTTGTTGCTGAATACTTAGCTAATAAAACAAAATCTTCAGATTTAAATTTGAAAGACATGAATATGGACCCCTAAAACTGGTTTTGATCAAGGTTTATCAGCTTTCATTGGATTATGAAAACAAGGCAACTCATGACGGAGTTCCTTTTTAAACATATTCATTAATCAATTAATTATTATGCATAGGTTTTTGGCCTGTATGTGGGTTTGTGTATCACATAAGTTCAGTGCCCAGGGAAGTCAGAAGAGGATGTCGAGTACCAGGAGCTAGAAATGTAGAATGTCCTGAGTCACCATGTGAGTACTATAACTCAAACCTGTTCCTCTGGAATATCAGCCAGTGCTCTTAAGTACTGAGCTATCTCTCCCTGTTCCTAGAGTTATGTCTTTAAAAAAAGTATTTTGTGTACATATGTTTGCCTATACGAGTCTATCTGTATCATGTGCATGCAAGTGCCCCTGAAGGCCAGAGTATGTGGTTTTTTCTCTGGAACTGGAGTTACAGTCCATGGTGAGAGGCCCAACATAAGTGCTCTGAACTAAGCCAAGGGCATCTGCAAGAACAGTGAGCATTCTTAGCATCAGAGCCTTCTCTTTAGTACCCAGAGATACTCCTGATAGACTTCAATTTTCTTTAAATTAAAACATGATGCACACGAGGACATCATTTCTTTGCTTAAACTTTCCATTGAACCTATATAATGTTAAGGTAAAAAGAAAACCCCAAGGTCACAGCAACTCTTCATATGTTCCTACTTTCTTCCAGTCTCATGTCACAAGTGTGTTATGAACCTTCTGTTCTAAGGACAATCAGTTCTTTGCAACTGTGAGCACAATTGCACACTATTTCCGGCCTGTTTTTGTGTTCTTGGGTCTGCTCTAAAAGATCTCATTATTTATATTTTTAAAGACCACTTATAGCTTCTTCCAAGCTGCTGACTCCAGTGGATTCCACACATGAAAGAACTGCTCTCAGCATTGTTGTTTCCATCTTATGCCTTTTAAAAAGGAATGTGTGTGTGTGCCTTCCATTGCAAGTATGAGTATAAGATCTCTTACAACAGAAGCTGTACGGTATTTCTCTTTATGCTCCTCAAAGAGAGAACCTTGCAAGAAAATCAATGTTTGCTGAAGAAAAGAAGAAAAAAGGAGAAGAAAGGGCAAAGAAATTAAAGCCATTTGGGAAATATTTGATCTAGTTCAGGTAGAGAAGATAGAAGCTAAATTGGCTATTGTATAAGGCAATACATAAAATATAAATAATTTAAAAAGAATATGACAGTCATTTTTGATCCATCTGTAATGTTCTGACTTTATAATAATATGTAAATAATTTTAAATATAGTAATTTATAAATCTCAGACCATTTCAATGAAAAGGAGGCTCTAAATTAGAGATAAATGTATTATAGTAAGTGTTCTTTTCTGTTTTAGTAGAAAATGTAATTAAGGATTTTTTTTGTGTTGTATTAATATTGAGGTCTTTGTTGTTTTTGGTGTATTTTCTTTCAGTTATGTATTACTTATAGCTTATAAAAGTAGACTAACTGAATTTTCACATAATTGTCTGAAGTATGGAAACAATTATAATGCATTATAAAACAGGAGGCTACTATTGTACCATTAGGGATTGCCATGCTGGTCATTGACATGATTCCCAAGTGTTGCATTTGGGTAGGGCTGTTTAATTGCTTCCCTCCCCTCAAACCATGCAGAATAATACCTTGTGCCACAGAATGCAGATTTCGTGAAGGGGGCTTTCAGATTGTATACTGCTCAAATTATCTGTGTTGTCTCCTAACTGTGTATGGTGTTTTCAGTATGAAATGACCCACCATCAGCTATTGAGAGACACCAAAGGGCTACATTGGACCATACTGATTGGACCATTTGAAAGGAGAATTTTGTACCTGGTACTGGGGTTTTGTTAGTTTATGTTTTATATGGGGAACATTGCCAGCCCAAATGGTATATAATATAACTTTTATATATATATCCAAATGGTATATAATATAACTTATATATATATATATATGTGTGTGTGTGTGTGTGTGTGTGTGTGTGTGTGTGTGTGTGTATGTAGGAATTAAATGTGTTTGTTAAGTCTAAGCTAGCCTGCTGTGGAATATCGTTCTGTATGCTGTGAATGTGTGTTGCTCTGATTGGTTGATAATTAAAATGTTGATTGGCCAGCAACCAGGTAGGAGGTATAGGCGGGATAAGCAGACAAGGAGAATTCTGGGAGAGGAAGGATGTGTCAGGAGTCGCCAGCCAGACACAGAGGAAGCAGGATGACAAGGCAGAACTGAGAAAAGGTACCAAGCCACATGGCTAAACATAGATAAGAATTATGGGTTAAATTAAGTGCAAGAGCTAGTCAGTAATAAGCCTGAGCTAATGGCCAAGCAGTTATACATGCACACACACACATATATGTGTGTATACATGAAAAAAGAGGGTTTTCTAATTGAGAGCAATTGTTGGTGTGGGAATGTTTAAAAAATGAGTAACTTGGAGAAGGGAAGGAGAAAAGTGATGAATTTCTCTTTCAATTAAGATATGTATTTCTTGACTATGGATCTCTGCATCTGCTTCTATCAGTTACTGGATGAAGACTCTATGGTGACAGTTAGGGTACCCACCAATCTGATTACTGGGGTAAGCCAGCTCAGGCACCCTCTTCACTATTGTTAGTAGTCTAAGCTGGGGTCATCCTTGTGAATTCCTGGGAACTTTCCTAGCACCAGATTTCTCCCTATCCCCATGATGTTTCCTTCTATCAAGATATCTCTTTTGTTGCTCTCCCACTCCATTCGTGTTTCAACTGGACCATCCTGTTCATTATGTTCTCACTCCCCATCCTCTCCCCTTTATTGCCCCCTCCTTGCCCCAGTTTATTCAGGAGAGGTCATCTATTTCCCCTTCCCAGGGCAATCCCCCAGAGTCCAGTTGAAGAGAGAGAAGAGGGCATTCTAGTAGCTAGGGGCATAAAGATCATGATGGGGAAATCTAGAGACAACCGAACCAAGCTATTGGGAACTCATTAACTCTAGACCAACAGCTGTAGATCCTGCATGGTACTGGACTAGCCAGGCCCTCTGTATAAGCGAGATAGCTGTGTAGCTTGATCTGTTTAAGGGGCCCCTGGCAGTGGGATCAGGATCTACCCCTGATGCATGAGTTGGCTTTTTGGAACCCATTACCTATGGTGGGACACCTTGCACAGCCTTGTTGCAGAGGAGAAAGGCTTGGACCTGCCTCAACTGAATGTAGCAGCCTTTTCTGACTCTCCATGGAAGGCCTTACCTTTTGAGAGGAGGGGATGAGGGATGGGTTGGGAAGGGAAGGCTACAGGGAGTAGGAGGAGGGATGAGAGGAAGATCTATGGTTGGTATGTAAAATGAATAAACATTTCTTAAAGAAAAAATATGTATTTTTTTTTTAGTGAGAGGCTTGAGAAGAATATAAGAATCAGTGTCATACATGTTTCTATTATCTTCCAATATTTTTATACTTAGATTATCTTCTCTTCAACCAGGACTCTCTATCACCCACTGCTGTTTGTCCTCCACTCCATGCTCAGTCTTCTTGATGTTGACCTTGTTGTAGCAACTATAGATTTTGCTATAGCTCTCTGCTTTATTACAGCCACTTTCCCCTTTTGCTGTAGAAGATGCGTTTTCTTAAATTTACAGCCTTAATTTTATCCTGTCTGGTAAATTTTCATCAAATTTCATTTACTCCTTTGCCCCTTTTGTAAAGTTTTATATTTTCCACAATTTCGTGTTGTTATCCGTTTCTTCAAATAGTTCTGTTTTAACATTGAAAACTGGATATTTCCTGAACTAAATACCTTCCCAACATGGAATCCATTTGTCATGCTTGAGCTAGGTATATTACGTGAGATTAGATACCATATCTTTAGCACCTTGTCCCCAAACCTATCTTGCTAAAGTTAGAGAGAAACCTACAGATTTCTGAGGTAGAAACCAGCAGACACCAAGACACTGATAAAGGAGTTGGAATTTCCTTACCATCATTCAAACAATCAAATTCATAAACTCAGTGGGTCCAGTGTAAATAGTAACTGACTCATCAAGCAGACAAACAATAGATAAATCTGAAAATCAGACACTGAATTATTTGTAAGAAATATAACTGAAGGGTAAAGAGGATAATCTGTGTCTCCATACAACTCATTGCGTCTTGATGAGAAGGTTAAAGGCTATTAACAGAAGTATGATAAGTGTGGAACAAAAGCAAAGAAAACAAATACCATTTCTGGGCTTTATTAAGGTTTATAAAGATATAAAGTTATAAATGCTTAGGGTGCATATCTTATGAGCTTGAATATATATAAATATCTATTATACTATCATGACAAGCAAGATATTGAACTTAATAATTTACAGCAATTGGCCCCTAATAATGATAGCCCACTGTACTTGTCATCAGTCTTACAGGGGCACACAAGCTACACTTCTTTCAGCTGAGAGAAGTTTCTTTTTCTGCTAGTAACAAAAATTATAAATCTAAATAACTTATATTATATAAATATCTGGTTTATTAACGAACTATTATTAAGTCATTTAAATAATGCTGATTAAATTTTACTTTTATACATAAATTAATTTCCTTTGTCTTGTTTTTTCTGACCTTATATCAGTCACATAATTCTTCTGCTCACTTCAGTTATTGGTTTTCATGGTATTTTATAGCAAATAAATCAATTCTACTTTCAATTAATTTGGTTTATTGACATCAGAATAAGTGTAGACAAACAGAACAGACAATCTATAAACCAGAGGGCAATTCTAATGTGACCTCTGCTGATATCATTATGACTTGTTTTCCTTAGTTATAGATTTCCTATTTTTATAATCAGTCATCATTAATGGCATTGCATTGAGACGTTTAATATTTTCATGGTATAATTGTTTTCTATAATTTATATATGTCAGCACAAAATTGAAGAAAATATTTCTTAAGCCACTGTTACTACTAAAATTACAAGAATGCTAACCTCATTAATGGATTAACTCATGTATATAATCATAGCTGAATAGACTGTGAGAAGCAAGGATCTATTTGTATGAGGTAGGCAGCAGGTGGGCAACATTTGAAGAATGCATCTTTTTCCTTGTCCCTTCCTAATTGTGCAGCTAACTTTTTAAATGTACATCTTGTCCCTTTCTAATTCTGTTGTTAACTTTGTGATTATACACCTTTTCTCTTTCTAACTCTGTAGTTAACTTTGTAATTGTACATCTTTTTTTTATTTTCTTTTTATTTTACAATACAGTTCATTTCTATATATCAGCCACAGATTCCCTTGTTCTCCCCCCTCCCGCCCACCCCCTATTTCCACCTCCTCCAGGGCAAAGCTTCCCTAGAGGACTGAGATCAACCTGGTAAACTCAGTCCAGGCAGGTCCAGTCCCCTTCTCCCAGGCCGAGCCAAGCGACCCTGCATAGGCCCCAGGTTTCAAACAGCCAACTCATGCAATGAGCACAGGACCCAGTCCCACTGCCTGGATGCCTCCCAAACAGATAAAGCCAATCAACTGTCTCACCCATTTAGAGGGCCTGATCCAGTTGGGAACCCCTCAGCCATTGGGGCTGTTCAGCCTTGTTCAGCTATGCTCATATCCGCATTGTTTGTAATAGCCAGAACATGGAAACAACCTAGATGACCTTCAACTGAAGAATGGATAAACAAAATGTGGTATATATACACAATGGAATACTACTCAGCAGAGAAAAACAATGACATTGTGAGGTTTGCAGGCAAATGGATGGATCTAGAAAAAAATCATCCTGAGTGAGGTAACTCAGACTCAGAAAGACAAACATGGTATATATTCACTCATAGGAGGATACTAGATGTGAAACAAAGATGACTGGACTGCTATTCACATCACCAGGGAGGCTACTTGGAAAACAGGACCCAAACAAAGACACGGGGATCTCCCAATGACGGAGTAATTATACATCTTTTCTCTTCCTAATTCTGTAGTTTGTAATTGTATACCTTACAAGTGTACTGCAATTGGTTCTTTGGTTTTCTCCTAATGTGAGCTGACTTTAGTTCTTAGATATTACAAGTAAGACAGGTTTGAGCATTCTTTTTTTTTTTTTTTTTTCTTTTCGAGACAGGGTTTCTCTGTGTAGCTTTGCGCCTTTCCTGGAACTCGCTTTGGAGACCAGGCTGGCCTCGAACTCACAAAGATCCGCCTGCCTCTGCCTCCCGAGTGCTGGGATTAAAGGCGTGCGCCACCACCGCCCGGCGGTTTGAGCATTCTTATACGAAGATTTTGTACACATACTTCCATCTATTCTGAGCTAATTTCTGACATGGGTGTTGCTGTAATGCAGGCTGGGGGTATACCTAAAGGAAAGATCTTATTGAAGCAATTGTTTAGTAATTAAAGTGCTTGACTTTTTTTTTTTTACCATAATGCAGGTCTCTTTCAAATATACATTGTAAAAAATAAACATGCATAGGTAACCCATTCTTTTTCTTCATGCTTAAAGTTGTGGTCTTCTTTCTGCAAAAATTATTCACATATCTCACTACTTCCTTTCATTTGTTTTTATCATTGAAAGCATTTGTTGTTCATCACTGTGTTGCATTTTCTTGCTCCACTGGGAACTTTCAAAATATTTTTTATTGAATAAGGAGTATGGTGTCTTAAAAGGCTATAAGTCAGTAAGCATATTATGCGATCAATCTCTTCTGAAAGATTTATTTTAAATATTTTTAAGTTTTTAAAGTGTGTGTGTGTGTGTGTGTGTGTGTGTGTGTGTGTATCCAACAAGACCATGTGTGTGTGTGTATCCAGTGAGGGCAGAAGAAGACATTAAATCCCCTGGGGCAGGAGTTACAAGTGGTTGATAGGCACCTGAAATGGGTGCAAAGAATCAAATTCAGGTTATCTGCAAGAACAGTAAGTGCTCTTGACCCCTGGATCATTTCCTCAGCTAGAATCAAATTTATATGTAGCCGAGCTTTTATTATACAAATACTTAGCTCCAATAATCCAGTGATTTCAAAGATTTTTAGTACCTTTCCCAGAAGTATCTTCATCAAATTTTTATATCTGAGCAAAATTTCAATTACTTCACATCCAAAACCAAGATTTATCTGTCTAACTTTTTTCAATGGACATTGAGATGGCTTATGGAAGAATATATTTGTATCCTGGTTCAGTCCATGTGCTGTCGCTATAGACAAGCATTTGGTTAAAGTGGGTAGTACACCTGAATTCCTTCTCTCAGCTTTCTTAGACTATTCAGGCTTGCTTGTTTGTTTATTTATTTATTTATTTATTTATTTATTTATTTATTTATTTATTTATTTATTATTTGTGGAATATTCCTTTATACTGTGTGAATATATGTCACTGTGATTGGTTTAATAAAGAAGCTGACTATCTAATAGCTGGATAGAATAAGGTTAGGTGGGAGAAGCAGACTAAAGACACTGGGAAGAAAAAGGGTGGAGTGAGGGGAGATACCAGCAGTTGCAGAGGATGTAGGCCACGTGTCAAAGGATAGACAAGAAATATGGGTTAATTTTAATTTAAAATGTAAGAGTTAGCTAGTAACAAGCCTGAGCTATTGCCTGAACATTTACAATTAAGTCTTCACACTGGTTATTAGTTATTATTATTATTATTATTATTATTATTATTATTATTATTATATTCCCATGAGCTCAACTAACACTTGTAAGACATTTGGCCTATTCAGTTCTGGCTAACCTTGTAGCTAAGGAGCTGCAGCAGTTGGATCCATCATTCAACCTGTGCATAACTACAAGATGTTTGTTAGAGAGTTTGGTCCATCTCTAAATTCTCCTTAGTACTCTTCTTTCTATCAACTGCTTTATAATGACAAAGTCCATAAATCTTTTCTTGTGATAAATGGCCTGCAACACTCTCTAACTTACTTTGTTTATACTTTCTGGTAGCTTCAGATAATCGACAATATGTAACAAAAAAAAAAAAAAAAACTATTACATTGCGGCTTATTTATTTTTGTTCTACTTATTAGTAAGAGTTACGATTACCTAAGCATTCTAAAATCTAGCTATAAAAATACAGTTTAAGTTTTATACCTGCTCATTAAAACTGAATGTCTGAAACATGTTATGTTATCATATTTTATACAATTAGAGTATTACATATATATGACTGAAACAACCCTATGCAGCTGAGACAATTAGGAGAAATAACAGATTTTACAAACCTTATGTGATTATTGGTTTAAGAACTTTTTTTTCTTTTTCTAATTTCCATGTGTGTGTATGCAGGCTTTTCATAAGTGTTGCAATGAATGTCTGTGGTAGTTTTGTAAATGTGTCTTAGGTTGGGAATCTTCCTTAATAGTACTTTCACTTTATTTACTGAGGCAGTCTCTCACTAAACCTAAAATCTTTGGCTAGACTTGCCAGCCAGAGTGTGCTGTGGATCTCCACTTTCTGTCTCCCATGCTGTAACTATAAGGAGGCTATCACACTTACCTAGTACTTACCTGAGTTATTGGAGAATCCAAAGTGGAGTCCACATGCTCACATGGCATGTGTTTTAACACCTGAACCATCTGTCTCCCTGGCTCAGAAATCAGTTTATAAGTTAATGTGCATGTGTCATGATGTTTTTTTATTACAGCTGACCGTTCCTTCTACTTTCCCATTACACTTTCAGAAACCCCTCCATAGGCTTGTTTTTCTAACTATAAATGACACAATATTAATGATACATTGGTGTGTTTGCTTAGCAATTTCATGAACATTGTTTGTTGTTGTTGTTAAAAACACACTACTGTGTTAATTTTACTAAGAAGTGAAGGGACCAGGAGGTGTTAGAACAGAGATTTAAATGATCCACACCTTCTCTCCTGAGACAAGCCAAGTGAGGAAAAGATGAAGGAAACCTGTTATATTTAATATCTCTCAAAACCTCTTGTGTGCTTAAGGAGTATTTGTTTATGAAAGCAAGTGAAAGTGTTTCTGCTAGTGATTTGCATGGAACTATCAATCAATAAGCTCTTAGGAAAGATTTAATAGAAGAGATGCAAGTAATTATCTAATGTGTTAAAAAAAAGGAAAGAAAAATACAAGACAATATTTGGCTTGCTTTTCCAACATACCTGTTTGACTTTCACAGTTAGAAATACTTAATCTCTGTCTACCAATTAAGTCCCACCTCTGCAGACAAGAAGAGTAATTGAACAGAATAAAAACAGTTCTCAAGACTACTTCTCTGAATTTAAGAATTGTGAGTAGCAGTAAACAATGTCAATAACTTAATTATTTTATTTTGAGGAAAAAATACTCTTTCCTCAATTTAAACTACAGATCCATGTACTCTGTTATATGCTTTCCATATGGCTTTTTCATTCATCCTTATATTTGTTAATTCCTCCAACCTCATCTCTAGTATATCCTCCTGTGCTTTCCACCCCAGTATTCCACTTATTCTATAACATAGCTAATTCTCAAATTTACTCAAGAAATTGATAAAGTAATCAGTTTTCAGATTGCTTATCAAGTTTTAGATTAGATACCAATGAACTAGATCTTTAAAATGATATCTAATTTATTAAACAGATTTTGAAAAATCAGAATTTTAAGTCTAAATTTCTAATCATGAGTCTATGAATTCTTGTTTCAACAAACAAATTACACCAAGAAAAATATCAATTCTTGTTAATTTCATGTTTATCTTGGTTCATTTTTTCTCTCTTTTTACATAAATTTATATAATGAAGAAGCATCCTAAGATTCAGTCAAAACATAGTCTAACCGATCAGAATAAGTAAATTGATATAATCAATGTTCATATATTATACCAGAACATTTTTAATTTAATTTAATTTCTTTTAATCATGAGAGTTTAAGAGCTCTACAACTATCTTTCATCTTGGTTTGTTAAAGAGAAGATAAATAATAAAGTAGGTAGGAGTCAATGGGTAAGACCCAAATCATTTCTTCATTAAGTCTTCTAGATCCATGAACAGTAATTTCTTTATGCATATAGTCATGCCTTCCTCAATATGCAACATATAGAGTAGAACAGTAAATTCCATCTTGGTTTATAGGGAAGGTATTTTTCAAGATGGAATGCAAATATCCTTTCTCATTCACTGGCAAGCATCTGAAGATCATTTATTCCTTTATCCTTAATAGAGATTTTCTCTTTTAACTCACTTGTTATAGTTTTACTTGCAATGTTTTGGTTTGTAAATTTTATAGCTTAATAAACAAGGAGGAAGAAAACGGAAGTAAACAAATTTCTAAGCGAACTATGAATCTAGGGATATTGTTATCATGGAGTAAGTAATGAGTTGTATACAAAGGGACCATGGCAGATCAGGGAATATTAGCATAACATACAGAAGCTAGACACTACATATTGGAACACCTTGGTCATAGTGGAGGCTGAGGAGATTTCATGGTAGGGACTGGAATGAAGTTGTTAAAAAGTCTCTATCCTTAATCATAGGAAGCAGGCAGAGAACCACTAGATCTGCCTTGGGTTTTTGTAACTTCATAGCCTGTTCCCAGAGACACAATTCCTCCAAGAAGGCCACATCTCCTAATCCTTCTCAGAAGTCTAATAACTGCGGACTGAGTATTCACATATATGATCTGTTGCTGTCATTCTTTTTCAAACCACAAGTGTAGTGTTGAAACTTTTACCAAGAATATTAAAACCGTCTCAAAATATTTTTCTCCTGTTATGAAGTAAAGATCTTATTTTCTTTGCATGTATTTCAAAATATTAGCACATAGGTCAGATCTAACCTTCACCACAATGTAGATATAAAGCCAAAATTTATAAGAATTATATCAAACACTGTGCCAATTCATTTTTATTTTCATTTTTCTGGCTTCAGAATTACCTAACAGATGCAACACTAGATATGTCTGAGAAACATTTAAGCAAGGAGGAAACACTCATCCTATATGTGGACAACATCATCCCATGGGCTGCAGACCATGGTGAATAAAAGAGCAAAAAGAGAAAGCCAAATAAGCAGCATCATCCACCCATCCGTGCATCCTAAGTGCAGATGCATCGTGACCGGCTGTCTCACCTATCTGTTTACATTCTTTGCCTGCCATAATGGACTAGAGACCCTCAAACCATAAGCTGGAAATAATCTCTTGGTTCCTTAAGTTGTTTCTTGTCAAGCATTTGGTCACAGTGATGATTAAAGTAACAAATTTAAAAATTCACTCAACATGTTGTTTCTTATTATCCATGATATAATAAAAAGACTATAACACATTAATTTTATTAATTATACTACATTGTATTAAATTAAAATTATATAAGTTTGAATTGACTGAATCTAGAAAACTATACCAGACCAAGGAAGCTCAATTCCATGCAGCAAGAATCATAAAGCTAGTGATGGATTTGAATTGCACAGCGATCAACAAGGTCAGAGTTACATTTTAGAGAGATTAATTTGTTGACAGTTTGTAGGAGGAAAAGAAAGGAGAATGGATTTAAAGGATCAATATATATATATCTTGAAGTGAAGACTCATAATGTGGCTGAACTTTGACAGGTAAATTAATATTATAAATGAAGCAACATTTTAGTCAATGGCTGTTTACATAAGAGGACAAGTTACCCCATGCAAAGCTGGTCATGGATTCCTTTACATAACCCTGACACATCTAAATGATAACTAACTTTTCCTCAAAGGCTTGCTTATTATGCTTCCTGATTTTAAACAATTTTAAATCATTTGCTTATATAACTAAGAGAAAATATGAATACTAGAATTTAATGTTGGAAAGGAAAATCATTCTTTATGTTGAAAGGAAAACATTATCTTAGCTGATTAGTTTGCAGCTAAAGGATATAAAATGACTGTTAGGGATCTTTGACTCGATTTTAGTACAGCCCTTATTATGATGTTTGATCTTGAACAAAATATATTTTGAAAAGTACAGTGTAAATTCTTTGTCCTCTTCCAGTTCATATGCTGCAATTCTGATCTGTGTGGTGATAGCATTTGGAGGCAGGAAGTTCAAAAGGCTCTGTCACTGCATTAGTGTCCTTATAAGGAGAACCCATGGACAGTAGCTTTGCCCTTCTCAACCTCAGAACACATAAGAAGATAAATTTCTGTGTATGAAGAAGTAAGAGTCAGTATGTACTGTTTTCTGGGGACTGAATCTCAGATACATCAGCTTCCAGATATAAAACAAAAAACCTATTTTTCTAAGCTAAATAGGTCTGTGATATATATTTTTTCTTGAAATTGTTTAATTAATTTCAAAAAGTATTCTTTTTTCCCCTTTTAAAAAAAATTTATAATTTGATTTATTTTTACATATCAGCCATGGATTCCCCTGTCCTCCCTCCTCCCACCTCCCCCCTGCCCACCCTCCCCCAAGCCCACCCCCCATTCCCATCTCCTCCAGGGCAAGGACTCCCCTGGGGATTCAGGTCAGCCTGGTAGATTCAGTCCAGGCAGGTCCAGTCCCCTCCTCCCAGGCTGAGCGAAGTGTCCCTGCATAGGCCCCAGGTTCCAAACAGCTAGCTCATGCACTAAGGACAGGTCCTGGTCCTACTGTCTGGGTACCTCCCAAACAGTTCAAGCTAATCAGCTGTCTCACTTATCCAGTATTTTTTTTTAATAACAGTCCAAATCAATTTAAAATGGCTTAAAGACCAAATATGTGAGCCAAGTGCACAAGACAATTTAATGTAGAAAATGTCTGCATTCTTGAGGACTGTACAGTAGATTATCTGCTATCTAGAATTTTTCAGAAAGCCTAACCTTAGTCAATTCTATTTCAATGACCTTACCTTAAATTTGAGAATAAAAGTGATATTTTTTCTAGGTATTTCTATATATCAAGCTCATAGTTAAGAAACCCTCCCTTCTTAAGAATGACACAATCAAAGTGATGCAGTTTTTAATAATATATTTAAAGTATTGAAAGTCTCCTCATTTATAGCAGCCTGTAAATAGCTTGAAAGTTCTTCATTTAGTGAAATAAGCCATAATAAAAGTAAATAATGAAAAGTGTGGAAAATAAGTCATATAATGATTCTATTTTTTTTCACTTTTTTTTTTCCAAGACAGGGTTTTTCTGTGTAGCTTTGCTCCTTTCCTGGATCTCGCTCTCTAGGCCAGGCTGGCCTCAAACTCACAAAGATCTGCCTGCCTCTGCCTCCTGAGTGCTGGGATTAAAGGTGTGCACCACCACCGTCCAGCCTTTTTTTCACTTTTCATCTTCATCTGGAAGAAGTTGTTTTTGCTCTGAAAGGGTCATAGTAATTAAATAGTATTGCTGTGACAAGTGAGATAATTCAGCACATTAACAGTGCTTCAAACAGAGTCCTGAGTTTAACTCCTGGAACTCATGGAGGGAGGAAAGACCTAAGAAAATCATAATCCTAAAAGCAGTCCTCTGACATCAACAAATGCACTGTGAAAACTGTGTTTGCCTTCATGTGCACATACACTACACCATATACACACATACATAAATGAAGTAAAAAAAACACCAATAATTCTCATTTGATTCACTATTCTGTAGTGTATTTAATTATAGTGCTTTACAATGTTTACTTATAATAACTTTTGCTTATAAGTTTTTTGCTCTGTTTTGTGTGTGCCTGGACTATTCACAATGTGAATGCCGATACTTAAGGGAATCAGACCTTGGAATCAGAATTACAGTTAGCTGTAAGCTACATGATATATATGCTGGGAACTGAACTCTAGGTCTTCAGCAAAGTAGCATATCCACTCAAAAACTGAGCAACCTATCTAGTATCATATTTACAAGAATTTTGATTTGTCTGTGTGGTCAGGCAGATAATTGAAATCTCATTATTTAAAGATCTATTTATTTTTGATATGTTTATGAGTGTTATGTTTGCATGATGTATATGTACTATGAGCATCAGATTCTCTGGAACCAGAATTACAGAAATTCTGGGGCCTGGAAACCTAACCCAGGTCTCTTCACAATTAACTGCAGAGCCATCTTTCCAACCCCTGTTTAAATCTCTTTTTAAAAAATTGTTGATAAGACTCTGGCTAGGGCAGCAAGTAGGTTACCTAGATTTCACCACTCCCATTTCTCCAAAGCCTACTCCCCAGTTTCATTCCCAGCTTTGTGGCAGCCCACCCACCCCCTGTTGTCTTACCTTCCTCTCTGCTTCGTTTCCATTGGCTCTCACAGATCTTCCCTTCTCAATTTCCTTGTCTCCACTCATTGCTTTATACCAACCCCAACTCCAGCAAGAATTCTCTATGAATGAGAAGATCACTAGGGCCAGGGAAGTGGGTAGGCTAACTACAGATCTACACCTCTCTCTCCTTTCCTCCAGTCTCATCCCTAGCTCTCTAGCAGACCACTTTCTACAACCTTCTCTTCCTCTCTGAACCTACCAACAAGGGATCTTCACCTCCATAATTCTCCCCACTACTCATCCCATTATCCCAGCCCCCAACTACAGCTGGCATTCCCTAGAATCTGCAAGTTACTATAGCCAGAGAAGCAGATAGTCCAATGGGAGATCTTGATCACTCTCTCCTCTCTTGTAGATGCAATCTCCAATTCTCACACTCATCTCTGTAGCAGACCACCCTCATAAGAGCTAGAAAATGGAAATAAGATAAATATCACTCAAAAGATGAATGGTTAAATTGTATGCTGTATATTTACAGAACAGAGTGTTATTCAGCAATTAAAAAAACTGACATCATGAAAATCTCGGGTAAATGGATGGAACTAGGAAAAATTATCCTGAATGAGGAAATCCAGTACATATTTTCTTATATGCAGATATTAACTTTTAAGTCAATGATGACTAAACTACAATTTGTAGAATCACAGAGGTTAGATATAGAATAATGGACTTGTGTATGGAGATAGGCAGATGTGCCTAGGAAAAGGAACTAGAACAGATACTTATGGATGCATAGTTGGGGAACTAGAAGGGGAGGATCGAGTGGAGGGAGGAAGGAAGTCAGGCATAAGGAAATAAGAGTAGAGCCAACTAAAACCAAAGTTCTTTTGAGGGATATTATGGAAAACTAATACAAAGAATCTCCCTAAATTAAATACATATATTAAAGGGATCTAAATGAAATAACCAAATAATGTGAGAGAGAGAGAGAGAGCCCCAATTGTCCATCTATTGTCACCAAATGAAGCTTCCAGTACTGAGAATAGGTTATATCTAGTTGAGTTGATGGCCAAAATGGTCCCCTTAATAGCCTCGAGAATATAGGTTACTCTCCACAAGCTGATGACAAGGTCCCATTGCTGAAGACAGCACACACACAATCATTGAACATGGAGAAGTTGAGCTGATGCCTCTCTAAACCCTTGACCATTACATGTTAATGTCCTTAGAACAGGAAGGCACTCTGCGTGCTAACATAGGATAAATTTAAGCACCAGCCCAACTATAAACCTTTTGATCTACAATGGTGTCTGCCTGCAAGAAATGCTAGTGCAATGTAGCACAAATCTTGTGGGGGCGATCAGCTGATATTTGATTTAATGTAAGGCCTGTTCCATGAGACAGAACCCATAACCAACACTGCTTGGGTTACCAAGAACCGGAGCCTAGATAGCCCAGGGATTTAAGGTAAAAATCAAATACTATTGTTAAAAAAAACCAAAAAAACAAACAAAAAAAAACCTACCTCCTAATGACATTCTGCTATCCTCTTAGGTCAATACCTTGCCCTCATATCATCAGAGACATTTCCTCCTGCAGCATCTGGGAACAAATACAAATCAGGACAAACATTGTACATATGAATTTTCAGAGACAGGCTCAGCATATGCAGAGCCTTCAAGGGTCTGTTGCAGTAAGGAAGCAATCTCCAAATAATAACTACTTGCAACTAAAATTTAGTTTCCTCCAAGGGAGTCTTACTGGGTAAACAAAGTACTTGTAAGGGTAGGCTGCATGCCCAGTTTTAGATGGCCAACAGAAAATAAACTCAATGGCAGCTAGAGGTTTCTTGTCACATAATACCTTGTTAGGGCTTCTCCTTTTTTATATATTTTACTTTATCTAATTTTTTTCTTTATTTTATTATATATATATATGTTTATATATATATATTTTATTATATATATATATATATATATGTTTATATTCCTTTCTCTTTTTACCCTAAATGTCTTTTGCATATACATTATAGCTTCCAATTTAGTGAGGTTTTTTTGTTTGTTTGTTTTGGTTTCTGCTTGCTTTTTCTTAATATTATTCCTGCATTTTTCGAACAAATGGGTCTCTGTTTCTTGTGTATTCTGTTGGACTCTTTCTTTCTGGTTTTTTTTTTTTTTTGTCCTATTCTGATGTTTTAGCTTTGTTTTATCTTGTTATATTTTTGATTTTTATTATAATTTGATTTTTATTGTCCTTTAGAAGCTTGTTTGTTTTCTATTGATAGACAGAAATGGGATGGATATTGATGGGAGGGAAAGGCGTAGAATTGGGAAAAGAGGGAAGGGAAACTGTAATTAGAATCTATTATGGGAGAAAATAATCTATTTTTAATACAAGGAAAAAATCATTGATAAGAGAAATGGTAAGGTGTCCTCTCTGACCCACAAAATTTTTACTAGGCAAATATCAATTAATAATAGCTACTTTTCTTGCAAGGGGATGGATTCAAGGAGAAGGCAAGCATATGAACTAAATGTGAAGGGAACTTGGTATTACTGGCATATTTGAGGTAGAGAAAGTCCAGAATGTTCATAGCTCTGAGCCACACAGTGAAATCCTTTCTAAAGCAAATATCATTGAAACCTATGAGAAATAGGTTTTTTTTTTCAAGTTTATAAATAGGTAATATTTCATTACAAAGAAACACAGTAACCTGAGGGCAAAATAGTATTTTATTCATTTTGTAACCCATTACACTTCATATCACAAATACACTACATCAACTGTCCAGTATAAATTTTTGAAATGGTTTCGATAAGCATTTGGCAACAACATTACATTTTATTGTCCTTATTACAATATTTGAAAATATGAGTGGAATTTCTGTATCACTTGTTTCAATAAGAATGAGGATATTGACAACTGTTCCTAATTCAGTTTCTTATTAAATCAGGGCCTCAGTATACAGCTTACTCTTAGTATCTTAGTTATTACACTTCAGCCTCAAAACTCACAATCCAGACACTTTTGCATTCAATTTCAATATCTACTCAGCAATATAACAAAACAACGTGGAATAATTAAATTTAAAAATTAAAAAGTATCTGGAGGCACCAAGAAAATATGAAATTCTAGAAATGACAAGCAAACATCCCTACTAAAATTGCAAATAACTGTAAACAATGTTGTATTTCAATAACTTCTATACTTCTAAATTGAAGCAAAAGGAATTAGGAAGATGTTCCCCAGAAACTCATTTAGAAAAACTAATATTTTAAAAGCCTGTCAAAAGAACTATTAATATTTCATATTAAACATATCAAATAAATATTAACTCAAAACTGGTGTGTAATTGTACAAAATAGACAAATTATGTAAAATAATCAGATAAAACAATTATGTAATGAAGTTTGCTTTTACAAAAATATTTCTAGTGTTCCATGACATTCATGCAATTATTTTTTTAGTAATATTTTTATTATTCTTAAGATTCTAATACTATGTATTTCAATTATACAACCATCATGTCTAACTCCTCTCAGATCTACTGTCTCTACCTTCACCTCCATACCCACTAAACTTCAAGATTTTTTCTCTTTATTGTTTGTTTATTTTTTTATTCTTACTATAGGGTCCAACTTGTGTTACTCAACCAGTTTTTAAGAGTGAGACTTGCCTTAAAAAGTGGTTAACCATTAAATAAGGGGATTTTTCTTCTTCTCACAGCTGTCAAGCCCCAACCACTCCTTATCCAGGGGTAGGGTTTCCTACATGTGATCATTGTTAATGTGTACAATTGAAATTCAGAACCAGCTGCCAATTTCATAATATATAGAGTCAACATTCTAGTCTACTAAATTTTCTCAAATTATATATTCTAAAATTCCTAATTATGTTACTGTTTCATTCACATTTATCTTTCATAATCCATATTGAAGGACCTTGAGATGTTCAAAGTTTTCCAACTTATTCTATAATATGAGGCATACCCAATACTTTATTTTTATATAGCTACTGCACATGAATCAGGTCCATGTCCATTTAGTCATGGTCTATTTAACTAATGCTATAAAAAGCTGTGACATGGAACTTAGGGGCTTCATAGGCTACAGAAGACCAATTATTTGAAGACTGACATTTATTCCCCAGGGAGAATCACAGTACGGAACCATAACACAAAGGAAGCACTTATTCCTGTGTAACTTCACAGGCAATCAGAGTGAAAGACACAGGCTCCTGTTGTAAAGTACTGACTGCTCGGAATCCCTGCAGGACATACAGGATGGAATCTGGCTTTGAATGTTGTTATCTAATTTGTGATGGCATATAGATGTGTCTATACTGACTTAGAACAGTGATTTTTAGAATATCATCTACACTCAAAACCACTAAGCTTTATCTTTTAAAATAATATTTACTTCATTTTTAAATTATGTGTAATTGGATATATGTGAGGTTATGTGCATTTGTGAGTGCAGGTGACCAAGGATTCTAGAGGACAGTGTCCTGTACCTGGAGCCAGAATTTCAGGTAGTTTGGAGCTGCCCAACCTGGATACTTGACAGTAGGCATAGTCTCTCTGAGAGACCAGTATGTGTCCTTAAACACTGAGCAGTCTTGGCAGTCATCTTGAGCTTTATCTTTTAGTGTAGCTGTATTTGCCATTATTCATCCAAATGATAATCACTAAAAATCAACATGTAATCTGCCAGTCTGAAACATAGAGGGGCTCATCAGCCAATACCCCTAACTGAGGAAGAGCTGATGGCTTCTGTAGGGAACGAAAGTCATTTTGTTGAAACGCATGGTCCCTAGTAGACTGACATGCAATCAGTGAGTGACCTCACACACCGCCATATAAGGTAGGGCACACTGAACTGGCAGGATAGTTTTTTAAATAATTAAAAAGAAGACAGGTAGTTGTTGTGGTAGGGGGATGGAGATGGATATGGGAGGAGTTAGACAAATGAGTACAGGTGAGTATGATTAAAATACATTGAATAGAGTCCTCCAAAAGGTTTTTAAATTCATCTTTTTAAAATAGCATGTTTATGTGTTGACTCGTATAAAATATGAGTAAAACTAAAATAAGTGAAACTTATAAATTACAAAAGTTAGTAACATGAATACTAGCTTATTTTTCAGTTTTAATTTTAGTTCTATTTCACTTTGGTACACTTTAAATGTTTTTTATTATATATTTATTGGATATAGTTAAGAATTTCATTTTTACATTTTGTAAATTGTTTATATCATATTCATCCTTCATTATTCCATTCCATTCCTCACCACTCCTGCTCATCACCATTTTCCTCTTCTAACTAGTCCACTTCTACTTTTATTTCTTTTGCTTTTGTTTGTTTGTTTATTTCTTTCTAATTAGAGATTGTTTATAGGAGCACAGACACCAAAACATTTCTCCTTTTCCAATCAACCACTGATTGTGTATATATCTCAGGGAAGAATGGGGACCAACGAGTTTCTCCTTTTCTCCATGCCAAAGTGTTGACAGGTCTAATCTGCTGGAAGTCAGCCATTCCACACTATTTGCTCCACCACCTCTTCCTCCATCTCATACATCCTGTGTTTGTCTCTATTTATTCACGTGTTCTTTGGGGAGGGTTGAAACCTCAGAAAATTTTCTCCATCTATTTTCATGTGATCACTGATACTGTTCTTGTTGAGCTCACATTTGGGCAGTCAGGTTGGGAAGACTTTACAGTTGTAACTTGGATTTTACTGGAAGATATAATCTTGTGCTAAAACTTCCTGATCTTCTGACTCTTAAGATATTTCTGATCCCTCTTATCCAATGTTCTGTGAACTCTAAGTGCAACAGTGTTTTGTAAATGTATCCATTGGGATCAGGCTCCATAATTCTGCATTTTGGTTGATTGTGTTTTTCTGTAATGGTCTATTTGTTGGACTTTCTCATAGAGGTAGAAATAAAAGGTCAACAAACTTTAACATGATTGTTTTCATCATATATACCCAGAAAGATTAGTCTGGACAAATTTGTCACCCTTTCTTGTAATTTATAATATGAAGTTGTCTCTATGACAGGAGAGTGACATGATCCTATGTGGAATAGGATATGAGCACTTCTCACAGCAGATGGAGAGGACAAACAATGTTAAACCCACAAGTTTTCATTCTCTATCAGGACTCACATTGTCATGGGTGCAGTCCAGCATAAAAAGCAATATGTCATTTTAAAAATCAATTGTAAAGACAGTGATTATTACTAACGTATAAGTATATATAAAATTGCTCACAAATTACAAGTTTTGCTTTTAAATATAGAAATATTCTTGATATTTGAATTTCACTTACTTATATTCAAGCTATTTCTTTTCTTTTCTTTTGGTTTTTCGAGACAGGGTTTCTCAGTGTAGTTTTGGTGCCTGCCCAGGATCTCACTCTGTAGACCAGGCTGGCCTTGAACTCACAGAGATCTGTCTGGTTCTAATCCTAAGGGCTGGGATTAAAGGTGTACACTACCACCACCCAGCTATATTCAAGATATTTCAAAGCATTTCTAGTAATTACTTTATATTTTTTACTCAGGTCTCACAATTTTCAAAATAAATATCATTGCTCAGAACCTATCTTTGACAAGAGCTTTGGACCAATGGATGTCAGCTGGAGTTGACATCCTTTTCTCCAAAGGAAAATTTATCATAGGTTGAATGCATTTTTAAAATTAATACAAATGAGACAGGTGTTTAATGCACTAGGTAGTAAGTGGATGGCAGAAGTGATGCACAAAATTCTGTAATGTACAGGACACCAAAGCCAGGCACAAACAAGGTCTAAATTTCAATGGTTGAAAAATAGGCATTAGGTCATATACTTTGAATTCTTGTCTCAATAGTCATAAATTATGAACATTTAAAATATTTATAGTTTGATTTATTAATATTTAACCAATTCAGTTTAATTTGTTTGTAAGTAAATGGAATAAATAAGATGAATGTTCACTAGCAAATGCCCTGAAATTTAAAATGTAGCAATTACCTCATATAAGAGTCTCATCTCCAAATGATAGTCAAAGGAATATTTTATTATTCTATGGATTAAGACGTTGAGTTCTATTTAAGAATTCTCTGGGGAATGAAGAGATGGACCTTGCTGATTTTTCAGAAGGTCGGAATTTGGTTTTGAGAATCCATGTCAGGGGTTTGCAACCTTTTGTAACTCTACTCCAGGGAATCTGACATCCTCCTGTGTTCACCACAGGCACAAGCACACATTTAAATACACACACACACACACAAATACACACCTAAATCAAAGGAAATATTTCAAACAATGACCTACAGAAGGTTCAGGGAGCATTGAGGAAGAGAAAGTGGAAAGACTGTAAAGGCAGTTGACCAGGATGACTGATACTAGATAGAGGCCTCTATATTTGACAGAGAAACTGCACCTCTGAAATCTCAGAACTAAGGCTGACAAAATAAGACATGAAAATTGACACCACCAGTTGACACACCAATTGGAAGGGTTAAATCTCTCTGGAATTTAACTGTAGTTGAAACACTACAAGCAATTAATGTTTTCTGACATAGGGGAGAAGTAATCTTCTCTAAAATGAGCCCATGATACATCCTCCAATCCCAAGTGGAAACCTTAAATACATCCATATATGAGCCATGCAAATGGGACTTAGTAGGTTGATGTGTGTGTATGTGTTAATATAGTATGTGTATACGCAACAATAACAATTTTAAAAAAAGAGGTCATGAATATGAGATGGTGTTGGAAGGAAATGGATGAGTTAGAGGGACGGGAAGAATAATGTAAATATAGTATTCACGTATGATACAAAAATGAATAAGGTTTTAAAAACAGTGAACTAAACTGCTTCTTATAATACATGTTAATACTTGCACATTATGAAATATTTTGAAATCGTATCGTCATACTAATCCATTCATAAAACAGAGGTAGAATAATATAATTCGGAATTTTTGCAACTGTCCTTTATATAGGAAATGTCATATGTGCTATGATTGTAGAAGTACCACTATGAACATGCTTACAGAAAAACTGTTTCCTCTGAAGTTCTATTCTAATGACTATTCTCTGGTGTTTTATTTAATCACATATTTGCAGATAAAATCTTCAAAATACTGTAGAAGAGTCCAGCCACTTCTGATAAGAGGCAGAGATGTTGTAACATTTTTTGCTAAATAAGAACAGAGAGACCAAGTATTAATCTAGGAGAAAAATGTAATAGGGGAGTCTCAATGAACATTCACTCCAAATCCCATCCTCTATGTTTTGTCTTAATCTATAACAAAAGACAAATCGTTTTGGCTTGAGAAAATGAACCACATTCAAATAACTAGATATAGCACAGAGAACAGGACTGCTTGGTTTTGGAAGACACAAGTAAAAGTAAAAGTCCAGAAGAGACTGGATAAGTTCAGGGCATTTTTAAGAATGGGAAATAATCTGGATGTGTTTTGGGGAAAGGAAAATTATAAATCAATAGTTATTCACATGTTAATATAGCACATTTTCTCTTTCATGTTGCTTATTTTTTAAATTATTTATTATATTTTACATTTGGTTATGCTGTGGGATGGTCTGTATGTCAAATGTGTTGCTGATTGGTCAATAAATAAATCACTGATTGGCCAGTGGCCAGGCAGGAAGTATAGGTGGGACTAACAGAGAGGAGAATTGAGAGAACAGGAAGGAGCAGAGAGACACTGCCAGCCGCCATGATGAGAAACAGCATGTGAAGATGCCGGTAAGCCACGAGCCATGTGGCAAGGTATAGATTTATAGAAATGAATTGATTTAAGCTGTAAGAACAGTTAGCAAGAAGCCTGCCACGGCCATACAGTTTGTAACCAATATAAGTCTCTGTGTTTACTTGGTCGGGTCTGAGCAGCTGTGGGACTGGCAGGTGATAGAGATTTGTCCTGACTGTGGGCCAGGCAGGAAAACTCTAGCTACATGGTTATAAATGTTCATTTAGAAAAATAGGCATGCAATTTCTGTCATTTGGATCTTACTGAGACTTTATTGTGCAATGTATGATTAGTTCAGAAGAAATTTAGATTTCTTTTTAAAGAGTGTAACATTTAGTTTTAAAAAATAATGTAAAATATGATATAAATACATCAAAACTAGAGTTGAAGTCTTCTTATAATCAATACATATAGTAAGAAAAATTTAAATGAAAAAGTTAAAATTGTACTTTAAAAAAGAATGAAAATTCAAGGTAGGTCCAGTCCCCTCCTCCCTTACACCAAGGCTGAGCAAAGTGTCCCAGCATAGGCCCCAGGCTCCAAAAAGCCAGCCCATGCACCAAGGACAGGTCCTGGCTCCACTGCCTGGAGGCCTCCCACACAGTTCAAGCTAATCAACTGTCCCACTTATTCAGAGGGCCCAGTCAGATCCAAGGGGGTCTTCAGCCATTGGTTCACAGTTCATGTATTTTCACTAGTTTGGCTATTTGTCACTGTGCTTTTTCCAATCATGGTCTCAATATCTCTTGCTCATACAATCCCTCTGTGCTGACTCCCCAGGAGAGACTTCGCCTTGGAGGAGGTAGGAATGGGGGGTGGATTGGGGGGAAGGGCTGGGGGTGGGAGGAGTGAGGATGGGGGAATTAAGTTAATTATGAAATAAAAATATATATCCAGGCTGTTCATGTAGATCTCTTCCATTTCTCCCTCATTGGGCGATCCCTATGTCTTTCTTTGGGTCCTGTTTTCCAGGTAGCCTCCCTGGTGATGTGAGTAGCAGTACAGTCATTCTTGTTCCACATCTAGTATCCTCCTATGAGTAAGTACATATCATGTTTGTCTTTCTGAGTCGGGGTTACCTCACTCAGGATGATTTTTTTTTAGATCCATCCATTTGTCTGCAAACCTCATGATGTCATTGTTTTTCTCTGCTGAGTAGTATTCCATTGTGTATATGTACCACATTTTGTTTATCCATTCTTCAGTTGAAGGGCATCTAGGTTGTATCCATGTTCTGGCTATTACAAACAATGCTCATCTGAACATAGCTGAACCAGTGCTCTTGTGGTATGATTCAGCATTCCTTGGGTATATGCCCAAGAGTGGTATAGCTGGATCGTGGGGGAGATTGAGTCCCAATTTTCTAAGAAGCACCATATTGATTTCCAAAGTGGTTGTACAAGCTTGCATTCCTACCAGCAGTGGAGGAGAGTTCCCCTAGCTCCACATCCTCTCCAGCATAAGATGTCTTCAGTGTTTTTGATCTTAGCCATTCTGACAGGCTTAAGGTGGTATCTCAGAGTTGTTTTGACTTGCATTTCCCTGATGATTAGGGATGTTGAGCAATTTCTTAAATGTCTTTCAGCCATTTGAGTTTCCTCTGTTGAGAATTCTCTGTTTAGTTCTATATCCCACTTCTTAATTGGACTGTTGGGCATTTTGATGTCTAATTTCTTGAGTTCCTTATACAGCCTGGACATGTGTCGGGGTAATGAAGGGCGAGGGTCGAGGGAAAGAGAGGTTGGGGGAGTGGGAGATCCCAGCTGGATCAAGAACAGAGAGGGAGAACAAGGAATAGGAGACCATGGTAAATGAAGACCACATGAGAATAGGAAGAAGCAAAGTGCTAGAGGGGCCCAGAGAAATCCACAAAGATACCCCCACAACAGACTGCTGGCAATGGTCGAGAGACAGCCCAAACTGACCTACTCTGGTGATGGGATGGCCAAACACCCTAATTGTCATGCTAGAAACCCCATCCAATGACTGAGGGATCTGGATGCAGAGATCCATGGCTAGGCCCCGGGTGGAGCTCTGGGAGTCCAATTAGTGAGAAAGAGCAGGGTTTATATGAGCAAGAATTGTTGAGACCAAGGTTGGATAAAGCACAGGGACAAATAGCCAAACGAATGGAAACACATGAACTATGAACCAATGGCTGAGGGGTCCCCAACTGGATCAGGCCCTCTGAATGGGTGAGACAGTTGATTGGCTTGATCTGTTTGGGAGGCATCCAGGCAGTGGGACCGGGTCCTGTGCTCATTGCATGAGTTGGCTGTTTTGAAACCTGGGGCCTATGCAGGGTCGCTTGGCTCGGCCTGGGAGGAGGGGATTGGACATGCCTGGACTGAGTCTACCAGGTTGATCTCAGTCCGCAGGGGAGGCTTTGCCCTGGAGGAGGTGGGAATGGGGTGTGGTCTGAGGGGAAGGTGGGGGGGGGCGGGAGGGGAGAGAACAAGGGAATCCGTGGCTGATATGTAGAACTGCAGAACTGCACTGTACTGCAAAATTAAAAAAAAAAAAAAAAAAAAAAAAAACCTAAAAAAAATATATAAAAAAAGAAAGAAAAAAATGAAAATTCTATAAACTAGACTAAGATCGCCTACACACTTAAACATACACACATACAGATACCCATTTCCCCACAAACATACATGCTTGAACATACATATGAGAAATTTTAAGTCTTTCATATTTAATAATTTGGGGAGAATAGATTATTTATGGGGTTATTTAGAATAAGGATGTGGTGGTTTGAATAAAAATGACCACTATAGGCTAATAGATTTGAATGCTTGGTCACCAGGAAGTGGCACTATTAAGATTGCATATTTAAACTCTCCGATCCTACAGCATCATATATGCCTGCATATTGCCATTCTTCCTGCCGTGCTAATATTGGACTAAATCTCAGAAACTGTAAGCAAGCCCCAATTAAATGCTTCCCTTTATAAGAATTGCCATGGCTATGATATCTCTTCACAGCAATAGAACTTTTGACTAACACATGGAAGTGTTGAAACTAGAAAGATTTTTAAGTCTTCCAAAAATAATTAACAGAACAAAGCAATCATTTAAGTGCAGTATCAATTTTACATACCTTTTTTGTTTAAAATAGCCAGTCTTGTTAATTCTCTATTCTTTCATAGGAGTTCAAGTCATTATGCTTTAATATGATTGAAGAAGGCTCTAACCATATTTCTTCCATGAAGTATACCAAAATCTGCATATCCCTGCTACTACCTATTTTAAGTTATGATAAGAATTAAAGGCAATTAAGAAGAAATTAAAATAAAGTTTATTTTCCTAAATTTCTGTCCATGTTTATCTAATTATTCAAAAATGTGTAAATCAACCTTTAATTTCATTTTAGCTAATTTAATTAGTTTTCATAAGATAAAGCTCAATTTCAATGGAAAAGAGTTATATTCTTCTCTTTTACAATATGAACTCTTACAATTGTTTTATTATATTCAAATTGAATAAGTAACATTGAAGTCAGATACAGTTGCTGCTCATGAAAGAGTGCTTTAGTGGTCTTTACTGTGGGACGTCTTTCTGTATGCTGCAAATATGTTTTGCTCTGATTGGTTGATATATAAAGTCATTTGGCTTACAGCAAGGCAGGATGGAGCCAGGAGGGAAAAATCCAAGGGAGACAGGGAAAGGAGAAAGGAGAAGCAGGGGAGATGCCATCCCACCATCCAGGTAAAGCCACAGAACATATGGCAACATATAGATTAATAGAAATGGGCTGAGTTTAATTGTAAGACCTAGCTAGCATGAAGCTTGAGCCATAGGCCATGGCCAACTGTTTCATAATTAATATAAGCCTCTGTATGTTTATTTGGGTTGGAGCACCTGCAAGACCAGGCGGGACACAGTCAAACATCCAGCTCCAGGTCTTTGCAAGATCTGTGCAACTGACAATGGTATTAAGAACTACCTTGAAATATGTTTAAAAGGATGCACCATTTATGACCTAATTCTTAGAATATGAGACTCAGCAAGGGTTGAAGAAGTCATCATTTTGTTTACTATTCATAAGTTGTTTTTAAGTTATAAACCATTTCTATACATATATTTTTTTCTTGGACTATATTTATGACATTACAGCTTATTTTGATGAGTTTTTTTCAAATGCATAATTCACTTATTGATATATGTATATGTTGTATGTGAGATATTAACAACGTATGTTATGTTAACATAGTAGCAATTTCATTTTTGGTGAGGTTGACATAGTTATGTGAGTATTTATCAATGAGTTACTCTATTGTTCAGAAAAATAGATCACACTCACAGGAAACAAAGATATGATACTTAAGCAGATTTGTACAGTCATGAATTTCATGGACATTTTTCAAGCTTACAATTGTATAAACATGCATGTTACCTTCATTTCTGTTGTCACTTTGGTTCTCAATACTACTATCTGGCTTTTAAAGGAAGATGAGAGGCAATAAGAGTGAACAAAACACAGGCCATGTCAGGGATGAGGGTGGCTATTTTCTCCATTGAAGTTGGAATGAAATGTTTCAAAAGAATAAGAAGTAAACACTAGGAACATCTTTGGAAGAGAGCACCTGAAAATTTGTCATCCTTTTTGGTATCATAAATGATAAGTTCTTTAAGTCTTAGAGACGGAATAGGAATGAGGCAGAGATGAGAGGAGTAATTCTTCTGGAACCATAAACCTAATATGGAAGGTGCTGAGTACTCTGATAGAGCCGACAGAGAAAAGAAATTAAAGAGCTCTGAACGAGTGTACCTAATTGTTTGGTTCATATGTGTCAGAACTGGGTAGAACTTTAGGTTGCTTCAAACTTTGGAAGCTTGACTAGTGTAGAACCTATAACTGCCACTTTCTTTGCTAAATTGATATAATCCCTAACTCTATTCAAATCATTTGTCCTTCTACTCAGAGATAATTACAGTCCTCACCACTTGTCAAGGAAACTTCCCTTCACAAAAGACAGAGGCCATTACAGAAAACAACAACCGATTAACAGAATAACAGAATTATGGTACACAGTTCTAATAGATACATCTATGTAGGACAAATTGCTAAATGGTCTTATTAATAAACACACAGAGTCAGATACTGGGGTAAAAACTGAGTGATCAGAAAAGCAGAAAGAAGCCAGCCACTTTCTTACCACTTGGAAATTATCAGCCAAAGAGAGTAAGTTCCTGTTTCCTCAGACTGAAAGCCTCTGAGTCCTCATCTGGGAGGAATCTCAGCAGAACTTTCACTAAAAGGATTCTAGTTTCTGTTCCTCATGCCTTATATGCTTTCTGCTTTATGCTATCACTTCCTGGGATTAAAGGCTATGTCCTTCTCAGCAAAAGCGTGAGATCTCAAGTCCTGGGATTAAAGGTGTATGCCACCATTTTCTGGCCTCTAGATCTAATCTAGTGGCAGACTCTGTCCACTGATCCCCAGATAAGTTTTATTTGTTAGAGGACAAATAAAGTATCACCACACATCTACAAAAATACACCTGCACCTAAGGTTCAGGGAACAATGTGGAAGAGTTCAGAAAGTTTGTAACACCCAAAGGATGAAGAATTTTATGTTGAGACTGTATCTCCTAGTAAATGCAGAAAGGACACACATGAACTCTCATCAACATGACTGCCTAATAACAGTAGACATGCCAAAGTGGAGAAGGAAAACCCAGGAAGCCTATGTTAGATGGTATAGCAGGTGACAATAGGAAAGTTCTCCATAGCTGCCTAAGAAATTTGTGGACCTTTTAATGGGCTCATCACTCTCACCATTAGCTAATGATGGTTCAAGAAAAATAGAATAAAAGAAGTGCAACCATTATTACTACATTGAGGAAGAGTTAAGGCTTTCTTCATTCCTCCCCTTTTTATTTCAACCAGGAAGCTGACACAAGGAGCTACTCCAGGGAAAGCATAAAAAAAAAATACAATAAGAACTGAGTCAATTGCAGTACACAAGAAACTTTTTTCACCATAAGTAAATTAAATGTGAAGCTGTGTGAATGCTTTATCTTGGTGTGTACAGACTCTGAGAAGTAATTTATCTCATTAAAGTTAAAAGACATAATTATAGGAAAATGAAATTACACAGTAAATCTCCCCATTGAATTGAAAGTGTTCAGTTAACTTATTCTGGAATATATGGTTAAAAAAGAGGCATGTTAGAATGAGACATATTTATATTTTATTCATTTATTAGTAAGTACTTTTTATGGTGACTTTAATTGCTTCTGCTATTCTCATAACTATGGGTATTTTGTTATTGCACACATCAGTAATGTTTACCTTCTTGATTTTTTTTAGATGCCTAATATTTGCTCTTCATTTTATACTTATTGGGCTAAATTTAAATTCATTGTTATATATATTTCTATAAAATGATCAAGTTCATATAAAACTGTAGGATACTATAGCTACTAAAATCTTAATAGAATGTTCTCTTGGGGAAATGTGGCATTTAATTGGTTATTTGAAATTAAGAAATGTGCTTTTCTTGATTAGTCCTTGCATGGCCAATCCCTAGGCTTTTAATGTCTTTAAATCATAATATGATTGTAAGTGAACTGATTATAAAATTTTAAGTGGTTCTGGGTAGAAAATCTTATTGGAGATATTAGCAAATCTTCAGAATTCATTTCTCTTTTTTATTTTAAAGTTGCATTATGTTCTATTATAATGAACAATTATTGAGAGTCATGTGCCCATGGTCCTATTTTAAACAGAATTAATATTTTTACCATATACATTTTCATAGTTATAAAATCCAGACACAATGTTATAATAGGTTACAGTGAATAAATCGTAAAAGGTAAGTTTAGTTTAGTAAATTAAAAGCTGAGAAAATAACTTGACAGGCTGAACATTTTTGGCTTTGAAGAAGAAACCCTGAATTAGAAATATTTAAAAAGAGCTTTGTCAAAGAAGTCACAATGAACAAGATGATATTAGAAAGCTCTCCCATTAGAAAGCCAAAGAAACTTATAGAAATGCCACCCATTGAGCTTGTTTGGCTTTTTGTATGGGCTCTATCATGGAGGGGGAGTTTCAAAATGAGAGAGAAGCCAGCTTATATGTGCTTTCTGGTGTGAAAAGTCTATTTCTTATAACTTTTATGGAGGCTGCTTCATCTTTGAAGAACATCACAAAAGGAAGCCCATTGTGATCTCAGTAATCAGGGGAACAGCTTGAGAACATAGAGATACTAGAGGCAGGCAGCTTCCTATTTCAATCTAGCAAATTAAGTACTGTAGCCAGAAGGTTTTCTCTGGTCCCACATCCTGCAGTCCACAGCCACTTATAAAATAATCACTCAGAGGCTTAATATTATTTACAAACTCTTTGGCTAATGGCAGGCTTCTTGCTAGCTAGCTCTTTCATCTTAAATTAAACCATTTCCATTAATCTCTGTTTTGCCACATGGCTATGGCATTACCAGTCTGCTAGCATGTTGCTCCTTGGGCAGCAGACTGGCGTCTCTTCTGCCTCTGCTTTTCTTCTTCCTGTCTCTCTCTTGGATTTCCTGCATGGCTACAACCTAACTCATCATAGTCCAGAGCAGCTTCCTTATTAACCAATCATAACAACACATGATCACAGAAAGACATCCCACAGCACTTCACCTTTCCTGTCTAATCAAAAAAGAAGATTTTAACTTTAGCACAGCAAAATTACATATAACAAAACAGTTATCAAGCAAGAATTACAGTTACAATATCTAATCTATTTGTATTTGGCAAAATTATCTTATTTCTGTGAGTCTAAATTTTCATATATAATTTACCTTTTATTATGACTAAGGAAAACTATAATTATAATTATCTAGTCTTCAAATCCTGGTTCTTTCCTTCAACTATTTTACTAATGGCTATTATGTTTCTTAAACTGAAAGCTTTTTCTTTAGTTTTTCATTAGAAATGAGTATTGTGCACACATAAATCCACAAGTCTCTTACAATTAGTTGTAGAATTTACTTTATCATGTTTTCCTTGTACTTGTTAAGTTTAACATTCTTTTTTAGCTGAATTTGCTTTCCAGTATTCCCCCTTCTTTCAATCAAACTCATATCATCCACTGGCCCAGCTTGGGGTCAAAACTTGGTTATTTTGTTTTGTTTTGTTTTCTGAATTTGTTATTATCTATTGATTTGTTTTAAAATTAAAGGACTCGAAAAACCAAAAAAAAAAAATTAAAGGACTCAAGTGAAAGCTCCTATAAATAATCAGAATATTTTGTAGCCTCTAATCTCCTGCCAACTTTCACAAAGCTGATTTTGTTTTTGTTGAAGCCAAGAAGGCCATGGAGGCTAACCATCACTTCAGCCCCTAGCAATATCTGCAGAAAGTTCATAGCCCTGAGCATGTTGCTTTGCTTAACCCAGAGATTAAAGAATAAAAAGGTCTATCCATTTCACTGCTATAAGAAATTCAATTTAAATTAACTCTCAGGACTCATATTGGAAAGCAAGTAAAATCTAGAGATGAATGAAAATAAATTCTTTGACATAGGATCTAGAAGACAATTAGGAATATCACCAATGAGACAAGGAGGGAACAAGCTTTTGAACTGTTTGAGACACTTTTCTATTTTATTTATTAGATAAAATGTTTTCAATGTAAGTGTCACAATAGATCAAAAAAATGAACTAAATTTATGGATGTTAGGGTGTGGAAGCCAAGTGAGCATTATGAATAAATAGAAACAAGAGAGAATTTCTAACCATTATGAAAGTCTTGGGAATATCAATAATAAAATAATCAAATTTAGTTACTGATACAATGTAAGCTAATAAAATGGGAAGTAAAACTGATAGTTCATATAACTTTTTTAAATTTTCATTCAGTTATCAGAAAATTAAATATTTTGTAATATTTATTCTTGAATGAAAATGTTCTTAGGTATTTTAATGAAACAAGTATTTTCTAAAAGAAATGAAGAAGCATTTGTCTCAGTGAGAGTTTCTGGGTTTAATCAGAAACAATTATAGAGGCAACATTTATTTTACTAAAAGTGCCAACAGGAGTGTCCCTGCAGAAACAACCCTGAGTACTAGCTCAGGCTGTGTAGAACAGCTGTTCCTTCAGAGCTGAAGCATCCACAACTGAAGGGAAGAGAAAGGCTCACAGGACTCAGAGAGCTCACAAAACTTCAACAATGCTGGAAACTCAAAAAGGGACAAGCCTCATGAGTTCCCTCCCTAAGATTATCTGAACAATGAATAGTTGCTGTCTTAGTTGGCTTTCTGTGGCTGTGCTAAACACCATGGCCAAAAACAACTTGTGGAGGGGAAGCTTTTGTTTTATATATAATCCCAACTACAGTCAATCACTGAGGCAATTCAGAGCAAGAACTGAAGAAGGGTATGAGACAGAACTATGCAGGCAAACGTCTTACAGGCTGAACTCTCCAAGGCTTTCTCACCTGACCAAAGGAGGCACTGCCTAGGAAGGATGTGCTGCCCCATGTCAATGATCCACAAATCCACCTACAGGAAAATCTGATGGATGAATTTTCTCAATTGAAGTTCCTTCTCAAATGGCAGTGGTTTGTGTCTGGTTGACAAAAACTAAGAGTTTCTTCCTTTTCAACTTGACACACAAATGTATCATTATTAAATAATAACATTTCCAATATTTTTCATTCCCATGACTTTGTATTAATATCATAATATAAAATGCTGTATAATTTCAATTTCTCCAAGTCTTTAAAAATAGTATTGCATTAATGTACACATTCAGCACACAGATATGCATGCAGACAATACACTCATACATATAAAATAAAAATAAATACAATTAAAAGAAATCTTTAAAAACTTTCAACACGCAGATGTCGAATTCTCTCTAAAAAACTGATGTCAGAAATTATACAAATGAAAATAAGAGAAAACATAAGAACCCAAGGCTTTTTTAAAAATCTGGAGTTTCAACTATGGACTCCTTAACCAAACAAACAACAAAAACAAAACAAACAAAAAAACCCAGCAAAATCAAACAGATTAAATACTTTCTTAATCCAAGAAGGAAGAACCAGAGTACAGCCACAATGATGTCGACGCAAAACAAAAATTCAACAGTGTAAAAAATTCAGTGACGGACTTCTGTGACCCACTAACTATCCTTTGTGCTCTAAAGAAACTGAGCAACTCCACTTCTCTGTCTCTGCCATCTGCAGCACAAACAGCGTATCTTCTAGCCTCAGTTCAGCTCTATGCCACACCTGTTGCTGTTCTTGGTGGTTCCCTCAGAGTATTGGCATCTCTAGTATGCCAGGGTCTACAGAAGGCATCTACAGGATGCCTTCACCAATGGCATCCTGGCTTATCTTCTGAGGCTCTCATATTGCTTCAAGTTCCTAAGCATCAGCATCTCTCCATGACCTCTTAAATCCTGGGATCCTCACTCGAACTGAACCTGAAGTGTAACCTGTAGCCTATCATAGCTCTCTCTTGACCTCTCAGGCTGCGAAGCCTCAGCTGCTCTCCATTACATCTTGCCTTCAAAACTAGTTTCACAATGGAGACTCTGACACAGTACCAAGTTTGTCAGCCAATATGAGATGCAGGCTTGGCCTCTTCCAGACCACAGCTTCTTTGTGTTGGCCATAGAAATAATACCCAGAAGAATTCATCTCAACTGTGCTAGTGTATTCTGAATCACAATTGATTTCTCCTGCTCTGGCTGATCAGAACCACAGACTCTTAATTCAAAAATGTCAAGAAATGATCTTATAGAGTTATTAAGACATTCCCAACTTCAAAACCCAGGCTTATGTGAACTGCACTTCTCTCAGATAGTTAAGCTTTGAAATTTGAATACCTTTTTCAACTCCAAATTCCAAATGCTGCTCATATCGTCTCAAAACATAGCTAGGTTTCTCACAGCAGTGCTTCACAATCCTGATGTTAATGTCTATCTTATTTTGGTTTCCTATTGCTATGCTATAGACCATGAACAAAGAAAGTTTGGGGAGTAAAGACTATTTGGCTTACATATCCCAATTACAGTTAACCATTGAAAGGAGTTAGAACAGGATCTAAAGCAGGAACAGAGGCAGAGACCACAGACAAAAAAGCTGCTTACTGGAAGTTTTTCAATATTGCCTGGGATCAACTATCCTGAGGAGACACTGCCCCCAGTAGACTGGACCCTCTGACATTAATCATTCATCAAGAAGCTGTCCCCTAGACTTCTCTACAGGCCATTTTCTCAATTGAAATTCTGTCTTCACAAATGGCCTTGGCTTGTTTTAAGTTGAAAAACAAACCAACCAGCATAATTAGTAAAGAAAGGGAGATTGGTGGACTGACAAGTAAGTACTACAAAGAGCTTCTGGGAAATGGTAATATCCATTTGAGAATCACCCATTATCCTATAAGTAATTCATTGATACACTAAGGTATCCTTGGGGAAATTCTTCGTTTTGGCTTCACTGGTGTTCTACATGGCATAAATGTATTCATGTCTCATAAGAAAACTTTCACAATAAACTTCTATAAAAATCCCATTTCATGAGACAACTTAAAAAGCAAACAAACAGTTAAGGTCCAAGGAACATTTTTAAAGAAGCGGTAGAAAGATTGTAAGAGGCAGAGGGCCATGAACACTGTTGTGACATTTTATAATGCATAGCATGCTGATAACATCAGAAGCAATAACCATAAAGCCTCAAAAATAATATCTTAAACATGGGCTTAAGAAGAATGACACCAAAGACCATATGAACATGCCAAACGTCATGAAGAAGAGCTCATGAAGCCTTCGTCCTACACAAAGAACTGTAGGCATCTTAGTAAAGCTGAGAGCAAGAAAAGTGGTCTTCCAAGGGGAAGAGCACACCAACTTGTTGGCCTGTGCTGAATGGAAAGCTCTGAAAAATTTGGGAAAACATATAAGAAAGAGTACATGGATTCAACAGGCTATGTGTGTGTATGGGGGGGGATATATTTAATCATATGAAAGAGTACATGTGCATGCAAGAATAAGTAGTGAAGCAGGAGGCTATTGGTTTGAAGGAGAATAGGGAGAGTTCAAAGGAAGGAAAAAGAACATGTCGTAGTTGAAATATAATCTCAAAAACAAATGAACCAACACAAAAGCAAACATGTACTTCTCATAATACTGAAAACTGGGCAATTCATGGGCAACATGGCATCATTTGGTTTTGAGAGAGGACAAGCCTAATAAATTGCACAGTATTGCTCTCTTATTATATTATCACTTGGCTGAGAGACAGCTTTAGTGTCTCTTTTATTTTCTGAGGATGGTAGTCCAGTCACAAGGAATCTATCTTACTTCATATTCTAGACCTAATTTCTCACCAAGCACCTCTTCTCACAACTTCACATTGGAGTAAAGCTTCTAACAATTCCATCTTGAAAGAAGCAGTCACTTAATCTATGGAATAAAGCCTTGGTAACTTAATTAAAAATTGAAAAACTGAATAAACATTAAAAATGAATAAAAAATGTTCTTCTCCAAGGAATAGTTGAGTCATAATATTTCACGTTAATATTTGAGATTGGGCTGGGTGATGGTGGCACACACCTATAATACCAGCACTCTGGGAGGTGGGAGACAGGTCGATCTCTGTGAGTTCAAGGCCAGCCTGGTCTACAGAGCGAGTTCCAGGACAGGCTCCAAAGCTACACAGAGAAATCCTGTCTTGAAAAAAAAAGATGTAAGCTTAGAAATTGATGTAGATACTATAACCACATAAAACAAAAAATAAAAGAAAATGGATCTGACTTGATAAGTAAATAATGGAAAGTCTGCAATGACATTTTATCACACAATACTGCTTATTATGTAATACAATAATATCCAATATATTAATATTGCTTCTTTCTATATATAAAGAATAAATGTAATAAAAATCTATTGTACTACTTTAGCATGGAAATAAGCCTAGTGAAAAATTATTCTCTATTTTAGAGAAGGAGAATCCTTATGAAATACATCTGTACTTATTTATCATGACAAATGGAATATTTCCAAATTCATTGTCTAAGATACATACAGAAAATTCCCCAAAATTATTATTACTAAAATACTGAAAATTAAAACTGTCTTTTCCCGACCTCATTAAATGATCTTCTAAAATTCTTTAGCCTCTACATATAAATGGTGAGACTGCAATATGGTTCAGCAGAGCAGGCAAAGATGTTTGCCTATAAGCCTGTTGAACTGAGTTTGATCCTTGGAATCTACATGATGGAAGAAGGAATAAATACCCTCAAATTGTTCTCTATACATGCCCAATGGTAGTAAGTCTCTCTCTCTCTCTGTCTCTGTCTCTGTCTCTGTCTCTCTGTCTCTCTGTCTCTCTCTCTGTCTCTCTCTCTCTCTCACACACACACACACACACACACACACACACAGAGAGAGAGAGAGAGAGAGAGAGAGAGAGAGAGAGAGAGAGAGAGAGAGAGAGAGAGAGAGAGAAATCATGTTCAGGAGTGTATGTTCACATCTGTGATCCTAGCTCTTGGAAGGCATAAGGAGGAGGATCAAGATCATTCTTGAACACACACCACCTTTGAAAACAAGTGCTTTCTTTAGTTTATTCCAAGATTATTTTATTTGTTTTGACGTGACCATGTTGCATCTTTCTACCATTATTCTACTAAATGATACAGTATTAAACTGATTTCTAATGACTTATCATTATACCAATAAATTAGGGTTTCTGTCAAACCTGATCAGAGATGTTCCTTTCTGCAGTAGATGGCAACTAACAGCGACAGACAAAAAAAGGTCAAGGTGCCAAGAAGAAGAGATAATGGAGTGCTCATCCCAAAATGCCCCATCTCTATCAAATCCCCCTTTCCTCAAGACTCGAGAATCATTGTAGAAGAGGTGGAAGAAAGATTGTAAGAGCCTGAGGTTGTGGACGACAACAATGAAAGGGTGTCTTCTGGACATAACAAGGAATTTGATATTGTAGTGACTGTTATAGCATCTGAAAGATTTAACCAGACAAAATTCCAGGACTGGAGAGGGTCATCAAGCATGAAGTCCCAACCCTAGTTATAGGAGATATTGACAACTGGTAGCTGCTGGAAGAGGGACAGTCAATTTCCTTTAAGAGTATGCCTCCTGGTAGATTGGTCACGCTCACTGGATGAACACATACCTAAGATTATAAGACTAGCACAAATTGGACTAGATGTGTTTACAAATATATAGGATTTTAAATAAAAGAAAACAAGGAGGGCACAAGTACAGAGATGGATCTAGGAGGATTTGAGGAAAGGATGAATATGATCAAAATGCACAGCAAAAAATTGTGAAATGATGGAAAAAAAGTAAAAAAGGCCAAACTCATCTCCTGGAAAAGTGGGAAAATAACATTAACAAGAATCTTATTAACATATAACATATAAAAAGTTGTATCTCATCATAATCAGAAACCTCAACTATAAATTGATTAAAATTGAATAGCATTACATACTGATTATTTTTGCAACTCTTTCACCCTCACAAATAATATGAGTGAAGGTTTCCTAATTATTGTATCTTTTATAATAAAGGGAATCTTATAACTCTTGTGGACATATAGTGTATAAATTTTTTCCAGGTGGAAGTGAATGGAATTTCTTTTTTTAATAAATATTTTTATTTTATAATTATTTAATTTTACGTATCAGCCACAGATTCACCTGTCCTCCTTCCTCCAACCCCCAGCCTTCCCCCCAATCCACCCCAATTCCACCTCCTCCAAGGCAAGGTCTCCCCTGGGGAGTCAGCCCAGCCTGGTAGATACAGTTGAGGCAGGTCCAGTCCCCTCCTCCCTGCACCAAGGCTAAGTGTCTCAGTGGGACCAGGACCTGTCTTTAGTGAATGGAATTTCTGATGAAGTTGAAATGCACCCATTAGTGGCATGACTAGTCTCTTGCTTACTAGAGATAATAGGAACTCAAACAATGATAATTTCTCTTTCACATAAATGTCCAGCCATAGGTCTCTTAAGCTTATATGTCACATTTTAAAAAAAATTTTAACTTCAGGTAGGTACCTTTGTTACAAGATGGACAAAATAGACAAAGCTGCTCTTTTAAGATTTAGAAGAAAACTGATTTTTGATCATTTAAAGAAAAATATAATATTTAAAAGCATTTAACTGATCTTGACATTGACTCTGACCTTAATCTTGGAGTTTAACCTCATTACAAGGAAATCATTAACTTTATCATATAATTAGCAACAAAAGTATCTTGGTTAGGCTTACTATTGCTGTGATGAAACACTATGACCAAAAGCAACTTGGGGAGGAAGTAGTTTATTTGGTTTACATTTCCATATCATAGTTGATCACTGAAGGGCATGAGGACAGCAATTTAAGCAGGGCTGGAAGCTGGAGGCAGGAGATGATGTAGAGGCCATGAAGAGGTGCTGCTTACTGGGTTGCTGTTCATGGCTTGCTCTACCTGCTTCCATATTAAATCCAGGACCATCAGTCCAGGAATGGCAGCAGCCAAAATAGGTTTGGGCCTCTCCATAAATCACTAGTTAAAAAAATACCCTACATGCTTGCTTACTGCCCAGTCGTACAGAGGCGTTTTCATAATTGAAGTTTCCATCTCTTGAATGACTTCAACTTGTGTTAATTTGACATAATACTAGCCAGAACAAAAGGCTAATATGATAAAATATGAATATTTATGAATTAAAATTGTAGGGAATGATTTTTGTCCTCCAATATCAGATGTGAATATTCTTTATCTCCAATATATTAATTCCGTCTCTAATTTCCCATTTCATTTACATTTTTCCTTAATATATATTAGCTTAATATTTTCTAATTTAAATTTTCTTAATGTAATATTACAATTGAAATATTAAAAATGATGAAACATAAAACTGAATTATATTAAATAAATTAATTAATCTCATATCATAATATAACTATATTTAATTTTCCCCAATCTTTGGTGTAATTAAAATTTGAATATTGTTGTGACTTCTGTAACTAGCAATGAAACATATTACATGATACAAAGGAAGTATTTATATGAGTCTCACTGAATTATTTGTATCTACAGATATATCTTTATTACAAATTTCTAATTCTCTTTATGCTTTCAAATCAATGTAAAATATAAATTAACATAAACATCATAATAATATTATTTCATATTTAACATTTAGAAAGTTATTTTACCACTTGTTCAGGCCTTAGATAATTTTAAATTGAGTTTATATTTATCAGTATATTAAGAGAACCTTGAGTAAATACACATTTAAAGATTTCTGTTTGTATAGTAAACTATGTACAGAGAAAAGGTGGTTTCTGCAAAGTCTGAAAGTTGATGTGCTCTGAAAATCAAGCTCTTAGAAATAACATAAAAGAATGAAAGTATTTTATCCCACTTGATAACTCAACTCCAAAAATATTAGATCACAGATTAAAAATGGAAATAAAAAATTAAAATTTTCAAAAATATTTCTGTGTTAATAATGCTTTAATAACTCACCTATATTTTTAGTAGCTGAATATTGTATATTGATTGCTGGAGAGGTAAATGGCAATTAAGAATGTACTCTGATCATCTAGAAGACATGAATTCTGTTCCCAACATCCACATCAGGCTCCTCACAACTCCCTTTAACTCTAGCTCCAGGGAATCCCTTGCCTTTTTCTGGCCTCTACTGTCATATTGACATGTCCCTATGGAGATACACAGTCTTCAATGTACCTTGAGATATGCTAAGTATTGTAATTCAGATATTTTCAGTCTTATCTGTTGGTCTTTGGCTTATATACCTGAATATTAATTAATACTTCCTATTGGACAGAAAAACTTAAGCTCAGAATAAAAGTACCTGGCTTCTATAGGTGACAGTAGCCTGAATGAAGTCTAACAATTAAAAGTAAAAGCTTAATACTTCTAAATTAATATTGAAGTGTCAGTGTGAGCCTTCAGATATGCTGATTATTTATAGTGTACAGTGTGTAGTTGGAAGTTTTCCTGTGCCCTGACTAGCCATTGGTCAGGACAAATCTCTCCCACTAGCATCCCCCAAGTAAATGTACAGAGGCTTATATTAATTATAACTACTCGACCATTAGCTCAGGCTTATTACTGACTAGCTCTTACACTTAAATTAACCCATAATTCTTATTTATGTTTAGCCACATGGCTTGGTACCTTCTCTCAGTTCTGCCTTGTCATCTTGCTTCCTCTGTGTCTGGCTGCTGGTTCCTGACTCAGCCTTCCTCTTCCCAGAATTCTCCTTGTCTGCTTATCCTGCCTATACTTCCTGCCTGGCTACTGGCCAATCAGCATTTTACTTATCAATCAATCAGAGCAACACAGCGGGAGTGTGCTGACAGACTTTAGACTAGCTAACAAGACTACACTTTGACTAAATCTCAAGGAACATTGTTAAAGAGGGGCCCGATAGATCATAAAAGCTGGAGGATGATGGAGTTGCTAAGACTCTGTCTCATAGTAATGTCAGAAACTGAACACACGAAGTCTTACCAACATGACTGACTGGACATGAGCTGACAAAGGACAACAATAGACATGACAAAGTGGATAGTGTAAAGGTCACAAGTCCTCAATCTTATTTAAAGAACTACAGTTCAATAAGGAATACTAAGAGAGTGAGAAATTGTCATCCCAAAGGAAGAACACACCAATTGGTTATGCAATACCAAATGCTCAGCCCAGAAAACATACATACAAGTAACATTGGTCTCACTGAGCAAGAAATTAGGAATATATATGTATATACATATACATATACATATATATATATATGTGACAACAATTAAAAACATACAATGAATTTGAAAGAGTACTAAAAAGAGTATAAGGAAGGGTTGGAGGTAGAAATGGAAGGGAAAATGAGGTAATTATAATCTCAAAAATAAAATAAAAATAAAAATGTCTTAACTTGAAAATTAGATATAACTTAAAGGGAAATAAAAATAATTAAACCAAAATCCTGAGGAATCCAAGGAGAATATTGTTAGATTATGATTACATGTGAAGATAGACCACAAAATACTTATTATTGAGCAAGCTTTGTAGGATAAGCATATAACACTTTAGATAAGAGATAACTAAACATATACAAATGTATATTTAAGTAAAAATATTAAATAATAACCTCATAATTGAGAAAGAAGACATTAAGAATAGATAGCAACATTGGAAAAGTTAGAATTTAAACTGATTATATTGAAAAGAAATCAAAATGTATAAGTATATATGAAAAAAGGTCATGACATTCTAGTACAAAAAAGTGAATTCTATAATATATCCATAATATTAATTTTTAAAAAACATTGCATTTCTGCTGAAAACTCACCTTTTTAGAAGACTGTTATAACTTTAAATTCATATTTGAAAGGAAGTAAACAAATTCCCAGAGAAAAATTATATGATAGAACTAACATTGATGTTCATTGTGAAATTTCAATGTGTCACAAAGCATAGTGTTGATTTATGACTAGTTTGACAAGTAAGAAAATAGAAAAAATACATAGATATAAACTCATGTACACATTAATTTAAGACAATTTGATTCATCTTCTAAAACTTTCAGAAACTTGGAATATTTAATAATGTTAAACAACTGACTGGATATGCAAAAGTGATTTGAATTTCTTTTCATCTGCAAATTAGCATCTTTAAAAGGAAACAGTAATCTAAGAAGAATTTATTTATATATTGGAGTTCAGCTGAGTTTAGGGTTTGAACTCATAATACTTGTGTGATCTGAATATGAAAAGATGTCTTAAGCTAGCTTTAAGAGGTAGCAGGAGTAATTAGACTTTAACAAGGCAATGATCTCTTTCTTCCCTAAATTCCTGTCTCCTTATAATCCTACGAGCTGCATGAGTTTCTCTTAAACTGGGCTGACTTTTGCATTCCAATGTAAGAAACTGATCCTTTAGTTTTTCCCATTCTCTCTTTTTGCCTCCTGATGCTTGTGAGAGCAATAGTATGCCTTTCTGGGCTTCTACCTCTTTCTCTAGAACTTCTCTTCCTGCCATTTCTTTGCTTTTCCTCTATTTGTTTGACCCCCATACTGGCTTAAAACAGATATCATGGATTTTTCGCTCCACCAAGGAGCTGCCAACATTTACAGCTTGCCTGCCCTCAGGTTTTTTCTTATAAGCTGTAATGAAGTTATATGCAAGATAAAAATAAACCATAGTAATCATCAACATAAATATATATGTATATATTAGATAAATATATGTAAGTATGTATAGTAATATACAAAATTAGATTTACAAATTTATTTAAATATGTCTCTATATATGACTATATGTAAATATACTTACATGTTATATAATTATATAGCATATGTAAATATATTTCCTATATAGTATATGTATATTAGGCATAGTTGTACAAGGTATCTAAGCTTTATATATTAGCTCCTATTCTGATATATATTTGCATGTATTTCTCCTGTTCTAGAAATTTTATTTCCATTCATTTGGCATATATGGTTTTCTAATCATGAATAACACATTTATACTATTCCTTCTCTTTTCATTGTTTTGGGAGTCATATCTAAACAACTTTTCCTAGCCTGTGGTGGTATTGTGTTCCACAAAATATTGTGTACCCTAATAAACTTATCTGGGGTCAGAGAACAGAAAAGCTACTGGATACTTAGGATAGGCAGTGGTAGCACACACCTTTAATCCTAGCATTCCAGAGACAGAAATCCATGTGTTCAAGGATACAGCCACTTGACTCACGCTTTTAATTCCAGAAAGCGAGCCTTTAATCCCAGGGAGTGATGGTAGAAAGCAGAAAGGTATATAAGGCGTGAGGACCAGAAACTAAAAGCGTTTGGCTGGTTAAGCATTTGGCTGGTTAAACATTCAGGCTTTTGAGCAGCACAGTTCAGCTGAGAGCCATTCGGATATGAGGACACAGAGGCTTGCAGTCTGAGGAAACAAGACCAGCTGAGAAGTTGGCCAGGTGAGGTTAGCTGTGGCTTGTTCTGTCTCTCTGATCTTCCAGTGTTCACCCCAATACTTGGCTCTGGGTTTGTTTTGTTAATAAAGACTCTTTAAGATTCATGCTACACTAGCCCTATGCCATGAAGTGTTCTAAGTTTTTATACAGTTTTATGTTTTACTTTTAAACCTTTTACACGTTTACTTGGTTTGTATATTGTCATAGACAGGAATCTATTGCAATTTTTCTGCATGTGGATATCAAATGTCTCAGTTCCAGTTATGAAGTTATTTTTCCTCAGTTGAGTGTGTCCTCAGGTCTGAAGTTTTGTGAACCCACACAAATAAACAAATTTTGTACATTATCAAAGTCAAGGACAATTGTGATTTTTATATACTTATAAATATCACTTTAGAAATAAAAATAATAAATGCCATTCTCTCTCTCTCTCTCTCTCTCTCTCTATATATATATATATATATATATATATATATATATATATATATGACAAGGATATAGGTACACAATGACTCCCATGCCCTAATTTTTTCAGACTTGAAGGGATAGCTATGAAAATTTATTACTTTACCTCTCTATGTTAATTTCAAAACATAATTTTATAAATAATAAAAACTCATTAGAGCTCTACATCCCCATTGATCAGTTCGGGAGGGTTCGACATGTTTTCTTCACTGTGTCTCCCCACACTTTCAACACTGTGCATAGCTGAATTTTTTTCAGATCGGCCTACATCTCCTGCTTTGAAACTTTCTTAGGAAACATTCAGCGGGTTTATACAGCGTTATATCAAAGTACTTCATGTTCTTCGAAACACTTGTAAATGTCACTATGTTTTTCATTTGTTATTGCTAACATATAAATGTTTAGCTGGCTTTTAATTGTATTGATCTTGAACTGTGCATAATATACCTAGTTCTCAAAGATTTTTTCACTTTCTTTTGTTTTTCCTTTTAAAGTGTTATGACTTTATCGGTTCCTATGGAAGCATTGCCATCTCTAGTTAAGGGTTTTAGCATTTCCTTTTGGATCACTATATCTAATGTATCTTTCACCCTTTCCTTTTGCTTGTTTACTGTATCGGACGAAATACTAGAGGTGCTTTCTATAAGAGTAGTATGAAACAGCTGTGTTATATGCTATATACCATGATCTTAAATGGAAAGCATTTATTTTTCACTATTGAGCACAATGACATCCATAAGTTTTTATAGGAGTTTTGTAAGCTGAGGTGGTCTCCTTTGGCTCCTAAGTAACTGAAAGATATAATCACTTTCCATAAGGTACTTAAACTGGTTGTAGATTTACATCAGTTGAAGAGACTGTAGAATATTTTTCCTTTAATTTTTTTTATACTGGATCACAATGATTGATTCTCAAATATTGTATTAGACTTGCATACCAGAATCCTAGTAAGTGATTTTATATATATGTTTTCTATTTAATAAAACTTTTACTTTTTTACTTAATAATAATTGTATGCATGACAAGATTGCTGAATGTTATCAGGCTCTTTCAGAGAAAGTGAAAAAAATGTGGAAAATATTTGAGAAGTGAAAAATAGTTATAAGGATATCCATAAGCCAAATAGAAAATTTTTCTTCCTTTTCTCCTCATATGGGCTTTAGTCAGCCTGCTGTACCCGAGAGCCATCAGGAAGTACTGAGATTTCAGTCTTGCTATTATAGCACCTCCATGAGGCCAAAGAACTTCTGGCATCAGTTCTTCAGGGAAGACTAAATATGTGCCAGTGTGAACTTTACAAAAGGTACTTTTCTGCTTTTGATGTATATTGAACTACTTGAACAATTTTTTTTAAAGTTCACCTGCAGATAAATCAAAATAACTTAATATGATTTTACTAACCTTTGCAAATATTGTACTTGAATAAAAGAATGAGATGGCTTAATACAAAAAGAGACAGCAAAAATACAAGAATAAGATGGCTGAATACAATGAGATGGCTGGAAGGATAATATTTCAGGAAAAGTGTATTGCCTTTCGAATAATAATGGCATAAATGTGTATGTTGATATTTTATTTCCTAAATATAAGAAAAACAAACAACAAAACAGACTTATTTCACCCTCTTGTTGATGAGCATCCTTAGGCATTCACATGTAGGAGCTTACATAATAGCTTACAGGTTTTCGTCAGTTTTCTGACGACCTTCATTTCTAAATATTAAGAGAACTTTGGATCTGGGTGTATATTATAATTTTTGTTTATTCTTTATGCCATACATAACCATATTTATTATAACTCTTTGGTCTACCTATTTTGTTTTCAAATCATTTTTCTGACTTTATTTCGATAAAACAAAGTCTAACCCAACTTATGTATTAATTCTATAGTCTCCCTGTGCAAAACACCATTTCAATACCCACAAGTCTACTATTATTTCCTTCTCCATAGCCTTGACAAAAGTTGTGATAAGAATATTGAACATGGGGTTGGAGAGATGGCTCAGAGGTTAAGAGTACTGACTGGTCTTCCAGAGGTCCTGAGTTCAATTCCCAGCAACCACATGGTGGCTCACAACCATCTATAATGAGATCTGGTGCCCTCTTCTGGCCTGCAGGCATATATGCAGGCAGGACACTATATACATAATAAATAAATAAAATCTTAAAAAAAAAAGTCACATGATGACACTAAGTTAAAAAAAAAGAATATTGAACATAAAATATATAATTTAAATCCTCTGTATTTTAAATCATGTTGGTTTGGTATGTATGTTCATATTTACAGCACACTGTAAATTATGATAAATTTAATCTTTAATAAAATGTGGATATAGTAATGATGCATGACTTTTTGAGGGAGATATAAGTAAACATCAATTCAGCCCAGATAAGGCAAAACAACAAATCAAAGAAATAGTTTCACACAAGTCTAGTTAAGTAAAACAGGGAGTTTATTCAGGGTATCTACAGTATCTTATTTGAGGAGTTAGTGACAGGTGTATAAATAACACAAATGAAATTTTATCACCAAAACCCCATAGTAGTATGGATGATGATGACTCACAGAACCTGCTTCCTTGGAGCTTCCTTCAGCACCTGCAGGCAATTCAACCATTCAGAATTTCTGCTCTTCTCAGCAATGGTTATTGCTTATATTACCTTAAAGAAGGGAGCTATGAATTTTCATTTTTATTATCCTGTATGTGGGTTGATTTTTATGAGAATGACCCTCATGAGCTTACATATTTGTGAACTTGGTTCCCAGTTGGTGGAACACTTTGGAAGGAATTAGAGAGGTAGCCTTGTTAGAGGAAACATGTCACTTGGGGTCACGTTTGAGTGTTCAAATGCCCACACCATTCCCAGTTAAATCTCTCCTCCTACTTGTAGATCACTTGTAGCTCCAGCAGCAGGCATACAAGCTTGCATGCTTCTTACTATGATGATCAAGGACTCTAACCTTCTGAAACTGGAAGCAATCCCCCAATAAACTGTTTCTTCTATAAGATGCCTTGACCATGGTGTATCTTCACAGAAATAAAAAAGTAACTAAGATGGAAGTGGGTACCCGAAATTGAGTTATTGTTATGACAGGCTTTACCATGCTATTTATTGGAGGAATGTGGAAGACTTTTTGGACTTTGGGCTAGAAAATTAGTTAAACACTGTAAGCCATCCTTAATGGGGCCATTTCAATAGGAGCTTAGACGATGATAGTGCTGAGAGCAGTAAGGAATATAGAGGCACTGGTCAAATGGTCTCAGAAGGGAGCAATATTAGAAACTGGGCTAGAGACCATTATTGTGATATTTTAGCAAAGACAGTGGCTGTTTTTGTCTTTGCTCTCAGAATGTGTCTAAGGATAAGTTCAAGAACTTTGTACGAATTTAATTGCCAGAGAATATTTCATAACAGACTAATATTGACTGTGCAATGTGGTTATTAGTGATGACTCTAATGCAGATCTATAATAAAGAAAGATTAGGCAAAGTGAAAACATAAAACGATTCAATTGAAAGAATCAGTAAAAGAATCAATTGTTTTTAATTAATACAATTATTTCTCTTTGTGTTTATGTGAGTTCATGTTTGTCCAGGTATACCTGTGTATGGTGGTGCTTATATAAAGCATATATGTATATGTGCATATGAAGGGCAGTGGACAAACTTGGGTCTAGTTCCTTAGGGGCCATCTGCTTTAATTTATTAGACAAAATTTTCAATAGATCTGGAACTCACCAGTTAGGTTTGGCCATAGACTCAAGGATCTGTCTGCTTCTATCTTCTCTGAACTGGGCTGAAAAATGCACACCAACATTTCTGTCTTTTCATTTTAGATTATAATATTATTACATTCCTTCCTTCCCTTTCCTCCCTCTAAACCCCAAACAATTGCTTATAGCCTTCCGCACTCTCTTTCAAATGCAAGACCTCTTTTCATTAATTGATGTTGCATGCACATCTATCTGTCTATCTATCTATCTATCTATCTATCTATCTATCTATCTATCTACCTACCTATCTATGCAATAACAATTAATGTATAGTAATATATATAATATATATATATATGCACAGATATATTCCTATTTATAGCCTACTTGATCTATATAGTGTTTCCTCAATGTATGTTTTCAGGGCTGTTGATTTGGCACTGGACAACCAATTGGTCAGTTCTTTCCTGAGAAAAAAAATCACCTCATTACCAGCTTTTTCAGTTGCTTATATATTTTTTTTCTGTAGGGTTGAGGCCTCATGGGCTATGCCCCTTCAATTGGACCCGATCATAGATATCATCCTTCTTTAGCTCACATTTCTGCAGTTATGTTTGTGAGATTTTATTGGTGTAGCTTCTGACATTACTAAGAGACACAATCTCATGAAAAACCTCCAAAATACTCTGGCTCTTCTAATCTTTCCTCCCCATCCTACTACATGGTCCCTGAACTTTACATTCAAGCGTGTATTGTCGATCTATCCATTGGGAGTGAGCTCTGCAAGTCTTCATTTTGATTGGTGCTGGTTTTCTGTAATGGACTATGTTGAACAGAGAAGTTTCTTTTATGAGGTCAATGACTACAGTTATCTGTGTGTATAAGGACAAATATCTATATCATTGTTAAAGTTTATACTAGTTTAATAAATTAGTGTTTTCAGAGTCCCCTCTAACAACTATGACTTCACTAGCACTGAGTAGCTAACTAGGAGTCTTCCTTTTGTTGACCAGGTCATAAGTATAATTAGCGGTATATGTTACCACCAAGATATGCATGCCAAGATTGTTTCCTTAGGGTTACTGAGTCATCCTTAGGTTTATTGATGATGCTCACAGAGGTCATAGCTTGGTAGGACTGTTGGTTGCCTCCCTCCATTGGAAGTTCAGATCTTGAGATGGTGCTTTGTGCTATCATGAAAGCTAATCCTCAGGGATGGAACATTCAGGTCATTTCCAGAACAAGGGATTCTAGGCCCTGTTTCTGAAGTCCATGATGTTTTTCTTCATCAACAAGGACTTAACTGATACTTCCTTGGGCAAACAAGATTAACAGAAATAGGATGTATGTTTTCAGAGTCTCTTTGACAGTTCTGGCCAACAACTCAGAAGTGGACATCTCATGTCTGATATTTTTTAAGGTGTTCTTTGGCTTGGAGAAGGAGCACCACAAGCCCAGAAGAAAAATGTTAATTAAAAATACATGTATATTTATACACAAAATTGCACACATTATAGGTTTTATCTGTTTTTTTTTTAATGAAACCATTGGAAGTTGAAACCATTGTCATAACTCATGTTACTGTGGCAAGCATCAAGCCATCTGAACTATCATGCCTGCCTTGATTATTGTTCTCATAAGGGAAAATGAATTTAGTATAGAACTGGATGAGGACAGATACATATTTTCTTTCATTGGTTTGCCTTGCTATTTACTTTGAGAATTCACTTTTCAAGTGTGTAATTAATCTCTGCTTTTTCCCACATAACTACTTTTGATTTGCACAAAAAACCCTATCCAAATTCTACATAATATATCGTGACACCCATTGGTAATGAATATTCTCTATATGTTTTTGGCACAATGACAATTTAATTTTCCACACTCTAACAAACACCTAAGCTTGTCACACATATATTAAGGCTTCCCCTCATCTGTTTTTTTGGGGTTGGGACATATTAGAGAAACATTTTTCCTTGCATACCAAGTGCTGTCTCCTGTTGAAAGATGACAATATCATTTCTTAAACTTAAAAATGACAAGTCTCACAATGTCACCCAGGCTCTCCTTTACCCTTAGTAAATGTTTTCCTTTTAATTGTAGAATTTCACATTATTAATCAATCTTCAGCTGGTTAAATTGGAGTGCTGTCATTTGCTATATTTCATTGGTCGTTGGAGCAAATGGAAGAAATGCTATTATATTAGAATGTTTTCATTTGGCAGTCATTGTTAATGTAATCTCTGCTTCATCCCATGACCCCAAGGTTGTATGGGCCTGTGTTCTTGCTTTATTTTGATAAACACCAACACAATGCCTTTCAATGTTGTGATTGAAAGTTAAAGTATTGTTTCGAGAAAGCAGTTGAAATGTGAGTCAAATGTGTGGGAGTAAATTAAAACATGGAAATTTACTAAGCCCCTTCAAAAAACAAACAAACAAAAAGATTGTCACAACCTTCAAAAGCAGGTTTGCCTGTAACACAATAGAAAGTATCTATGTTGATAGATTTCAGGCCAGGGAGTAGCAAGAATGCTTTCCAAGATTCTTGTACCTTGGCAAACTTTTTTGTTTTTTAATATGAGGAAATAGACTAACCCCCTTTCACTAGAATTTCTTATATAAATTCATTTTCCCCTTTATTCACTCAAAAAGTTGAAAACAAAGTCGACAGAAATAAACTTTGAAACACAGTGTGCTTTTGTCTGTCCCCATGATGTTTTACTTGGTTTTCAACTTGATGACATCAGGAATTAGCTGAACCAAAAGCACCTGGCACACCTATTTCTTGTTTAGACACTTTGATGCACATCTTTTGGAAGCAGCCTGTAAGAAAAATAAGGAAGTTTGCTCCTTGCTTGTTTACCCTCACTCTGGCTGGCAAGTTTATTCTTTCACTGGTATTGAAACCTATTTCTTTGGGATTCCAGTGAATCCTGAAGATTCTTCCCTGTTTCTGTCTCTGTCTCTGTCTCTCTCTTTCTGTCTTTCTCTCTCTCTGTATTTCTGTCTTTATTGCTCTTTCTCTCTCTCTCACATACACACTTATGTGTATATATATATACATTTCACTCACTCTATCATTTCTGTTTTTCTAGAGGACCCTAATACTCTCCCAAAACAACAACAACAAAAAAAAACACTATGCTATATTGTATTTGAAGCTACTACAGACAAAAGAATAATTTTTTCAAAAAAAAAAAAAACAATTGCTAAAAAGAAAACTGAAACTAAAGCTAAAGCTCAACAATCATTTATTTATTTTCAAAGCTCCAAATCCGAAAACGTTTTAGTTTATAAATTGTGTTCCTGTTGATAAAACTGAAAGTTTGATGTACATATACTAATTACAGTATTCAAAGATGCAAATGTGAATCCATTTAATACTGACTTATGAAGTCTGTAGGGATTCTGGCTGTAATTTTCATTGAATAAATCTGTGCTTTAGGTAACAACTTAACACTTTTTATAAAGAGGAGGTAGAAGCAGCATTGGTAAGGATACAGGTCTCAGTTCTCAGCCCCACACAGAGAAGTGCTTGGTGCAAATCTTAAGATGGCCATTGATTCCTCCTGCTTGAGCCAGTTTCTGCTTTTTACCAGGTGCTATAAATTTGCTAGTGTGAGTAGAGGTTTATACCCTATGGGAAATGATGCAGAATGAATAATTAGCCTATTATATGTCTTATGACACAACTGATGTGGCATTGATCAGATAAGTTTCCAGGACATGAAAGGCTGCGCCAAATTTCTTATTTCCATGTAGTGATCAGCAAGAATTGTTATTTTTTTTTTCGTTTTGTATTTTTGAGGCATGGTCTCACATACCCCAAGCTGGCCTTAAACTGACTTTGTAGCTAAAGATCACTTTGAAATTCCCCTTCCTCTCAAGTTCTGAGATTACAGAAGTGTTTCACCTTACCCAGTTTAGAGAGAACTGGGATGGAACCGTGGCTTTGTTTATGGATGTCAAGCACTTTGTTAACTGAGCTACATTCCCATGCCCAGGCAGGTCATACTAAAAAATGAGAAAACTGAAACACAGGTAAGGAATAAGAAAGTGAGCCTGTGAAAGCTAAAGAGTAAATCTACCAGGGAAGAGAGTATTTGTAAGAATGGACAAGGAAGCTAGTGATAGTTGTAATGAGTGGAACGTGGAAGCAAATGAGCTCAGTATAGTAGCCCAATCTGTACTTCATTTCAACATAATGCACCAGAAGCAAGAGAAATGGTTCTGTCTGCCATTGTCCTTTAGTGGACTTTATTCTGAATCATAAATGAAGACTAGAAAAACACCCCTGGAAGCAAAGTTCCAGACCGCCTTTGAGATGTTATTAAATACTTATAGTCTTCCTTGGTTTACTTAAAAAACTAGGTCATTACTCACACATCGGATTTGATGGTGGATATACTGAGAACAGGAGCAAACCTTAAGAATGTAAGAAGGGTGAGGAATTGATGGAGAGAAAAAAAAGCAAAAACTCACAATATACTTTTAAAATTGGTGGATTGAAGGCAATGCAATGAATTTAAATCTTAGACTGTATCTTTCCATGTAGCAAGGTGGTAAGCAAAAGGAGTTCAGTTTTATAACTATTACAAACACAATTCAGTCTTACCTTTCTGTTAGTTAGTACCCTTCTTGAGAAGTAAAATGCTCTCCCATATTAATTTTTGGAGAATTGTAATGTTAACCTGAAAATTAATGACCATTTGGAGTGAAGAAATAAATGCTCATACTAGAATTAGAATGACAACCTTCTAATGTTATTTTTGGAAAAATGAAGATGAGATCAGACACAGGGGTGAAGCCTTTGCCAGTGCATTGATAATCTTACCAGATAAGGAAACTAAATGTCTTACAAGTCTCACCATATGATATATTCTACCTTGCTGCAATTCAGTGAGAAAGTCTTCACAATATGCTGAGCAGATACTGACTGGGCCAGGAGCTTGTGTTCTCAGCCATGAGCATGTTGAGCCATCAGACTTCTTTTCTTTATGAAACAAAGCAAATGAATGAAGTAGTCACTAAAGATATTTTTAAAGCAGTAATTTACACAGATGCTGTGTAAAACATTGGCATAGTTAATTCAGTTAGACTAGTATAAGGCATTAATATTTTTCAGTTGATTCAATGTCATGCAGTTTGGAAGAGTGCATTGCATGTTCTAGCTGGTTTTTATGCATTCATTCAGTTAACTTTGTTGGTAAAATTATAACATACCTCTAATTACTTCTTCACAAAACACATGGATTTTTCTCTGACCTTACATACCCACAGTTTCCTACATTAATATTCTTTTCTTCAACAAGCTAGAGAACTCCCTTGCTACTTGACAAAGCAAACAGACCTACAAACTGGTTATTATAGTCTTAATTTTTTATGTTTACTTTCCAAGGTCCTACATGGAGCTAGATATTATCAAAGTGAAACCCATGATCAAACCAAAGCCACAAATATATTTTTATTGCAACAGTCAGATTTCTGCATTCATGTTGGTTTAGTTTAAATATATTAAAGCTACAGGACAAATGTGAATGGGAGTAGAATAGAATTTCTATGGTAACAAATGATCACCCTTATGAATTGATGTTTTATATCTCTATAATTTCAACTACTTCAAGACAGACTGTTCTGAAGTTGTCTTAACATCTTTTTGTGCATGAATGTACTCAAAAACATTTGTCTAAGGGTGGAATATATTCTATGAAATAAAATTTCTGTACAGAAAGTGATGAGATCTGTGGCCAATTTGCGTCTAAGATTTACTCAAGCAAATCAAGAAAAGAAAGGTATTGGAATTTTTTGCAATGATTCAATCAAACATCATTATGAAGAGACTGAACATTTTCATACTATTAGATTTAACATTTTGATACTATTAGATTCTCTCCTCTCTGTCCCATACAGTTCTCTTCAGTCAATCATACTCTGTACAGTTGTCCCATTTTAACCAATGCACACTAGAGCTTTGGACAGGAAGGATCCGGATACTTTTCTGCTGAGAACTTTCTGCCTTGGCAAGCCATCATCTTGCTTGTCAGGACACACTCAAACTGCTCAGGCTGGCTCAACCTCTGCTATTTCTGCTTGGCCCAGGAGAAATCCCGAGGCTATCCATCTGCTACCTCCATCCTTACCCTGCTTTTTGCCCTAGCCAGCCTCCAGCCTTCCAGATGGAAGACAGGCACCAGCTGCTCCCTCTACATTAGTACAGTCCTCTGTATGGAACTAATCTTTCTCTTGTTTTTAACTGTTAGAGACCACAGACTATGTTTTTGACAAATTCAATACAATAAATATTTTAAAAATGAAATTATCAGCATGCTACAAATGTATATGTGAATGCAACTTTTTCATTATTTTTGTAAGGTACAGTATACACTCTTGAATAACCAATGCTCGTGATTTATCTCTTTACTTGTCCTTACTAAGTAGCTCATGAGTTACTCTTTTTGTAGCATTACTCTAGGAGGCAATTACAGGATCATCATCTAACTTCTAATGCACTAGATTCAGCTGTCAGAACTCTACAGAGTGGAAAGCATCCATCCTGGAGCAAATTTCAACAGGTATTTATCATCTTCAGTCCATTTTTTATGAGAGCAGATCCTGCTTATAGGAACCTATTCATTTATATAACTTCAGTTTCTATTTTGAAGCTCTGGTGTTTTGAGTCAGAAGTGAGTGGTGGAGTGTAAACTGTTTGTGTAGTGGAGAAAATTTTACTTGCTGTGTCCTCAAAATGTGTGTGTGTGTGTGTGTGTGTGTGTGTGTGTGTGTGTGTGTGTGTGAAAAGTTTAGCATCTGGTGTATTAGTTCTCTGCCATAGTTTTTGAGACAGTCTTTCAATGAACATGGAGTTCATTGCTTCATCTTGGATGGCTGACCAATGAGCTCCAGGCATCTATCTGTCACTATCTCCCCAGAAGTAAAATTATAGACACAGGCTCCCACAACTCTTTTTGACAGGTTTTGGAGATCCAAATAGGGTCTTCTTCTTTTGGTACCAGGCACTTTCTCATTAAGCCATGTATAGAGGCCCGCAAATTTTTAAAAAGGTATCTTCTCATCAACTAACAGCAAATGTTTACCTGAAAAAACAAATCAAAAACAAAAACAAACAAACAAAAAACCTACCACCACCAACACCACCAACAACAAAAACACTTAAGTGGTTAAAACACATACCACATAAAAATGTTTCTGGTGACAGAGCATCCATAATGCTGAGGAGGCACAGCAGCGCAGCTGTAATTCCATCCTTGGAGAGCAGAGACAGCATTCCAAGAGAAAGTTGGATGGCAAGATTATCTATGTAAGACTTTTGTTGTTGTTGTTTACTTTATTTATCTGGAAACAATGTCTTTGCCACGGGGACAAACCTGTCTGTATAAGCCTTGCTGGATTTTTTGAAGTGCCAATGAATTATTAATTTGGGCATCATCCTTCCTTAACAACTGTTTACACTTGCTGTATTTGCCTGCAGTGATTTGTTTTCATTTACTATAGAATCCCAGGAGGCACTGAGGATCATTACTAGTTCTCAAAAATACTGGCACATAAGGAATGAAATCTTACATAAATACACCTAAAAATCTGATTTTATATATTGTGTTGCAATAGAAACAATGAGTTTCACTTACTTCTTTTCCTTTATATTTTAATAATTAAAGTTATTACATAATTTCAGTGAACATCCAAACTTACCTGCAGTTATATATTTGATGTCCAGAACAGAGTAGGAATGTCTCAGGTTTCTATGGTATTTTATCTGTATTTTCATAGTCAGGTTTTATTTTTATTCCTTCTTAAGCCATCATTTTGCTCATGTTTACCCTTCTATGAAGATTTTACTGTGTATATTTAGTAGGGTGTGATTTTTAGAGGAAAAATCTTGCAATAGAAATTGTCCAATTCATTCACTATTAAACTTCTTACTAACACAATCAAATTGTATAATAAGAACACTGAATTCTGGGCTGAATAGAGTTTTAAAAATATATTTAAAATTGTTCCATTTTTTATTAGTTACCTTAAGTAAGTTTTCTTCTTTGTCTCACTGATATCTTTGTTCAGATATTTCTTCCTGTGAGTTTCTGTACTATATACAGTATGAAATGGGGAATAATCCCAAGGCCCTTCCAATCAAAACAGTAGCAAAACATCCTTCAGCTGGCTAAACTACCCAGTGAAATCTCAAAGATATGGTCACCTAAAGAAAATCTGCACAATGACAACAGTGGTTGATAGTCTACCTGTGTGGACATATCTCACATATCTCACAAAGGCCTCATCCCTGGAATAACCACAACAACAGAAAAATTTAATGGCTTCTGATAGGGGGAGAATCAGTCTTCCCCAGGGATGAGGACCCTGATACTTCATCCAGTCTCAAGAAGTCATCCCTAAACACATTCACATTTGAGCAATAACAAATAGACTCAGCAGGCTATATTTATATATGCATATGTACATTCATAAATATGTAACAATAGTTTTGAAAGAAGAGGTCATGAATTTGAGGGTCATGGGAAGAGCTGAAGGGGGAGAGGAAGGGTGGAAATTACATAATTACAGATTTCATGTATAAAATTCTCAAAAAACTTAATTAAAAAATTACCAAAAAAAATTCTGTACATAGCTGTATTTGTCACTGTGCTTGAGAACTAAAGCATTAATGTTTTAAATAGGATCTAATTCTCAACATTTCAGTGATAGCATTTCTTGACTATAGAAGTTTTAACTAAAAGGGAAAAAATCACTTACAACATTTGCCAGTGTCTTCTAGCCAACAGTATTCCTCAAATTGTGCAGTAGCTAGAGAAATTGTAGGATGTTGGCTTTTAAACACTAATGGGTGCACAAATCATCTGAGGTCAATTTAAAATGAAGATAACTGTGCCTTACTTCCAACAAATTCGGTTCAATAGTTTTTCAATCATGCCTATAAGATGAGGCAATGGTTACCCAACCATGGGAACTGAGCAGTCACAAGCGTAATACAGAGAAACAATAAGAAAAATAGCAGGAGTTGTCAACCAACACATGATAAAAGAGTATAGTCCAGACAAATAATATTGGATGGAATGGACAGTTCAGGGGGATACATGGCCTGCTTCAGGAGGAAAACAAAACAAACAACAACAACAAAAGCCTTTCTTTTTCTATAAGCAATGAAGTTTCAACAAATCGATTTACCTTACATTTCTATGGAATTAAATACTTACTGATATCCCTGAGGCACTTTAGAAATACAAGCCATGTACAAAGACTGAACAAATACCATGTATGAGAAATCGTGGATGTTTCCCTTATTCACTGATAGTTCTCTGTCACATTTAAAGAAACAGATGCCAAATGGGCTTTTGTGCAGTTCTTGGTTGGATGCCATTTCCAGTCTTCTCAATGACTTCTCAAGTTGAAAAGATGCAGCTGAGCACATCACTTTTTTTTTTTTTTTGACGCCATGCAAAGAAAGCCATGGAGGCTTAATATTGATATTGCATTGCCATTCTCAGGAACACTTACCCCAGATTTGGATGTGCTCACTGCTCCTTCTCATAGCTGTGCTGACACACGCTCATCAGCTTTCTGCAAACAGTGATTGTACCAGGCACAATCATTTCTGTCATCGGAATAAGGAGTTCTTTCTGAAGTGCTCTGCCAATACTGCTGCTTTCCCTTTTCATTTCAGAGTAACATATAGACTAAAATTTCATCAAAGGCCGTAGAAAGTTATTTTTCTGATAAGACACTAGATAGAGCCAGCCGGTGGTGGTGTATGCCTTTAATCCCAGCACTCAGAGCTACCCTATGTACAATGTCCTTGTCGATGCAGGAAACCTACTCTGAAATAGTTCAATTTCCAAATGTACTTCTATTTCTATTTCCAAGAAGAATTTAAATTCAGAATTTTTACATTTTGAAAATTTCAGACATTTATGTGATGTATTTTGATCGATCCCTATAATTTCTTCCACTGCAATTCTCCCTCTACTTGCTTCCCCACTTTTCCTTGAAATTTTAAGTGCATTAAAAACAAAAACAGTTGGGAGGTGGTGGCGCATGCCTTTAATCCCAGCACTCGGGAGGCAGAGCCAGGCGGATCTCTGTGAGTTTGAGGCCAGCCTGGGCTACCAAGTGAGTCCCAGGAAAGGCGCAAAGCTACACAGAGAAACCCTGTCTCGAAAAACCAAAAAAAAAAAAAAAACAAAAAAAAACAAAAAAAAAAAAAACAAAAATAAACGAACAAACAAAAAACCTCATGGAGACATCTGAGTATATGTACCATGCCTGTATATACAAGGTTGTAGGACCATCTACTGGAGCATAGGTAGCTTCTCAGCGCCTGAAACCCTGATGAAATGGACTTTCCACCCTGAAACAACTATTAGTTGACAATTCACCTCAGGAACTATGGAGAATCCATAATTCTTCCATGTGTCTTATGGGATTCGGGCTGGTTGATCTTGTGGAGGCCTTGTGCATGAAGATCCTGCTGCTGTAAGTCCATGTCCGTAATAGTGCTGTCAGGTCTGGCAATTACTGTTTTGTTGATGATGTCTACTGACTGTGGCCCATACAATCTTTCTGATCCCTTTTCCACAACCATCCCTGAGCCTTGTGGGGAGGGATATGACATAGATGTCTAACTTAGATCTGAGTATTCCAGTCTCTTGTTTTCTACACATTGACCAGTTGTGAGTCTCTGTATTAATCACCCCACCATTTACTACAAAAGCAAGATTCTCCTGTGAGGGTTGAGAGACAAGCTAATCGATGGTTATGGTGATAACATGTCAGTTTATTACTATGTCCATTTTGAAGATTAACAGTACTAGGTTCTGATTTGTGGCCTATGGTGTATCTATGGAGTGTTTTGGCCCACTCTGTAGTACCAGACAAGGGGTTTGTTTTGTAGAAGAGACTTTAAATTCAAACAGAAAAGAGTTGGCAATTCCCATAACACTCATGCAACAAACTATTGCCCCAGTGGGCATAGCTTGGAAGGACAGCTTTTATTGTAGGTTACAATATTCACAGCTGAGTAAGGCTGTCGACTATTTATTCCTCATGTGTCATGCATAGAACTTTCAGGAATTTGAAAGTTGGCCAATAAGAATGTAGTTTGCATTTGAATATCAGCCTGGTTTTTCCATGTTCTGTGACCCAAGTATGTGATGTATTCAGCAATAGGGTCTTACATTAATTTCTAGAGGGAAACCAAGAGCAAGAGCCTGTATTGTTTCAATTATTCAATGGGACCCTTCTGAACAACAACGAATAAAGTGGCAACCCATCCTGACACTGTTTTTTTTTATTTGATAACCTATGGTCTCTGGGGGGGACGTTATCCCTCCTTTATAGGGTAACATCCTTTGAACACTTTTCAAGGCATCTATTGTAATATGTTTTTATAGGGCAGTTTTCAGAGGTATTTAGTGTTCATTATTTCTCCTCATATCTCCACTTTTACCTTGCTCTCCTAATCCCCATAACACTTCCCATTCCATTATTTCTCTTTCTTCTTTTTCATACCAGCCATGTTCTATCCCCCACTTCTGTCCAATATGGTTGCTTACTCTTCCCTTGCCTTCTATGGATGCTCCAATTTAAAAACAATTCATGAACACAGTGTGTGTGTGGGCAGGGTATCTCTGCATATTACCCTGTGCAAATATCAACTCTAAATGGATCAAAGTCCTTAAAACCTGAATCTAAAAGAGGAGAAAGTAGAGAATAAGCTTCAACTTATAGGCATAGGAAAAGAATGTCTGAGTGGGACCTTGGTAGTACAGGCATTAAGGCCAACGATTGACAAATGATATCTCATAGAATTAAAAAGCTTCTGTATAGTAAAGTAAATCATCATCATAGTACTAAAGCAACTGCCCAAAATATGAGAAAAAAAATCTTAACAAGCATCTGACACAGGATTGGTGCCTAAATTATACAAGAAGTCTAAGTATGAACACACACACACACACACACACACACACACACACACACAGGCACACACACACACACACAAAAAAAAAATATTCAAATTTGGAACATTGAACTAAATAGATTTCAACGGAAAAAAAATAACAACTGATAAAATGATGTTTTAAAATGTTCACCATCTTAGCCATCAGCCAGTTAAAACTAAAACTACTTTAGGAATTCATTTATTCTAGTCAGAATGGCTAGCCATACTCTATTCATGATGGTCATGGACCATCTAACCCCCTGAAACTCTATACCCCAAATAGACTCTCTCTTCTGTAAGTATTCTTTATCACAGCGAGAAGATAATAGCTAAAGCAATTTACAGATTCAATGCAGCCCCTATCAAAATTCCAAGTGCAATTATTCACATAAATTGATGAATATATTCTAAAAATTCATATGGAAACACAAATAGCTAAAATAATTTTAAATAATATGACAGCTAGGGATATAAGTATCCCTGATTTTAAGTTATTCCACAGAGTTCTAGTAATAGTGTGGTACTGTGTGGTACTGATTAATACCATTAAGATTTTCTATTTTAATCTTTTGGATTGGGCTAGGGGTGGACGTAGTTAGACTATCATATTTAAGCAGGGATGATCTGATAAATGTTTTCTTTTCTTATCTTTGGATCTAAGTAGGCCTAAGCCACTTTTGAAAATGAAGTCTTATGCTATACTGTTACTTCCCTCAGTCCATTGTGACTATGATTTTCAATGATCTTAATGCTTCAGAAATTTCTAAGGGCCTCTTTTGTCACTCAGAGTAGTATGCCATGTTTACAAGGCATTTTGAACATTAGTAAACTCCCTTCTAAACACCATTAATATTTTCTGTTATTCATCTACTCTTCCTCATTTTTTATTAAGATTTTTTTGTTCCTTTTACATACCAATCACAGAATCCCCTCTTCCCTCCTCCCACCCCTCTAGTCTCCCCCTCTCAACCCACCCTCCTATTCCATCCTACAAGAAGGTAAGGCCTCCCATGGGGAGTCAGTAAAGCCTGGTAAATTTAGTAGAGGCAGGTCTAAGCCCCCCCCCCAATGCCTCAAGGCTGTTTTAGATGATAGAATTATTTGTTTATGGAATATGGCAGAACAGTGCTTATGCAAAGCATTGTATCTAGTCAAATTTCTAACTGAAAGTTTGTGATGGTTTGAAAGGGGATTTCCCTCATAAGCTCATATGTTTGCATACATTTACCCTAGTTGGTGGAACTGTTTGTGAAAGATTAGGAGGTGTGGCCTTGTTGGAGGAGGTGTGTCAGGGGCAGGCTTTAAGAGTGCAAAAGCGTCCTACTCTCCTCAGTGCATACCTGGATCCCTTCATTCCTACAGTCAAAGGAAGATATTAAATTTGAGGCCATTATGAGCTATATGGTAAGTTCCAGTAAAACTTGAAGTATATGGAAATTCTATGTCACACTCAGCAAAATGTGAAAAAAGGAAAAACTTCACTGCAAGTATTTGCTTTCATTATATGTGATTCATCAAGAAAGAGGGAGGAAGAAAACACACCCATGGCACAAAGGAGACGTTTACTTATCTCACTGAAATTCTGATTTTCTGGGATTCCAATGAAGAGGGTCGATTTTTGCCGTGATGAAATGTATACTGTTTATATATGCTGTGTGTGTGTGTGTGTGTGTATGGAAATAAACATGATACTAAACTTCTAAGTATTATAAGCCTGAGGAAAATGAAACAGGGTGGAACTAAATAAGTAATTTAGTTCTACTTTTGACAATAGTGAGGATTGGAATAAAAGAGTTGCATGCAGCTTTTGAAGATAGAGGAGCATTTAGGAATTCCTTTAGATACGAGATAGTCTCCATAACAGTTGGAATTGGTTATCTTTTCAGCTGGCCTTGAAATGTTTCTGTTCGTACAGAGCATGCACTGTTGCAAACAGCAAGTAGTTAGGGGAAGTTAGTAGTTTGGTCCCACATTCACTCTGTGTAGAAATAAAAACAGGTACACAGAGTGGCCTCCTATCAATCTCAAACTGACTTTCTTCTTACAGCAGATTGTTAATGGTATGCCCACAGGTTTCCATAGAGAAAATACCATAAAGTAAGTATGGGTTGCATTATTCTCTACGTAGAGACCTTAATGAGCTATTTCTGCAGAGACTGAGTTGAGTCTGAACAATACAGCTAAAACCAGGCTGTGCGGTATAAACTGCATTATTAAGAATTTTCTTGTGATACATAAACCTGGCCCCAGGCTGTGGCTGTAGAATAGAATTCTACCTGGCTGAACAGATCTCTTGGTATAATTTGTTGCAACCTGTCTTCCCAATTCTCCAGAACTACATGTCTTAATGAGCCACAGCAAATTGGACAGGTCAATTCATAGCTGCTGTCATATACTGTAACCACAACCTCAATTAAATTATGGATTGCTTCTTAGCATTGCTCATTGGGATTGACTGAAACAATAGCACAGAGTATTCTCATTAACCCCTTGATCAAACCACAAGCACACATACTGGGCATTTCTACAGGGAAGCTATTGCTTTACTATTACATTATTGCATAATGATTGACAGAAAATGCTATAACTACCTCCCAATTATCTAACTAGTAATTTTTTTTACCATATATGCTATCAACCAAAAAAAAAAAAGAAAAAAAACACACTAATTTAGAGGCACTGTAAAAACTGTTGCCGAATAGCACAATATATTTATTTGCAAAACATGTATTGAATTCCTTATGTGGGTTAGGCTGATTATTCATGAATTAACAATGTTTCATGAATTATCATTTTCAAATGAATTTTTAAATTAAACCTTTTAAAATAAAATGTAAAACAAAAATTAAAAAAAATGAATTCTAAACCAATGTAGTATTAGCAATTTATAACACTGATGTTCTGTTTGTTTTAATTATAAAAAAGAATTAAAGAGTTATTACATGGTTTATTTTTTAAAAAATAGATTCATTTGTTTTGTTTTTCGAAGGTTTGCCTGTATTCTTTTAAGTGGATCACACACATTCCGGGTACACAAGATCAGAGAAGGGCATCAGATAACCCAGAACTGGTCTTATAGACGGTTATGAGCCACTCTGTGGGTTCTGGGAACCAAAGCCTGGGTCTTCTGCAAGGGCACAAAATACTCTTAGCTTCTATCTCCAGAATGTTTTTTTTTACTTTTAACTTTATTAACTATGGAAATATTAACTGAGAAGTACCATTGATCAGGTATTGGACATAACAATAACAGTATATTGAAATATATGAGACAATTTTGGCTACAATATACTTGACACAAATGTTCACGGTTGTTATTCAATCCATGACACCATTACAATGCAATGATGAAGGTCAGACCTAAAACCTAAGGCATGCCATTCAGGCAGGATCTCCGATACTAAACCAAATCATTATCCATGATGCTTTAAAGAAAGAAGTATTTAAGAAAAACGAAAACAAAAAAAAAAAACAAAAAACTCTCTCTTTAACTAAACTTCTACTTGGCTCCTCTAAATAGGATTCTCCAGTAGGCCTACACTTTGGGACCTTCACAGTCTCTCTGAATTGTTAGCTTACTATGAGTTCTTTTTTTTTTTTTAACTCCATAATATTTTTACTGATTATGTGGCAGTATCCCATAATGCAGCTCATCACATAGTTTTGCTAAGTCAGTGCAAGTTGACACAGCCTTCTTCTACCTCTGATCATGTTCTTCCTGGGGTCAGGTTCTTTATCCTCTACCATTTCTCAAGTGACACCTTATGCTTGACTAATTTTAGGGAGAATTATGTTGTCTATTTAGCCACAACCCCCGCTTGTCCATTTTTCCTCTGGGGAACTGTATACTCACTGCCTATTATTCTATCATCTCTCGTAGGTTCTTTTTTAGTTTTACTCAGTATTGAGCCAAGTGTGCTTCGTCTTGATGTTATAGCCCTGCTCCATATATAGTGTGATACTCTCTTCTCAAAAAAAAAAAAAAAAAACTTCCTTTATGTTCACCAAAATAAGATGGTAAGACCTAGCTCATTAATAGCACCAAGTGCTATAGAGATTCGAGTGGAGATCATGTTTTGGCTTATGGAGAAATAGATCATTAAATTGATGAAATGAAATTTTAATTCATTCTTGAAGAACATAGAATTCTGTGTGTATCAAACAGGTACAAATGAGGATTGTTCCAGATACAACAAATAGCAATGATAAACATCATGTTGAAACTGGAGTAGCTGTGCCTCCAATCTAATGTGAAGACATGTCATTCAAATGAGTCTTTGTTCTAAAAATAAAGATGAGTACTCTGAAACTCTATCTGCTGTGATTTACAGTGGGAGAAGAGAGCAACTGTACATTGACATTTTGAAGTCCATGGTAATCTTTAATAAGCAAATTACAACCCAATGGTATCCAGAAATCTCTGACAACACTGATGAGGCATCATTTGTGAGGTGGTTATCAGTAGATGCTTTCCCCTTCACCTGGAATTAATTATGCCAGGATCACATACAGCAAAGCTATGAAACACTTACATTAAGTTACTCAGCTTTGCTGTGTGGTTCCAGCCTTTCCCTACTCTAGTTATTTTTATATGGCTTTCAGATTAATCATCTTCAAAATGATTTATGCAGCTTCTATTTATGTAACCTCCAGTATAGCAGTTCCTTTAAACATTAAGAGAGCTGTGGCCCTTATGTGCCACACATTCTGAAATTTGAAACATATTGTCATATTACATAAAAGTAAAATGGTTAAAAATTCTTGATCAATCCAACATTTTTCAGTATTTATTTCATATTGAAAAAAATTATCCTGGAAAATGGTTTAATAACTTCTTTATTTTATCAAATGGTTAAAACTGCTTCATGATCAGATTCACTCACTGTTGAATTTAAATTAATCCCAAGAACCTATAAGATACTTTCTTCCTAAATGGTCTCTATAGAACACTGTAAGTGTGGAATATTTACATTCACACAGCACTCAGTTCAGCTGTTACAAGAGAAACTCTGCCCATTTTATATCAAATCAATACATTTCAAAAGCTAGCCCAAGTTCAGTTTCTTCATTTAATTTTTCATGAAGGCATCCATAATTCCTCATTATTAATTCTTCTCATAGAAAAGAAGTTAGAAACAAATAAATATAAAATGGTATATGTCATATTTAGTGATGGCCAAAGATATATTCCTTAAATTCCTCACTGGAATTAATTCATAAAGTTCTCAGAAGTGCATATCTCTTATTAAATTCCCATTTTTTTGGCACAGTTCTTTTATTTTTTTCAACTTTAACATTGAATTATGAAAATAAGTAATAAAACCTAAATATACCAAGTGATTTAATTTTTTAAGACTGAATGTGTGTGTACACACAGACAATATGATTTTTCATAGAAATTCCACCTGATGAATATCATTATCAGATTAATTTCCAAGGTGACAAATCAGAACTATCCATAAGTGTCAATAAATATCAGAAAGTCCAAAGTAAAGAGCCAATAAGTACATCAACATGCATGATCAGGAATACCATGGAATTCACAGGATGTGAAGCTTCAGTGATGTATTTAACATAGAAACATTTTCCTCTAATGGATGTAGATTATATCCACTGCTTTTGAGACACATATGCCATTATGAGTGTGCTCATACATATTTTGTAATAATTTAGGAATACAAATACTTTATACTATAATCTGAATACACTATAAATTTGAATACAGACATTTCAAGTAATAATGAGATATAAAGTGTTGGTGGTGAGTCTTTTAATATTTTTTCTTAAAGGCTGAATTTGTACTGAAGCAAAAAAATTAGTTATAAAAATACCCCTCCCCAAATAGCCAAGATGTCCATTTCAGTTGTACATTTAGAGTATGTTTATCACATTCTGTCCCACTGGTAGACCTTTCCTGAGTATGTTATATTAGGATATAGAAATATTAATTTGTGGAGATTACACCAATATTAGTAAATAATATGAGTATTCATTAGCTTCCATGAAGAGGGAGGTAGAACATATATTGTATTAGTTATGGTGCTCTCTCCTGATGTATATTTTTACAAATTCTTGTAAGACTCATGGAAAAAGTTGTCATTCATTCTGATAATCACCCTATAATATTTCAAGGCAATCAAATGTCAGCTGGTAAATCCTGACAAGTACTGCAGGCTTCAATCTCCATGATCCCGTAGTTTCACTCTCAACCAGAACTTTCTTAAAAATTCTGTTTCTTCTCTATTTTCATTTCTCTATATCTATTTGATTTGTTACAGGCACAGGCTTTAATTTGAAAGAGTCTCCATGTCATCTTTCTCTGTACCCTGCTGTGAAGGTCCGATTATGTGGTATAATTTTCAGTTCAGATTGTAGACCTCAGAACCACTTTCTTGCTCTTCTTTGCTGTTACACATGCTACTTAAAGTGATCATTTATGGTTGTTTCCTCATATGAGCCCACTTATAAAATAGAAATCAAACCCCAGGTTAGAGCCCTGCTTTATTTTTAAAATGTTGTACCCAAATATCACTTCAGGAAGAGATAGCACATTTAACTTACCTGGTAAAGAAGGCAATGACAACACATTTGATATCTGAGGATTAGACCCTCTGAAGCTCAGTCCAGCCTCCTTACATGGACTAGTGACCCTATCCAGTTTCTGAATCCTCACTTCTCCTAATATTCCAACTCTGTAATTTGGATCTGTCTTGGGTACTCTAGGCTTCTAGGAACAAGCAGCTACTCTGCAAAGCTGTAGTTTTTTGTGGAACAAAAGGAACAGGTAGAACAGAATCAGAAATGTAGGTGAATATCAATTCATCTGCCTCCATCTCTCAATTATTTTTCATATTGTACTATAACAAATTAGTAAATGCATACTAGAACTGACCAAGTACTACACTTTCTAAGCTGCCAGATATATTGTTTTACTTTTATATTAACTAAAACAATTCAGTCAGTATTAGAATATGATTTTAACATATTAATGCATTAATTCCAGCTAAACATAATACTAATGATGTTTGTCTATGTCTTATATGGATCACAATGATAGTATATAGGGATAATTTAGAGCTGCCATGAGCAAATTTCTTAAAATTGACATTGGATATTAAATAGGAATATAGATTACTAAGCCCTTGCATATGACTAATTACCCAAAACAAGAGTGTGAAAGTAAATCATACAGCAAAATAAATACATCATAATAGCAAAAGAAATACATTAGCCACAGAACTCAAAGAAGTGAAAAAGAAAAGTTCTTTTATTTTGTTAGATTTTGAGACAAAATCCCAAATAACATACAAAAACAGTAGCTCAAAGCCTTAGGGTCCCACAAAACCCCAGGTATATAGCCCAAGCCATGGATGTGAATATATGTGCAGAAACACTGCGGGAAAACAATCCAATTTAGATCTAGATATGAGAGAGGGCCTTCATCTAAGGTCAACATCACTGAAAGACAGGTGAGTGGGTGTACACTTTTATCTCTGCATCAGGTGAACACAACAAGAAGGTGACTATTTTCATGGCAAGAAGGCAGAGCTCACTAAACATTTTAGCACCATAATGTAAAACTCCTGGCTTCTAGAATATGAGAAAATAAGTATCAACTACTTAAATTATAAAGTCAGTTGTATTATGGTATGGCAACTTAATAATTATAATTGAACCCAACCTGGGATATAATCAAATCATTTTTAAACTAAAATGTATTCTTTAAAGATGAAAACATTAAACCAAATATGAACAATCCACATTGACTAGTCTACCCCAGAAACCCAAAGGAAAAAAAAAATGCTCAAATAGATACAGGTTAAATATCTAACTGGTCACAAATAGAAGTACATCTTCAGTTAGAAGAAAAGAAAATTCAGAAAACTGTTCAGAGAAAAGGATGTATCTTTAATGGCAACGTAAAACACACACATATAATAATACACTTAAGCAAGAGCAATTTTAAGTATGATTTAAATAGCATACATTGCTATTTTAATTTCTGGCTTCAACTCTAGTAAATTAAGATTTGATGTTTTCCTTCATTTCGAAACAAAATAGTTGTTTGTTACACTGAACACAAATTCCATAGCCTCAATCAGTGTAAACGATTATTGTTTAAATTATTGTAAAATCTGTTTTCAAAAGTTAAGTTGTCTTTAGGAGGAAAAAATATTGACCTATAAATTATCCTGCTTTTCTCAGAACAAAGAGAAGCTAGTAGAGGAAATACGATCAAAACCACTTCAAGATAAAGCACAAAATAATAAATTATGCTCTATCATAGTGTGTACTGAATACAACCTCCTCAAAATGGTTCTGAAATAGTCCAAAGCCAGCATTTTTTCTTACAGAGGGAGTAAGTCATCTCTATTTGTCACCTTGGTCCAAATGAATAAAGCAACTACAAATTGTGGCCTCTGAGAAGGAAAGAATCTTGAGCACATAGGGATATACTCTCTATTTGGAGAAACAGATCCATTTCCTAGGTTAAAAATTATAATATGTCTTTAATATCAATACATTCTTTTTTAATTTGAAAATGTAAAATTTAAAATTTTCAAATTCAAAATTCAAAGTTAAAACATCACATTTTAGTCAGCTTTTATGTAACATTTTCCTTGGTTGTTATCATGTATATGATAGCTCTTAATAATATCTGTAGCTATGAAGGTGTAGTGATTGGGCAGTGTCAAAATGAAAATATATTATGTTCATTAGTGAAAAGAAACAGAATGAGTTATAATTCATTTAGAAATGAAAAAAAATTCTCATTTCTAAAGTAAACCAGTCAAAAGCCAGGAGTAATGGATTCTATACTCTTCAACATGATAAAATTAAATTTGAGCTTACTGATTCACAAATAAGGTTCAATACTGCATGAAAATAAAATTTTGAGCTGAATTTTGTAAGGGACAATACAGCAAATGATTAATAACACATACATAGGAATGTATTTTTTCCTTTAGTTCATACCTTCTTTGTATAGAAGAAAAGATTAAACTGATAACACATGGAGACATGGGATATTCAGGAGTCTTCTTTCTTAATATAGAAGTATTCTCTTTTTTTTCTCATTAGCTCTTCATTGTGATCATGAATACAACAGTTTCAGAACTATGCAAATCAAGAAGTTTGTGAAGTTTGTTTTCCATTTTGGTAATAAAGATTTCTTCAAATTATTGATTAAATCATGGAAAATATTTATTTGAAATTATTAAGCTTATGTTAATAGTAGACTTTTAAATACAAGTAATAAAATGATTATTTTAACTAATGTTTGGAGGATTTAACCTAATTGTGTTTAATAATTAACTCTACAAATAAAAGAATGCATTAAATAGACATTTGAGTAAAATAATATATATAATCTTATTAAATATGATTCAGATGGAATTGGGTTTGAGTATTTTTGCATGTTTTTATACACATCTCTGTACTTTTTTTAAGATATTGGGAGGAATGAGTGGAAAGAATTGTAGAATTTTAGAACAATAGTTGTTAATGAAATTTCAAACCCATAATTGAAACAACTTCTCTTTGTTTATAAGAAGACTTAAATAGTTTACTTACATGCTTAATTTAGACAGAAAAAAAAGAAAGTATATTATAAAAAGTGCAGTTTATAAGGACTTGCACTCATTTTGCTAGTAGCAAATTTACAGAAATTACTGGATTTTGCCAAAGTGCGTGCCAGAAAAATGCCTCCTTGAAAGCCCTGCCTTGCAAAGAGAAGCCACTTAGCTAATGCCTTCCTTCCATGAAATAAGTAGGATCCTGTACTGCAGAGTCCACTTATTAAGCTTGGGCAGATGGAGGCACGAGAAAGAAGGTAAAGAAGTTAGCTCAGTCTGGTTTTCATGTTCACTTAATTTTGAGATAAAGGGCCTTTTATCAGTCTTTTAGTCATTCTGCAATAGTGTGATTCAATAAAAAGTGAAAAGTTAATTTACAGGCTACTTGGAGGAGTGATGTCAGTATATACTGAAAGATCACAGTTGAGTTTTACTGAGGAACCATGGAAATGAAGCAAGAGGCATCTTTGAGGTGTCTCCCAGCACCCTGAGATTTCTCTGCTAAGGAGTTACATTGAGCTTTTTCTAGTCTTTGTGAAGTTTAAAATTTTCATCATACCATGTTAAATGATTGCAGGTTACTTTATGTCTTGAAAAGAAATTGTCTTGGCTATTAGAAGAGTGGACCAGAAATTATGGTACATTCTTGCTAATAGTGTGAATTGCATAAAATTGGAGCTGGTCCTGAATAGACATTTGGCCACACTTATTGCTGAAATTTAAAATTAACTTTATTATTTATTATTTGAAGTATGTATAGGTCTGTTTGCTTGCAAAATAATGGGGGAAGTAGAATATAAAACAATTTCGTATTTGGGAGGCAGAGCCAGGTGGACCTCCATGAGTTCGAGGCCAGCCTGGTCTACAGAGCGAGGTCCAGGACAGGCACCAAAACTACACAGAGAAACCTTGTCTCAAAAAACCAAAAAAAAAAAATTGTATTAAAATTTTTCTTTTATCCCATTAGTCATCAACTACCACCCCATCCTTAAGCATAGACATTCAATGTGGATAATGTGGATACTTTTGTTTCCAATATTTTACCTTTTGCAAATTGCCAGGGAAAAGCAGTCATATTGCACGTAATTTTTCAAGTTAGACACCCTAAATATTGCAGAATATATATATATTGATGATTATATAAATAATATATTTTCCTTTCTTTATGTTGCTGAGAGTAGGAATGCATAAATTCAGTTTTACATGCAGCAGTTGAATTGTTATGTGTAGTTTTCTTGCTGTAGTTTGTTTCCTTAGGACTTTTTTTGTTTATTTGTGAAGTGGTGTCTGGATTTGTTTTTAAGGCTAGCCTGAAATTCCTGTTAGGGTCTGAGAGAAGCCCCCGAGAAAGACCAATAGTCACGCATGCAATTTAGTAAGAGCGTTTATTTCCAGCGTGGTGTGGAAAATAACTACCCTGCAGGGGTTCGTAAACTCCTTTTAAGCAGTTAGGGGAATTCCAGAGAGGAGGGCTTAATCTAGTACTGGTTGGTGAAAGAAAGATTAGTATGGGAGTTGATTGATGGGAGGCTGTAGTGATTAGGAGCCCATTGGGGGCTGTGGGGTCTAGTGTCTAGGGGCTTGTTGATGAGAGGGTAGAAAAAGCTATCTTTAGCCAGCAGAAGTTTGGGGGACATATGCTGAGCCAGCCCATTGGGTGCCTGCTGAGCCAGCAGAAGAGGCTTTGGGGTGCCTGCTGAGCCAGCAGAAGAGGCTTGCAGGTGCCTGCTGAGCCGGCAGGAAGCTGGGGGTGGGGGGCACCTGTTGATTGGTTGCCCCTAAGTTGTGTTTTTCCTGAGAATTGTTTGCTCAGCTCCAGGCGGTTCTAATGAACCGAAACTAAGGCCTGGTCCATGTCAGGGCTGCTAGGGGAGCCTGTTATGGCTTGGCTTGGCCATCCAGTCCCTTCATTAACCTCATATGATCCTGCTACCCCAGTTGTCCAAGTATCTGGAACCAGTGGTGAGAACTTCTGTGTACAACCCAACTTCTTTGCTATATTCCATATTTTAAAAATATTTCACAGCGCTTCTCTGATTTCAGTGCAGTATATTTGTATGACTATGTTTTCATTTTTCTCAGGTAAAACCCGCATATAAATTATTGGGTAGTGAGTGGACTCTAACTTAACTTGAAGGACACAACAAAACTGTTTCCTAAGGTATCTACGCAATTCTGTGTTCTCAGCAGATAGGATAGAGCCCATTACTATGAGAATATTGGTGAAGTCTCCTGAGCTTTTGCGTCCCATCATTTTAGCAACTATTTACCAGCATCTGACAGTGATTGATATTTACAGTTTTTCTCATTACTCTACATTTATGCTGTTTTGTATTTTTATAACAGTGAGACTGACAATCTTTGTAGCTCTCTGTATGATGAATGCATGCCATAATTCTGAGCCTGTTACTATCTGTATATTTTTCAGAGAATATATTAAAATTAATCTTATCTAACAGTAGATTCAGCTTAATTTTTTGGCACAGTGCTTTCATCCAATATCTTAAGATGCAGAGGTCGTTGGTATATCTATGGGTTTGAGGCAAACAGGTCCACATAGCAAGTTCAAGACCAGGCAAGATAACATAGTGAGACTGATTCAAAGTTTTTTAAAAAAAAAAGGAAAGGAAAAAGTTTAAAGTATAAAAAAAGTTAAGTTCAGCAATAAAAACTTCAGAAGGCTCTTGCATCACTGTTGATAAAGAGATAATATAGTCAAAAGTCAAAAGAACAAATGGTACTTTTTATTTCAGATGCCAATATACTTTAATATGTTTAGATTTTATTTAAATGATAAATTTTGTAGCTATGCCACAATACACATTACTTTTGGTAACTAACACTAAAATCACAAGGTATGTTATTCAGATGTAATCCCCGGAAAAAAAATGGTCAAATAAATTGAATAATCAAAAGTTATTTAGAATTATTTAAATCTAAAGTGAGGAAGTAGCCAAGTTAGACAAAATTCTGAGAAATGACAGTACCTTCTAGAAAGAAAAGATCCGCAGCACACTGAGGCAAAAGAAAAGTTAGATATTGTCTATGACATGTATGACTATCAGGATAGCATAGATTATTATTTGATACTGAAAAATTGCTATGATTGATGGGATCTTGTTCTCAAGTGGTAGTAAACAAAGCCAGTACACAGAATCTTTTGCAGTACAAATACCATTTAGTAGCTTTAAAATGAATCAGTTTACTATTAAACATGTAATAGGACTAATATCTGAACATGAATGCCAAAATTATTCAAGGAAAAAGTGAAGATAGCAAACAAACAACCTAAATAATAGTAAAGTGTACATATTATGTAGATGTACTTGTTTTTGAAGACCCAGTAATGGTAAAATATTTATAATTCCCAGATGTAATGGAGGTCTCAGTTGTCACCTTGATAAGGTCTAGTATCATCTGAGAGAAGAGCTTCTGGGAGTGCCTGTGAGGAATTGTCGTGGTTATGGTTAATTGATGTAGGGAGACTTGCCCAGAGTCTGTGGCACCAATTACTAGGCAAGGAATCCTGAACTGTTTAAACGTAGGGAAAGGTAGCTGAGCATGTGAGTGGTCTGTTACATGAATGGGGCCCATTCTAAGAATTCCCAAAGAAAAGAATAAAGTAAAAGAAAGGAAAGAGCAAGTGAAAATAAAGAAAATATGAAATAAAAGAAACAGATCTTAGGAATGAAATCAGAAAATATATTCTTAAACAAAGGATAACAGTGTTTTATTTTCTTTATTCCATTAACAATTTCTATCTTTAGCATGTTCATCTTTCTCTTCTGGGTTACCTCACTCAGGATGATTTTTTTTTTTTTGTTCCATCCAGTAAATAGCTTCTTTTTTGAGGATGGGATTTAGGTCCACTCTCTTCCTCACAGTAGACTTTTGCCTGGATCGAACTATGTGGGTCTTGTGTTTATGACTATCTCTCTTAAAGATTTTATCTATGCCTTTCCTTGTACAAAACTCTCTCCTTTCTGCTTCATTTCACAAGTACTCCAAAGCCTTGCTCTCCTTTCCTTCCTAATCTTCTCCCTTGAGATACCTTTCCCCCTTTCATAGTCCTGTCTCTACTTTCATTTCCTATACACATGCATACATATATACATAAAACATATTTATACACATATGTACATGCATATACATTCTGAGTCTGGTTTGTTATACTTCAGTTAATGACCTGTGTTTTCATCCAATATTTTTCTTTTTCTTTTTTTTTTTTTTTTTTGGTTTATTTATTTTTTTTTATTTTTATTTATTTATTTTATTTTATTTTATTTTATTTTTTTTTGGTTTTTCAAGACAGGGTTTCTCTGTGTAGTTTTGTGCCTTTCCTGAAACTCACTTGGTAGTCCAGGCTGGCCTCGAACTCACAGAGATCCACCTGGCTCTGCCTCCCGAGTGCTGGGATTAAAGGCGTGAGCCACCACCGCCCGGCTCATCCAATATTTTTCAATAATAGAATTTTATTCTTGGTTAGAGCTGACGAAAATTTCATTGTCTACATTTATCCTATTTATTCATTCATCTTTTGGTAGACATCGAGGCTGGTCCCCTTCTCAGCTGCTGTCAATTGTACAGCAATAATCACAGATGCCTGTGCATTTCTTTCAAATGTTTACTCACATTCTCTAAGGCAGATTCCCAGTATTGCTCTGGTTGGATCACATGCTAGTTCTATTTTCAGGAATTTTAGAAAACTCCACATTGATTTCCATAATGCCTACATAATTTTCATTTCATTTCATTCACATAAAACATATAGACATTTCCTATTTCTTCCTAACCTCAGTAGTATTTGATTTTATTTATTTTCTTGGTGACAGCCATTTCAATAGGGGTAGTATTTACTATATAAGCAATTTGAGATTCAGTTTTCTCAATGTCAAGGGATGTTTTGAAGTCTTTAATTGGCAACATTTATCTTTTGTAGCTATCTGGAGTCATCAGAGCTATATCTGTCTCAATAGCTCATGGGTGGTTTATTTATGGTGATTAATTCTTGCAATTCTTTGTAATAGTCTAGCTATTAATCTGCGTTTTAAGAAATAAATAGTAACATTTTCTCATTATACAGACTGTTTTTGCTCTGCTATTTTTTTTTGTTGTTTTTTGTTTTTTGTTTTTCAAGAAAGGGTTTTCTCTGTGTAGTTTTGGTGCCTGTCCTGAATCTCGCTCTGTAGACCAGGCTGGCCTCAAACTCAGAGATCTGCCTGGCTCTGCCTCCTGAGTGCTGGGATTCAAGGAGTGTGCCACCACCCGGCTTGCTCTGCTACTTTTAAGAATAATTTAATTTTACTTATTATAATTTTTGAACAATATACTTTGATTATATTATTTCCACTACCCAAACCACTTTCAAATTCTTTCACTCCCCACACAATTCCACGTTTTCTTTCTCTCTCTAAAAACTTTTCAATTGTTATCTCATATATATTTTGAATATACATATGTATTTCTAAATAAAATCAGCTGAGTATATGCCTTTATCTTGCTGTGTTTTTATTAATGTTTCCTTCTTACAGTCAAGTCTTCAAAACAATTTGAATTTGTTTTAGTATAAGTTGAGAATAAATGGATCTAATTTAATTTTCCAAATAGATGGGTATTGACTTTCCTGAACCATATGTTAAATAAACCATCTTTTTTTTCTTCTCTGATGGACATTTTTGTAAAAAAAAATCTGTTGAAAATGATGTGGGTTTATTTTGGGCTACTCTATTTTATTCCATTGTTCTAAATTTATTTTTTCCCCGAACCATGTTGTTTTGTTATTATGGCTCTGTGAAGTTTAGATTAGATATTGTGATAACTCCAGCATTACAATTTCTTCTAAAAATACATTTAGGTTGGCAAGATGTGTCACTGGGTAAAATTTCTTGATATATAAACATGGAAATCTGAATTAAATTCCCTGAACCCTCATAAAAGTGAAAGAGAAGGAAACAAAGTTTTTCTCTAATGTCCATATGTGTGTGTAAACACACCACATAAACACACAAATATTATTAACAAAATAAATGACTCTTTGGGTTCACTGAGGCCTTTGGAATTCCACACAAATTTTAGAAATTTTTTTTTCCATCTCTAGGAAGACATCTATTGGGTATAAGATATTAGATGTGTAGATCACTGTTATTCAAATAATGCAAACAATTTCATATTATTAATTGTCTTGATCAGTGAACATGAAAGTCTCTGTCTGCTAGTGTGTCCTTCAGCTTTTGTCTTTAGTGTCTTAAAGTTTTCTCTATGGATCTCTTTCATCTAATTCCTACAGATTTTACATTTTGAGGTCATTTTCACTGAGATATTTTTTCTTAAAACTGAGATTACAATTACATTTTGAAAGTCATCTGTATCTAATTCTTTATTCAGTTCCTTGGGGGACAATTCTGATGGATATAAAGCACAGTTTTACTCCTCAGATCATGATGTCAATTGTTAATTTGGTCTAACTAAAATACTGAAAACTTTATTTCTGGTCTCTCACCCAACTCAGTATTTTCTGATAGACTTATCCATACTTCATTAGTACTCTAAATTCCTTTTGGAATGACACTTCCACCAAGAATACAGGCTTTAATTTCCTCCAGTCACTAACTGAATCTCCATTCTGATATGTACATATTGTGCATTTTTTTTGTTTTTATTTTCTTCCTCATCTCAACCATGTTATAGTCTCACTGATGATGACATAGTTATGCTATACACCCCTTCAGCTGACCTGCCTAATCTATGTGCTACATGATGAAAGAGACAGTATTCCCCCACAAAGATTTGTATTACCTGGGTGCCTCATGAGTGTACAGATATTTGGAGATTCAAAATTAGAACAGATAATTTTTGATCTGCCTTCATTGCCCAACATGACACCACTGCATATTCCTATGGATCTGCATCCAATATGCAAGCCTCATCAGATTCACCTTCTATCACCTTAGAAAATTCTGATCTTGGTAAACCATCATCTTCTCTCCATTTCTTCAGCATAAAATTACAATGATAATGTTGCTGCTAATCTCAGTGTTACTGTTAATTATAAAGTTAATTCCCTATCCCATTTCTCTCAACAGCCATTTTATAAGCTGTCAACATTTTCTAATTCTTCATAGATTCTACAACTGTATTATACATACAATATTCTATTAGACTCCTACATATTATATTAATTGTAATTTTTTACAGTGTGCATTGATGATGATGATGATGATGGTAGTGGTGGTGGTGGTGGTGGCAGTGGTGGTGGTGGTGGTGGTGGTGGTGTGTGTGTGTGTGTGTGTGTGTGTGTGTACATGAATATATGCCACAGTTTAAAAGCAGAGGTCGGAGGACAACTTTGTGTAGGTAGTTCTCTCCTTCTATATTTATATGGGTTCCCAGGCTCAAACTCAGCTCATCACCTAATTTTATCCTTTGAACATCTTGACCAGGCTTAAAATCTTACATATTCTCCATACAACTACCTAACTGCATTTTCAATTTGAAAAAGACCTAAGACATACTTCCTTAATGTTTTTCTGTTTATACTCAAAACTGTCTCCTACTAACATATATTTTGTAGAACTTATCTATCCTAAAGGATTATTTGTAAAAAAAAAAAAAAAAAAAAAAAAAAAAAAAAAAAAAAAAAAAAAAAAAAATATGTCTTACCTACCTTTGTATATCTTGTCATTCTGAAACAATGCTGAAGACACATCATCTCTACAGGGATTTCTCATAAGTGTTTCATAACAATCATACTCAGTTCAGTAAAGAAAAACAAATATGCACAGTGAAGCTTTTAGGCCTATTCATGTATCTACCTATCTTTCTATCTAGCTATCTACCTATCCTCTATGGCAGTGGGACCAGGACTTATCCTGGGTGAATAAAATGGCTTTTTGGAACACATTCCCTAGGGTGAGATACCTTGCTCAGCCTTAATACAGCGGGGAGAGGTTTGGTCTTGCCTCAACTTAGTAGGTCAGACTTTGTTGACTCCTCAAGGGAGGCCTTACTTTCTCTAAGGAGTGTATGGGGGGTGGAATTGGGGGAGGTAGAGAGTTGGTGGGAGGAGGGGAGGGAGGAGAAACTGGGATAGGTATGTAAAATGAAAAAAAAAGACTTTTTAAAAAATAAATTAATTTTTAAAAAGTAAAAAAAAAAAAAATGTAACAGTCCAAAGTGTAAATTTGGGGGTTTAGTAATAAAAATAAATTATAAATTTACTTTAAGATTATTTCTCTCATGTAATTTATTCTTCATTTCATCCACAGCACAGCTAAAAGATATGTATAAAGTTTTAAGATCCATTTTGAGTAGTTTTAAATACCTGTATTCATGTGTTCTGCCTTTGTATGAGTATGTACATGTGAATTTAGGTATAGGCAGAAGCCACATGTGATTGACCCCTTGGAGCTGTGGGAGCTGAGAATTGGAATTTGGGTCTCTGAATGAACAGTACATACTCTCACCACTGAGATGCCTTGACTGTCCCCATACCTTTTAGCTGTTCAATTTTTTACAAATGATTCTTTTTATTCTTTCAATGATCATATTTTGGAAAACAAAATCATTCATTATTCTACCTATAACTAATCATTGACTAGCCAGTAAATATATGATTATTCTATGAAATATTAACAAAATATTAGGCTGAAGTTCAATGGTGAATAATGAGGAGGGAAACAAAGAGTATTAATTCCTATGTGATAATTTTCATTGCTTTTCAGTCAATTCAAACTATCCCAAGTAAATTGAACACAGAGACTAAAATACATTGTAGGTTTTATTAATTTGAGTAATATACATACATAAGTATAGTTTAATAATGGCAAAGACATGGTTATTTAAGAAAGGATAACTAAGAAGATACTGAATTCTGATGTTCTGATGGTTTATAAGAACATTAATTTTTCCTTTCTCAGCCTTTATTTTCATCCCTATTCCATTCAAATATTGATTTTAGATTCTTAGGTTTCATAACAAATTGCAGACTATCTGCAGGGCAAAACCTTGAATTTGATTTACTCAAGACTGTTCAAAGGCAAACCCTGGGAGCTGGATCTCAAATCTCCCTTTCATATATTCGGATGATGAGGTTTATTCAGAACTCTAAAAACAGAATGCCACAAAATTAGATCCTTTGCTCTGAAGTCTCTGAACTTTTTATTGTCAGGTTAAAATTAGAAGGAGTTAGCTCTTGGGATGTAAAAAGTTAATCTTCATGATTCTTAGTTCCTTTTGTATAGTCAGTTTCTTCACTCTGAATGTTACACCTCTTTAAATCTCCACATGTCCATAAAATCGTTTCTAATCACTTTCTCTATATGACATGATCCTTTTTGGGACCTCAGACCACCACATGATAAAATACAGAAAATATTCCTTAAATTTGCTTCTGCCACTTTGTACTTACTCTTGTTACACATTTAACTAATAAATAGGGTAGATGTCCTTCATTTATATTCTTAGATTAATTTCAACTATTAAAACTAGTAGATTAGTTTCTTGATGAGCTGTGAAATAAAAACAGGAGCCCATCTACTGTTACAGTGTTGGTCAACCTCGTTTCTTATGTTTCACTTAAATTGCATACTTTTTATTTTGTTTCAATTTCATTGTACCTGATGTAGTAAACAAAATATTATATTCAAGTATGAATTAATATAATATCAAAAATATGTTAGATTACTTGTTGAACTACCAATTCATCATGTTTGTCATCATGTAAAACTGTCAAAGATTATATATATATACATACCACACACACACACACACACACACACACACACACACACACACATATATATATACATATTTGAGTGTTAATTGCAAAGCATTTTGTTATTTGTTCTCTTCCTTTTTCAGTAAAAGACAATATTTTTGTTAGTCTAAAATTTTATATTTAAAAAAATGCCAAAATCATATCAAGATATATAGGACCATTGGGGGAAAACAGTCACACTTCCTTTAAACTCATGGAGAAGATATCACCTTTCCCCAAGCAGAGAAAAACTAAAGTAATTATTAGTTCACGCCAATGTAACTTGGTGAACACACTGTGCCATATGTCCTTCCATAGTTAATATATGGTGATGATCTTTTAAAAAGATGAATAATTCTTTGTTTTAAATTGTCCATAGTCAAAATAAACCCCCTGAACAATTGAAAGATGGGATGAAGACACTTCCTTTTTTAGAATAGCATTTTGAAGTTATGTCTATTTTACGTCATTGTATTATTTACTATAACTGTAAAAAGTAATTTCTAATAAGAAATGATAATACTTATACTTGGTTGAAATATAAATTATTTATTTTTTAAAACATGTTTGTGATGATTGTAAATCGTGTTTTGGCATGATTGTCACTATAAACATTTAATTTTTTTAAATTTTGTTTTGGAACTTCCAAATAGATAATAAATATTTAGAAGATTTGCATTGTAAATGAAATCTTCTATTAAAATAAAAAGTAAATTTGTTAGATTTTGCTAGATACATACAATCTGTACTTTTTTCCAGCATGATTCTTTTAGATTATATAAATGAAATATTTCTCTGGTCTCATTTTTCCCTCTTTCTTCATACTTGTTTCCCCCTTTCCTCTCAATGTATAACTTGGTAAGAGAAATTATCTGCTGGCGAAGACTCTAACCCTATTGCTATGGATTCCTTTGTGGGATGCCTCATCAGGGATGTTTCTGCAAGTGTGACCTGCAGTCTTCTAGTGGACTTTTCCACTGTGTGTGTCTTATGATAGTTGGTAGATTGGAGCTCCAAAAAGCTCCAAAAAGTCAGTTCATGCACCAGGGATAGATCCTATTTCCACAATCAGGAGCCCATCAAACAGATCAAGCTTCTCTCTATGTAATCCAGACTTATTAGAATGAGCAGATGGGGATTCCTACAGTAAGATGGGCTACAGATATGAGATTGATAGAATGTGTTTCACAGAAACATAGTGGCGTTACCTTTTACAGACTACTAAATGTGCATGCAACATGCTGTAGAAAATCTTTAGGATCAATTTATAAGTCATTAGAGGTTTAAAATCAGGTGATTGTGATAAGGCTATCATTTCTCTCAGATTATTTTTCTATTGTTTTCAGTCTAACAGTCAATAAAATCCTTGTAAATTAAAAATGTTCTATTTTCTTTCGGTTTTTCAAGACAGGGTTTCTCTGTGTAGCTTTGGTGCCTTTCCTGGGACTCTTTCTGTAGACCAGGCTGGCCTTGAACTCACAGAGTTCCGCCTGGCTCTGCCTCACGAGTGCTGGGATTAAAGGCGTATGCCACTGCCGTCCGACAACATTCTATTTTCTTAAGCTTTTAGAGTATGAGGTGGCACATAGAAGACAAATCATATCAAAATAAATTTAAAAAAACCGCTATGGAGATTGTCTTCTCCTAAGAATGTTGAAAAACTACTTCGTACCTTTAAAACAATAACAGCAGGTTTTTATGTCATAATAGGTGTTTGCAAAACCAACATAGGGACACAAAGTATTCATACAAGGATGAAATTATTGAGATTAAATAAATTCAATTTTTCATGTTCATGTTAGTTCCTAGGCCAGAATTATGCGATCCCTTTTTGATATTTCATATTAGACTTAAAATGCTTCTTTACAGAACACAGGCTATGATGATGAAGATGCCTGCACTTGATAGGCATGAAATATCTCACTCCGAACAGCAACAATTCCCCACAATGAATCTCTCCACTGCCACCAATTATATAAGTCTTTTACTTTTAAAATTATTTTGCTTCTTAAATTTTTTTCTTGCTTGTTACTGAGTTTTTCTCAATATGAGGTGGACATTCCTTAAACTTATTTTTTAGAGGTTATATAAGATAAATTTAAATTTCCAGGCACCACATTGGGTAGCCCAATTATAAAATTATGCATTTGTCCATAAAACCCCAGCTCTACAAAATGAGTACAGGCAACTAAAGAATGTTGAGAGTAGAAGAAATGCTACTCAAGGCAGGAGCTCATCAATTGGTTTTCTACTAGCAAATGGTCAGCCATGGAAACATATATATGAATAACATTATACATACTGAGCAGGCTATATTTAGGAATTTATATGTATATACATATATTCATGTAACAACAATTAATATAAAAAGAGGCTATTAATTTGAAAAAAGAGTAAGGAGGGAGTGTTATATGACAAGATTTGGAGGAAGAAAAGGAGGGAGGCATGTTGTATGTATACTAGAATCATAAAAAAGTAAAAGAAATTAACCGAACCCAAATAAAGAAATAAATCATGGAAAAATTATGGTTTTGTGCGTGTGTATTATGCATAATTATGTAAAATATGTATTGAATTAAATTTTCCATGAGTTTATAAATGATTTGAAATGATATCATCTGATCAGTATGATAAAATGTAATGGAAATTATACCCAGTAGATTTATCAAAATGCTACTCATACAACTAGGAAAAGTCACTACTCAATAGCTTATATGTTAGCATGGTGGCTCATGCCCATATTCTCTGTATTCAAGAGTTGAGGAAGGACAATTGTCAAGAATTTGAGGCTCTTCTTGTCTATATAGTGAGTTCTAGAAGAGGCAAGGTGCTCAATAGAATGGTCAAAAAAGGAAAAAATGAAGAAGGAAGAGGAAGAAACAGCTACTGTGAAAATGATATGGAAACGGGCAGAAGAGTTTGACATGACCAAAGGTAAGGCTGACCATCTTGTTATAGGTTAGAAACTAGGGTTTTCATAGCAAACTAAGCTAATATCATATACAAAATCAGGGAAATTAATTGTTTTGTGAATACATTCTAATTATGAATGCTTCTACCATGTCTTAAAAGTCATACTATTTGGGCTGAGGAGCTACCTAAGTCAGTAAAATACTTATCCCGAAGGTGTGAGGACCTGAGTTCCTCCCTGAGAACTTCAAAGGATGGAGAGTTGGGCACAGTAGCTTCATAACCCCTGAACTAGTGAGGTTCAGAGCAAGCCAGTGGATCCCTCTAGCTTACCATGCAGCTTAAGTTAGTTAAGTTTCAAATGTGAGAGACCCTGTTTCAAAATACATATGGATGATACTTGAGTAATGACTCCCAAAAATATTTTCTGGCCTAAAAATGTATGTGAATTTGCACACATATACACTGATACATATGTGTGAGGAGCAGACACACACAATCATCTGTGCCTCCACACTAAGAAAAATGTTCACAGACACTGTGACAGTGTCCAGGAGAGCTAAATACATTGTCATTTAAATAATTCCTTTAATTAACATGAAGCAATTATTGGTACGAAAATTGATTATCAAGCTTTTCCAAGAATCTGTTTCTTTTCTGAATCACAAACTTTTCGTATCTTGGAAGGATATACATGGTATGAGTGGCAGCATACAAATGCCCTCCTCTGAAAGTTGTGTTTCTGTGTGGTATCGAACCACAGTGCCCATCTGCCATAGTCCCACCAAATCACAGGAAACAGTTTAGTTATAAATACATGCAGATGACAGGAGGCCAGATGTTTTGCCTGGTTGTCATCTTGGAATTTTCTTTTATTTCATCACCTTCTAGAATTTCAGTGCAATGACCTTCACATTCACACATTTCCTACCCCCTCTGTTTTTTTGACTTCCACAAAAATCAGCACTATAGAAAGTGTGTCTATAAATGCATACTTCTAGACACATAGCCTTGTTAAAAAAAGGAAGATAGATAAAAATAGTTTTTTTTTTTTCCTGTGTGCTCATATGCAATTTTCTAACACCATTAGGAACTATGATCATCCTAGAACATAAAAAAGGATTCAGTGGGTCATAGGGTTATTTGTAGGTCAGTCTACTCTTAGAATTCCTTGTCTTTTGGATAATCATAGCAGTAACCTAGAGACTGAATCCTGAAGATGGATCAAAGTCTCACTCTTTCCTGACAACTGTTTGCACTGTAATTACTAGGAAGAAATTTTGCATATGCATTGCCACTGGTAAGAGCCAGATCTGCTCCAGGTCATAGTCTCCTAATAGAATCTTGACGTCTCTAACACACAGTCATGGTCAACTCAGAGAAAACACTTCTACTGATTGGAATAGAATATATTGGAACACTGAATGAAAGAAGAAGCTGTCTAGTGATCATCATAATTTATGGGTCTGTCTTAAAATACAGAAATATACCTAGGTTATGAACACCTTTATGTCATAATCAACATCATTTTCAAAGTACATTCTACTCTGGCATAAAGTTTCCCATGAAGTGATACTTGGACATTATTAACATTTACATGTTGAAAGTATAGCAGTTCAGAATTCATAGGAAGTAATGCAGAATATTTTACTATGGATATTCGGCTAATCTATCTGTCTAATTGTTAGACACTGTCACTCAAAAGGGCCAGTACTGGCATCATTCTGAAGAGAAGAAAATTGACTCACAAGCAGAATGCAAGAACAAATTATGGGCAATGATTTTGTTCTTAAAAAAGAAATACTATAAACTAGAATCAGAGCTTTCCTTTCTGTGATACCCATTATTCAAACTCCTTAGGTATATGGTCACTACCCTCTGGCAAATGTCTGCTTCTCCTTCATTTTTTAATAAATTAGAAAATAAAGCAGAATAGCTGGGTTGGGTGGCTACGGAAATCAGTAAGTCTGCACATTGGGCATTTCAATTTGATCATTTTCAGTTGCAATGCAAATATAAAGAAAAACAGCGCCCCAGTACTAGGAAAAAAGCTCAATTAAGTATGAACTTTTAAATCTGTTTCATTTTAACAAGATAATGTAATTATTCTACATGAATAATAAAATATACCAAACATTAGTAGCTATACAAAATACTATTATAACTTTCTTAGCTATAAAACTGTATATTTTATATTTATGAGTTGTACGTATTAACATGCAAAGAATTTTCAATCAGGAGAAATAATCACCCACCTATCAATATTCTACTCTGGATCTAGTGAGCTCTGATAGTGGATAAAAACAATTGATTACATCTAAAATCCACTGGGTCACCTTGAAATAGAGATTAATGATTTTGCACCAATCAATGAAGCCTTCTATGGTTAGAGATACATACATAAATTCTTATTTAGTACTTCTAGAACTCACCTAGAGGACAACACTAACTTGATTAATCAAATAGTATTATGTGGAGATATTTAAGGAAAATTATATTTTCTTATAGTAGATAGAATTTTTTTTCCTTGTTTTCAGGGAGGTTATTTGGTTTTAATAATTTATTCATTGGTATAATCAACATGGTAGACACAGGACAGTGGGTTTACCCCAGCATGTGGGAAGCTGGATGACAGAGATTATTTTATCTGTATTTCACTAATGTCTTCTGTGTTTCTTTATGTGCTTAACTAAATCTCAATAACTCAATCAAATGCCCCACTCAATAGATTGTTAAGATGAGCATTAAATTAGCTGCAAAATTATATGACTATTCATGAAATGATGTTCTAAGTTAAACCTTGTTTAAGTCACTTTCTTTTTTTTCTTTTTTTTATTTTTATTTTGCAATACAATTCAGTTCTACATATCAGCCACAGATTCCCTTGTTCTGCCCGCTCACTCCCCCCTCACCTTCCCCCCAGCCCACCCCCCATTCCCACCTCATCCAGGGCAAAGCCTCCCCCGAGGACTGAGATCAACCTGGTAGACTCAGTCCAGGTAGGTCCAGTCCCCTCCTCCCAGGCCGAGCCAAGTGATCCTGCATAGGCCCCAGGTTTCAAACAGCCAACTCATGCAATGAGCACAGGACCCGGTCCCACTGCCTGGATGCCTCCCAAACAGATCAAGCCAATCAACTGTCTCACCCATTCAGAGGGCCTGATCCAGTTGGGGACCCCTCAGCCATTGGTTCATAGTTCATGTGTTTTCATTTGTTTGGCTATTTGTCCCTGTGCTTTATCCAACCTTGGTCTCAACAATTCTCGGTCATATAAACTCTTCTCATTCTCGCTAATTGGACTCCCAGAGATCCACCCGGGGCCTAGCCATGGATCTCTGCATCCAGATCCCTCAGTCGCTGGATGAGGTTTCTAGCATGACAAGTAGGGTGTTTGGCCATCCCATCACCAGAGTAGGTCAGTTCAGGCTGTATCTCGACCATTGCCAGCAGTCTGTTGTGGGGGTATCTTAGTGGATTTTCAGTTTCTTACTCACAGCTTATGGGTCTAATAATTTGGGTTTCTCATAGCATTTTAAGTATTAACATATTATCTAAACAATCCCTTAGATTTTTTTTTTTGAGGAAGAGTCCTGTTATGTAGCCTAGGGTGGCCTTCTACTCACATCAGTGCTTCTGCCTCAAACTTCGGAGCCTGCCTGGCATCAAAGGAGTGTCTACCATTCCAGATCATTAAAAAACTTTGTAAATGTTATTCCCTTTCATAGATTCAGATTCCTAAATAAGTATTTTATAATATATATAATTGTAATTGTAATATATATTTATATGTTATAAAAGAAAATTTCATATATATATATATACTTATATGTGTGCAATGCACAATGCAATAAGAGTCTTGATACAGAGGAAGTATTAATATTCACATTAAAAATCTTTTTGACATCTTTAGATGTCACAATTCTCTAAGTCCACATGGTAATGGCATAATTACAAGCTGTCAGTTTATGATTGCTGATACTTGTAATATTTTGTAATTGCATAATTTAGCATGATTACAATTATGGAAAGAGTATGTGGTAATTGACTAAAATTACTTTATGTTTCTCAGAAACAAAAAATTCTGTTCTAAATTAAGAGAAGTAAGAAAATGTTTAATTCTAACAACCACCACAAAATTCGTATGGATGAAGTTCAAAAATTAGACTTTTCCATTTGTATAATACTTGACAATTAATATTATTGTTACATTGTTCTATGCAATAATGTAAAAGTAAATAAAATGCAATGTCAATCACAATTCTGTGCTTTATTTTTTTCTTATCAATGCATGACATTTTTATTAATTTATTTTCATTTTTTACATATTTTATATAATATTGTTTGATCACATTATTTTCTCTCCTCCATCTGTACTTATTTCTTTTACTCTCCCTGCCCATCCATCTTCATTTACTTTTTCACTCCTAATAAAATTAAAATAAAAATAAACTAAATGAAATAAAAGCATACACAAACACAATTACAGGGTAAGATTTTGTGCCAATTTCCACTTGTCCATGTGGAATCCTTCTCCCTGTTGGAATCCTTCCCCTTGGTGGGATTCTTCACCATGGTTAAATTCTTCTGGCTTGAACTTGTGTAGGTCTTATGGTTTGTGTCACAGTCTCTATGAGTTAATATGTGTATAAGCTTTTTTGTGTCTAAAAACAAAATATTCTTTTTTTGAGTCAATCATCACCTGTGGCTCTTAAAATCTTTCTGCCTCCTCCTGGAGGCAGGGTCCTGGGCACTGATGGAAGAGGTATGATAAAGTTATTCTGCTTTCTGTTGAATGCTCTAAAGACTTTCATATTCTACAAACTGTACATTTGTGTGTCTCTTTGTTAATTACCATCTACTGTAAGAAGAAGCTTCTCTGATTATGACTGAACAGTGCACTGACCTATGATATGGTACCATGTCATGAGGAGTAATTTTATTACTACATGCATTTAGCAGACTAACAGTACATTTCCCACTGGGTCCCATGACCTATCTAGTCTGATTCATGACCTCATTAATAGCGTCAGGTATGGATTCCATCTTTCTTGGAGCAAGTCATAAAACCAATTAAAAATAGTTTGATTACTACAATAACTTTTGTGCCCCTATTGAAACAGTGGGATTATCTTTCAGATAGGTTGCTATTATAGTTCCCAAGGTTAGTAGCTGGGAATGAGTGATGACTTGTTTTCTCCTCTAGTACTGTGTATAGTTCCACCCAGTACTTTGTGTGCTAGTCAGTAGGACTGAAACTCTGTTTAAGAAGGAGCTCAATTTCTGTATATTTATTGACACAAATATATGCTGTCATCAATGTCAGGTTGTGGAACTAAACAATAGCAATGTTAATAACCTGTAATATTTGTGGTTCTTTTTATCTCTCTGCCAGTGACTCAAGAAAAAATAACCCATTATTGGTACTGGATAACTTCATTTGGTAACATATGATGTCTATCAGGGTAATTGTCTCCACCATTACATATAATGATGCTATGTAAATTACATATATATATATAATATATGTATGTATATAAGGAATTATGTATTATGTATGTGTATATTTGGGGAAGCTTTTAGAGACACAGGTTTCAATATGGCTTTCACCCTATATGACCTCCTCTACACCACCCTCCCATCCCCTATTCTAATTTCCTTTTTATCCTTTTGTAATACTGTGTTCAATTTATACTTCCTCTGGACTGACAATTACCTTACTAGATTGTCTATCCTCTGTGAATATTCTCAATGAATCACAGATTAAGCTAACATTCACATATGAAGAAAAACATGCAACATTTGTGTTCATTCTAGTTCCATTCATTTTCTTTTAATTTCATGTTTCCTTGCAAGTTGAATCATATTTCATTATGTAAATATACATTTTCAATATCCATTCATCATTTCATAGGCATCTAATATGTTTCCACTTTTCATCTGTTATAAGTAGCGCTGTGAACATAGATGAGAAAGTATCTCAGTAGTAAGATGTAGAGTCCTTTGGTGTACAGACAAGAGTGTTTATCTGGTTCTTGTGATCAAGCTCTTCCCATCATTTTTAGGAACCCCCACACTAATTTCTGTAGTGGCTTTTGCCAGTTAGCACTCATGCCATCAATAAATAAGTATAGTCCTTCTCTTGAATACTTGTCATCAACTGCTGTCATTTGCTTTATTAATCTTTACAAATCAGGAACTGTACAAAGATGTCTAATCTCTACATACAATCTCTAGGAGTGTTAAATGTCTTGTCTAGAGAAATAAGAAAATTGAAGGAGATATAGGAAATATAAATATAAAGGAAGAAATCAAAGATTATTATTTGCAGATGATATGATTTTATATCTGAAAGATCCTAACAAATCCAACAGGAAACTTCTATAGTTGATAAATACTTTCATCAAAGAAGCAGGTTATAAAATTAACAAGAAGCCTTCCTATATACACTTGACTAGCATACTCCATATAATTCCTTGAATGTCACTCCTGTTCTTCCTTAAATCATGTTTTCTTTTTCTTTAATTATTATCTATGTAACATTATAATATATGTGATTATAAATACAATCTGGTCAGATCATTTAGTATTTTGACTCAGATATGTTAGGGCTCACTTCTTGGGACTGGCTGCCCTCTAAGGGGTCTTGTCCCTGGAGAAGATTGATTTTTCCTCTCCCAGCACCGTTAATTTGTTGTAGTTCTTCTTCTACAGGCAAAGCCCTATAAAAATCATTAATACTCAGTGATGTGTCAGTTGGTGATGTCATTTTTAAAGGATCTTTATAGGCAATGATATTGTTGGGGGGTTTTGAGTGTAGCTTCCCTGTCTACTATCTTACAACAGAAGTCCTGGTCTTCTGCCAGGTATAATCTTTCCACTCCTCTTCCAGGTTGTTCCCTGATCCTCTGGTATAAGGATTGTGTTGTACATGTATCAAACATGAGAAATGGTTGAATTTAAAGACAATAACATATTTTGTTTCAGAAGTTCTGAGAAGCCATTCTATGATAAACTGTTCATTTCTTCATCCTAAGACAAAAAATGGAACATCTTTGTTGGAGAGGCAGATAATTATTTTCCTCATATATCTGCCAAGAAGCAAAGGAGAAAGCTGAAGTCCACAATCAGGAACAAGGGCTTATACAAATAGCCTTAAGGACCTACTATAAGAATTTTCCTACCAAGGCTCCTCAGTTTCATGCTCTATGTCTATACATCACAAACATGGGCCATTACACTATAACATAAAACTCAGATAATTATTATAATTATGAAAATGAAAAATATTGTTTGTTCAAGTATTGGTGATTATGAACAGCAGAGGTTCACAGTCTATGGGTTGAGACCCCTTGTGGGTTGAACGACCATTTCACAGGGGACATCAGAAAACACAGATAGTTAACATTACAATTTATAACAGTAGCAAAATTACAGTTATGAAGTAGCAATGAAAATAATTTTATGGTTTTGGGTGTCACTGTATTAAAGGTTCTCAGCTTTGGAAGGTTGAGAGCCACTGATGAAAAGGATGATTTTCAGGGGTTCCGTTTGTAGGGAACAAGCTTCATTTAATTCTAACCACTCCAGTGTTATGGTTTTGAATTGTAAAATCTCTCAGTTATCACACTTACAGAAAACTATAAGGACTCAGCCCTATTGTCTTCATAGTCAGTAACAGAAAGAGAACAAAATGTACCTATTCAATGACAAATTGTTTGGGCTGGTCACATGAGACTATATAAACTGCTTCTGCCTATGGTGCTGGAAACTAAATTTTAAAAGACAAACCATGAAATAAGGAGGTGACTATGAAATGTGCAAGTCACAAACATCCTGGAACTATTGAGATTTGTTGACGATCAAGAACATAGCTGGAAATGTATTCTTCTCCTCTAGTCACCAGGCCTCCAACTTTGATAATAGAAATGAGCTGCTCAAGAAACTCAGAAACACACACACACACACACACACACACAAAAAAAAAAAAAACCCACCTAATCATTGGGATATGGACATCTTTGTGGCAGGAAATTAACAAAAATAACTAGGACTTGAAAGCATATGAAGTAGGCATGAGCCTGAGTTACAATGTACAACAGTATGCCAAGTTTGTGGTTAGGTGATTAGCAAGTTACTTGAGTCAAACTCTTCCTCTCTCTCTACCTTTTGCCTCTGGGCTTTTACCTTTTCTACTTCTGTATATCTTTTCTTTCCTTATCCTGTGTCTGGCTGTGTGGCTGAGTGGGTACCCCTGGTATTCTCCTCTCCTCTTTTCCTTCTTCCTTTTCTACTCTTCTTCCCTTCCTATTTATTCTCTCTCTATGTCAGCCCCACCTATTCTTTCTAACTGTCTTGCTATTGGCCATTTAGCTCTTTTTTTTTTTTTTTAGACCAATTTGGTATTTTCGGCAGGCGAAATAACACAGCTTCACAGCCTTATACAAATGTAACATAGAAGAATGCAACACATGTTTGCATCATTAAACAAATACTCCACAGCATGAAATAATGTAACACATCTTTAACTAATATTCCACAACAGTCTTATCTGTGATTTCTTTAAGGGGATTTTTCATTTCCTCTTGAAGGGTCTTTATCGTGTTTATAAAGTTATTTTTAACATCATTTTCTTGTGCTTCAACTCTGTTGGAATGTTCAGGTCTTACTTTCACAGGATTGCTGGGTTCTGATGGTGCCATATTGCTCTTTCTGTTATTGAATGTGCTTTTACTCTGCCATTTAGGCATCTGGATTTGAGATAATTATAGGTCTGGATGTTAATTCTTGTATTTGTCTTTGTTGGATGAGTGTTTTATTCCTTTGTTTTCTGTTTCCTGTAGTCTTCTAGCCTAAATGACCAAAGGTTCTGGTATCTGGCTGGTCTTCAGGTCTAGTAGGGTATCTTAGCTGAGGTTTTTTGGGATCTGGTTGCTTAGACCCAGCCTGGCCTTATGGACTCATGGAGACTTCTGGAGTTGTGGGGAAGGTCTGGCCACAGGGAGGCTGATGAGTTGGGTGGGGTTGGACATGGAGTTGGTTTTGGAGGAACAGAATCCAGTGAGTGGTGGCTGTGGCAGTCCAGCTGGCAAGCAGGTCTCTCACCTGCTCTCCTACTGGTGGGAACTATGCCAGAGCAATGGAATTCCATCAGAGTTGAGGGCATGGCTCAGCTGTCTTTCTAATGCCAAGATGGGAAGGATATGGTATGTGCCCTGGGGCTTAGGGTCTGGAGATTGGGACAGCTCAGCTGGGAGAATAGTCACTCACCAGTTCATCAGACAGATGTAGGCTATACCATTGCCTATGGAGTCTGCTGGAGTTACAGGGACATGCTGGCCACAGAGAAGATGATGGGGTGAGTTGGGAAGGACAGAAGAATGTGTTACAGTGGGTAGAGGCTGTGGCACATCCAATTAGCAGGTAGGTCTGTAACCTGCTTGCTAGCTTGTGGGGACTGCTATAAATCACTCTTAAGGCTCCATGTCCAGCAGTAGTTGGTCCAAAGAAACACAAACACACACACACGCACACACACACACACACACACACACACACACACATACACACACACACAAAAAAAAAAAAAACACATGCAAAGAAAAACTCAAAAAACAAACAAACAAAATATCCAAAAAACCTTAATGTCATCTTTGGAGGTTCTTTGTCTCATAATGTTTTGTCAGGGCTCTTCCTAATTTTTGTTTACAGGTATGTCATTTGCATACAATTTATGGCTTCTTTTTATGTGTTCTTGTGGAGTCACTGTGTATATGAAGGTGGGTGTATCTAGATATGTTTCTTGAGCTATTTCTTTAGCTCATTTTGCTCCGTTTGTTTGTTTTGTTCTATTCCAGTTTGATGTTTTTGTTTTTATCTTATTCTATTCTATTTTATTTTATTATTATTCTTTACATGCTTTCTTTTTTTTTCCAACTAGAAACAGAAATTATGTTGATCCAGATGAGAGTGGAGGTGGGGAGAATCTAAGAGAAGCTGGGGAAAGGGAAACTTTAATCAGAATATACTATATGAAAAAAATACCTTCAATAAATGAAATATAGAGGAGAAAAGGAATAGCAGGGAAGTCTCAATGTGATAAATGATATTCAGAAATCTTTCTACCAGTTACATATTTTCAAACTTCTTTCACATACTAGGTGAAAAAATATGAAATGAAAATAAGAGAAACCTATATAATTTGTGTTTAATTTACCTGAATTATTTATAGATTTTTCACCTTAAACTTAATTTGGGAAAATGATAACAGATTATGTATGATGCTATTTGTTCAAGATCATTACAAGAATATGAAATTTAATAGTTAAGCAGGTGTAACATAGATTAATCATAGCAGACAAACAATAAAATGATGAGATTTGTTTATTCTTTTCTAAAAGCTTCATTTTGTTTTATAATTAAATACATGTTATTATCAATGCAATACTTTAAAATACAGCATCCTAAAGTCTTCATATAATGCAAAAGTGTTTTCTAATTTTTTTTGTACATGTTTTTTGTAAAATCTGAATGAAGTCATTTGATTATAAAAAGTGGTCTACATTACAAATGGTATTGTTTATGTTTTTTTCAAAACTTTAAATCATTCAATACATTTTTCCATATATGTTTCATCTAGGTGACCTACTTTTTGCAAGAATATAAAGGAAGAATTACACCCCTCATCAGGTCTGGAGAAACAAGGCAATCCAAAGCTTTATTAAGAAGGCCATAATGGAGAAACTATCGGCATTTCTGTGTTGGGGGAGTACCTTAGAAGATCTCGGACATGGAATGCTGCAGAAATCACATGAAGCAACAAATCTCAAGGGAGAGATTTATTGGCAATGGGGGACAGCAAAAGGTTGCTTCTAAGTGGGGACAATAGACACACAGATGGAGACAAAGACAGCCAATGGTGATGGTGGGGACTTTGGAAGGGTACTGCATGTGGCATTTGGCACTGGTGATGATGTGGCTGCTGGTGCAGAGTCACTGAAGGTGGGTTTGAAGGAGCCAGGTTCCTAACAGAAACCATAAAGGGTAAGTTAAGTAAGAAAAACCTGTCAATAAGACTGTTTTAATGAAAGATTAACAGTTACTTCTATTTCTGTAGCTAGAGTTTTTCTGGTCCTGCCTGGCCCACATTCAGGACAAATTTCTCTCACCCGCCAGTCCCGCAGCCACTTAGACCCAGCTGAGTAAACACACAGAGACTTATATTACTTACAAACTGTATGGCTGCAGCAGGCTTCTTGTTATCTAGTTCTTATATCTTAAATTAACCCATATCTATTCGTCTATATGTTTCCATGTGGCTCGTGGCTCACCGATACCTTACATCATGCTTTCCATAGTGGTGGCTGGCAGTGTCTCTCTGACTCAGTCTTCCTGTTCCCAGAGATCTCCTCTCTGCTAGTCCTGCCTATACTTCCTGCCTGGCTACTGGACAATTAGTGTTTTATTTATCAATCAATCGAAGCCAGAGGCTATAAATTTGTTCCAGATTGAGATACATCAGGTTTGACCAGCCAAGACTCCCTGAAAGGTCTCCGATAACACCATGGCCCAGATGATCCAACATCCAGAATGGTTTCAAGGCAACTGACTCAGACAATACAGCCTCATGGACTACCCCATAAGCCTAAATTTTTCTTTGTGTCCCCATAAGATACAGTGCCCCCATCCAGCAGGAAGTAGTAAGAGAAGCTACACCCAAATTCCCAAATATACCAAGCTCGCTTTGGAGATGGAATTGGCTCTCTCCTTCTCTAAACCCAGGCATATTGCTTAAAAAAAAAGAGCCCTCTTGTGTGGGACAGAGAAAAACCAATATTTTTATTTAAAACAGATTGAGTATAAATGTGATCTCTTTCTAAAATTTTCAATGAATTTTCATTCACATGCTTCAAAACATGATACAAACTAGGGTATTCCAAAAGTCACACAGAGTGATTAAGCATCAACATGCATTGTACAATTAAGAGTATAGTGCAGATATCTATAAATGCTGCCCTTGTATATACTCCTCTCATGCCAACCCATTAATTCTGCAATTAGTGACCCATTTCTATGTGTGATTTATGTTTTTTTTAATTCTGTGCATTTTTATACAACAATATTTTATTGGCTTCTGGGGGGTCTACAGCTTCAAGGATTTAATTTTACCAGAAGTAAAGTATTTGGATATTGTAAATACTGTGATGTCACTTTTTCATAATTCAAGATCAAGGTCAGAGATCAGGTGCTGGAACTTGGTATGACAAGGGGTGCTGAGAATGAGAGAAAGAGTCCTTACAAGGGGAAAGCCCCATTCCCCAAGTCATTTATCAGTAATGAGTGGTCAGCCTATAATCAATGCATACAAGTAATAACAGCAGGTTCTATTTACGTTTTTAGGAAATTGGTTGTGCCATTGTGTTTCCTAGAAATAACAGAAAAGATTCACCCAATATACTTCAGCAATATGACTACCCAATATAGCTGAACAATCACAATAACACTAGGCATACTAAAGTGGAAGGGAGAAATCACTAGAGACCCCACTCTAGGGGTCCGTCCCAGCCCTAGTAAAGGATTGGAGTCAACAAAAGAATACTGAGTGCTGGAGAATGAGTCTTCCTTTAAGATCAGCCTCTTAACTGGCTAGCCACAATAATAAGTGGTCAGGACTGAAATCATATGCAAAAATACAACATTGAATACACTTAGCAGATATTTATATATTTATGAGTGTATATGTATGTATGTAGGTGGGCATCTGTGTAACAATAACACTTAAAGAAAAAATGCCATATATATATGGATAGAATGGAAGGGCATTTGAAGGAAAGAAAGCAAAGAGTGGAATGATATAATTATAATTTTAAATAAGGAGTATAGTACATTTATAACTAAAAATATAACAGTTACATGGTTTTGTTAGGTTTTCTGATACTGAGAGTAATTATATAGATATCTTACATTTTTTCTGTTAAATATTAAAACTCTATGTCAAATACCTAAGACAAAATTATCTGAGAAAAAATATTTGAGTGACTCATTAAAAATATGAATAATCTTATTACTGGAATATATGCATAATATTAAATATATACATTATACATTAAACATACATATTATTTTCTTTTGTACTAAGCTTAAATACTTAGTCTCTAATAATATGCACATTATCTTCATTTTACTGTGTTGAGACACTTTAAAAATATATATCATAAATAACAACTTGGAAAAATTTAAAAAATAAAGCAAAAGAAAACAATCCTGATGATGAATTTAAATTATTAAAAATAACTTAGAAATTATCTTCCAATTACCCATCAAGTAACTTGTAAGTGCAAATGGATGTTTACTTGTTCATTTCTCATTATGTGGCTATTTTTAAACATTCTTAATTTAAAAGAGGAAGCAAGCAGTGTATCACAAAGGATGTCACTTAAGCTGAATTCTCCCTGGGTAACTTCGAATGCATCGTTATTCTGAACAACAATCATAGTAGAACCTACTGTCATTGTATTCCAAATGTGCTCTGTGTATTGGGTAGCAATTTGCTATTTATTAGTAAACTGAAGAAGTTTTGAGACTATGTTTCATTTCCTTAAGAATTTATCAGTGTTAATTATTATGCAGTCACAGAATTTTTGGATTCTAAAGAAAAATAGAGGACTGGGAACACATTGGCTTCATGTTGGGAATCCGTTCTTCATAATATCTGACAATTTTTAATTCTGTGTGTTTTGAGCAGGAACTCAGTGATTTCATTCATTGCCTCTCTTTTCTCCCAATTCCCTGTTTCATTTCTCCTAGTGGATAAGGACTGTTATGTCTTCTAAACAGCAGCTAAAACTTATAAAGTTTATGAGGTTTAGAGACACACTTAGTTTACAGCTCATTGCATTTTAAAATCGAAGCCAGGAAATAAATCAGGCCCATTGAAGAGAGTTAATGCATGTTACAGGGTGCCTAATCAGCAGGGTACCTCTGAATTCCCCATCCCTAAAGATGAGCCTGGCAGCACCGAAAGAAAAGTCTCAGAAGGCTTTTCTTCACTTTCTTCCTTTTTGCCTTCCATTAGGATGACCATTATGGTGGGAAGCATGGTGGCATGCAGGCAGACATGGTGCTGGGGAGGTAGCTGAGAGTTCTATCGCTGGATCCACAGGCAGCAGGAAGTGAGCTGGGTGTCCCTGAGCCTGGGCTTCAGTGTCTCAGACCTCAATACCCACCCCACAGTGACACACTTCCTCCACCAAGGCCATACCTACTCCAACAAGGGCATGTATCTTAATAGTGCCATTCCTTATGGGCCAAGCATTCCAAATACTGGAGTCTATGGAGGCAGTTCCTATTCAAACCACCACATTCTGCTCCTTGGTTCCCATAACATAATGCAGAAATTAATTTAGTCCAACTTCAAAAGTCCCCACAGTCTAGAACAATCTCAACCCTGTTTAAAAGTTCAAAGTCCTTAGTGCATAAGCTGGCTTGTTGAAGCCTGGGACCTATGCTGGGACACTTTGCTCAGCCTGGGTGAAGGGAGAAGGGGACTGGACCTGCCTCCACTGAATCTACCAGGCTGAGCTGAATCCCCAGGGGAGTCTTTGCCCTGGAAGAGATGGGAATGGGGGGTGGGCTGGAGGGAAGGCAGAGCGGGGAGGGGGCAGGAGGAGGGAGAACAGGGAAATCCATGGCTGATGTGTAAAATTAAATTAATTATAAAATTAAAAAAATAAAAAAATAATAAGTTCATGGGGCCGGAGAGATGGCTCAGAGGTTAAGAGCACTGACTGTTCTTCCAGAGGTCCTGAGTTCAATTCCCAGCAACCACATGGTGGCTCACAACCATCTGTAATAAGATCTGGCATCCTCTTCTGTTTACATAGTAAATAAATAAATCTTTTTTAAAAAAAGCTCAAAGTCCAATGTCTCTTCTGAGACTCTTGACAATCTCTTAACAATAATCCCCTATAATATCAAAATAAAAAATCAGATCAAATCATGTACTTCCAACAAAAAATGACACAGGATATGCATTACCATGCAGAAAACTCAGCTGGGTGAAACTTTGCCTTGAGATCACCCCTTCCTTTATTCCATTTCTTAATCTCTTTTTCTCTTTGAACACAACAACTTATCTCCGTTCCACTTCCTGATGCTCTTTTTATCCTCAAATTTTAATTTTCTTTCTTTCTTTCTTTCTTTCTTTCTTTCTTTCTTTCTTTCTTTCTTTCTTTCTTTCTTTCTTGATTTAGCTCAGCTTGCTCCTTTTCATTATAAATCATTAATTTAACAATAATACCACATGACAGAGTCTATACTAGGATGGTTTGAGATTTCCTCTGCAAACAGAATTAATCCAAAAGCTCTTCATTCTAGTATCGGGGAGACTCTTCAGACAAAGGCAAAAACTACCACATTATTCACCAAAAATATCACAAGAATGATTTTTCTAGGTGTACTAAAATTATCCTCCAAAACCTCTTGATCCAGGATCCTTCAAAACGTTCACCCTGTTGAAATCACCCCAGAACCAATGTCTTCCATGTTCCTACTAGGATGGCCCAAATAGAGCCTCAAGAAAAGGCACAAGAATCAGAGACCCACTCATTTATACCTTCAGGAGTCCAATAAAATGCTATCTGAAAGCCATAGTATATATGAAGAAGACCTGGTAGACACCCAAGTAGGCCCTGTAGTTGCTGCTTCAGTCTCTCTGAGTTTGTATGAGCTTTGCTCAGTTGTTTTAGAAGGCCTTTAGAGAGATTTGATGTAGATGACTTATTTACAGCTGTTTGTTCCAAGGTCTCAGTCTCTCTCTCTCTCTCTCTCTCTCTCTCTCTCTCTCTCTCTCTCTCTCTCTCTCTCTCTCCCCGTGTGTGTGTGTGTGTGTGTGTATGTGTGTGTGTGTGGGTGTGGGTGTGTGCGCGCGCGTGTGTGCGCACATGCGTGCACACACCTATGTATGTAATGTCTGACTGTGGATCTCTATATTTGTTGCTATCTGCTTCAGGAGGAAACCTCTCTGATAATGGCAGAATATGGTGCCCATTCAATGAGTATAGCAGAATATCATTAAGAGTCATTTTATTATTGCTTCTTCCTTTTTTCTTTTATACCAGTAGTATTTAGTTTTACCCTAGGTGTCTGAGCTATCTATACACCGCTTCTCCATCACCCAAATAGGAATGGGTTACATCTTGTGGAGTAGGCTTTTAGTAAAATCAGACATAGGTTGATTACTCCCACATGATTTGTGCCACCATTGGCCTAGCATATATGACAAGCCGGATAGATTGTAGATCAATGGTTTCATATTTGGGTTGGTGTTTACTTTTCTCTGTTGGTAACCTGCAGAATATCTTTTGGTTTCATAGACACTAGAACATGGGGGTGAAGGTTCTATGTAGTCACCAGCTGGACCTCTCCATCTTTGTTTTTTTTTGTTTTGTTTTGTTTTGTTTTTTTGGTTTTTCGAGACAGGGTTTCTCTGTGTAGCTTTGCGCCTTTTCCTGGAACTCACTTGGTAGCCCAGGCTGGCCTCAAACTCACAGAGATCCGCCTGGCTCTGCCTCCCGACCTTTCCATCTTTGATGAGTTGTATGAGTGCTGTCTTCATCAATGATGACTTGCTTTTAGTTTGTCAGTAGCTACCGATTGTCTTGGCAAGAGCCTGAGTTGTTTTGGGATTTCCATGGGACCTTTTCAGCCAACAATACAATTGGATAAAACCAAGTCCTGGTACTGGAAACTTCCTTTGGTGACAATAAATGGATCTTAGGAGGCTCATCTTCTTTATCATTTGGAGGCTTCATTATGGGAAGTTTAAACAGCACTGGGTTTTCATACGGAGGCTAAAGTGCCCTTCAATTCTAGCTGGCTCTCCCCTCTTTCAATCCTCAATCCCATCTCCCTTTCTTCCTTCCTATCTGATCCTCCCATTCTACTCCCCCTTCTTCCCACTGTAGTCCACCCATAAAATTTACTCTATTCTCCCTTCCAATGAGATCCCTGAGTCTGCCCTAGTCCCTTCCTCCTTACATAAACTCTATGGGTCGATGGTTGAAGGTTAGTTATGGTGATATTTTATTTTGTAGTAAAATGTTATTTGTATGTTAATAAATAAAGTTGCCTGGGGGTCAGAGCTATTAGCAAGCCATAGGAAAGCTGGGCGGTGGTGGCATACGCTTATAATCCCAGCACTTGGTAGGCAGAGCTAGGTAGATCTCTGTGTGTTCAGGGATACAGCCAGCATTGGAGACACATGCCTTTAATCTCAATACCAACCATAGAAGACCTGGAGGTGTATACAGACAGGCAGTGATGAGGCAGTCATGTGGTTGGGTTTACAACCAATGAGAAGGCAGAACCAAAAGTCTATATAAAGACTTTAACACAGGAAATAGCTCTCTTTCGGAGAGGTTAGATCACTGCAGGAGGAAGGGTAAGGTTTTAGCTCTTAGCTCTGACCTCTTGGCTTTCTTCTTTGCATTGGTTCTGTGTTTCTTATTTAATAAGACGGTTGGTTACATCTACAGTTAGTTATCATTTATTTAATAGCTAATATCCATAGATAAGCAAATATATACTATATTTATCTTTCTACATCTGGGTTACCTCAGATGATTATTTTTTCTAGTTGCATCTATTTTCCTATAAATCTGATCATAACTAACTCTGTTTCTCAAGATGGTTACCTTCTGAGGGACTCAATTTGGGGCTTAGTAGTGATAATTTGAAAGAAAAATTATTCATCATGCTATTTTTATCCCTCATGTTCTAATCCCCAATCCTTTGAAATGCTCCTCTTTTTTTTATATTTGACTGTTGTCTAACAACAACACTTACTTAGTACATCTATGTTTCCATCCTGACTACAGATTATACAGTAGGTCTGCGTTATTCAATTTTTGTCTCAAAATGTTTTATAGTTCTAGAGTATAGTTGATAACAGTAAGGTAAATGTTAACTTTTACTATTATATTTCTACAAGTTTTTTTTTTACATCACATTAAGTGAGGAATAATATTTAGTTTCTGCCAGTATTACAAAAATGTAGTCATAATGATATATTTTTAATTAATTGTTCAATCTGAAGCACTAACATTAAAACAATATTGAAAACATGGCCATTGGAGGTGATGAATTTAGCAGATTCCTTGCTTGTTTAATCATTGTGACCATGACATTTAAAACATCTGATACAGTCTTAACGTTGTGGTATTAATTTTCTATCTAATTTTGCTGGGTATTACGGTCTAAGAAAAAGAAGAAAGTTTACATAACTATTATTTTTTTCACTTCTTAAATCATTCACAAGCTCTCTCATATTAATTTTATAATATACTTCAAACACTTTTGAGAGAAGTATAAATTGAGGTATTATACTAATACTGGAAAACAAACCATCCCGCTCTGTTTGTCAGTGTTATGTGTCCACTTGACTTGGCCATGAAACACCTATTTAACATCATTCTCGATCTGTATATATAAAATGTATATTCTGACCTGCTCTGTTTCCGACCTGGGCTGGTTCACCCCTCCTTAGGCAACCTGGTGGTCTCCCGCTCATAAGTGGATACTAAATGTGAGGGAAGGGATGGCCAGACTGCACCCCACAACTCCAGAGAGGCTAGCTAATAGAGAAAGATCCTAGGAGGGACACATGGATGACCCTGTGAAGAAGTGGAAGAGATCTACAGGAGTGGACTGGATGTCCGGGGATGGCAGAGCGAGGAGTGGGGGATGAGAACACAGGGAAATGGGAGGGTCAAGCTGGAACAGGGACAGAGTGGGAGGGCAGGGAAGAAGACACCATGATAGATGAGGACATCATAGGAATAGGAAGAGGCAGGATGCTAGGGAGGCTCTCAGGAATCCACAAGGTTGACCCCACCTTGGTCTGCTGGCAGTGGTCCAGAAGGTGTCTGGACCGGTCTACTCTGGTGACCAGCCTAGCAAATAACCTAGCTGTGATCATAGAGCCTTTGTCCAGTGATTGATGGAGGCAGATACAGAGATCTACAGCCAGGCACCAGGCTGAGCTCCGGGAATCCAATTGATAAGAGAGAGAAGAGATTCTGCAGGCAAGGAACGTCAAGATCATGATGGGAAGACATGCAGAGATGACTGGCCACACTAGTGGAAGCCCATAAACTGTGGACTGGTGGCTGTGGAGCCCCCATGGGACTGGACTAGGCCCTCTAGATATGGAAGACGGTTGTTTGGCTCCAACTGTTTGGGGGGCACCCAGGCAGGGGGATCAGGATCTGTCCCTGGTGCATGGGCAGGCTTCTGGAATCTGGTGCCTGTGGTGTGACACCTTGCACAGCCTTGTTGCAGTGGGAAGGGGCTTGGACCTGCCTAGGCTCAGTGTGTTGGGCTCTGCTAACTCCCCATGGGAGACCTCGACTTGGGGGATGTAGGGATGTGGGGTGGCTTGGGAAAGAGGGCTGGGGGATAGGAGGAAGAAGGAGGGGGGAATCTGTGGATAGTATGTGGAGTGAGTAGAAAATTTCTTAGTAAAGAAAATGTATAGTCTGGATAAAGTTAATATTTGAATTGTTAGATTGAAAAACCAGATCCTGAACTCCCATGAAGTTAGATTGCATCAAAATTGCTAAAAAAAAATGAACAGAAATAAAGGAAGGGTGGGAGGGAGGGAGAGAGGGAGGAAGGAAGGGTGGAAGGGAGGGATAACACGAATTACTAAATGCTCTTATTAATAAAAAACCCAAAGCCAGATATTGGAGTGAAAGCTGAAAGATCAGAGGAATAGAATTAGCCAGGCACAAATTCTCACTGCTAGAAAATCCTCAGGCCAATGGAGCTACTTCCTGTGTACTCACACCTTATATACCTTTCTGTGCCCTGCCATCTTACTTCTTCTCTCTGCCCAGCTACATCACTTCCTCTTTCTGCCCAGCTCTATCACTTCCTGTCTGTATAGATGTCCAAACCTATATGGTTAAGTAGTGCTAGGATTAAAGGCGTGTGCCATCATGCCTGGCTCTGTTCCTAGTGTGGCCTTGAACTCACAGAGATCTAGATGATTCTTTCCCTCTCGAATGCTAGGACTAAAGGCATGTGCTACCACTGCCTGACTATGCTTAATATAGTGGCTAGCTTTGTCTTCTGATCCCCAGGCAAGCTTTATTTGTTAGAGCACAAATAAACTATCACCACAGGAAAGGAGGGAGGGAGGGGAGAAGAGAGGGAGGGAGGAACAATGAAGCTGAAAGGCTGAGTGAGGCTCAATGAGCCACTCAATGACCTGAAACCTGGATCTTTCCTTGGAGGTCAGGCTCTGAGTTGAATCAGTGCCAGGGTCTCTTAGCAATGATTCAATGAAGATATACTTTCCCTGGAGAAAGGTAAAAGTAAAAACAGAGAAAGGAAAAAGTTTAACTTCCCGTAAGGGACTGAAAAACACTTCCATTTGGAAACTTTATGATTTATAAATATATATGTATATAAATCTGTGCATAAAATAACAATTATTTTATGGAACAAAGAGGCATTGGATTTAAAAGAAAGCAGGGAGGGATACTTTTTGAGGGTACTTGGAGAGAGGAAAAGGAAGAGAGAATGTGATTATAATCTTAAAAGAAAGCAGAATAAATGATAGGGAAGTTAACTGATTTCATTCCTTGTTATCTGTGCATATATACTACAATCTAAAATTATCTTGCTCCACCCATTACTCCAAAG